>NC_140591.1:1467634801-1468349801 GCF_964204655.1 Triturus cristatus | reverse complement strand
CACTACTTTAAAAGTACACCAACCGCCACTGCGATTAAGTTTGTAGAACATAGGAGGGGACTGTCCCAGGCAGCCATTTCACTACCCTCAGTATTAAGAGGATGATTTTGGTCCCAGGCCTGTGCCCATTCACTGCACGTTCTGTGCTCCTCTTGTCAGGGTTTTGCCCTGTTACTGTCCCCTGTTTTGGTTCTGGTATTGGCCAGTATGGAGTATGACAATTATTATGAAGAGAAGGAGGCGGTCTTGTACCTATAGTGGATGACCATTTCTATCAGGTCATGGACTCCTCCATCCTAAAAGCGGTGTCCCAAGTGGTTGCGCCTTTGGAGAGGAAAATTGACTGTTTACAAGTGCAATGTAAACTACCCCTCGACCAGAGGGAAGATCTGACGGGGAACTCTCCCCTACCTCCAGGCCAACCCTCCACTAGTGCGATGGAGCGTAAGCGTAAGCGTCCAGATGATGCAGGGGTGGACACAGACACATTTGCTTGCCTCAAGAAGGCATTCATGGAGGCCAAAGACCCAGCGCCACCCAGCCAACCAGAGGAGGTTCTGGGGGAACCCTCTGGTGTTCCGGATGATGTTGCTACAGTGGACTCAGATGAGTCTCCCCAGACCTCCAACAGTGACGAGGAATCGGAGAGACCGTGGCGCCCATCCAAGCCTGCCCAGGCAGTCTCTCACGACCTAGGTACAGACATGCTTAACCCCGACGATCTTTTGCACCCGCTTTCTTCGCAGTGGGTTCCTGCACCCAAGGTGGCAGCCTACAGTGCAGCCAGACTGCACAAACCGCTCAACCAGGAAGTACGAAGCTGCCTGCGAGCTGAGTGCCCGAGACCTACCCTAGAGCGTTAGGTAGCAGTTACACCTGAAGTGGATCCTAAGATGTCCACCTTTTTAGCGAAATTCATCCGCGATCCCAAGAAGGCCATCACTCGCTCGTGGAGAGAGTGCCAAGATAAGCTCTTGGACACGGCGGGCCCCTTGGCAAACATTTTAGATATGGCCGAAGACACCAAGGTTTCGGGAACTCTGATTTCTTCGGATACCCTCTCTAGTTGGGCGCAGAGAGCGATCATTTTCTTGGGGAATGCCAATGTGGCAATATCGACAGAGCGTCGCAGATCCCTGCTCATAAAAATAGATCCTAAGCTAGGAGAGCTGGCCACCTCTGAAGGGGGTCCAGTTGCGGAGGGTAATCTCTTTGGAGACCCCTTTGTTAAAGAATTAGGGAAATTCGTTAACACCTTTAACTCTCTGGACTAAGCCCAAACGTCGATTAAACAGACCTTCACCCTGCGATGTTTGACGCAGCCGGTCGTGGCAGAGGGCGCTCAACCGGCCGCCCTTACAACAGAGCCTCCTTCAAGCAGGGCGAGTCCCATAGAGGACAGTACCAGGACCCGGAAAAATTTGGGAACGTCTACCAGACCAGGAGCTTCCCCCATCGCAGGGGTGGCAGAGGACGCAGAGATGGTTCCTATAACAACCAACGAGGTAAGCGTCCAGAGTATTGGGGAGGTGAGGTTGGGAGGCAAACGGCAGTATTTTCTTCACACTTGGTCTTTGCTCACCTCCGACGCTTGGGTTTTGCAAACCGTAAGAGGCTTCCATATAGAGTTTTCCAACCCACCTACTCAGTCCCTCCGCCCCAGACCCATCCTTTTCACGCAGGAGCAAAGGAGCCTTATTGATGGAGAGGTCTCAGTGTTGTTACGAAAAGGGGCAATTACCCCCGCCACTCTGCATCCCCGAGGTTTCCTCGGGAACATCGTTTTGGTGGAGAAACAGGACGGGGGCTACCGCCCCGTAATAAACCTTTGAGAGTTTAACGGGTGGCTCATTTACCGCCATTTCAAAATGGAGGGTATTCACCTCCTGAGGGATCTGCTGCAGGTGCGGGACTGGATGGTCCGTCTGGACCTCAAGGATGCGTACCTTACGATCCCGATTTTTCCCCCTCACAGGTGCTTCCTGCAGTTCCAGTGGGGTTCTCAAATTTTCAAGTTTGCTTCCCTTCCTTTCGGGCTGTATTCCGCACCGTGGTGTTTCACCAAGGTGATGAAACCTGTGGTGGAGCGTCTCAGATCGGAGGGCGTTCGGCTGATTTATTTGGACGACATTCTCATCATGAACCAATGTCCCCAACGTCTGTTGGAACAGCAGCAGCGAACTGTGTCCCTCCTGGAGTCTCTGGGATTTGTGATCAATCAGACCAAGTCAGACCTGACCCCCTCCCAGAAGATGCAATTTCTGGGTTTCATGGTAGACTCGGTGGCGGCTACGTTGGCCCTGCCCTCTCGGAAGTTATCCAAGATCAGGCACGAGCTGAGGCGTACGTTGGCATGTCCCACGATTTCACTACGCCACATAGCCAGAGTGGTGGGCCTTCTCTCGTCCTCGAATCAGGCCATATTCCCGGGGCCCCTACACTACAGGGCCCTTCAGCGCCTCAAAGTCTATCACTTACGCAAAGGCCTCACCTACTCTCAGGTCGTGCCCCTCACAGAGGAGGCCAAGACGGAGTTACAATGGTGGGTTGATCATATGGAGGCCTGGACCGGTCGAGCGATTTTCGGTTCTCAACCGGATCTGGTCATAGAGTCGGACGCCAGCGGTTCTGGCTGGGGTGCCCGTTGCGGCGAAGTGTCTACCGGCAGCAGGTAGTCCTCTTCCGAACAGGCCCTCCACATCAATTGCCTGGAATTGATGGTGGGATCTTTCGCAGTAAAGTGCTGGACAATGGACAAGATCCAGAGTTGCGTGCTACTCAAGATGGATAATCACCCATCTTGGAGGGACACGGTCCAGAGCATTGTCAAATCTCACCCGCGATCTTTGGGAGTATTTCCTATCCAACCAGATATCACTGTCAGCAGAGCATCTCCCGGGTTCGTCCAACCTAGTGGCCAACTGGTACTCTCGTCACTGGAAGGATACCAGTTTATGGCAGCTACACCCCAGTGTTTTCCGGGAGATCCAGTCTCGATGGGGTCCCTTCTCGGTGGACCTCTTTGCCTCCTGTCTGGATGCCCAACTGAAACGTTATTTCAGTTGGCACCCAGATCCGGAAGTGTTGGCCGTGGATGCCTTCCTCCAGGATTGGAGCAAGGAACAGGGTTACGCGTTTTCCCCCTTCGCAATGATCATGAGGTTATCAACCCAGGTGAGGAGACAACAGGCGGACCTTGTGGTGATCACTCCAATATGGAGGTCGCAAGCCTGGTTTCCAGTTCTGATGGAAATTTCCTGGGATTCTCCAATCCCTCTACACCCCGGTCACGATCTCCTCAAGGATCCTCAGGGGAATCCCCACCATCTTCTGGTCACAGGCAGCCTGCGCTTGATGGCCTGGCGGGTTACAGGCAATGCTGGAAAGTCCCAGGCCTTTCGGAGGAGGCTGCCATTTTGCTCTCTAAGTCCTGGGCCGAGAGCACCAATAAGAGATACAGGTCCGCATGGTCACGGTGGGGAAGTTGGTGTCTGCGACAACAGGTGGATCCCATGGGGGCGGACATTGTCTACGTCCTAAACTTTTTAGCCTACCTGGCAAAGGAGGGACTGGCCTATAGTTCAATCAACACCTTTCGTTCAGCGATCTCGGCGGGTCATGTTCCAATGGATAATCGGCCGATTGGCGAACATCCTCTACTTTGTAAATTATTGAGAGCTATCAGGTTGTCAGTGCCTCCAGAACCACATTACTCTGTGTTATGGGATGTGAACAAAGTTCTAAACCTGTTTCGGTCCTGGCCATCCAACAAGTATTTGTCGAGAAAGCAAATGTCTGCTAAACTCGCCATGTTGCTGTGTTTGATTTCATGTCACAGGGTTTCGGATGTGAGAGCCCTAGATCTCACGGGACGTGTCTACACTCCGGAAGGAGTTACTTTTCACATTTCAAGACGTAAGAAGTATAATTCACGGTCTGTGTCCTATCCTGCTTTCCCTGACATCCCAAAATTGTGTGTGGTCAGAGCGCTCAAAGCCTACGAGGTGGCGACAATAGATATACGTCCACAGGGCGTGAAACAAGTATATTTATTGCTCTTACCACACGGGGCAGTTTCGTCCCCTATGATTGCAAGATGGGTCCACTGTTTATTTGCTCTTTTGGACATGCCATGTTGATCACGTTTGTTGCATAGAGTTCTATTCTCTCGGACTTACCTACATTTTTCTTGCCTTAGGATCGGAGGCTGGCAAGCAAGAATAACCAAAGACTGCCTTGATGGGTCGCACGAAGAAAGAGGAAGATAGAGCTTCCGCAGGGGAAGTTATGGGACATCCTCGTGCAGGATTGGCTGCCTCTGATGAACTTTTCTTTGTTTCCATTTTCCCTGTGATCATGGGAAATGTAGTTTTCCATAAGGATTGTGGTGCTTTGTAAGGCTGCTGGAGCTTATAAATGGAAGAAAGTAAAGCCTAATCCTCGCCTCCGCGTCCTTAATAGCATTGAAACTTTCTTGCACGTTAGCTAGAAAATTTTGCATTGCAGTGCAAGCTCTGTTACTGCAGAGACATAATGTACAACAAAAGTGATGTGAATTCTTCAGTTCATATGTTCTTTTATTCTAGTAACTCCAAAATGTCTCTAGTACAAGTAGGCCACAAATTAGCACAGTATTCCACTGTCCTTAGCAGAGTTATCAATACCTCAGGCATTGGTATTTCCCAGGACACAAATTCTCTTGATTGCATGTATTTGGGGAATACAATAATGGAATCTATGTTACTGTACCAATTTATTACTATTTTTCTCCGGAGTTTCATTGTGACACTTCACCTACTTTCACCTGAACAGCAGTGTCAAGTTGAAAACTTTGAACCCACAGCGTCCCCACACATCTTGTAATCCCAGTTGGATCATTAACAACCATTAATCCTCCAATGGGATTTATTGGGCAGGAATAATGAGTCACTGGTGTAAATTTAACCTGTACATAGATATATTATCTAATCTGTCTGTTACAACTAAACTCTCTTTTGATTAAAATGTAATGTGTTGCTGGCTTCATGTAAACTCTTCAAGTTTTTGTGGCAGTTTGTAGTAGTACTTGATTTTAAATACAATACCGAGATCTTAAAGAAAATTACAAATCAGAAGTACTTCTCTCATTTAAGGCCATATGTAGGTAATTTCTATTTACTGATTCCTAAATACCGAATTTTACCGATTCGGTATTTAAGAATCGGTAAATAGAATGTAGGTAGACAATTGGTAAATATTACTGATTCGGTAATATTCGTTATTACCGATTCGATATTTACCGAATCGCTAATAAGGAATACCTTCCCATTCATTCCTATGGGTCTGGAGGACCATAAGTATGAATGGGAAGCCATTCACTATTACCGATTCGGTAATAGGGGGAGCATATTCAAGAGTGGCAGGGTGTCACATTGACACCCAGTTGCACCCCTGAATCGTGCATGGCACTTTTAACAAAGCACCAAATTACTTTTGGAAAAGTATTCGGTATTTACCACCAACTTGTAGTTGGTGGTAAAAAATTAATCCTTAAAGCAAAAATGCACTCACTTGAGTGCTCTCTACATAGGATTTAAGTATTCGGTAATTTACCGATTCCTTAAAATAACTAATCGGTAAATTACCGAATCCTTAAATCCAGCCTCCTACATCGCAAAGGGCTAAATACCGGTCGGTAACGGGAAATTTACAGATTTTGGCTGTTACCGACCGGTATTAGCCCACCTACATATGGCCCTTAGAGTTTGGTGGGAGACACGTCATTCACAGAGAAGTGAAGGTAATACCCTTTGCTGCCTTGTGGGACTAACCCCCGCCATATTTAGAGATCCCCGCGTGCCTTGTAGAGAACTCTTTGCCTTCATAGGAACTTCCGCCATGGTGGCTCCTCTGAAACCATTGGATGTTTACTGAGTGGCTGCTTTGTTCCATGTGTGACTCCGCAAACTTTTTTGTTTTAACATGACAGTTTGTTTCTGTAAAACAAAAACAAAAAAAGAATGACCATGACACATAGAAGGTTTTCTGCCAGGGTGTGGGAATCATTTTTCTTTTCTCTTTTTTCAAAAGAGGAAAAAGAAGTAAATCAGACCATCTGCTCTAAACAGGGTGGTCGGTTTGAGATACTTTCCCCCTATGCCCCCAAGTTCATTAGGCAGTTGGTGTAAGGTTTCTGACGGTGGAGCCGGCGGGGGCTCATAAACATGACGGTCCACCTGACGCTGAATAGAGTGGGCGAACATTCACTTTGGCAGACAGGGTATCCTGCCATGACTGTGGCAGAGTACCCTGTCGACTAAACTTTAATCCAGCCCCTCTATCATATTGTTATCCTACCTTTTGGAGAACATATGGCTACAAGTGTATAGACAGCTTTTTGTTAAACAAAATATCTAGTTTTAAGGTAGTTTGTTTGGCACCAAGAAGAGACATGGAATTAGAGCTAGTGTGTCTGAAAAAAAGGAACATGGCTCCTTCTTGTGATTTTCACTTACACATTACTACTCCAGTCTCCTGGATCCTTGCCAGAATGGCCTATGGATTGTAGAGTCATGGTAATGATTTATTTTACAAAGTACATCAATAGATGCATGGAATTTGTCTTGCTACTCTCCTATGTAAGCTTCTGGTCCACATATTTCAGATGCTCCCCCAATGCCATCCAAGCTTTCAGGACCACTGCTGGTTGGTTATATGATGTGTTATAATTTTATAGGACATGCTGTTGCCTATAAGGGTGTCCTGGCACTAGGTACTGCGAAAAAGAGAAGTTACAACTATTGCATATTCCATTGAAAAATCTCCATTTTAAAGGGTTGTTAATTTCCCAAGTTCCTTTTTATGCTAAATTTGGTGATTCTCTAAACTAGGGCAAGTTGACCCAAGAGGTAACATATAAATCTTAGAGATAAAGTTTCCCAGCACCAGACAATTTAATTGTCTACAGGTACCCCAAAACGTCTAACCTGGCCATCGACATTGGTAGACTCATGGAGATAATCAAACATTTTGGAGCCAAAGGGGAAGTCGCACAAGGGATTTAAAACCCATACTATGATATGCTTGTTGCTCTCAAGATATTGAGACATACGTTTCGACTTAATATACATAAGTTTTATGTGTATGTCAGCAGTGAGGGTTTAGCATCCTGAGACATCTTACTGTCGTCTAGAAGGCGTACTAAGGTATGGGTTTTTAAGTAATGACTGATATGGTCATTTGTAAGATCATATATTTTTTTGATGCTGTGCTTGCTACCACAGTGTTGCAGTTTCATAAAGGTGATCATATTAGTTAAGAGTTGGGACCTCATGCTGGGAATTTTCTGGAGGACTGCACAGAATAAGAAGAGATGGAGACTATGTGAATGCTACTGAGGGAAAGGCAGTCATCAATGCAGACTAGATTCCCCTTTTGGGAGTGAACTGAAGTGCAGTCCCCTATGGCCAGCAGCGGCCTGTCCGAACGGGCTGAGGGGTCACACCCCCACCTTTTTCCAGGCTGGAAGAGTGTCTGTCAGGCGGAGCAAAGGTCAGCCTGACAGTTTCTTTTCTGGTTCAGGTCAGGTACCCAGGAGCTAGGCGTGTGCTTAATGCGCAGGCTCCTGGCTGCCTGATCTGAACTGTGCCAGGTTGAGGATTTCACAGCACTGAGTGCGTGACCTCCTCAGCATGGCAAAAGTGCTTCGAGGCCCTCCCCCTCGTGATGGTGGGGAGCGTCACTGATTGCCTCGAACCTGGGCACTTCAGTTTTAAACCCTGAAGTGCCCAGGGCCAAGTGTCACAGAATGGGGTGGGGTCAGCAGTCTCACTGACCCCATCCCACTCAGTGACGAAATTCGGACTGCTGCCTTCCCTGATTGGCAGTAGTAGAAACCCCAAAACTCACAAAAAGAGAAGGAACTAATCCCAGTGCTGTGCAACACATCCTACTAGAAACCTGAAAAATATCCCCTTTGTGACTGTTAATTTCCACATGAGGTAGAGAAAGGACAGAAAAAGGTGAAACTCAGTTATAAACCAGAGTCTGAAAGCAAGCCCTCGGGTTTGTTAAAGACTGCCCTCACCCACTAAATCGTGGCATGCTTCATCATTGGGACGTTACATACACCCTGGTGCAGACCAACGCTGATTTATTTCAGAAGGAAAAGAAAGATAGGGAGATAGTCCTCCAAATGAGGGATATCAAAAATGCAGAGAAAAAAGATCGTAAAACTGCCTAAGTGGTAACCTGTACACTTATTTTATTTGTGGTCCCACTTGACAGGGTTAAAAATAATGGTTGGGTGTGTAGGAGAAGCTACCTCTCCAACACCCCTTCTGCTCCTACCGAAATTTTTCAGCCAATCATCCTAGCCCTAATGGGTCTCTGGCCTTCCTCAGGGTCCTGATCCCTCTAGGTATGCTTTGCAATTTTCAATTCTTTGGCTACAGCCAGCACTGAAAACAATAAATCATTGCCTTACTTGGTTCTTGTAGAGTAACCACACTCGTCTTTCATACCCGAGTTGCATTAGTATTTCTCTCAACTTGGGGCCGGAGTGGGAACACCGCCCTGTAGTCGAACATTCATGAAGAGTTTGGCATCTCCTGCGAAGCCACTCTCAGCGTTCCGACTAACTAGTAGAAATCCTACTAGGACCTCTGAGGCCAGCCAATGAGGGAAGTCAGCGGTCCCAACCCTCCTGGGACCTCTGAGGCTTACCTGTCAGAGAGTTGCAGTTGAGGTAAATCTTATGTGTTTTTTTATGTTTGCTGCATGCATGCATTTTTGTATGAATATATGTGTATTTGTTAGTGAGTGTTGTGTGTGGGTGTGTGTGCATGCGTTAATGAATGGGCGTGAGTGAGCTAGGCATGTGTAATCACCCCCCCCATCCAACTCCCTGGTAAAATTACCGACTGCCACGGCCCATGGCTGAAGAAAGTCCACACAGGAATTAGAGGGTGATCCAACACAAACATATTCCAACCAAGGCAAAGAAATAACCTGTTAATAAATGCTTGAAATAGGGCCACAACCAGAGAAAGGATCTGTTCTGCCGAAGACATTGATTACTGTATTATGTACAGCATTATCAGGTAGTGGAATGATTAGAGGTGGGCCCCTTTCTCCACAAGACCGAAGGCAGGAAGTTACAACAGCAGTGTTTGTCACCGGGAATGGGGCTTGCATGGTCATGGACAGCGAAGGGCCCTTATCTGCCTTGTCACGTTCTGCCGTCTCCCACCACTAAGAGCAACTTGGAGGAGCGCTCACCTTTTAGCAAATAATGCTGAATGCAGAGCAATTTATACATCTGAAATACCTTTAGTGGTTAACAAAAGCAGCTCTTCGGCACTGCCAAACATTTGACATATTGCTGTGAAAAGAAATGGCATCTGCAATATTTTTAAATTATAGGAGAACCTTTTTTATAAACTCAGAAAGTGATAAATTAATTCAGCCTAGAGATTGACAACAGTGAAAACATTAACTTTCATGTAACAGCATCTGATCTATTAGTGGATAATTAAGCCATAATCTTTCAAAGGCTTGAAAAATCTAATTAGCACCTACTAATTGAAGCTAATGGGAACAGCAGCGAAGGTACATTTATAAAGTGAGATTTTACAGCTCAGGTACCATAGCTTGTGTAAAACAATCATTGAAATGCACTTATGATAAGGGATAAAGATTTGTGAAATCTCTTCTAACCATATTTTTGTCCAGAATTGCGGGAGGCATAATGTCTAATGGTGGCAACCTGTTCCTTTCCTCCTCTTACACCCTCAACTCGGAGAAGACAGAAGTCCTCATCCTTGGACCCACCCCCTATGCATGGGCCAACACCTGGTTGCCCACCGCCCTCGGCAACCCCTCCACACCCACAGACCAAGCCCGCAATTTTGGCATCATACTCGACTCCTCCCTCACCATGACCCAACAGATCAACGCCGTCACCTCCACATGCTTCAACATACTCCGCAAGACATTCAAATGGGTCCCCTCCGAATCCAGAAAGACCCTCACCCACGCACTCATAACCAACAGAATGGACTATGGAAATGCTCTCCATGCTGGAATCAACAAATCCCTGCTCCGAAAACTCCAGACCTTCCAGAACACCGCCGCCAGACTCGTCCTCGGCATCCCACGACAAGACCACATCACCCAACACCTACGACACCTCCACTGGCTCCCCGTCGAGAAGAGAGTGACCTTCAAGCTACTCACCCATGCCTACAGACCCCTCCACAACACGGACCCCAATACCTCAAGAAAGAGTCTCCTTCTACTCACCGAAGAGAAGCCTCCGATCCACCGACCTCGCCCTTGCCAAACCCTTCCCTCCTCATCCGCAGAGCCAGCACGGGTGGAAGAGCCTACTCCTACATTGCGGCAAAGACTTGGAACGAACTCCCGCTCAGCATCAGATGTTCACCCACCCTGCTATGCTTCAGGAAGAACCTCAAGACCTGGCTTTTTGGGTGAGACAGAGCTGCACAATCTCCCCCTCGCCCCCAGCGCATTGAGACCCTTTTGAGTGGCGTCCTGAGTCAATGCTTCATCAAGTCAAATATGCCCAAATCCAACAGGAAGATAGGCAACATTTAACTGGAACTTGAGGGGGAAAGTGCCTGGTACTAACATGGTTCCTAAACACGAAACTCACTGTGGCAAGGGCGTCCGGCCAGCACGAGGGTGTATGTTGCTTGGAAATGCAAACAGCATTAAAGTGTAACTTCCTCTACATGGAAAGACCCTTCCCGGCTGTGCATATCAAGATTATCATATGAACAGTTTGGGAGGATTAATAGAAGCAGCATCAAATTCATTTATCACACAGTGCAAGTTGCTCCCATGCTTCAGAAACCTTCTAAACAATGTGTACATGTAGGCTAAAGAGACTGCAGAACATCTTCTCCCCATCACAGAGGCTGGGTAGATTATGCCTCCTCCCCACACTTGTTGCCCACACTAATTGTAGTGTGGTCGAGAGGCACAGAAGTCAGCTGAGGCTTGCTTCTTCTATAGCTGCACGATTCCCATAATGCTTGGGGCATGCCAAAGTGACCCTAATCACATTATCCTTTAGGGGGAGAGGTAACGAGGAACTACTCTTCACCAAATCAATGAGCTTTGCCAGCTGAATGTACCTGGAAACAGGGCCGATTCTAGGTGTTTTGCCACCCTGGGCGAGAATTGAAAAATGCCGCCCCCTCCCTTTTACTGCCGCCGGAGTCACATAACAGGTTAATATTAAAAATCGTCACCATAGAGTGTTAATTATTCATAAAAATCAATTTGAAGACCTCCAAAGTATAGTGTCAAGGACCCCATCAACTCAATCAGCAATAACGATTATTGAGCACGTGCAAGAAAGCGCATCATCGTAATGCCAACTGTACAAAGCACAGCTGACCACGTTCCCGAGGTTAAAGCGATTTTAATGTATGGATGTTTACTCTCCTTTGCACCGTCTGCTAATATAATGCAACATTCATAACCCGAAGACAGTGTGCTTATCCACGGTGCTAATGTCACTTTCCATCATGCTACCTTCACATTTCCCGGTGCTGTGGAACCTGCTCGGTCGTGCATGTACACTACAGAATGATGCATGGTGTCAAAATCCGCTATGGTGTTGGAGGAAAGTGATGAATGCAGGAGGGAAGGAGAAATGGAAGTGACACGAGACGTCCAGTTCACAATGTATGACTGCTGATGTGACTTCCGGAGTCGTGTTAAGGATGTTCCCCCTCTGAGACACCCTTGAAGGCAACTCAAGAGCTAAAGTCAACGACCTGAAGTTCAGAAAAATACTGAAAACTAGGGGGCAGATTTATGACGACTGGCGCATCCCTGCATATCAGCAGGGATGCGCCAGTTATTATGCGCCACAGCTGCGCCACCATGGATGCGCCGCATTTATAATGCGGCGCACCATGGGGCAAAAACGGCACAGATGCGTGACGCATCTGTGCCGAAAAGTGGCGCATTGCTGGAGTTGCGTCGCAAGCGCGACGCAGCTCCAGCAATGATCTGGGGGGCCCTATCTGTACAATGCTGCGTCAATCCTTATGCCTGCTTCAAGCAGGCGCAGGGTTTTGACGCAGCATGGGCCTAAAAGCGACTGAGTGAAATCTTGTAGATTTCACTCAGCCACTTTTAGGAGGCGTTCCTGCGCCGGAACGCCCCCACCTGCCCTGGAACGCCTACATGTGGCGCAGGGCTTTACAACGTGACGCATCTGGGAGATGCGTCACGTTTGTAAATGCCCCGCACCATGGCGCAGGATTTGCGCCGCTGCTGCGTCACAAAAGTGACGCAACGGCGGCGCAAAAGTGACGCAAGTGCAACATAAATCTGCCCCTAGGTCTTCAGACTTCCCTTCAAAGGGATTGATTGTCTGTGAACAAGGGTTGTGCTGAGGAATATCGAATATGTTTCATCCCCCTGCCTGACAACATGCTAATGGGCCCTCCCAACAATAAGGTTTGTTCTTTCCACCTGCTGGTGCTCTGACGTGACACGGGGGCACACACTGTTCACACAAACTTCTCAATAAATAACGCATCATTTCTCGTTATGAGATTATTTCTGGGGAGGTAGAATTGAAAAGAGGGGGCCGGTTGGGGGAGTAGAGATGCTAGAACGATCAAGGTAAAGGTGAGGCAGGGGGTCCCGGTTGCTGTGAGGACGGCAGGTAGCTGAAAGAGAAAAGCCAAGTGATAGAAAGAAGCCACACAGGACCCCACCCTTGTTCGTAGAGAGGTTGGAGAGACCATAGGCAGGCCTTGCTCAAGAATGCACATGCTTAATGTAGCTGGACCTACCCTGTCTCGTAACGACTCAGTCATGCTTATGTCCCGCATCAGAGACCCTCTGATATACAGCCTACCCTTAAGACCGTGTCAATGGGGCTGGGGAAGAGTCAACCACACGTCAAGCTGACCTCTTAAATAACAGTATTCGTCGACATACGATAGCCTGCTAGCGCTTGGTGGGGTCAGTCATGCCAGGGGCGCCTCTGAAAGGCCAGTAGCAACGAGGGCTGTTAGTCACACAACGAGGCCTCCAAAAGGCTGTTGTTGATGAGAGCCTGGACACAGCGGACAGGGCAGGGAGAGGCCAACGGAGAGTCTGGCCTTTGTTCGGAAAATCGAGGTGCCCCTGTGCCTCTGACGGATCGGTAGCCTCGTGATTCTGGGAGGCCAGTAGGGCTGGGGTTGAATCAACGCCAGTCACGCTCATCTCACTCCTGCGTGTCTGCGACACGTGCCTCCATGCTTCTGAAAGGCCGGTAGTATTGAGGAGCAGTCAGCCAGTCTCTGGGTTGGCTATGCTCGTGCCTCTGAAAGGCTGTCAGGGCTGGGTATGAGTTGGCCTCTTTTGACTGCTGTGTAGCTCAAAGACTAATGCTGCCCCAGGGTCGGACTGGAAGGGACAATAGGCCAGCGGTCAGCTGGTATATTCCATTTGGGGCTGTGGCCCACAGGTAAAGGCCGAGTACATGAAGTGGAGAGGCGCCGTGCCCGCATTCAATTCAGTCAAAAAGTCACCCAAGTGCCACTGCCGGGAAAGTGCAGCTGGTGACAAATTTCAACAGTGCACGCATGGGTTGTTCCTGGAGCTGAGGGCCAGCCCTTACCTCTCAGAAGAACGGTACGCATGCTCCTAGAAGCAAGCAGGCACCTTGGGGTCAGCACAGGGTGCGAGCACAGAGGTCTGTCCCACTCCGATCGGGTCGAGTTGATAGCGAAATCGGAAGTCGCATAGTGGCGCACCCGGCCCCGGCCCATTGTGCCGAACCTGATGTCACATCACGTTAAATTCGAAGACTGTTCAAGGGGATTCCCGCCTGCCCAAACTCATGTATTTTGCCGCCCTCCCCCTTCTGCCGCCCTAGGCAGCCGCCTAGTCTTACCTAATGGTAGAGACAGGCCTGCCTGGAAACCACCTCTTTCACGTTGCCACAACTGAGGTTCGGAGAAAGATGGCTGTTGCACCTAGCTGCTGTCTCATCCCACCACCCAATATGAGGCCCCACTAGACAACCCTGCAAAACAGAGTACCTGGACCATATGATAACAACCATGCACTGTTGGAAATGGCCCTTTTTGCAGGGTTATCCCTAAACTTTTTGCTTTTTCCTCCTATTGTTTCCTGACCTCTGTGTGTTGGTTTTAGAACTCTGGGCACTTTACCACTGCAGATCAGTGCTAAAGTGCATATACTCTTTGTGTAAGCTGTGTTATGATTGGTGTTTCCATGATTGGCTATTTGATTTAAGTGTCAGTCCCTAGTAAAGTGCACTGCGAGTGCCAGGGCCTATAAATCAAATTATGTTGGTGGGCTGCAGCACTGGATTGTGCCACCCACGCAAACAGCCAATAAAGTGTGTCTAAGGCCTGCCATTGCAGAGCCTGTGTGCAGCCTGGGGCTGCCATGTCCATTTGGCAAGTGCACACACTTGCAAGTCCCTAAACCTTCCCTTTTCTACATGTTAGTCACCCCTAAGGTAGGCCCAAGGTACCCCTGTGGGCAGGGTGCATTGTATGTGAAAGGTAGGACATGCCCTAGTGTGTGTGGCATGTCCTAATAGTGAATTACAGCCATTTTTGATTTTCACTATTTTAACTTACCTGTTCTCCATAGGCCAGAATGGGCAGTTGGATTATTACATCCTATAATCCTAACTGACCCAGGGAACATGGTAGAAATTCGAGTTTAGTATGCCTGAACTCAGAATAATAAAATATATCTTTTAGTGAAATTGGTTTTAACATTCTGAGTTTGAAAATACCACTTTTAGAAAGTAGGTATTTTCTTGCCTAACCATCCAAACCTGCCTCTGCTAGGTTGTGTATTCCCTGTCTGGAGTTTGAGTGACAGGGCTGGGGAATTCCAGGAGACAGGGTGAGTCCGTGAATAGAGAGATCTGCATCTAGATGGGAGGGAGGAATTGCACATGGGACCTGAATAGGACTGTGCCTGCCCCCCACAGTTCTGGCTCCACCCCCTGTGGTGCGTCTGATGTCTCTGCCCTGCGAGAGAAGGAATCATGTCAACAGAGTGCTCCAGGGCTGTGCCTTTCCTCCACAATGCTGGCTCCACCTCCTATGGGGCATCTGATGTCTCTGCCCTGCACTCTGAAAGGAAAGAAGGAGTCATGTAAACAAAGTGCTCCAGAACTGGTTTGGACTAGGCAAAGGCCTCTCTGCCTCCAGAGAACAAAGGATTTGGTGGTATAAATATTGGGGCCCAGAACTTTAGATTACTTTTGAACTAAGGAACCTGCCAGGAGGAAGGACCGGGAAAGCTGGGGAGTACTGCCCCTATGCTGTGTATTGTGGGGTTGTCCTGCAGTGGTTGCTTCTGTCTGGGATAGGGAAAGGACTGGACTGTACTTTCATCATCCTGCTGTTGGAATTTTCTCCAAGGGCATGAAGTAGAGCTTGCCTCCTGTTGGAAGTCTCAGGGATAGAAAAGACTTCACAGATCTCGCTGGAATCAAGAAACCTGCCAAGACGAAGAGCTGGAAGAGCTGCCAGGAGGAGTACTGCCCCTTTGCTATGTTGTTGCTTTGTTGGGTTGGCCTGCAGCTGCTGCTTCTGCCTTGGGCAGTGAAAGGACTGGACTGAACTTTCTCTACTTGTGCTGAGTATCTCCAAGGGCCTGAACTGAGCTGGCCTCCTGTTAAGAAGTCTCAGGGACTGCAAAGACTTCACCAACCTCTGGGTACCGCTCCTGGAACCACTGTTTCAGTTGCCACAGAGAAGAGGGAACCGCGAACAATTCCGTCACCGACTCCGTCGCTGGCCTTGTGTCCTGAAGGCACCGCAGGCCGCACCGACTCACCCTGCACCGCAAGCCTTGGTCTCACCGACTCCGTCACCGAACCGCTGACTGCACCGCATGGAGAGACACCGCAACCTGCATCGCCTCACTTCACTTCGCTGGCCTGGGCTCACCGACATGGTCGCTGCTGGCTCGAGACCCGTGCCTGACTCGTCACGCACAGCTGTCCGGCTCGGCCAGCGCCAATTCCCGCCAACCGGCTCTGTTGCTCGCATTGCAACTTGCCAGCACCGCTTCGAGCACCGTTTCACCCTGCACCGTAAGCCTTGGTCTCACCGACACCGTCTACACGATCGTCACCGAGTCGCTGCTCGCACTGCATCGAGGGACACCGCACCGTGCACCGCTTCCACTTTGCATCGCAACCGCAACGGACACCAAGACCGACTCGCACCGCCATGTGGGTCACACTAAGTAAGGTACTGTGAACAAATCTGTCCCGCTGTTGCTGGCCCGTACTGACGCGGTCAGCGGGAACTGCGAGACTCTGTTGTTTTCAGCATCGCAGTAGGCTCGGACCGTACTACCTACTCGTACGAACTGTGTTTTTCAACGTATTTTGCAACTTAAAGACATTTTGAGAAGTAACTATTTTTGAAGTACTGTATTGTGGATTTTTATCGTATTTGGTCTTGTTTATATAAAAATATTGGATATTTTTCTAAAACTAGTGTGGTGTCCGTTTGTATTGCTTACATTGTATTACTGTTGGTTTTGTGCAATGCTTTACACACTGCCTCTAAGATAAGCCTGACTGCTCGTGCCAAGCTACCAAGGGGGTGAGCAGGGGTTATTTTAGGAGTGTAACTCCCTTGTCCTGAATAGAGTGGTGGTTTCTGCCTGGCTTGGGTGCAAACCTTAGCCAACCAGAAATCCCATTTCTAACATTGGTTGTCAGCGGTGAGGATAGGACTTGTGTTTGCACTTGACTTACAATGATTGGTGTGCACTACTACCATATCGCAGACCATTACGTACCACGTACAGGTTCTTTTTCTTTTTGGCCTATTTTTGACCTTGCCAGTTTAAACTTGCATCAACATGCCTGAATCAATTGTGTCATCACTTGCATCAATGGATATTGCCTTTGAGGAGGATCGATTGAAAGCCTACACTGTGAGGGAGTTAAGATCAATTTGCAAGAACCTGAAAGTCCAGGTCAGAGGCCTCACCAGGAAGGAGGAGCTACAAAAGGCGATGAGGGCCTGGGTAGCAGCCAGACATGCCAGTGGGCAATCTGGTGATCTCAGTGGAAAGGCGGAGGAGCCTATTTCTAGGGTGGGGGGAACCCTCCAGGCAAGGCAGCAGTAGCTTGTCCCCAGAGGAGCTGGAAGACAGGTGGGAAGCAAGGAAGTTTGAGTTGGAAATGCTCTGGATGGAGAAGGAAATAGAAGACAAAAGAATGGCCATGGAGGAAAGGAAGATGATCTTGGATCGTTAGCTTAAAATGAGAGAGCTGGAGCTGGATTGGGAAGCCGGTAGGGCTTTGTCCAGCCCAGATGGTGGCAGCAAAAGTGTTAGGTCCAGTACTGAGGGTGAGGTACACGCACACACAGATCTGGGGCCCTGCTTCAAGGAGGTGGTTGACATACACCAGGGGGTGCAGGATTGTGAGGTAACTCAAGTGGTGCTCAGTGTCCCTGAGGTGGATTGGGGAACTGGCACAGGGGATCATTTTCCTGGTAATGGGAGGGACACTCTACTGACTCTAGATGAGATGTGCAGGGAGAGGGGTTCCCCCATGATAGAAACCCTGGCAAGTGAGTATGGAGACCAGCCAGAAGAGCATGGGTTGAGAGACAGCAACAGTCAGACACTGTCTCGCCAGTCTTGTGAGAATAATGTGGGGTACTTTTCTGAGGCACTGGATCATTTGGGTGAATGGTAGTTTGGTTAACACCTGTGGGGGGCTGTGTGATTCAATTGTTGGAGAGCGTATTTTAAGTCCATGTTTTCCAGAGCTATGCCAACACCCGGTGGAGTGTGAGATCTCTGACCCCAGGAAGCTTGCACTGGAGGCAGACGTTTTGGTGGATTCCAGGGGGTCTGCAGAAGCATCTGGGGGTGACCCTGTAGGAAGTGATTCAGGTATTTCCCAACCAAGGGTGGTGGGAAAGGTTTGTGGTAGCCCAGATAGGGCCCGGTGTCGTGGGAAGGGTGTAGGGACTCACGTCCTGTCTCTGCGGAGAAGGAGTGGGAAGGGGCTGAGGCCCAAGGTGCCCGAAACCCGGTCCCAGAGCCTGGGTGGTTCCCTGAGGGAACCCCAGGTAGGGAGCCTAGGCTGTACTGGAAGGCCACCCCTTGAGGGGGATCCCCTAGTGTGTGGGGGATTGGGGGGGACTGCTGTAACCAGCATCCCACCGGTTTTGGTGTCTGGCAGCACTGCTCCAGTTGGGAGAGTGCATGAGTCCAGATGGATGGGGGAGAGGGGGATGCAGTCCCCAGTGGGAGAACCAGTGGATCAGGGTCCAGCCAGAAGGGCTGAGCCTCCTAGCAGTGACCATGGTGACACCACTTCTGTCCTGGGGGATCTTCGTGCACTGTCAGATGGACAGAGGTCAGGAGATCTGCGCCAGGCAGACTATCATACAACACATGAGTCATGTGTTACCCTCAGGGGGGGCATGCATGCTCCCAAGGAAGTCCTGGTGCGCCGGGCAGGTGCTCAGCTGCAGGGTTTAGTCCCTGGGTTGGAAAGCCAGGTTCAGGTCCTGCCTGACCTGGAGGGAAGGATGACTGTAAGCAGTGTCCTGACTGGGTTGTCTTCTAGGGGTACCACTCCAGGTGGGAGGGTGCAGAACTCTGGAAGGGAGTGCAGAGGGAGGGAGTCCTCGCCTCTGCCCCCGGTTCAACCTGAGGGTTTAAACTCTAGGTTGATAGACCAGTTGTTGGAGAGAGGTCCTGCACTGGTAGGCGAGTTGGGCAGGGCATCTGCCACAGGTGCCCTGACAATTTTGGAAGGTCCAGTGGGTCAGGGGTTGCCAGCTTTGAGGTAAGAGCACCCCAGGACTAACCCTGGTGAGGCCACTTTTGGCCTGGGGGGTCTTCATGCTCTGTCAGGTGGACAGGAGGCTGGAGACCTGCGCCAGGCAGACTCCCGCACAACTCATGAGGAGTGTGCTTCCCTTGGGGGTTTGGTGTACTACCCTGGATGTCCTGGGTTGTCAGGCACAGATCCAGCCTAAAGGTACAGACTCTGGGTTGGAGGGCCAGGTGCAGGGTGTGCCCCCTGACCTGGAGGGATGGGTGACTGCTAACAGTCCCCCTACCAGTTGGTCTTCTGGGCGTGCCGCTCCAGGTGGGAGGGTACAGAGCCCCAAGGAGGAGGGCCGGGTATGGGAGAGCCCACCCCAGTCCCTTGTTCAGCCTCAGGGTACAGACCCTGGGCTGGTGTACCAGTTGCAGGATAGCACCCCTGAACTGGTGGGCGAATTGTGCAGGACACCTGCCACAGGTGTCCTGACAATTCTGGAAGGGGGTACTGCTCCAGGTGGGAGGGTACAGAGCCCCAAGGAGGAGGGCCGGGTGTGGGAGAGCCCACCCCAGTCCCTTGTTCAGCCTCAGTGTACAGACCCTGGGCTTGTGTACCAGTTGCAAGATAGCACCCCTGAACTGGTGGGCGAATTGTGCAGTTCACCTGCCACAGGTGCCCTGACAATTCTGGAAGGGGGTACCGCTCCAGGTGGGAGGGTACAGAGCCCCGTGGAGGAGGACAGGGTGTGGGAGAGCCCACCCCAGCCTCCTGTCCAGCCCCAGGGTACAGACCCTGGGCTGAGGGGTCAGTGCCAGGATGTCATCCCTGACCTGACAAGAAGGAGAGGGGACAAAGTGTGCCAGGCACCTGGGGCTACCGCCCCCCACTCTCTGACGCCACAGAGGTTAGAGAGCCCTGAGAGTCATGAGGCCTGGGTCTACCCACTGACAACTGTCGATAGCCACTGTGGCTTGCTGTCCTGGTGGACAGGGTTGCCCCTGGGAGGGGGGCAGGAGTCCCTCCGCAGGGGTGGACTGGGCCACACCACTGTGTTGGCCATGTGGGCACTGTCAGCCTGTTGGGACACATCTGTGAGCAAAGTAAGTTTAGGCGCTGCACAGATGGTGTTCACAGGTGAAAAGAAGGATTCCCCATGGGTCAGCTTAGTGGGCCCTGAGAGTATGGATAGAGGTATGGATTGGTCTTCCCTTGCTTTAGGTTGGAAGGGGGTTGTGTTGGAAATGGCCCTTTTTGCAGGGTTATCCCTAAACTTTTTGCTTTTTCCTCCTATTTTTTCCTGACCTGTGTGTGTTGGTTTTAGGACTCTGGGAACTTTACCACTGCTGATCAGTGCTAAAGTGCATAAGCTCTCTGTGTAAACTGTGTTTTGATTGGTGTTTCCATGATTGGCTATTTGATTTATGTGTCAGTCCCTAGTAAAGTGCACTGTGAGTGCCAGAGCCTATAAATCAAATGCTGTTGGTGGGCTGAAGCACTGGATTGTGCCACCCACGCAAACAGCCCGTAAAGTGTGTCTAAGGCCTGCCATTGCAGAGCCTGTGTGCAGCCTGGGGCTGCCATGTCGACTTGGCAAGTGCACACACTTGCAAGTCCCTAAACCTTCTCTTTCCTACATGTTAGTCACCCCTAAGGTAGGCCCAAGGTACCCCTGTGGGCAGGGTGCATTGTATGTGAAAGGTAGGATAGGCCCTGGTGTGTGTGGCATGTCCTAATAGTGAATTACAGCCATTTTCGTTTTTCACTATTGCAACGCTACCTGTTCTCCATAGGCCAGAATGGGCAGTTGGATTATTACATCCTATAATCCTAACTGACCCAGGGAACATGGTAGAAATTCGAGTTTAGTATGCCTGAACTCAGAATGATAAAATACATCTTTTAGTGAAGTCGGTTTTAACATTCTGAGTTTGAAAATACCACTTTTAGAAAGTAGATATTTTCTTGCCTAACCATCCAAACCTGCCTCTGCTAGGTTGTGTATTCCCTGTCTGGAGTTTGAGTGACAGGGCTGGGGAATTCCAGGAGACAGGGTGAGTCCGTCCAGTGGTGAATAGAGAGATCTGCATCTAGATGGGAGGGAGGAGATGCACCTGGGACCTGAATAGGACTGTGCCTGCCCCCCACAGTGCTGGCTACACCGCCTGTGGTGCGTCTGATGTCTCTGCCCTGCACTGTGAAAGGAGAGAGGGAATCATGTCAACAGAGTGCTCCAGGGCTGTGCCTTTCCTCCACAATGCTGGCTCTACCTCCTGTGGAGCGTCTGATGTCTCTGCCCTGCACTCTGAAAGGAAAGAAGGAGGCATGTAAACAAAGTGCTCCCGGACTGACCAGAACTGGTTTGGACTAGGCAAAGGCCTCTCTGCCTTCAGAGAACAAAGGATTTGGTGGTATAAATATTGGGGCCCAGACCCCAGAACTTTAGATTACTTCTGAACTAAGGAATCTGCCAGGAGGAAGGACCAGGAAAGCTGGAGGAGGAGTACTGCCCCTATGCTGTGTGTTGTGGGGTTGGCCTGCAGTGGTTGCTTCTGTCTGGGATAGGGAAAGGACTGTACTGTACTTTCATCATCCTGCTGTTCGAATTTTCTCCAACGGCTTGAAGTAGAGCTTGCCTCCTGTTGGAAGTCTCAGGGATAGAAAAGACTTCACAGATCTCGCTGGAATCAAGGAACCTGCCAAGACAAAGATCTGGAAGAGCTGCCAGGAGGAGTACTGCCCCTTTGCTGTGTTGCTGCTTTGTTGGGTTGGCCTGCAGCTGCTGCTTCTGCCTCGGGCAGTGAAAGGACTGGACTGAACTTTCTCTACTTGTGCTGAGTATTTCCAAGGGCCTGAACTGAGCTGGCCTCCTGTTAAGAAGTCTCAGGGACTGCAAAGACTTCACCAACCTCTGGGTACCGCTCCTGGAACCACTGTTTCAGTTGCCACTGAGAAGAGGGAACCGCGACCAACTCCGTCACCGACTCCGTCACTGGCCTTGTGTCCTGAAGGCACCGCAGGCCGCACCGACTCGCCCTGCACCGCAAGCCTTGGTCTCACTGACTCCGTCACTGAGCCACTGCCTGCACCGCATCGAGAGACACCGCAACCTGCATCGCCTCACTTCACTTCGCTGGCCTGGGCTCACCAACACGGTCGCTGCTGGCTCGACACCCATGCCCGACTCGTCACGCACAGCTGTCCAGCACGGCCAGCGCCAATTCCCGCCAACCGGCTCTGTCGCTCGCATCACAACTTGCCAGCACCGCATCGAGCACCGTCTCGCCCTGCACGTAAGCCTTGGCCTCACCGACGCCGTCTACACGATTGTCACCGAGCCGCTGCTCGCACCACATCTAGGGACACCGCACCTTGCACAGCTTCCACTTTGCATCGCAACGGCGACGGACGCCAAGACCGACTCGCACCGCCGTGTGGGTCACACTAAGAAAGGTACTGTGAATGAATCTGTCCCGTACTGACGCGGTCAGCGGGAACTGCGAGACTCTGTTATTTTCAGCATCGCAGTAGGCTCGGACCGCGCTACCTACTCGTACGAACTGTGTTTTTCAACGTATTTTGCAACTTAAAGACATTTTGAGAAGTAACTATTTTTGAAGTACTGTATTGTGGATTTTTATCGTATTTGGTCTTGTTTACATAAAAATATTGGATATTTTTCTAAAACTGGTGTGGTGTCCGTTTGTATTGCTTACATTGTATTACTGTTGGTTTTGTGCAAATGCTTTACACACTGCCTCTAAGATAAGCCTGACTGCTGGTGCCAAGCTACCAAGGGGGTGAGCAGGGCTTATTTTAGGAGTGTAACTCCCTTGTCCTGACTAGAGTGGTGGTTTCTGCCTGGCTTGGGTGCAAACCTTAGCCAACCAGAAATCCCATTTCTAACATGCCCCTTTCCCCGAAACAACATAGGAGTATGCCACTTGCACCACCACCCACACATATGGCAATGCTGCAGTTCCTGTGTGTGGGGGAAGCTTGCACTCCTCAAAGTCCTGTAACTATTCCGTATGTATGATGGAGGTATGATTTTACAATGTTAAAGCTTGGTTGCATTTTTACTTGCAAATGGTTATTGTGAAAACATGTTCATAGCTTACGCCTCTTCATAAGGAGGAGAGATCAGACTTAATCAGGGAGAACAATATCAAAACAAAGCAAAGTGTATAAGCATTCTTCGTTAGGGCAGAAGCCACTTCACACATCGCGGGTATTGGAGAAGAACCATTTGTTTGGGGAAAGCAGAGGCACCGGCTATAACCGAGCGGTCTTAGCATGGCATTGACTATATTGACTGAAGCTCTGCTAACCTTAAATCCCTTGACGACTCTAGAGAAGTACAACATTACTTGTAATTTTTTGGTTGCTGGAACCAAAGAGATTCTCTGGAGAAGAAAAATCTCAACAAACGATATTTAAAAGATTTTTTACATTTTTTATTTAATATTTAATTTTTTCCTCATAAAAGTGCTGGGTTCCTTGTCTGATTCTTGCAGACAGGGTACCCGGTAGACTGCTGTAAGTTATCACTATGGTATCACTAAATAATTCCATTTAATGCTTATGGGGTTTAACTGGTATTTATACCCATTAAAGTTAGACTTCGTGACTGCAGTAGGCATATAAAATAGGGACATTTTATAGATTTATAAACACCTTAAATAAATGAATACTTAAAGGAATAAACCAGTCCCTGCGCTCAGCAAACAATATGCCATGATGTCTTTATCTTCACTTTAGGTCTCTATCTCTTTTGTTTAGTACATAATGAGGTCTATAGATTGTTTGTCTTGGGTACTTGCAAATGTATGTTGAATTATTTCACTTTGCTTTACTTCAGATCCTTCTTTCCCCTGTCTCCCATGTGACAGGTTGTCCCTTCTCATACCGTTTTATGACACTCCATATCTGTGTTTTTCATATAAGCTCCTTTGGGTTGGATGGTGCAGTCCCTGGGTCTGGATTAACATTTCTAGCTTACAGCGGTGATTGTTGGACCGATAGGATGGCTGCGTGTGCTATGTCAGTGTTGGAGCCGGCCTCGTGGCGTGGTCCTGTTCCCCCTCGCTAAGCCGCACGAGGTCCCATGCACCTCGGGGCTCCTCCCTTTTGGATTGTACGTGACTCTACGTAACCACCTACGTGACCCCGCTCCACCCGGCCTCGGTCCCAGCGAGGCCCGACATCCGGGCGCCAACCCCTGGCCAGGGGGATACCACGTGAACACCTCCCCACTCCCGGCGGAGGGCAGTATCGATGGGACCCCCAACCGTCCTTCCACACCTAGGTGCGATCGCCCCACAGCTCTCTTGGGCCTGGCGCCTCTCCTGCTGGGCGTCTGGCCGCTCCCGACCCGGCCTCTCCGCCCCCCCAGCCGCAAGGGTCCGGACATCAAAGGGCTCCAGACCTATATCTGGGGCGACCCGGCAACAAGACGGCAGTTGTATCCCGGAGTCAAGAGCCCTGCTGATCGGATCGCGGCTGACCCTACGGAGAAAGACTCATCCTGAAACCACACTCTGAGCCCTGCTGACGACGTCGCGGCTCCATCGTGCTTAAAAGACCTTCACGAACCTTTGGGGCCCTGCTGACGCTGTCGCGGCCCGACCTTGTCGAACTTACCATCAGAGCCCAGCTGACCTCGTCGCGGCTCGACCGAAGCGGACCTACCACCGGAGCCCTGCTGACTGTGTCGCGGCTCGACCCAAGCGGAACTACCACCCGAGCCCTGCTGACACCGTCGCGGCTCCCCATGTCCGAGCTGCTTTGAGACCAGCACGCAAGGTCTGGCGCAGAGCCTCCCCGTACCAGGCTGGTACTAAGACTGTCCCGCTACCCTACCCCCACAAAGACATTGAGACTCTTCTGGATCACTCGATCCTCCTGTACATATATTGAATGTGCTACCATTGATAAAGTACCAAGATAAGTAACTGATACGGAGTCCTGTGTAGTGGTGTTACTGGGCCTAGTACGGTCACAGGAGAAGGACCTGTTCTAGGAGGCTTCTCGGCGGCGCTCGGCTATAACTTTGCGGTAGGAAGGTGGCCCGGAGTAGTCCCCCCGACCCCCCGGTGGTCCTCCCTCCAACAGTCAGCAATTTGGTCCGCCACCTGACAGCCATCTTAAGAGGACCCCTCCACTGACAATGGAAAATCCCCTCTAAGTTATGAGCTCTCTTTGAGAACATTCTGTTATTGGAACAGATTCTAATTATAACAATAACAATTTTTTGTATAGCACTTTATGCCACACTTCTACTGTTCCTAAGTACCATGCATAAGAGGTATTATTATGATGCAAAATTCTAAAAAAGGACGGCTAAGTGGTACTCATGACCTGCGCATCACAGAAGATATGTCAGCAATATATAAAATTATAGATGGGTATCTGTGAATTACAGGGATGTTTTTCACCTCGGGATTCTGTGTGACATCAAATAGACAAGGAGTGCGAAGCTTTAGTTGTCTATAATGTCACCCAGAACCCGAGGTGGAAAATATCCCTGTAAATCTATTTTTATCCATCTATAATGCTATGCTATGTATGGCCCCCAAAATCATCTGCCCCTGTTTACAGTGCTACTCAGGGGAAGAGAAGTAATTGGGGAGCCACACATGCCTCCCCTCCTTGTCCCAAATGAAAAAGAAATACCCAACCACCTTCCACCCGCCCTCTCCACTCTCTGTGCCTTCCCTTCCCTCTCCTCCAGATGCTGTGCTCACTGGTTTGCATCTTTGCTCTGATAGGCTCTCACAGCCCCTTGAAAGAGGAGCCTGGAATTCCTTCATGCCATGACAACAGTGAGTCATAAGTTCTGGTGCCCACTAATTGCCAGTCTTTCAAACTAGTGTCTCTCTACCAGAGCCACACATAACAAAAGTTGTACTTAATGAGCCATCTTGAAGGTTGCAAAACAAAGCTAGCCGAGGATGACAATGACCCTGGCCTTCTGTAGCCTTTGTGGAAGGGAAAGATCAACCACTGTCAGATGCATTTCTGCAGAAGTCTGCTACTGATGATCAAAAGGTTTTCCCAACTGAAACAGTATTATTTGCAGATTCTACATAGCTAGGTTATTGGCAGTAAGCCTTCTGCAAATTTTCATCCGTGAGGCCATTTATTCAGTTAGAGTTTTTACACAGTGCTGCATGGTTCCCTTTGGTTACTTCAGAGCACTAGGTGAAAAAGACAAAAACAAAAGAAGAGGTAGTTAGATGCAGTTGGGGAAAGAATGTTCCCATTTCTGTATTCTTCAATCACTGCCTGGAGTTATGGCGCTTGATTGATGGCACGCTGGAAATGTACTGAGTCAATGCCTTTACTGAAAAGAAAAATGTGTTTCTGCACTGAAGCTTGGGTTCATGAGCGCCACACTCTGTGACACTGGACTCCACACTCTGTGACACTGGACTCCACACTCTGTGACACTAGACTCCACACTCTGTGACACTGGACTCCCAGAGATATGCCTCCATTTTGTTCCATCTGAAGGGTGCCTGAAATATAAGATCTGCAACTGTTAAAGGCAGGTTCCTGGTGGGAAGGAAGTGGGTGGCCAACTTCTGCCGGTATCCTGGACCATAGCCACAGTAAACTGTGTGCACAGTGCAACATATGTGAACTTTATTGTTGCATAGACTGAGACCTGGTGGAGTGCTTCTAGTGCAGGTTTTTCATAGTTGTCGCTCCAGACGTTCAGACATGTTCCGACTGCTTGGGCCAGGAGGCTTTGCTTTTCAGCCTTATGTAAATGATGTTACAATAGTCTAAACAGAGCATCATAAAGAGGCCTGCATCAACTCAAACTGGTGGGAGGATCAATGGAGTGGAAGGATTCTTTATAGATGAGAGAGCTGCAGATTGATGCCCTTGATCTCTGCATTCAACCTGGGAAGGAAGGAGAGATCAGATTTGCATGGTTCTCAGGTTACTAACTTTTACTGTGGCAGAAGGTGATATTCCTATGTTGAGAGGCCACTCGAAAGTTAGAGGCTGAGATTCGTGCTCCACCATAATCAAAATGTCTGCCTTGGATCTTTTCCGGTGAAGGAAACACTCCTACATCCAAAAGAAAACTCATATATAAAATTTGAAAAGTGATGGGCCATAAGATAGGCCAAGGAAGAGTCAGATGGGCCCTGCATGAGTCTTTTGAGAGATACCAGGGTAAAAAGAATCTATTACAGCCGTGGTAAAGAGAGTCGTAGTCTGAGTTGCTTATGGGTGGTTGGTCTTAGTAGTTGGCAACATTTCTAGGGATGAATGACATTGGTGGCACGATCTGGTACCTTTTCCTTTATGGGAAGTAAATTGAGGGACTTCAAAAGCAGTGTTTTTAGGACACAACATTGTAGCCTAAAGATGAGGTCAGAACCTTGGTTCTGCACTCAGTGCTACGCTCTGTATATGGAGATCTGTGTAGATGGTGTTGCAATAGACGAGTCTGCAGATCACCAATGCTAGTTACAATGCTGCAATGTAACTCTGCAGAAGCTGGCACAAAGTTAGTGTCTTAGGTACCCACAGAGGGTGGTATCATCACACATTTGTTGACTGTTTGGTGAATTGGGGGAGGGGCAGAAAGGTTGATTTTGAAAAAATACTGCCTGCATTGCTTTTCAACAGCATATATGAAGTAATTCCTAAAAAACGTTGGATGCATAGTGCATTGTAGTTATGCTTTACATGTAGTACATTCTTTTTTAATTCAGAACTCTAAAGCCTCTGGTTTATAAGGAAACAAAGATAACAAATAACATACTGTGCTGGTTGTTCTATTTGTTCCCTATCTTTTTTGGCACAGTATTACCATTATTTAGAAGAGAAAAAACCTTTTCTATAAAAAGGAAAATTATTTTCTTTAATTCGAAAAACTCATGATGATCACAAATGAAAGTCAAAAGACATCAGAAACTACATGGAAGCATTAATGCAAGAGCAAGCCACTTTCTTCATTGTTTTAACCCTTCAATGACTTATTAACATATCTCCACTTCATCAAAGGGTGTGCAGAAGAACAAGATGCCATTATGAAGATAACCGACATCCATATAGGAAAGTGTCCATCTGCCCATGCGGCCATTTAAAAAAACTATTGCCCCCCAATAGGTAATAACACTACAAATACTTACATAGAGCCTATTACACCCCCGCCAGGATGCATAAATATGGCATGAGGGAGGATGACAGGTGTCCGCCATGTGGTACAAGCGAAGCTAATTTTGTGCATCTGGCATGGGAGTGCCCTGGTGTCTGGGCATTCTGGTAAAAGTATTTGCTGCACTAAGTGATATGGTGGGGGAGCATCTCAACGACTCCCCTGTGGTTGCACTGCTGGGGTACGGTAAAGATATACAAAAAGCAGGCCAGAAACTAGTGGCAATATGCATTCTCTTGGAGAAAAGGAGAATGGCAATGCGCTGGATGCAGGGCCAGTACCTACCCTTCCAGACTGGCACACAGATTTGGCACACTGCTCCACACAAACAGATAATTATAACGCCTCAATACCCATACGGTGCAGGCCCAGAAATATCTGGAGACCCTACCAGCAGTCCCTAATAAGGAAAGCAGAAGACAAAGAGGAGAGTACAGTACCAGAGGCCACAGGTATTGGATAGGTTACACCCCAGAACAGTTTGCTGTATGTATGTGAAACCACTGGAACTAGAGACCAAAATGTTATCCAATGTGATCAAGAATGGGGCATGTACATATGAAGGTGAGAAGGGAAACGTAATAGAAGTCCAACCTGGTCTGAGTCAAGGAACACACAACACAATCTAGCTCCCCCGCGAAAAGACTATGAAAGTAATGGAATCCCTACAGTAGAAGTATTAAATAACTGTATACAACATACTGCATGATATGAATATTGTAAAAGTCACCTATCAACTGTATGTTGTAATATTGGAAATATAAATAAAGTCTTAAAACAAAATAGGTAACAGCTTTCACTGCCAGGGGTAGAAGAAGGAGTTTGGTAGTGCCTGACCATTTTGGGCATCAACCCCTTAAAGCGGTAGCCCAGTACTCATTTCTGGGCACTCACACAAATATGCACCTGACTTCACTAGTTAGGTCACATACATATCAGATGGGCCAGGGAGGGATTCCCTAACCCTTCCCAGGTTCATCCATGCATTGAGCTTGTGGGAGGGGGTACAGGAGGGGCTAGGGCAGCAATTACTGCCCTCAACTTCTCCCTAGCCATGCCCGCCCCCTCGAGCCTCTTTGGTCCATTGGTGGAAGGAGGATGGTGGAAGCGAGAGTTGGGGGAGCTGCCCAGGGGAGTTCCAGCTTTCCCACCTACCCTTCAACCCTAGCAACAGAACAAATGAACCAGAAGGGGGAGGACTAAGATAGTTCCTAGTTCTTACCTTTCCAATACTCACTTTAGCTCCTTCATCTCCAAATGCTTCCCTGTCCAAGAAAGGCACTGGGAGAGGAAGGAGCTGTGTGCCTGGATTTCCTTGAACCAAATTAAAAATATAAACAGTGTCCGACTCCTTTCTGAGGCACAAACACACGGTTCTGTGCCCCATCAAGGAGCCAGATATTGTTCTTTTATACTAAGAAAATATACACGCCATGCCTGGCTCCTAGCTGGGGTGCAGAAATGCACACACACGTCTGTGCCCGAGCAAGGAGCCCGGACACTGTTTGGATTTTTTCTGCTCTTCAGATAAAAACTGAAACAGTGTCCAGATCCTGGCTAGGGCACACACACACATACACACATCTCTGCACCCCAGTGAGAAGCCTGGATGCTATTTGGATTTTGTCTTAGCACTAGAACGATGCTCTGCTCCTCGCTGGGGTGCACTCAGACACACATGCATCTGCGCCCCATCATGAAGTCTGGACACCTTTTGGATTTTTGTTTTTATCTTCAGAAAAATCCACAAAGTGCCTCGATCTTCAACACATATTTGTACCAGAGCGAATAATGAGTTTATCCTAAAAAAGAATCCAACCAGCAGCCAGGTCCTAGTTTTGCTGCATACAAACACAAGGCGGGAAACTAGAGCCAAATTTCGGAGGGGTGGGGCTGAAAAAGATTTGGGGGGGGGGGGGCTAATTCTCCCAGCCATAGGCAGAGTGGCTCTAAGAAGGGGTGAAAACACAACAAAAGCCTCATTAACAAGTAAATGTTCTTTTAAAGACCTGTGAAGTACTTGGGTGCGGCTGCAATTAGAGGGTCGACAGCCCACGAAGATGTCTCAGCCCGGGCTGACACACATGATGACGGGGGGGGGAGGGGGTGCTGAAGCCCGGTGAGCCCAATGGGTGTTGCGAGCCTGACACACACAAGCCTACACCACAGCGAAGAGCTGGGACACTGTTTGGATATTTACTTATCCTCAGAAAAATCCAAACAGTACCAGCTCCATGCTAGGGCACAGGAACAGACATCTACCTAGGGAATCCTACCAATCCCAGACATTTATGAACGCTAGACACACGGAGGAATTGTGGGTGGTGTGACTTTGACTTGCATGGATATTGCCACTTTGTCTTACTCAGAATGACATTCACAGGTCGCACTGATCAATAAAACAATATTTCCAACCATTTCTGTGATGACAAGTTACAGAACATGAGCAGAATAGCAAAATGGCCCAATATTCTCATGCTTCGACTAATACCTCAAGGATTATGTCAATTTACAGGAACAGTTGAAATATGTGATGTGTGAAGTCAAGATAGCGCTAATGTGGTCTTCACATGATCAAAATGTCGGCCTAGTCCTGACCCCGTGATTTAGGCCCTCCCATACACATGGGGTACACACAGTTTTTATTGGGAGGTGTGTGGGAACATAGGATCACATGACATTTGCCAAGTTGTGGAGTTTTCTGTCTCAGAAAAAAGCAAGAATTGTGATTTTCTTTAACCCATTCTTGGACTTTTTCGGGGGATTTGGGGTAATAGAACGTGCTGGTATTCATGCAAGTCACATGACTCTGGATTCCCCCTGTGACTCCAGTTTTTTTAAAGTCACTACATCTAGTTTATTGCCTGTGGGCAGCCTGAACCCATGGAAAACCCATAATATCAGGTACCCCCATGCTCAGGATACCCATAGGAACAGAGTCGGAGGTCAATCCTAGGCAGTGATATGTTTCTGTCAGGGGAGACTGGTGGGAGTTATCATGTTTTGAGAAGAAAATGCTGCAAATCTGACACACGGCATATTCAGCACAATCTCCCAGACAGTAAATCAGGGTGAGGGAGGACTGGCACCCAGTGTTAGAAATGTTAGAAAGTGTAGATGTTAAAAATATATCATATGTAAATATTTTACTCACATATTTTTGTTCATTCTGCCTTTGTATGATCTGTTAAAATATAATACTTTGTTGTTTGTATTGTTATTTTTTTGTTCCACCAGCTTATCACAGCCATGTTTACATGATTGTCCTCTTTATCGTTCTTTCTTTTTCGCATATTTAAATCTGCACTGTGTTTTCTGCTCTGAATTTTTATTCCGTGTTCTTCGATAAACTTATTTTTTTAACTTAAAAAAATATATACATATTGTTGTGGCATGTTTTCATACAGCCTAGTGGTGACATCTTAGACTAAATGAGGGGTACCCGATACTAGGATTTCGCTATCAGTTGCTTTCCAAATTTCTAAAACTCACTAAACTAAGTTTATTGTCATAGGCACCTTAAGCTCACAGAAAACCCATGCATCATTGATAACTCCAAGCTCATATGATTCGAGGGAATGCAGTTCTGTGTCAGTCCTTGCATTTGTTCCTGTGCAATTGAAGACTGGAAGGAATTAAAATGTTTTGCAAAAAATCTAAACTTCTTATTAAGCCTGATCTCACTGTCTGCAATTCAGGGAGAGAGAGCAATAGGAGCCTTAGGATGTTTAAATCATATGGTTATTGTATTTATGTATACAGCCCAGCGGTGATATCTTAGACCAAAAGACTGGTACCCTAAACCAGGAGTTCAATTACAGCTGCTTTCCACATGTATAAAATGCATTACTTCTTGTTTATTGCCTGTGAGCACCCTGAACTCATACATATCTGGTACCCCACTTGATTAAGAGACCCAAAGCTGGGTGGCAAGTCTGGCAAGACAGAGTGGAACAAATTACAATGTTTTGTAAAACAATCGGTAAATATCCGACAAACATCATGTTCAAAGCATTATATTGGCCAGCAAGTCAGGGCGAGGGAGATCTGGTTCGCACAAATAGATTCCTTAGTTCGCACAGAATTAGAAAAAATAATGTTTTCATACTTTCTATTTAGTCCTAAGTTTGGTATTTGTCCTTAAAAGAACAGTGAACCATAAAGACGATTCTTTGACAATTTTGTGATCTGCGCTAAAATTAAATAATTTGGGACAGATTTACAAGAAAGTGACGCATCTGTAAAGATGCGTTAGTTTCTCTGTGCCAGGCTGCAATACCTTTGCGCCATCATGGATGCGCTGTATTAACAATACGGCGCACCATGATGCAAGGTTTGACAGATGCGTCTGAAATTCGGACGCATCTGTAGGCGCAAAAGTCACACATTCCTGGAGTTGTGTCGCAACTCCTGCAATGTATGGGGAGGCCTATACTCATTATATTGCGTCACTCCTTACGCCTGCTTCGGTTTTGACGCAGTGGCGTCCTAGAAGTGGCGCAGTGAAATCTTGTTGATTTCACTGCGTCACTTCTACAAGGCTTTCCTGCGTATGAACGCCACCCTGCATACATTATACCTGAAGCAGGGCTTTACAACGTGACACATCTCCCTAGATGCGTCACACTGTAAATTGGCCACATTGCTTGCGCTGTCACTGTCTCACAAAAGTGACGCAACCTCAGTGCAAAATTGATGCAAGTGGCTTGTAAATCTGTCCCTTTATGTGCAGACTCCTTTCCCTAGAAAAAACACACGAGCTGGGTATTGCTGGACTCTGGAGATAGTGGGCAAAATATTATTAGTTAGCGTTCTGGAAGTACGGTTGACTAGTTAAGAAATGCAATTTGGTTATAAAATTTAAAGCATATCCAAATTTGTTATTATATCGTCAGGCTGCAAGATATATTGATGAGCGGTATGCACCAATTATAGCCCTAATGCACAAAGACTCTAAAGAGGTGAATAACCTAACATGAATGTTTAAATACAGGGGGGCTTATTTACAAACCCCTTGCGCCGCCAGTGCATCACTTTTAATATGGGAAAAAGTGACGTCCCGGCGCCGCAACGGGTTTGTAAATAAGCCCCGGGTCTGGCCCAGAGACGAACAAACACCCCGGCAGTGGAAGGATTAAAACGACAAAATAGAGGCTAACAATAAATAACATATACTGTCCGTACTATCTGAAATACTTAACTGCGTACAAAATGTGTTTATTGTAATATAACGTTGTTCTCGTGACGAGTGTGGGATTTGAGGGCAGGCCCGCTCTGTGCTGAGACATAGAATCCACTCCATTGAGTGCAATGCTTCATTGCGGTGTTCTTTCCAATGGCAGCAGCTCTGATTGGCTATTAAGCCAGCACGTCACAAAGTGAATGAGCACCCGTGGCTCACCACAGCAGCCCCCCAGGGGAGTCTGAAAGGCTCATCTCGAGACAAGGGGAGCAGGTGCTCCCAAGAATGGCCATTCCTAATTTGGGGCGTAGCAATAAACAACAGACAAGTGATCCATCCATAGAAGGCAATTACCGGCCCTCACTCTGGCGGCCAGTAACGAGCTACTTACGGTTTCCCTTTCAACCAGCCCCCATCTCAACCTTGCTTGGTAAAAGCCTCATCTCAATTCGCCTCCTAATTGCTGCTCGGACCATTCTATCACACAGCATAATAAAAAGCGGTGATGACACTCGCTGCACCATTAAGTTGATGGCTTGTCATAAATTAATGCAAATTGTGGTTTTGCTGCTTGGCCCTGCTGTGGCCACTGCTGCTTTCTGCTCCCTGGCCTGTGTCCCTCTTTGTATCTTCGTTTCCGGGTCTTTGCAATATTTCTTCTATGTCTAGTACGCTCTTCATTTTCTCTCATCACTGAATTGTCTGCCGTGTCTGCTTATAGCACTGTTCTTACCTGAAATAGTTTATTTAATATTCAGTCTACCAGCCACTATAATCACATGTTTTGTGATTGTCTATGCACCCAGTGCGTTAATATGTTTCTGTTGCAAGCCACCCCTTGCCAAAGCTGTCATATTTTATCCTCAAGAATCCCCATTCTGTCAGATTCAGGCAGGGGATTCCATTGTCCCGATTTTTTTTTAAATTATGCATCTTTTGAGGAAACCATCACATTTTAAGCCATTTTGGTAAAAGTTTGTGATGGTTTTGCATATGCGTGGGACAGTGGCGTGACGCAATATGGTGGCCCCACCCTGCAGAATGTGAAGAGGGGCTCAAAGTCTCCCATATCTCACAGATACTCATTGACCTTGGGTGGAACAAGGGCCCTCTGAAGGGTTAGCGGGGCCCCTGAAGGTTGCCCCCGCCTATGCCGCAGGGGATGCAGGGGCCTATGTTACGACCCTGGCATGGAAGGAACCCACACCTCTGCGTTCCACCTTCCTTTTCTCATTCCTCCACACTTCACTGCCTTCATAGAGAAGACTGTCCTACTGCCTACCTGCCCTAAATGATGATCCAGGATTTTTCTACAATTTTAACTTTTCACATACTACTATAATAAAATCTACTTTTTCCTAATTAAGAAGGCATCATTCTAGATTTTGTTTAAAGTGCAAGCTGCGTCACGTCTATGTCTTCACCGTACTATACTTCCGTCCTTGTTCTAGACACAGACTGGCAGGCTCGCCAGCTTGCTGTTGGCAAATGATGGTGTGATTCTGCATTGCCACAGTATGAGAACATCAGCACTCCTGGCATAGGCAGCGATTCTGGTTTAATTAAACGATTATTGGTCTATGTTAAGACACCATTTGGCCAAATGAGAAGCGTTGGAATTCTGGTTGATTTTTTAACCCACTGAATGGGGGAAATTATGAGTTATTATCAAGGAGCATGAATGACCAAGTTGCTTGCTTTTCCCACTTGGATTGGGGAAGTGCACAATTGTACTGGCCAAGCTGGAGTGAAAGGGACTGGCTTGAAAGGACCCAGCAGCAATATATCATTTGTTTCCCATTACAGCCAATCATTCTGTATTTGCAGATGAGATAGACCTGATTAGTTGCTGTCTTAGAGCTTGATATACAACTCTCTATTGTAGGCATACATGTACTATTCAGTCATAAAAGAGTTTAAAATGGCACCCAAGGAGGAGCATGTAAGCTCTGAAAAGCATTTATAACAGGATAAAGGCCAGAGGTACATATTCAATAGAGACCCTTATGGAAGGAATGGGCCCAACTTGACTTTATAAGTGCAGGAAGGAAGCGAATCCTAACAACTCTGTTCCACTGATGCCGTCCAATATTGACAGTGTTTCGAATATTTCCTGATGATAAATGGTGTCAAAGGTGGTAATATAACTACTATTGACTCAATCCTGAGCATGAAAAGTTGGTGTAAACCAGTCCATTGTGAGCTACCAGTGGCTTGCAGACACCTTCAGAGTAGCTCACAGTCTTGAGTTAATTCTTAAATAAGCACAGGGGCACATTTCCCTTTTTAAGTTAAGGGAAGGCTGTCTTTATTTTACATTATTACCATCAGGCTGCAGATTGCAGGGCCTGATAATGAGCAGTGTTCAGTCAACTTTATGACCCAGACTGGGGCACAGAGGTGAAGAACTGAAGCACTGAGGTATTTAACTCGTAAGCAAAAGTCCTTGTCAACTCAATACTAGAGGGTGAGAACAAAATTATGTTTCTTAATGCTTGTAAATGGGAGAAAATTAAAACGAAAAGTTACTTTAATGATTACGTTAACTCTTCCTCTTAATTTTCTCCCATTTCAGAATGTCACGTTTACAAACAGCAGGCCTCTTGCACCCAGTGGCCAGTAGACATTATTACATATTTATAACAGAAAAATACAGTATTTTATTTAAATGGGAGGAATTAAAGTAAAGAATAACATTTCTATGAAACATTAAATCTTAATGTCTTTCTCCACTTTCAACTGAGCCAAATATGTTTTAATGTTTTATGAAGCAAGTTTAATCACTTTAAATTCCTTCCATTTAAACAAATAGCTGTATTTTTCTGTTATAAATATGTCACCTTGTCTTCAGGCCACTGGGAGCAAGATGCCTGGTGTTTGTAAATGTGGAATTTGGAAATGGGAGAAAATGTAAATGATGAGTTTTAAGGAATCCATATAAAAATAAAGTTAACTCTTCAATTTAATTTTATCCCACTTCAAATTCTCGCCCTTACACACATCAGGCATCTTGCTCCCAGAAGCTGGTAGACACTGTGCCATATTTATAACTGAAAAATAGAGCCATTCTTTTAAGTGTGAAAAATTTAATGGACTTTGGAACAGTATAAATTACTATTCCAGTCTAAGCAACAGTAGGATAGGTGTTGGACCTAACATCCAACACCAGTCCAACAATGCGCCCCCTAAAGCAAGTCGTTGTAACAACTTTAAGGTTAAAGGAATGCGTGGTGACGTTGCAGTCAGGGTAGTCAGGGTAGTGACTGCATTGCAATGGCAGGTTGGTCTGACTATGGGGTAAAAGAAGTTTCTCATATTTTTTAAATATGTTTGCAAAGTTTGAGTTAGCCAATCTTTGTGGAAAAACGGACTGGAAAATCCATGGTTTTGCTATAATTTTCTTGGAGAGGATGTGACTCAGCGCCAATGCTTAATTTGAGCAGGTGTTTTCCGGTGCTCAGCATCGGCACTTAATCATCAACAATAGCACTTTTCATGAGCCCCAGTTAAGGCCACATTCATTTATGGGGAGATTAAGTGATTTGCCCTCAATCACAGGATGTTGAGCTGACGCTGAGACTCAAACCAGATGGTCCGCTGTCCTTTCTCTGCATCTGCAGCCATTGGCAAGGTTTCACAGATGAAATCCTGTACTATGGCTATTAATGAGTCAGGATTTCCATGCATCTTGTGAATAGCCTCTTTGAGCTGTGTGTAGGATGTCACGTTGCACACAACTCTACTAGTTGCAAGCAAACTCTGCAAACACAACCACTAGAACATGTGGGCCATTAAGTCTAGATGTTTGAAATAGTAGTACTCAAAATATGCCGATGCTTAGGGCACCTCTGAACAGGTTCAAGCTGTAGAAAGAAACTGTGCTGCATCGACACAAAAAAAAGTGGAATTTGGATTATAGAACAGGCCAGGCACGGCCGGCATAGGTAAGAGTGATGGGCAGTGGGGCGGGGTGGTGTTGGGTGGCAGAAGTCGACAGACGACAGAATAGGTAAAATTAAATTAAAAAAAAATAAAACCACTTACCTTGCATTTGCTGCATCACCGACTTGGCGATGCGGCAAGCGCAAGGTAAGCGTATTTATTTAATTTTTGTATTTAATTTTACCTATCCTGTCTGTCGACTTAACCCCCCTGGCCCCCACCCATCCCCACAGCTCTTACCTGTGCTGGCCACGCCTGGAACAGACACACCCACATGCGGTTGTAAGCACATGCACACAGAGGTCCTTTCACATGGATAACCTTGCATCCAACTCAGGGGCGTAGCTCCCAGGGGTTATTGGGGTCTTACACCTCCCCTAATAACTTTATTTTCTGGTAAATTGTTGGGGGTAGGTGCTTTCGGTCGGTTATGGTGAGGTGTCTGTCAGATTTCACCAGGAATTTTTTACAAACACAGAGAAGAACGCGCACACACTGTTTCCTTTGACTCTGTTTTAAAAGTCGTCATAAATGCAGGTTATTTGACAAAACACTGTTTTTCTCACTTAGTACCCTTAACAATCATTCATCTCCCTTTTCACGGCTCCTTTACCCCCTCTCTTGCATCTCGGTTGTCGTATTATGTAATATAACATTATGTGACAGCATGATTGTTGGAAAATCTCCCCCCCCACCCCCCCTCAATCCTACTGGCAAAACTGCGCCCCTGATCCAACTATCTCCATGGATTACAGAGCAGCCCTCAGAAATGTATTAATCCTGAGGAAGAAAGATCACACGAGGACACCGAGAATCAGATCCAGCGAGGGATTAATCATGTAACAGAGATTACGCAATCACCAAGTGGGACAACTGAGGGGAAAACAGGCCAGAGGCAGAACTGCACTGAAAGTCACATGGTTACCGCCAAACATAAAGAGAACACCCTTGCACATGCAAGCAAGCGCTGCAAAAAAGGGAAAAGATAAGAAACACTTCTGGAGAAACACCTAAACCACATGCACAAACTGTGGTAAGAGCTAAATGTGACGCAATCCTCTGCTGATGACGTCAGATATTACATCACTGATGACATATGTGTCTTTCTGAAAAATAAATATTTGTAATATATGTATAGCTAAAGATTAATGGAAGAAGACATGGGTAAATAAGTGTCTAAATACAGTGATGTAATATCTGACGTCATCAGCAGAGGATTGCGGTCGCGTGAGTTATAGTTGCCATTGGTTTTTTACGAGTGAAATGTCCAGCTAACTATAACATGTGTGAAACCTATGGTTTTTTAAGTGAATTTGCAAGGTTTTTTAAATGCTAATTCGTAACTATAACGTGTGTGAAACCTATGGTTTTTTCACTGAATATATATATATATAATATTTTTTTGGGGGGGAGTGAAATACATTAATAATTAAACATAATTACATAGGACGCAGGTGCAGCATTAAGCACACCTGATGCACATGTGGACACCCACAACTGCAAAGACACTGCAAGACCCTAATGCAGAGTTCCCTCCTGAAATTTTGTAAATATTTGTAATTTTGAGTATTGTATTCAGTTGTGTGCACATTAAAGTGCTTTTCCATTTCAATGGCACAACATTGGTTGGTAGCACATGAATTGAGTCCTCATTGTTAACGGGTGTTGTTTCTTCCTCCTTGCCTTGTTTAGTAGGTAAGGTAAATGATGACACATTAGCAGTCAATTATTGGCTGCAGAAAGCAGTCAGTTAGTGTACCCCACGGAAAACTCTGGTGAAATATAAGCAAGTCCCTTCTGCCCTGTGGTTTCTCGTCCTCGCTTGCAGAAAAGAAACAACACTGTAAACAAGCATTGGCAAAGCCAATCGGTCTCTGCAATCCGAGAGCTATAGGTGTTGGCAATGTTAATGCATTTATGTACAGTACTGGGACAGGTTTTATTAATATATCTGGGTTCTCAGCCAAAGAATGGTCCCGTAGCTGGTGTTGGCTGTTATGCCACCACTGTGCATCGCATAGCGTTTGTCAGTGTTATTGGTATAAAGTCAGCACTCTAGTTGTTTTCGCAACCCTGCTTTGGAGTCTTTCTTCCATGTGCATGACCCAGCTAAATATACGGTAGACATGGAGTTTGCAGGAATCGTTATAGTGCACCTGCTGCAGGAACATCTCTAGCACTTGCAGAGTTTGTAGTAAAGCATGCATAGCAATTGTCATCCGAGTCGCACGTTAGTGACCACGCGCTAATCCTGCATGCATCCCACCATCCAAAATCCATTAGCATTCTCATAATTTACTGTTTTGCGTAATTCAAAAGGCTTAGTCCACACGTTCCAGAATGTTAGTCATTTTGATGCCCAGCCTTTCTTATGTGGTGCGCTTCCTTCACAGATGCCATTTCTGTGAAGTAAATGAAGGTGTGCGCATGGACCATGTCAGCCATTGAGATATGGGCGCCACATTCATAAAACCATTTGTTAAATAATGTATTCCGATTGACTAGCTTTTCCCTTGCCCATTATGTGTTCTACTAAAATGAATGCTAGGAAACCTTTGTCACGTGTTTGTGCACAAAGTAAGCAGCGATGAGGGAAGGGGTGGGGTGACGGGCTAAAACTGTGAACCGGGAAGGGTTTAGGTGACGGGCAAGCAACACTGGAATGCACAGCAATGTGATGAGATGAGAACAAGATTTACAGGCCTGTTTAGAAAGACACTTGAAGCAAATGTAAACACAAGTGTTCATGAAAAGCACTGTTAACCAAAGAAAAAACTGAAAACGTTTACTAAAATGGCTGCTGTATATGGATATTAGATATTAGTCCCTACTCTTGGGGAAGGCTAAACACAGGAAGTGGCATGACGCATGCATGCCATGGACAGATGGGGATAAAGAATAGAAAAGTGACGATGGAGCCAGCAAATGGGAAGCCGATGGGCGGGCTGAAGGCCACAAAGTAGATACAACATGTCTGTTTAAAATCAAGACCTAAATACTGGAAAGGATTTGTCAAACAATCTAATTCCCTATAGATAAAATCAACTATAAGGACACCTTAAAAAATATCACACAGCCATAATGTTAGCTTACAGTAGGTATAAGGAAGCTTCTTATGTGGCTAAAATGTCACTGGAAGTTTTTTTAAATTGTCACCAATTTCCTCCACCCCAAATACTTTGATTTACCCCATTAAAAACTGCTGTGAGCTGTGTACTAAATTAGCTGACTTTTTTGAGGATAAAGTTGAAATGAATTAAATTCATCTGCCATCTTTGCCAGCATTAGTGGCAGAATTTGACACTTCTGTAGGGAGGTCATTGCCATTAGACTGTGAAATATCTCAGTTTAAACTGTCCAACTATGAGGATTTCAGAAAAGACTGCTGTCCACCTTCTATTATAACGCAGGTAGTCGATATTATCAATCCTATCTATTTTAAATATATATATATTTTACCCCGACAGGCCAGGTTCCCTCTATTTGGAAACAAGCAAAAGTGATCCCTCCTATAAAAAAGCCATCATCCAATAAGTCTTTGTGGGCTAATTTCAAACAAAGTTCTTTTCTGCCTGAGGGCTCAAAAATACTGTAAAAAATCAATAACACCCAGCTTTCTGAGTACTTGGAGAAGCACAGACTGTCATATTTTTCTCAGTTGGGCTTCTGCTCCCAGCATAGCTCAGAAACTGCTCTGCTGGAAATCTCTGATTCCATTTAATCAAGCCTCGATTAGGGACATAATACCACCCTGGTTTTTATATTTCTGCACCATTTGATACTGTCTCTCATCCCATTCTCGCCTGACAGATATAGGAGTGAGAAGACTGGCATTGGAGTGTACCAGTTTTTTTCTTGATCATAGAGGACAGTCTGTTTGGATGGCCCCTTACTCATCGGATACCACGATCCTCAATCAAGGCATACCTCACCTCAGGACTCATCTTTGAGCACAATGCTGTTCAACATTTAAATGTCCCATCCTGTTGCATTAGTGGCATCGTTAGGTATGAAGACAATTTCTTATGCAGATTAAGCTCAGCTTCTCCTTTCACTGGACAAAAGCGGTTCAGCTGCACAAGAAGCCTTCTCTGCATGCATGAGGGCATTTAAGAATTAGATGAAGGCTAATATTTGCAATGCAATCCAGACAAAACAAAAGTTCTCATGTCTGGTCCAGCCCCCGCCCTTCTATGAGATAGCTGCTGGCCAGGAATGTTACTCCAACCACCCCAGCCAGCAGTAGCGGCCAAGAATCGGGAATTCGATTTGATCATCAACTCTCATTTCACTCCAGATATCTTCAGTAGCTAGATATTCCTTTGCGATTATGAAGACATAAAAAAAGTCTACATCCACTCCCACTGGAAACCCAGACAATGGTAGATCATGCCATAATTGCATCTCGACTGGATTACCAGCATCGCCGGCATCAGACTTAAACAACTCGTCAACACACTGACCCACAGAGCAGGACACACCCTCGACCCCATCTTTGCGGCAGGAAACATCATCCAATTCAGCCACACAACGCAGCTGCCATGGACCAACCACCACTGCGTACACTTTGCCATCAACAAACCCAAGGCACCCAAACCAGCCCCACGCCCACCACGAAGGAACTGGAGCAAGGTTACCGACGAGCAACTTAACTCCACCCTCACCCGAGACAACCACACCTGGGCAAAGGACGCAGCCAGAGAACTCCACACCTGGATCTCCGACTGCGCAGATGAGCTTGCACCGCTACACAACCCCGACAGACAACGCCCCAGGAAAGCTGCCTGGTTCACCACCACTCTCTGAGAAGCAAGACGCAGCTGCAGACGCCTGGAGAGGAACTGGAGAAATACCAAGACAACCTAAAACCACACCACCTACAAGGATGCCATGACGGACTACCATAACCAGATCAGAGCCACCAAGAGGATCTTCATCCACAACAAAATCCTGGCCAACTCCAAGGAACTGTTCAGTGTCATTCAAGAATTCACCAACCCACGCAGTGAAGCCACAGACATCACCCCATCCCAAGACCTCTGCGACAAGCTTGGAACCTATTTCCACCTCAAGATCAAAAACATCTACGACAACTTCATCGACCATCCACCAGGCGCCACAGACGGCCCTCCACCCCCCAGAAACAGCAGCCAGCCCACCATCTCCAACTGGACACCGATCATGGCCGAAGACACCTCGTCGACCATGAAAAGCATCCACTCGGGGCCCCCACCTACCCCTGCCCCCCTCACATCTACCACAGAGCCGCGGCTGCCATCGCACCCGAACTACAATGCTCCATCAACACCATCTTCAAAACAGCAACCTTCCCAGACGACTGGAAGCGCACAGAAGTCAGACCTCTGCTCAAGTAGACCACAGCTGACCCCACCGACCTCAAGAACTATCGGCCCATCTCGCTCCTCCCCTTCGCAGCCAAAGTTGCAGAGAAAACAGTCAACCGGAAACTGACATGATTCATTGAAGCGAACGCCATCCTCGACCCGCCCCAATGCGGATTCCGAAGCAACCACAGCACAGATACCGCCCTACTCGCCGCCACAGATGACATCTGCACACTCCTGGACCAAGGCCACTCTGCAGCCCTCATCCTACTCGACCTATCAGCGACCTTCGACACAGTCTCCCACCACATACTAGTCGCCAGACTACATGACGCAGGCATACAAGGAACAGCCCTGGATTGGATCCGATCATTCCTCACCGGAAGAAGCCAAAGGATCAGACTCCCACCCTTCCTATCCGACCCCACGAAAATCACCTGCGGAGTCCCACAGGGTTCATCCCTGAGCCCCACCCTCTTCAACATCTACATGGCCCCCCTCGCAGCCATCGTCCGACAACACGGCCTCAACATCGTATCTTATGCTGACGACACCCAGCTCATCCTCTCCCTCACCAAAGACCCCACCATTGCCAAACTCAACTTCCAGAAAGGAATGCAAGACGGCAAGGTCTGGATGACCAACAGCTGCCTGAAGCTCAAAGCCAAGAAGACAGAAGTCCTCGTCCTCGGTACCACCCCTTCTGCATGGGACAGCACCTGGTGGCCGACTGCCCTCGGAAGCCCACCTACCCCCTCAGACCATGCCAAGAACCTCGGCATCGTACTCGACTCATCACTCACCATGAACCGACAGGTCAATGCCATCACCTCCAACTGCTTTAACACCCTCCGCATCCTCCGCAAGACCTTCAAGTGGATCCCCCCTGAGTCAAGGAAGACAGTCACCCACGCACTTATTACCAGCAGACTGGACATGGAAACACACTCTACGCCGGCATCAACAAGTCCCTACTCAGCAAACTCCAGACAATACAGAACGCTGCCGCCAGACTCGTCCTCGGCATCCCCCGAAACGAACACATCAGTCAACACCTACGCAGTCTCTACTGCCTCCCCGTGGAGAAAAGAGTCACTTTTCAAAATCCTCACTCACGCCTACAAATGCCTACACAACAACGGACCCAAATACCTCAGCGACAGAATCAACTTCCACATACCCAAAAGAAACCTCCGTCTTCCAACCTCGCACTGGCCAAAACCCCGCGCACCCACAGAGCCAGAGCAGGCGGAAGATTCTTCTCTCACATTGCAGCCAAGACCTGGAACGAGCTACCGGCAGACATCAGACGCGCCCCCTCCCTGAACACCTTCAGGAAGACCCTCAAGACCTGGCTCTATTCGGCTAAACAGATCTGCGGACCCCCCCCCCCCTCCGCGCCTTGAGACCCTCACGGGTGAGTAGCGTGCTTACAATTCCCTGATTGATTGATTGATTGATTACGCTTTTTCGCTTTATATCGGCCTACCTGACTACTTCATTAAGCGTTTGGCAGTGGTCCTAGAGCACAGTAGCACTTCTTTTACTTAAGGTGCCTTGGCATGCCTCTATCACCGCCTGTTTGGTGGAGCTACATTGGTTTTATATTATTATATTTTAATTCTGTTTAAGTCAATGGTATTGGCACATCAGGCTTTCTATGGGGCAGGACCACGTTACCTCTCTGTGAGGCTCTAGCCCCATCCCTGACAAGAACTCCTCACACCACCAATGCTCTTTTATTTAAAGTATTTCTATTCAAATTTTGACTATATACACAAAGTCGACCTTTACATAGTAGAACAATTGAATCAATTTTCCCATTGCAAATCTTACTATACCACAGTTTCTGGAGTGTGCTCGCATCCCACCTGCATCATCCTGATCCCTCTATATCTCTCTCTTCTTACCCAGCCGCCCTACAAATGGTATGGCCAGTTCTGTCTTAGGGTTCCCAGTCATCAGGGCGTCCTGGTTATGGGGAGTGCCTTCCCTAACCAAGGCCATAGTGATCTCTCCAGACACCCCAAATTCTACCAATCTTTTTGAGACATCCCTTTGCACTGTAGACTGTCCTTTCTGCTTCCATTTAGGAGTCTATGCCTGCTATCCATAATTAGTTTTGTTGGCAGTTGTTGCTTGCCCCAGTGCATAGCACTGTCTGTCTTTGCCAACATGAAGCCTAGATGACAGAATAGTAGCTGGGCTCTTGTAAGGTCAATGTCGCAAGAGGATCTCCAGGAGGAGGTACTGTGGTGTGGCAGGAATGGTCAATGCCAGGATAATTTCCAGTTCCCGGACTATAGCTGTCCAGTAATTAGTCACTACAGGGCATTCCCAAAGATAAGCAAAATGGTGCCTTTACCCATCCTGCGTCTCAAGGAGTGTGGGTCTGATGCCATGGCCATTTTGTACAATCTGGTTTGATTACAATTAATTCTGTGGAGGATTTTTAGTAAGGGTGGGCGTAATTGCCATTTTTTAGTAAGGTTAGGCGTAATTGGCGGAGTACTACTACGAGGAATTCCACGACTTTGCTCCCTTCCGCGAGAGTCCCAATTAATAAAAGAGAAATCTCATATACTTTTGGTAAAATAACAAGTATCTCTAGTCGTTACTAGGTGTTCCTCACGAGTCAAATGCAAAAGCATTGAAATTATTACATCAAGCTGCAGTTCCACTAGTCGTTACTAGGTGTCCCTCACGAGTCAAATGCAAAAGCATTGAAACCCTTTCATGAAGCTGCAGTTCTGCTAGTCGTTACTAAGTGTCCCTCATGATGAGGGACACCTAGCAACGACTAGTTAAACTGCAGCTTGATGTAATAATTTCAATGCTTTTGCATTTGACTCGTGAGGGACACCTAGTAACGACTAGTTGAACTGCAGCTCTTTGTAGAATTATTTTGATATTGGATACTATAATATTCACTGCCCACTGCTAATCTCGTCCCATAATGCTTTGCAGGGCCTTTGGTTGGGATTGTATTTTTGCCCATAACTGTGATTGGGGTGGTCCTAAGAGGATGGGACCACCACTTAATCGTTCAGCGTGATCTGCTCTTTGTGTTCAAGGCATCTGCTTGGTCCTCCCCCTATGTTAGGGGGGCCCCAATTTCATCACCTCTCTCATTGCCTGACATTTTTCATTGTCAAAGTTCACTTTTGTGAATTGGTTATATGCTTTATAGCATGTAAAGTTGCTTTATCACAGCATTTGTGGGTGCAGTTTAGTAGCTGACTCTGCTATGGGGAGGAACAGAGTTTTTGCCTGAATTATGTGGTTTTAATGGCTTGCATAGATGACAAATCTCCACAAACTACGGCAGCAGAGCGGAGTTCATTGCCCAGGCCTAATTTTTAGTTGGACTAGTCTCAGTTTAGATTTTAAGGCAACTTCTCAGGGGTGCATTTGTGCAGCCCCCCAGACCACGTCATCCATGGAGCCCAAATCCCTTTCACAGGCATCCCTGAGGTTCCTCAGAGTATCAGGCTTGTTGTTCATCATGGTGCGGTATATGTAGGATGACACTCTATTTTCTTTTACTTCACGAATGACCCTCCTTTCTAGCGGGCTGGTATCGAGAATTGAGGACCAGACTATTTGTTTGCTTGTAAGGCGTGCCATAGTTGCATGTATTTATAGTACTGTATGGGGCTTAATTTGTGTTTGTTCTGCAGGATATCAAACAATTTCAACTCCCCTATATCTAGTATATTACAAACTGTGGAGATAAAAATAAGGTCCCATCTATGGAACCAGGAACATTTTCTCAGTTCTTCCACAGTGGTGTGAGCCTGGTCACCCAATTGTAGCAACCCAAACTTCTAGTGGCCTTATCCCATACCTCTAGGGTGGTCTGAGTGGAATGCAATAGTCGCTGTCTGCTCTTTTTACCATACAGATAATGGAGCTGATGTTCTCTTGATGGTGGTCACTCGATTCGGCGTTGTAGGAAAGATGGTTCCTCCTTTGTTTACCTCACCACACAAGCTTTGAATGGTCTTGCATGCAAGCTCCGTGACATCCGAAATGAATCCTAGTTTCAAAAAGCTTTTTGTTTGCTCTACACTAACTCTGTCGGTTTGGCATCTTTTACTCAGTCTATTAATGGGCACATGTTTTCTTTGGCTACACCTCAAGCTGAAAGAGAATAAAATGTATATGATGTGTATAATTATTAGCACTACCGTGGGCTAACTACAGAAAATGATATTGTGGATGCAGGCTTTGAAACCAAGGATGGCTTAATGGATAACAGATTTAGTAATGTGGATATGCATTGAATGTTAAATTAAAAAACAGAAGTGCAAATACTTAACCATATGGAAAACGTTTGTGACTTATACATATAAATAAAGTCTTTAAAAACGTAGTTTTTCAAGATGACTGTGTTGTCTTAAAAGTCATCAATCAAACCTGAAGAAACTGAGTAAAATTTTAGAACACAGTAGGTCTCAAGCAATGGATTTTTATTAATAAAACAAGCAACAAATCACTCAATTAAACCTGGCATTGCAGAATAATGCACAGATATCTTATGTACATACACACACACACGTACAATTTCATATAAACCCATTGTACGCTAATTAATGTACATGATATTGATATGCATTCAATTAACAGCTAGTTCTTTAGAAATGCTTTGCTTAATTTCTCCATGGTTCCCTACTTTCCATGATGCATTCAATTAACAGCTAGTTCTTTAGAAATGCTTTGGTTAGTTTCTCCATGGTTCCCTACTTTCCATGATCCTTGATTTCTAGCAAGATCGTAAAATATAAGTCACTTAACTTAAGATAACAAGTTCCAGTACCTGAATATCTATGGATCTTGAAATAGTCTTAGTTTGGGTAAAATTGTCCATTCTCATTTGTCCAGTTGTCATCACACCGTACTCATGGATACGGAATAGAATTGATGACTCCTGGCTGCTGATATTACATGTGTGTGCTCTTCTATGTGGTAAGGTTGGGTACCATTCCCCACAGTGGAGGGCAAATTACAGGCTTTAGAAATACCTTCGGACTCTCCTTCTCTTTCAAGTAACAATGCAGCAGATAAAAATTAACATCCACAATTCAAATTCTATTATTTTAATATAGCAAACACTATTACATTAGAACTGAGTCGGCTGCAATTCTAACTGCTGGAAAGTATCTCAGAGAACACTCCTGAGGCTGTGAGGCTCTTTTTCACACCCATCTGCACCCCGCTTAGCTTTCCTATGTTTAGCCTTCTGTGGTCACGTTTGAGCATTCAATCATTCGGATGATCTAAAAACTCTCGCAAAATGTTTTTGCTGTCAGTGGGAGACCAAAAAAATCAATGAAGTTGATTAGGATGGACACTGAAAGTGACACTCATGGTTATAATGGCAACAGAAGGTTAGCACTTAGAAATACAGAAATGACAGCAACAGGTACACACAAAAGCAAAGAGAAGCAGGTAAGACATTCTGTAGGGCAAGCATACACATAGAAAACAATACTGTTAAAATTAGAAATCGTTTAAATAAAACATTGTTTGCATGTCAGTGATAGGAAAAAATACATTTCTTGTTTTATGAGGCCAAACACACTGAACACAAATAGGAGACTTCTGAATTATTCAAAAATACTATTCTGCTGAATTTATTACAGACACATCTGAAATGGGTTCTTAAACAAGCTTCAGAAAAGCAATGAAAGGGAGGGAAAGTGTATAGGAGACTCCTATTGAGACCAGGTTTAAGCAGTGGTTGAAGCAATGGGTCCAGATATGAAAGAAACTAGAAAATTAGAAGATCTCAGAAAGGTGGTGGCACTACGCATACTTGCTAAATTATATACTAGAGACAGAAGATGCTGCATAACACTAGAAAAGAGCAACTGCTGTAGGTCAGTCAGCCGCTCATCAGTAAATCAGGTTGAAAATAAACATTAGTCCAAAACCAGAATGCACAATTATTTCTTCATACCAACCATCAATCAGAAGAGGAGTTGCTGAAGGCATACAGTTCTTGTCATCATCTTTAGAAACCTCAAGTGGCAGCCGCCACAAAATAAGAGTGGGGCCCGGGTGGAGGGAGCACCGAAGGGGGAGCACGGGGTGTGTCTGTTAATTGTATTGCATTGTAATTGCATTTATATAGAGCTTATACCCCTGATGAGGTGTCGAAGCACTTTATAATAATTACAAAAGAAAGAACATACCTTAAGCTGCGGCCGCCAACCGCGTCGGACCTCCTGTGCGCCTCCTGCTCCCAGCAGACACTGGGCTAGACTCCCTGTGCAATCCCCGTGCTGCTTTCATGCTATGAGAGCAGGGCGGGGATTGACCTGAGCGGGCTGAAAAGACGCTCCACTCAGGACAGCGAGTCTGCGCAGTTTCTACAGCCCAGCCGTACAATACAGCCAGGTTGGATAAACCTAAATGCACATGTGTGTTTGGCCGACCTGAGATGTCCGGCCAAACACACATGCCCACTTAGAAGTGCACTTAGCACTCTCCCTCCTATGCCCCAGCCCACCCCTCCCTGCATACGCTGACTCAGAGCCAGCAAATGAAAAATAAAATGATGATAAACATCGTTTTATTTTTCAGCTGCTGGCTCTAAGCCAGTGGGGCGCGCTCCTCCGCCATAGCGGAGGAGCCGCCCCTGGAAACCTCTGCCAATATCAGATATTTTGTTTTTCCCAATATGTGCCTCATCTTGTTTGCCTCCTCTCTTAATACTTGCATCCAATGCTGAATTAACTCTTATTGATCCGTATGAAAAGCTACTGAAGTACAGTTAGCGCCATCACTACACATAACTCACCATTTTTTAATAGTACTTTGTGTTTCCTAGTGCCATTTTTGGGCTATCAAATTTTAGAAATAAACACATGTATCTATCTTTTATTTCTTAGTTTTAGATCCATTTACTTTTACACGTGTTAAATATGAGTGTTATGTAGTACAGGTTTTACATAGACATCTCTCCGAAATATATTCAAACTGTCTGAGAGAGTTAAGTAAAAATCATGTCAGTGTAATGTGCCTAGTACAAATTCCTTTATATGTAATTACTTAACTTGATGTGGTGTAGCAGACTAGTGCTTGTCCTGTTTAAAGATGGAGAATGATTCTAACTTTTCTCCAGTTATCTGCGGTTGACGTGCAGGTACCATCAGTATGAGGAGCGATAGATTATTTCTGTCCATGGGAGCCGTATTTGTGTTGGTGCTTTAGCACTTTGCCACAGCTAAACTATCTATACAGCTGCTAAAGTAGAGAGGCATTTTTGTCTAGAGAAAATGTAGTATGTGGTAGTGGTGATGACTATTACAGTAGAAGGAGTTCTTCCAAAGCACCTGCCTAACCAAACTGAAGTGGGCTGGCATAAAGGTTCCCACAGAAACCCTTAATCTCTGGCCGGTAGAAGTCTATGGGATTCATTTATAGGTGGACTGTAATGGGACCAAAATCATATCTTATATGCCAACATTTTGGCCCTCCCACCTCAATTAAAAGTGAAAGAAGTACTGTTGTCACCAAAGTCAATGGTGCTGATGACTCATCCATCAGGAAATCCTTGACCACCTGCACATTGCAGGTGGAAATTTAGGGTCGGTCTTTGACACCGTGGCCTCAATGTTTTTTGCCTACTCAAGACCGAAAGCCATGATGTTCACAGGAAGGAAACACCAATGTTTTCAATTAAAAGGAAGAAAACTTACAGCAGGTCAGCGACATTGTCTTAAAAAAGCAATCCTCCACAAATGTATCCAATTTAGTAATTTTGTGCAGAGTGAGATACAGCAATAAATGGACCTGTTGAAACTGTGTCGAAAGCGGATTTTTACAAATTTAATTTAATTTAATTTAATTTAATTTAATAACGATTTCTAAAGCGCCTGGTGACCCAAGGGCATCCCCGCGCTGTAAGAATTGTAATCCGGTAGAGGGGAATGGAGAGGAGAGGGACACTTATTGAGGGACTCTATTTCGGGAATAAGTGAGTTTTTAATTTTTTTCGGAATACCATGTAGTTGGGTTCCAGTCTGAGGGGGCGAGGAAGAGCGTTCCATCCAGCAGCTGCTTGAACGGAAAATCGTCGACCTCCTGTACGAGTCCTTTTGAATCTAGGAGTGTTGGCCAGGTTCTCATTCTGGGATCGTAGGGATCTGGGTGCTGTGTAGGGGGTGATCATGTTGCTAAGGATCGCTGGGCCAGATCCGTTGATCAGCTTATGCGTCGTGCACATGGCTTTGAATTGCACCCTTTGGCGCACAGGGAGCCAGTGCAGAGCTTTGAGGGCCGGCTGGGCGGACATTCTGGGGGGGAGGTTGGCTAGCATGCGTGCTGCAGCGTTCTGTGTCCGCTGGAGTTTCGTCAGGGTGGTCTCAGGGGCTCCCAGGTAGACCAAATTGCTGTAGTCTAGGCGAGACAATACCAGTCCCTGGATAAGCAGTTTCCTGGAAGTGGGTGGCAGTAAGGGGACAAATGTAGGGGTGAAACCAGGGCCAATTGCAAGGGCGGGTCTAGTTTAGATCATTACTGAGGTGACAAAAGTGAAGTGCCGTCTAGAGGGGAAATATCTGCCCTTATCTCAAGAGCATTGAGGGGCCTGGATCAGCCTCCTTCACTGGTTCATGGTGTCTGGATTCACAGCATCAGACCTGACTGATAAACAAATAAGGTCCATTCTGGGGAGTTCACTCTGAGCGAAGTGGCCAGTAGATTGCGTGATGGAGGGAGGAGTTTGAGGACCGGTGCTTTTCAAAGGATTCATAGGTGAAAAGGAGAGAAACAAATATAACATCATAAACAAAAGCTGGATGAGATCTAGGAGGTGGCAGCCTGTGATGAAAAAGAGACAAATGCAAAGAGATGCACGCCTGCACCTGTACACCTGTCTATGAAACGTGGGAAACAAACAGATCAGGTGTTTGTGAAATCCATATTGATGCCTCATTCCCAAGATCACAGGTGTTGCACCAGAGAGGGAAGAATGATCACAGTCACAAGGGGAGTCATCCGTGTAGTGAGAGGATGGGGTCAGCCAGGTTAATAGAAGGATAAAGTCTAAGTGATCAACCAGGCAATGAGTGGGATAGAATGTATGTTGAAAGGGCTGTGGGCAGAAAGAAATTAGAAAAAGAGAGTACCTTGTTGACCGTGCTATTTTTGATTTTGTATTTTTGTAGATTCACATTGAGGGATCTGGCAATCAGCACGGGGTAATTAAGAGTCTGTGAGTCCTGTGAGGGACCTGTGAGTCCTGTGAGTGACCTGTTCTTAGGACACCCCCGCGCCGCACGGCCACCAGCTGTAGCGTGTGCTTCCCGCCTGCCGCTGCCCTCAGCCTCGCTGAGCCTGCCTGCTGACCCCGCCCCCCGCCGTTGTTCTGTGTGGTCTCCTGCGATAACTCTGTTTCCTTTTGTGATTATTCTGTTTCCTTTTGGTCTAATCTAGCTTTTTTGTCCCGATTCTCTGTATTTGTGTGGCCTCCTGTGCTGTTTTCCCTGTAGTTGCCCCCTGTGCCCACCCACCCCGCTCCCCGATTCCCGCCGCCGGGAGAGCGGCCACGCCCCCTTTTCCTTCTGTGCCCTCCCCGCTCCCGCCTCCCAGCTGCTCCTCCCTCCCTCGCACTTGGCCATAAATGGCGACCGCGCGGCGCAGTTGAGTGTGACCTGTTCTTAGGACACCCCCGCGCCGCACGGCCACCAGCTGTAGCGTGTGCTTCCCGCCTGCCGCTGCCCTCAGCCTCGCTGAGCCTGCCTGCTGACCCCGCCCCCCGCCGTTGTTCTGTGTGGTCTCCTGCGATAACTCTGTTTCCTTTTGTGATTATTCTGTTTCCTTTTGGTCTAATCTAGCTTTTTTGTCCCGATTCTCTGTATTTGTGTGGCCTCCTGTGCTGTTTTCCCTGTAGTTGCCCCCTGTGCCCACCCACCCCGTTCCCCGCTTCCCGCCGCCGTGAGAGCGGCCACGCCCCCTTTTCCTTCTGTGCCCTCCCCGCTCCCGCCTCCCAGCTGCTCCTCCCTCCCTCGCACTTGGCCATAAATGGCGACCGCGCGGCGCCGGTGAGTGTGACCTGTTCTTAGGACACCCCTGCGCCGCACGGCCACCAGCTGTAGCGTGTGCTTCCCGCCTGCCGCTGCCCTCAGCCTCGCTGAGCCTGCCTGCTGACCCCGCCCCCCGCCGTTGTTCTGTGTGGTCTCCTACGATAACTCTGTTTCCTTTTGTGATTATTCTGTTTCCTTTTGGTCTAATCTAGCTTTTTTGTTCCGATTCTCTGTATTTGTGTGGCCCCCTGTGCTGTTTTCCCTGTAGTTGCCCCCTGTGCCCACCCACCCCGGTCCCCGCTTCCCGCCGCCGTGAGAGCAGCAAAAGGTTGCACGCAGAAGCTGGAGCAAGATCACAGCCGACCAGCTCGCCGCATCCCTGAGCCAGGACCCCCCCGCCAGCTCAGCGAACCCCAGCCAGGCCGCCAACAACCTCACGAAGTGGATCAGCAACTGCGCAGACGACCTCGCCCCTCTGAGGACCCCGCCTAGCAGACCCGGCATTAAGAAGGCACCATGGTTCACCGACGAACTCAAGAGCTCTAAGAAGAACTGCCGAGCCCTCGAGAGAGCCTGGCGCAGAGACCCAACACCAGACAACATGACCACCCTCAAGCTCGCCACTCGAAAACACCACCAACTGATCCACACCACCAAGAAAACCGCATTCAAGGAACGACTGGACAACAACGCACACAACAGCAAGGAACTCTTCAACATCGTCAAAGAGCTCTCCAACCCCAACGCCGGAAACAACGACATCACCCCATCACAAGACCTCTGCAACTCCCTCGCCTCCTACTTCCACAACAAGATCGCAGACATACACAACAGCTTCATCACACAGCCAACGCACCCCACGACCGCACCTGCACCCCCCACTACCACCCTCCGCGCCTGGACCCCGATCAACACCGAAGAAACCCGACGCACGATGAACTCCATCCACTCCGGATCTCCAACCGACCCCTGCCCGCACCACGTCTTCAACAAGGCCGACGCTGTCATCACACCCCACCTGCGGGACATCATCAACACCTCCTTCGACACCGCTTCCGTCCCGGAGAGCTGGAAGCACGCCGAACTCAGCGCTCTACTGAAGAAACCATCAGCGGACCCCACCGAACTCAAAAACTACCGCCCCATCTCGCTCCTCCCGTTTCCGGCCAAAGTCATCGAGAAGACCGTCAACAAGCAGCTGGCCGCCTTCCTCGAGTCGAATGGTTCCCTCGACCGCTCGCAGTCTGGCTTCCGGGCCAACCACAGCACCGAGACCGCCCTCATCGCAGCCACTGATGACATCTGAGCCCTGCTCGACAACGGGGAAACAGCGGCCCTCATCCTCTTGGACCTCTCCGCGGCATTCGACACTGTCTGCCACCGCACCCTAGTGCAGCGCCTCTGCAACGTCGGAATCCAAGAGAAGGCACTAGAATGGATCATCTCCTTCCTCGCCGGAAGGACACAGAGAGTCCACCTCCCCCCGTTCAGATCAGAAGCCACCGAAGTCATCTGCGGCGTTCCTCAAGGCTCCTCGCTCAGCCCCACCCTCTTCAATGTCTACATGAGCCCCCTTGCGGCCATCGCACGCCAACACAACCTCAACATCATCTCTTACGCCGACGACACCCAGCTGATCCTCTCCCTCACCAACGACCCCGCCACCGCCAGAGCCAACCTACACGAAGGGATGACAGACGTAGCCGAGTGGATGATGAACAGCCGCCTAAAGCTGAACTCAGACAAGACGGAGGTCCTCATCCTGGGCTCCTCGCCCTCCGCCTGGGACGACTCCTGGTGGCCCCCTGCCCTGGGCAGCGCACCCAAACCAACAGACCACGCACGCAACCTGGGCTTCATCCTGGACTCCTCCCTCTCCATGACCAGACAAGTCAACGCCGTCTCCTCGTTGTGCTTCAACATCCTGCGCATGCTACGTAAGATCTTCCGGTGGATCCCTACCGAGACCAGGAAGACAGTTACCCAGGCCCTCGTCACCAGACGACTGGACTACGGCAACTCCCTCTACGCCGGAACCACTGCCAAACTCCAGAAGAGACTCCAGCGGATCCAGAACGCCTCAGCAAGACTCATCCTTGACATCCCCCGACACAGCCACATCTCCGGACACCTGAGAGACCTGCACTGGCTCCCGGTCAACAAGAGAATCACCTTCCGTCTCCTCACCCACGCACACAAAGCCCTACACAACCAAGGCCCAAGATACCTCAACAGCCGCCTCAACTTCTACACTCCCACACGCCAGCTTCGATCGAGCAGCCACGCCCTCGCCGCCGTCCCCCGCATCCGAAGAGCCACCACAGGAGGAAGGTCCTTCTCCTACCTGGCCGCCAAGACTTGGAACTCCCTCCCGACCCACCTCCGCCTGACCCAAGACCACCTCGCCTTCAGGAAGCAGCTCAAGACCTGGCTGTTCGAGCAGTAGCGGACCCCCCTCCCCAAGCGCCTTGAGACCCTCCGGGTGAGTAGTGCGCTATATAAATGCTTTGATTGATTGATTGATTGAGTCCATAAATAGATATTTAAAGAAGAGTGCAGTGTTTATAGGGTACTGCAAAGTACAGTAATGTGTACCCTACTATGCTTATAGATTGGGATAGCAATGTGTTCCAGGATAGAGGGGGAAGTGTCAAAGGAGTTAGAATGGATGGAGGTGAGGTATGTTAACGTGGAGGTCCACCCTGTGACTTCTAAAATACAAATGAAGTGAGTAATTGAAGTTAGCATAGCCTGCATCAAGGGAAGCAGATACTAGATTATTGTTGGACCTGGCCCTCTCTGCATGGTCATCCCCATACATGTTGCCTTCACTCCTCCTATTTTTGCTGAACTAATTTTTGTTGGTCATAGGACTTTGTGCACTATACCACTGCTAACCAATGCTAATGTGATTGTGCTCTCCCCTCTAAACATGGTAACATTAGCTTAAACCAAATTGGCATATTTGATTTGCTTACAGGTCCCTAGTAAAGTGGCACTACGTGTGCCCAAGGCATGTAAAATAAATAGGCCTAGTGGATCTGCAGAACTGATCTACCACCCACTCAAGTAATTCTTTAAACATGCCTCAGGCCTGCCACTGCCAAGCCTGTGTGTGCAGTTTTGCTCTTTCGACCTAGCAAAATAAACCTTGGCCAGGCCAAACCCTCCTACCACTCCTCACTACTAGGGTATGCCCTGGAATGGCCAGAAGGCAGGGAGCCATGTATTTAAAAAGTTGGATATGTACTTTTAGGTTTTACATGTTCTGGTAGCGAAAAACTCTTATATTTATTTTTCACTACTCAAGGCCTATCTCTCCAGTAGAATAACATTGAATTGCCTTACTACATTTTATAAGTGTAATTTCCAAAAGAGAAGAGAGAACCAGTTCATGTTTGGTGTCTCTGGAATCATAATCTAAAATCTTAATTTATGGTGAAGTCAGATTTTAAATTACAATTCTGAAAATGCCACTTGTAGAAAGTTGCTGCGGCAACAAAGGATAATGACATATTCTTGCCTTAGCCATTTGGTGCCTGCAATCTGTGTCTGGTCACATGACTGGGTGTAGTTGGCAGTTAGGCTTTGTGTACTCCTTCTAGAAAGCCATACACAATGGGAGATTATGTGTGACTGGATGGACCATCACTGACAGGATGGGAGGGAGGAGCTGGGCTCAGTCTCACTTGCACAGAATAGGCTGTGTCCTGTACCACACAAAGGGCTGCATACCTCATGTTGTTAGTCAGGAGCCAGGGCCAGGAAGGCAGGGCATCTGTACACTTTGACGCCATGCCTCTAGAAGCTTCTCCCCACTTCAAAGTCCCAACTGTGTATAAAAGAAAGACCTCAGACACCACCAGTTCAGGTCACTTCTGGACCTGTGGTTACTCAGTGGAGGCAGAGAATTCCATGAACTTCAAAGCCAATGTCTAGAAGCTTCTCCCCCCTTCAGAACCAGGGCATCAGGGTCTAAAAGAAAGACATCAGACACCAACTCTTTTGTACACTTCTGGACCTGTGAATACTCTGCCAGAGAGAAGGACTGCTGTGCTGATACAAGGACTACCACTCTGCTGGACTGCTGCTTTCAAGGAACCTCTGCCCTCCTTTGCTGACCTGCTGTCTACTGCTCTCTTGCCTGGGGAAGAAGAACTGGACCTGCAACTTCATCTTGAACCCACGACCCCAAAGGCTAGTCTTCTGGCCTTCTGATCTGAGCCTAAGGGACATAAAATGCTCCCCAACAGCTCCTGGTCTCGTCTTCAGTTATTTCCTGACCCCCAAGGGGTGCCTTTCAGGTCCTGGATCTTTAGTGCGGCTATCAAGCTCTCGAAATCAAGCTTTTGGACACAAATGGGCCAGTTCGAACTGGAACCGTGATACTCGCTCCGAAAATCAGTGCGGGCCGCCGCCAACCCGTCTCTTCGCGAAGCAGCATTGACAGCCACAGGGGACCACCAACACTAATCTCCAGCATGCCCATCAGCGACGCTGGGTCTGCTGTTTACGCCACGCTGACTGCTGGCTGCGATGCTCTCCTTGCCACTCGCAGCCCTCTCCAATGCAAACGGGACTCTTGGCACAAAACTTGAGAAGATAAAACTTCAGCGGGCCTGATCTGGGACTGTATCGACCAGATTGACGCAGTTAGCACTTTATGCTTTTGCACTTTATTCTTTAAGATTTCAACACTCTGGTTCTACTGATTGGATTTTTGCTATTTTGGTCTTATTTTATTTATTAAATTAAGGTATATTGTTTTAACCTGGTGTGAGATTTTTTTGTGTGGTGTTTTCACTGTTTTACTGTTTGAGGTGTTGCACAAATACTTTACACATTCCCTCTAAACTAAGCCTAACTACTCTGTGCCTAGCTACCAGGGGGTTGAACGCAGGTTAATTTGGGGTTTGTTTGTGCCTTACCCTGACTAGGATTGTGGTTGCTGCTTGACCAAGGCTCACACCCCAGTCAACCAGTAACCCAATTTCTACAATTATCTTATGGGCCAATCCATGCTTTAGTGACAGAACTAAAGTGATGCGGGAGGAATGAGAGTCAAAGTGGCCTGTGAAGAATGTAGTCTTACACACTGTTCGTTCTACAGACAGAATAATGCAATTACATTGGAGGGTTGGTGATCTGGTCATCATCAATGGGTTAACCGTCTAACACCCAGGTACCTCTTTCGTCGACGTTTTTCTTGTCTTTGGCCCTGTACAGTGCTTCGCATTCTTTGCCTAGGTTTGCGCTGCAGAAATACCACATATGTACATGCATACAGGGTTTATTCAAGTATTGGTTGAGATGAAGAAGGAGTCCTGGGGGGCCTGTGGAAAGAGTGAAATGAATCCTTGCCTTGATCAGGAGTCAGTGGTCATCCACAAGATTAATGCATTTCTCAAGCCTGCAGCAACTCTTAATCCTGCATTTTATACCACTGAGGTTGCTCCAAATAAAATCCTGGCATCGCTGAACAGAAAACAATATGGTAGTCTATCCTTACACTAACCAATACAGTGACTAACCTTTCTTTTTAGGCAGCAGAACTTGATGAAGGCTTTCAGGAAAACAATGGCAGAAATATTTTTTGTTGTGTGTGGAATTTGCAGGCAAATGGATACATCCACACATTTTTTCAAAGTATGTATCCACCAGATATTCAAATACTGTAAAATGTATTAGCTATAATACGTGCCTATTCATAGGACATTTCCACTCTTTGAGGCTGGATTATCTCTAACATGCATCAAGTGTTTGGACCCAATTCAAATCCATACAGCCCAGGCTATTCATGGCCTGAAACAACCTGATCACATGTCTTCTGTCCTTGAAAGGTCGTCCTTTGCTTCCTTTAAAGCATAGATGAGGTTTGAAGCTACTAGGGCCTATTCACAAAGACATTTTGGAGTTAGGTACTCCTGTGGTACTCTTTTACCTACTCTTGTATACCTCTGTGAATTTGCCCCAAAACATCTTAAATAGGAATAAAATGCGAATATTCATATACAATTAGTAAAAACAGAAAGGACTGTGTCGTCTTTGCCCTTTTATTAATAGGGAGTGCAGCGTTTTGATGCTGCTATACAAAGGCGTTTATGAATATGTAAAAGAATACTTCTGTAGGACTGCATCCCATACTCCTAAAAGCTTTTGTGAATCAGCCCCCTTATATTTAGTGTGTAAATCATTCTGTGTCTGGCTCGTGAATACATATCATCACATCAAATTCATTAGGTCACATTAAGAGAAACAGTCCTCATATTATCAAATGTCAGAGGTTCTGGCTTCAAAGAACAAATTGTTGTCAAAGAACCTTCTCTATACTTGGAAACATTTGTTGAATAATATCCTAGTTTAAGAAAGGAAAGACAGCTCCCTTTGAACTCTGGAAGTGGAAGCTCCTTTTGCTCTTTGAGGTGAAGTGTGTGAAGCAGGACACAACACATAAATAAAAAGCAGAATAGGCTCTCGAGGCCTCAGAGTGTGAGGGCTTGAAATACTGTGGCAATATTTCATCACTCGCGCGGCCACTCGAGACAGAGCTGAGTACCCATCGTTGCGATAGCTGCCTAACTGCAGTTTGTCATGAGACACAATAAAACCTTGAAGGAGGGGACCATGTCGAACATAAGCTTCAGGATTACACCCTCTGCCTCTACAAAAAGCTAACCAGTGACAGGAAAGAAGAGGACGGTGTATGGAGGGGTTTGGAAGGAAAGACGATGGCGTCACTCCTGTGGCATAACGCAACATTATGGAGTCCCCCTGCAGAATGTAATGAGGGGCCCTGAGTCTCCCATATCTCATAGACAGTCATTGGCCTTGAGCCGAATAGAGCCTTCCCGAAGAGTTGGGCGTCTTCTGAAGATTTGGGAGCCCCCTGCACCACAGGGTCTGTAGGAACCTATGTTACAGCCCTGCGTCACTCTAGAGCCTAATTAGCAATCAGAGCTCGTGGGTTATTTAACAGTAAGCATTTAACTTAGGGTCTCATGTACACATCTTTTTGGGAGATTGCAAAATCGGGCCGTTTGTGACTGCCAAAAAAGCATTTTGAAATGAACAAACTCCAAATAGTGAATTTTGGTTACTTGTTACCATATCGCAGTTTGGGTTTGCGATTCGGTATTTGGAAGGAGTGTGATTAGGGTGTCCCTTCCAAATACTAAATCACAGCGGTATATATTAATGTTTTGAAACTGAAATTACTATCACAAAACATATTTTTTTACAGACTACTGAAAGATAGTGATAACCATTCGCAAATGGTAAAGGATCCCGAGTGGACCCCTTCTCATTTGAGAATGTTTAGCAAAACATTGTTTAAGAAGAGGCAGTGGTCTCGTGGACTACTACCTACTCCTAATAAATGAAACTTAAAAGTTTAATTTCTTGTTTTTGAAACACATATTGTTTTCCTTGAAGGAAAACGAGCTGCATTTAAAAGCAATCACAGACATGGTGGTCTGCTGACCCCAGCAGGCCACCATCACTGTTGTGGCCATCATTCCAAATGGGTGGCAAACTGGAACCTACCTCATTAATATCCATGAAATAGGTCGATTTGCGACCCACTAGGAATCGCTAAATTAAAAGTTGTACGGTATCTTACATTCAGAATTTTGATTTACTGTGATTCAGTAAGACTAGCGCAATTTGTAAATCGCAACTCCTAATTTTTGGACATCTGGGCCTTATTTACTTGGGCGGAAGTGCTGTGGGTCTAAAAATTAGTAGTAGTTGCTGAGAATCGAGTGACCGAGAAGTTATGATTACATTTATACACACATTAGTTGGCCGGGGACTAGGATTCGATTGGACTCTGTGTGCTATAACTGCTTCCTAGTCCCTGTGTGTGTGTTTTTTATTGATTGACAGCCGGCACAAAGGCTGCCAAGACAAGCCAAGTATCATCTTGATAAAGGAACCCAGCATATAGGCCCCACCCCCTTATCTAAAATATTAAGCAGAACCGACCTACATGTAAAGATACTGCAGCAAGATCCTGCCTGAGAAAGTCCCTTGGTGTTTTCAAGTGCGGGCTGGGCAAGGGAAAAGCGCCTAGCTCACAATGAAACTGTTTCACAGCACATGTGATAATATCGAGCGCTGTCAAATGAGATTTCAGCCTCAAACATGGCAAACAGACTCGGGTTCGCTCCAGTAGACAGTGAGCAGGTCACGCCTGAGCCGTCAGCGTCAATGAGGGGGCGGGGCCGATTTCATGGGTGAGGGGGCACTCACACACACACAGCTAATGATCCGCCGACGGGATTGTGGGATCACCTTCCACAAGGCCATTTCTAGCCAAACAAATCACCAGCCGCAGTTCAATGACAGCCTGGAAGGTTCACGACTAAATCAGAATGCTGCAGACGCAATGTATGACACATTCCGTGCCCTGGAGAGGCCTGTCAGCTGCACGAGACGCCTGCCAAATCACCAACAAATACAATCAATAAATAAATATTTGCACGAAACTATAGTTGTGCAATCTTTTATCGTTAAAAATAAAGGGATGTAACAAGGAAGTCTGACCCTGAGGTCACCTCTAACCTTTCTTCCACTCTCTGTGCGGCACATTCAGCCTGTCTTATGGGGGGCACATGAAAACTGCATTTGTGTGTTCTTTGTTGCAAGATGCTTGAAAGGAATCAAAAAAATGGCATAACAATACACATTATCGAGCACAAAACTGAAAGAATTAACTGGCATGTCATATGACTTGACAGTTTTGACAACCAGAGCTGAATGTCAGGGAAAAAAATATTAAAAAGAGCCTTCTCACAGAAAATATGTAAATGTATTCACTGGGGGCATACACATATGAACTAAAAGATTTACACATTTGCTGGCATTCAAAGAATCCACCAACGCATGCTACGAAAATAAACATAAATAGTGGACTTTCAGGCGCACTCATGGCCAGATAAGTATACTTAAGTGGATTACACACTTGGCAAGAAAATCACTGGAGTGCATATGGCATGAAGGTATAAAAGCACACTATATTATTTTTTTCCTAACAAAGGGAAACATTTTCTTAGTGATGTAACCTCTTCCTGTGCACCTCAATGAAATATATGGAAACAAACCCATTCCTTTTCCAAACTGGACAGGGACTAACTTTCACGAATGGGAAAGACCCTGCAAAATGCTAGTGAACATTCACGCATTTACTAGTTTGAGGATTTTCACAATATTTCTGCTGGACCACAGCCTGAAAATACCCTGTTCCTCACTCCCTTGGACCTTTTCCAATGACAAACCGCAGTATTTTCAGTAAGGTGTTGGTACAAATCCGAGCTAACATCTACTAAACCTGCTGGTTCTGATTCTGTGAATCAGGATCAGGGAATTTCATGTTTTTTTTATATTTTTAAATATGTTTGCATGTATAGATTGGTATTTATATAGGGAGCACCTTAGTGGGGAGCGACGGAGCACTGCACATTATGGAGGCAGGGTGAAGTAGGTGATTCAAGATCTTGTATCTACATCAAGTGGGGCTCAGTGGTGGCAACATTTTTGTTATGCTGGCCTTATCGCCCGTAACTGTAGTAATTTTGCACTCCTCTTGCTACGTGAAATTACCAAACCCGCGCTATCTTGCCTGCTTGTAAAATGTAGACGCTGTTGGGGGGAAAAATCCTAACAAGGGAACAACAAAAGAGCAAAGTACGAGAACGGCCCTTCGCGTTTCGATGCATAGAGCGCTATTTTCTGGGCACAAAATTCATCCCCCGTGCCCATTTTGGATGCTCAACTCTAAAGATATGCCTCTGGTATAATTTCGTGTCATTTCCCGTAATTTTGCACTAATTTCAAAAACAAAATTACACAAATTGTACACAGCCTTAGTAGGGATTAAAATGTTTTAATTATTACACAATTACATTACATGCCACATATTAAACATTGCATTTCATATATTTATATTTAGGTACCACTTCAGGTGCAAACTATTATGGGGCTGACTCACCAAAGCATTTATGAGTATGTGAAACTTCACTATATGAGCACGACTGGTTATAACATAAATGCCTTTCGGAATTGGCCTCTGTGTGAGTTAGCCCTAAATACTTTTTTGTTTTCTTGGAATTCTCGATGTGGGAATTAAAAAAAATAAATCCCACAAACATTACACAAATGGCTCTACTCAGAAGCAAAATTGATTGAAATATTATACTTGACATGCAAATCAGTTGATAATAAACCGAGATTGATAAATGTGCCCTAATTTCTCCAAAGGAAGGCTAGCAGATCTGCATATGCATAACATCATGCAGCTAGTCCTCATGGGACTCCTGACCCTCCCCTGCAGCTACTAGAAAAGAAATTACCGAACAAAATTACTGCTTCACAAAATAATTCTTGTTTTTATTTCACAAAGTCACAGGCCAGTAAAAAATAAAAAGGAACGTATATTCTAGGAAATTCTATATTACTAAAAAACACAAGTTACAACATTTTATGAAAAAAGGTCAAAACATGAAGTGACCTTTTATGTTACTTCTATGACACCTCAAAGCAGTGGTATGGAGGAAGTCATCTGAAAGCCTTGTTGCACAGTGAAAGAGCCCCTTGCTCTCCTGCAGAATCTAAAAGTGACACTTCTGGCTAGGTGGAGCCCTTGGTCCCAAGACCAAGAAACCACACAAGTGAATGACTCGAGACTGTGTCTGTTTTGGTGTTGAGAATTAGTCTCAGATTGTATTTATTATATTAAAACAATATGATCAAGGTAAAATAATCATTAACCTTTTCTTGAGCAATGCAAAAATATATGTTGCCAGCAAATATACTCTGATAGAACAACATAAACTACAAAGCAAGCTAGCCATGGAATTCCTCTCACATAACATTTCCAGATTCTACCTGGTAGTCTCGTGAATGACCTTCGAACCGACCCCACCTTCATCACACGACTGGGGCACCATGCCAAAGCCAAGGGGCCCTAACAAATTTGTAAACCAAAACATTCCATTCCCAAAACCAGGGAGCAAGACCAGCTCAGATGCTGCCCCGGATACCATGGCAGATGCGTCCCTGCTGGGACTGCCTGCCATCCTCCTGGGAAATGTGTGTAAGCAAATAGGCCATAACATGGCCCCGTGGTGCAAGCCCCCCCCGTTCCCAGGGCATTAATATGGAGGATCCACTAAGTGCTATGAACAGTAGTGTAACCCCCACCACCCCACACCACTTCCTGTTACCTTTAGTGGGCCAAAGCCCAAGATTTGCGTAAAACAACCATTCTTTAAGAATTGTACTAACTTTCTGATGCAGGATGCCAAGGGCTTTACTTGTCTTGATGCCAACCACGAGGCTACCCTGCTCACACAAAACTGATACAATATGACAAAACCATCCTCCATTCGCCAAAGCACTTACATGACCGTACCCCCGCCGCCACTGCAAAGAAGATAACCCTGCACGATTTAGAGTTTGATGCTTGGTGCAAATGAACGCTCACGGACGCTCAGCGAGCCATGGGCGGCTGGAGGTCCAGGCGAACAAAAAAGTCACTTGACCTTCAGCCTGCGCATTTGTACTTTGTGCAGGACATGCCACCAGCCACCCAAGGCCAACCAAAGCTTCCTGCCGCTACATCCGGCAGAACACCATGTTGGTGGGCCTCGACCTCAACCCATCCCTCAATATGCCCCGACATGACCATTGCCATTGGACCTCTACCCGCCGCTTGCAGGCCTGCTACTAAGGCGAAAACCCCAAATTGAGGGTGTCCATAGCGACAATATTCATAGCTGCCAAGAGGCAACCTTTCAAGCATGACAGCTTTAGCCAAATCAAGCTTTTTATCCAACAACCCTTGGATACTATGACTTTTGAGCCTATACTTACAATCTTAAAAGCAAAACTACATTTCCCAGCATGCAACATGCTACTGGCAAATAAAGCCAGGATTGATTACAGTGTTACCCTTGTTCAGGAGCTGTTTGGCAGTTAAGAAATTTCCATTTGGAAAGATAATATCTGTAGTGCATTTTTAAGAAAGGAAGAGACACTTACTGAAATATGTACGGACAAAATAAAGATAAATGAAATATTCTTCCATCTGTAATGAATTTTAACCAAAAGTAACAGAAAGCGGCAGAATGCGCTGACTTGCTTTACTTGGCATCAAGGGGGAGTTCCATAGGGGCGACACGTGCGTTCCCATGTAACTATAAATTGTAGACCGAGATTGGCACCAAAATCCTGTGCCTACTTGAGGAAGGCGTAACATGAAGAAATGTTTTCATTTCTCCTCTTTCTTTCGCCTCTTTGGAAGTGTAATGCATTCTACAGCAAACATACAAGATGAGAAACGTAATAAAGCATAGCTTTTGTACTGGATGGGACCCCTTGCAGTACAAAACCTATGCATACCGCAATATAGACACCCTTGCACTATGGCACATGGTGTCTGCGTTGGCACACGGCAGCCAAAACTGCGCCAGCACAGGGAGAGAGCAAAACAGCACCACTTATTAGCAGATATGTCTCTGTTCTGCTCTCCGATTCATGCAACGCAGCGCAGCAACATTACTTGCTCACCCCCGTGGCTTTTTAGTAAATCTGGTCCTTGGCGAGGAGGGGATATTTGGGCGCTAATAGGCGCTTTCCCCCTTCAGTATGAGACCAGAGCCATCAATGCTCGAGCCGAGATGGTGCACAGTTTTTTGAAGACACGCCCCTGGACATGCAAGGAGCTTTGCCTCTCTAGTGCAGTCTTTTCACGTTATTCGTCCACTGTCCACCTTTTGTTTCTATGTTTTATAGATGCCGCAGCATGGCAGCCAGCAGGAACGTCAATGAAACACGGGGGACCACACAATGTGTCTTGCACAATGCACAACGCTACACATTTCAGAATGCATTTTATATTTAAGAGCAAATCCATGGCTGGATCATGAGACCCCTGCTTACATACTGTGGTTTATTGGGTGTTCATTTATGGTCAACATGCTGCATTTCGACACTTGGATTGTCGTGCACAAGGTGTGCGGTTGCCCTGCTGCTCGGAAGGTTGAAGGGTGCTGAAAAGATCCTTCCCTCTGACTGAAGATGTAAAACTATAAAGAGAGAGAGCAGCCATCTGCAAGCAAGAGCTATCCCAAGGACTATAGAGCTCAGAAGCATCCTTCCTGACACTTAAAAATGAGAGGAGGGACCGATGAACAGAAAGAACATTTCCTTTAAGGAGACACTGTGTTTGTAAAAGATGCATGCAACCCTGGAGAAGTCACATTCCTTTCCCTATGGAGAAGCAGATGAAGCTAGATGTGCAGCAAGCTTAGGGCAATAAGTTCCCATAATGTGTCACGGGTCCTCCTTATTCAGAAAACCCCTTAATTAAAGGGGGGTCCTAAGTGAGATGCAGGCACAGTCAAGAAATGTAGCATGTATTAACGCAGGACTGCGCAGGAAGGCGAATACCAACCACATACTGCAAAACTGTCCAATGAAGATCCATGAAGGCCGGATCATGCCAGATTTTCCCTATAACCACAGAAAAAAAGTTACATTCAATAAAACTAAGTGGAACACTGCTATTTATAGATTATTGGAAAAAACAGCCATGCATCCAGCCCTCCTGGACCTACATTGGACACCCTTGATGTAATGTCCCCTCAAACCAATCCCTGCAAAAACGTTGGGACTGTAACAAATGATAAAGTTGTTGAATTGGCTATTAAATAAGAGGCTTATAAAACACATCAGTTTACTTAAACACTCAAAGTAATAACAATGTTATTGCATTGGAAATTTGACAGGATCATTTATTTTTAATCCAAATGTTCGCTTCTGTGTGGCCTAATTTATTAGGAAGTTAGATGCCCCACTCAAATGACCCCGCTGTTGCCTGTGAGTCTCAACTGTTCAAGGTCCAGATCAAAATTTAAACATACTGGTAAATGTATTTTCTAAGCAATTTATGGAAGAGTGGATCCAAAGTGAATGATAATATGAAACGGAATAGTTTTTGCAACCAAGTGTAAAGCAAAATACATGGAAAAGAAAATTAAAAACGCATTTTACCTGTAAGATGTACCAGGTCCACATTCCTCTTTGATCTGCCTGTTGAGGGCATCAACGACAGCTCGGCCCCTTCTCTCAAGGGAGCCAGTTGTTCTCTCCACCACGGTTGGGTTCTTCTCTGTTGACTCTCCTCCAGGTGTGGCAGTGCCACCCTTGCCCCTTGTTGGTATTAAAGGCTCCTTATCACTTGGCACTGTCCTCTCGCCTGCTGCTGCCTTGTCCAGGCCCTTGCTTTCAATGGGCCCACCTTTGCCTTTGGTTGGGATCTGTGGTTCCTTCTCATCCACAGTGGCCCGCTCGCCAGCTGGAGCCCTTTCTAAACTCCCGAGTTCTGGTAGATGACTCTTCCCCTTCGAGGACATCTGAGGATCCTTGTCCCCAGCGGGGCCTCTATCTCCGGCCGCAGCCCTTTCCTGCCCTTTGCTCTCGTCTGGTCCTCCTTTACCCTTGGTGGCTATCTGGGGTTCCCGGCCATCTAAAGCCACTGCTCTCTCTTGCTCTTTGGAGTCAGCTGGTCCACCCTTCCCCTTGTGAGCCATATGAAGCTCCTTGTCGCCCACTGTGATCCTTTCCCCAGCTGCCACCTTTTCTTGACCTTTGGTCTCAGCTGGGCCACCTTTGGCCTTTGTGGACATCTGAGGATCTCTGTCTTCTGCCTTAGCCCGCTCCCCCTTCTCACCTGCCGCCGGCCTCTCAAGCCCTTTGCCCTCCTCAACGGCCTTCCTCTCCAGAGCCACGCCTTTCTTCTTGGTCTCGGGGGTGCCACGTTCCCCCGCAGTAGACGGCGTTGGAGATGGTTTGGGTATCCATGGGTGATCTCCGCGGCGGGGGATGGGCCAGGCTTTAAAATCCTTCTGGTACTGGGTCTCACTCTTAAAGGGTGTTTCTGAGGGCAGGTACTCGCTCTTGGGTTTGCAGCTGGGCTCTGGTCTCACCCTCCAGGCTTTGTAGTCCTGGCGCATCACCGAGCCAGGGGTGGCAGGGGCATGGCCGGTGCCAGCCCCTCCTCCTGCTCTTACTGCCGCCTGGCTGCTGCAGAACTCAGTGGGGAGCCCTGCAGCGGCAACGTCGGCGTCGCCTCCTCCTACCACTGCAAAGGATGGCTGCGTCTCTATGGCGCTCGAGGAGAAGGCTGCAGCACGTGGCCCCTGCTGGACAGGCAGCTGGTGGTGGTGGGCCGGCGGCTGCGCATCGGTGGCCTCGGAGTACCTGGTGAAGACCAGGGGCACCGCAATGTCTGCCTTGTCCAGCTGGTTCCAGAAGCGGGCAATGCAGCAGGCCCTGGTGATACAGGGCCATGCCATGCTCTCCAGGGTGAGGGTGGAGTTTCAGGCAGCCACACTATTAAACTGATCGGGGAGCAGGCTACAACATACAGAAATCACAGAAATCACAATCAACCCCCGAGCTTCCTTCTGCACAAGACAACACAAATGGAAAACGAAATCTAGATGAGGGAGTAGGTTGCGCTCCTGCTGTCCTTGAAAATGCTCCAGTTCAATAAAGCCGGAGGGCGAGCAGACGCTTCCGTTTTCCCCGCTGGCAGAAAGGGAATATTTGTTTAAGCCATGGTGGGGCTTCAGAGGCTGCCGCTCCTTTCTCCTCGCTGAACGGGATCAGGCGCTGTGAGACTGGCTGAACCAGCTGAGCGGATGAGATCCGAGCATCACCGTCGCCGTCGCTGCAGGAAGGGACCCCACCCACTCTGCTGCTACAGCAGCAGCATCAGCATCCCAGGAGCGGGGAGGGGAGGGGGAGGATGCTGAGGAGCGGTACCCAGCACCTGCCTGCGTCACCGCGCCCCGACGTGCCAGAGAGGCGGGGCAGGGGAAGGGGCGGTAGTGGAATGGAAACAGTGTCCTTCTTCTGTCTCTATGATCGACGAGGGTGTGTGCCGTAGAGTGATGTCCTTACACCTGGCTGCGTCGACCGGCGCGCGGGTGCAAGATATCAGTGCTTTGGGCACTCCTCTCTGATGACATGGGAGTAAAGATGTATTCGCTCATGCATAGCCTACTAGAGGTAGAAGAAGGGCTTCGTGCCTCCTTCTATACCCGCAAACATAAGGGTGGCGATGCCTACATGCCACCCTAACCCCTCCCTTACCTAAGGTTGGAAAAAGGCATCAAGAGGGATTGCAACTGTAATCATAATCACTGAAATGGGTCGTATCAGTCACTGATTACCTGATAGGGGGAAACAACTATCAGATCAAACGCTCCGAGTGGGCGTGCGCCGGAGCGGAATGTGGTGTGATGTCTCATTGATTGCCTGTCCACGTAACCCCACGCCCTGTAGCCAATGGCAGATGGCAGCTTTGAGTGCGCCTGGCTCAGTTGGACGCCTTAGACGCCTTTCATCCAGGATGTGTCTAACAGACCAACGGGGGTGAGGGTGACTGTTCCATCTTCAAAGCATAGGCTGTGGATGTCTCGTGTGACATCTTTCAGTACCACACGCGATGGACAGCTCACCCATTGGACCAAACCTACCGGGAGGCAGAGGGAGGTAAGAGCGAGGGAAAAGCGACTGGCTGCTTCTCCGTGGAGAAGGGCGAGCCAACGAACTGATAGGGAGAGTCGAGCGAGAGTCGGCCGTGGCTCTAAGAAGCTGTGCAAGAGCTGAAAATTAAAAATGTAAATCATACAACAAAGATCACGTTAAAATATGATAAGGTGTATTCAATATAAAAAAGTGTATTTCTTCACGCAGAAGTGTTTCAACCTTAAAATGTAGATTATATCAGTGCATTGATAAGCATTTATTAAGACAGAGAGTTTATTGACGTGAACTGAGAAACATTCCTGCCCCTGGCAACGGTATTAGTGAAGTAAGAAACAAGCCAGGGATCATGTGTAACCTATACGTGGGCTAGATTCCTATTATCCATGGAGCAAAATTATATTTGGGATAAGGTATCCTCATCTGTATATTACAATGACATTGCAAGGCACTGAGGTCTGTGGCCAAGGTGACTTGCAATACCCTTGCAGTGTATGTCAGTGAGCACTTTTATCCTCCTAATACATGGCTATGCCATCACCCTTCCCACAAAACACTTACATCCTTTTTGTGTTGCTCATTTATGTCAAAGAGACAGCATGTTTGAAAAGATGAAGAATACGATTTGAATTTCTAGTGCAGAATGAAACACACTAAAAAGCAGGTAGATGTTTGTTGCAAAAAGACATTAGAATCACTGTAATACAAGTCAGAGTTAAACAAATTCTGCAGCTCACAATGTGTAGAAACATTCACAGAGATTATATCTTTCTCATCATTACCTGAAGTGTGGACTAATAAATATATTGCTATACATATCTCATATCTGGTTATCACTGTTCATCTAGAAAAAGAGGCAGAAGAAAGAAAAGCCACATTCTGTGTTTGTTTTTTAAACTGCAGTTTTCATTCTGCTTGTTGACCTGCCTTTCACTCTGCTGCTGGCTCTGACGGCAGGCATTGTGATGTTAGAATGGCACTTTAGTAAGTTATAACAGTACAAAAGGCTATGTTATTTCTTTATTTCCCGTGACTAGTTGTGTCACAATTTGCCTGTAATAAGGAAAGTAGAGATGGGATTTTATACCGTGTTTGCAGGCTCACATGTAATGTAGTCTACTAAATATAACACAAGAGAGATTTTTGAACAGCACAGCGTAACCCGGGCCGGGGAGGCAAAGCCGCACCCGATGGGGGTCCGGGTCGAAAGCCTGCCCCGCCTCCCCCTCATTAACATTACAGCCTAGGCGGGGGGAGCCAAGATTGGTCCCCCAGGTACAGGCACGGCCCCCCCCAATAAGGGGGCGAGTAGGCCAGGGTGAGGGGGGGTTAAAAGGGGCCAGCAGGGCTCAGGTAGAACACATCTGCTCCCCTCGCAGCAGAGAGAAGCAAGGAATACCACCCACCCACACACAACTAACAGAAGCGGGCGTCGCAGCCACAAGGGTTGAGGGGAAGCGGAATGAACACAAGGAAGGTAGTAAAAAGAGAGAACGTACTAAAAGATAGATGGATGGCTCTCACAGGGTCCTTGGGATGCCTAACGGCAGGGGCACTGAGGGAGCCAAGGGCCGGCGGAGCGCCATTGAAAGAGTAGATGTGAAGCTCCCGCAGGACCCTTGGGATGCCTCACGGCAGGGGTACCGAGGGGGAAAGATGCAGGGACTCAGCCTCAGGAAAGATAGAGTAGATGCTCAAGTAAGGTCCTTGGGATGCCGCTCGGCAGGGACCCCTGGGAGCAGGGAGGGTCCACAAAAGGGTACAGGGCGAGCGGGACGGCACTTGCAGCCCGGGCAGATCCAGACGGACACCTTCCAAGTCGGTAGCAAGTTGAAGCCTAGACCCGTAAATCGGAGCCCCAGACAGAGGGTCCCTCCCCTCCCAGGAAATTGAGGAGGCTGGGGTCCATACTGCGCGCAAAACAAGGGCAAAGACCAGTGAATGTAAACATGTAGATTGGGCACTAAACAATCAGAGGTTATGAGCATGAATGTGGCAAATGTATAAATACATGATGTTAAATAAACTGCGACCTGTTATGGCACCAAAGCACGCTTGTCAGTGGTGATTTATGGAAGTACAGGAACGCAGTTTGGTGGGAGGGGGGAAAAAGGGGAGGGGGCGACTCACCACCGGGAGGGGGTTCTGAACTCACATATTTCAAGGTGCTCTCATGTAATAAAAGAGGTTTGCCGAAATAAATTGGCTACTTGCAAACAATTTAGTCAAGCAGGGAAGCCGAGATTGATGCCGGAATTTACAGTTTCACATGATGCACTTCAACCACTAGACGGGTATCTCTTTCTGACATCAAAAATTAATGCTTTGTCCTTATTTCTTGGAGAGTAAGATTAGAGCTTGGATGTATAAGGCAGAATCCACATTTTAGTTTTGGCAGTTCTACTTAGCGCAAGCCTTGCCCAAGAACACAAGAGTGTTTCCCAACAGTGACACAGACTATGTTGCACTTTCTATTTTGGCAAAGGGATGCACAGGCTGCTGAGCCTAGGCTAGGATTTGAACCTAGTTCCCCTTGTTAGATCGTAAGCAGCTGCATCCAATAGGCCACATCGCCTCCTGCGAAAGCTCAGCTCATTTTGGGCTAAAGGTTCCAAAAGGAAATTGAGCTGAGCCAGAGGCTGGCTCAAGCTTTCAGTGGCTCATCCACCTCTACTTCTCCAACAACCACCACACAAGATAATATTGTCTTTCACAACTGTTATAGAAAGGCAAAGGCAGTGACGTGTATAATTTCCAGCCACACTTCAAATCTGTGCCAGCATCACCCACACACAGCTTCACTATATCTGGGGACAAGGCCTCATCAATGCATGACTGAGAAAGCATGGCACACCTGTGGGCCAGAAAGGAGGTGCTGTAATTAGCGTTCATAGTTGCAGTCAACTGTCAGCAACAGTGCTTTGGGGTGTATTATTAGGTGAGAATCTGCAGGGAGATTGCCTGTGTGACTTAGCGAGCACATTAATGACAGATTACCCAGGTTTTTCATGGCCAGAGTCCCTCTCTGCAGCTCAGCACAGAGCTGGAGAGGGGGAGTCACATGTGTGTGTAATGCAAGCAAGCCAAACAAGCATTGGCAGTGCCAAGAGGTCTGGTCTTGTAAGCCTGCAATTTCTTTTTTATTGGTATTCTTTGCATTCATATGCAGTAGACATTAAAAGTTGAAAACTAGCAAAAAGTAACTATACCACCATATGTTTAAAAAGGAGTGAAAAAAGTGACCCATCACCAAAATAAATAAAACAAAACATGTAATGAAAGCATAGATAGGCCCACCAGCCTGGGCTCGGAAGTTCAACTCTCTTTGAGCCGATGTTCACAAGCAAAATGTCATAACTCACACTAAAGACATCCAATGGCCAAAGTGGGCTGACCCCAGTGCTCCATGCTGAATGCTGTGGTGGGAGAAAGTAAAATGTGAATGAAATGAGGCCTATGGATGAATTGTGTTGATTGAAAACCCATCTAAGAGTGTATGCATTTTTATAGTGATTTTGTTTTTGATTACATGAGGCTGTCCTTCTGGCTTTTCCAAATGTATCGAGTGGGGATACTAAAAATCACACAGAAAGCTCCAGTGCCTGAAACAGAGTGTAATATACACCAGGTCCCTGGTTATGTCCCTCTGAGGCATATACCTGCTGGTCAGTGCACCTAGTCCTGTCCCTTTTCTCTCCACATAAACAGTTGTTATCAGCAACCAGTTCAAAGACTAGAAAGGCATAAGAAAAACAAAAACAAATGAAAGATACAAAATAGCTGGGTTTCAACTGCTAAGTATCCTCAGCCTATGAGCTGGATAGTAAATGCCAGACATCCCACTAAATGCCTGCCAACTGCTGGTGCATATGTTTCATGGCTGCTCACTGTATGTCAGGATCTTTGTAATTGTATGCCTAGCTACTTAGGCAACTGTTGAGACTATGGGCAAACAAGTGGACAAACAAAAACCCAGATCAAGATCTATATTAGAAACAGTTTATTAGTATCAAAAAGGCTAAGCATACAAGAAACATGATCAATATGTATTAAATAATTGCATAATCCAAAATAATATTTTCAATATTTTCAATATTTTCAATATTTTAAAAGAGCGGTATGCTCTTCCGTCTGAAGGGTGATGGAACAAGCCTATGTATTCAATCACACTTCCACACTCATCCTTCTAGTTTAAATACATATGGGTTCATTCATTTTGATAAAGAACAAACCTATGGAGTGTGCATATACATCTACGGATCTTTGTAACAGCCTTTCTGCAAGCCAATTAATAGAAAAATAAAAAAAAACTCCTGTTTTAGAAATATCCATTGGTATTGTTGCTTTTATGCCACAGACCCTCCCTTTTCGCGAGCTCTGACTTTAAACTCATCCTGTTTCGTATCTGTCTTATGAGCCCTTCTTTCCTATATGCTTGGTCCACAGTCCCTTTTAGTCTTCTTTCTTTCTGCAAGCCTGCTCTTTGTTGGTCATATAAGTATAATGTGTATTTGTGAAGTGCATATTCACCCTTCGACGCCTTGGTGCTGAAACAAGAGATGTTTATTGTTAGCCATCTCAATGGCACTCATTATATCAACCGCACAAGGATAAAAGGCTAATGGGACTGGACAGAGTTCATACTGGTGACTATAAGGACAAGCAGGGAGATCTAGAGACGGTGCAATAGTCCACAAAGTCATAAAACCTGGCTACAGTAAAACTGTGTATGCCCAAATACACCCCAACATATAGTTTTCATTGAGGAACTTTAAAAATGTAAACAGTACAACTAGTGGAAGGGGTTTGGGGCAGACCACCAGGCTTCCATATATGTCACAATCGCAACTTTTTCAAACTGGGTATAAACAAACACCAACACCTCACCCTACATACTGGCAAGACAGTCAGAATCAGGACCTGGATTGATTGCAATAGTAAATTCACCATCTACATTATACTGTGCCTTTGTACCTTACCATGTATTGGCAGCACAATGCGACCTATCAGAACCAGGATTCAAGAGCATTACAGGCATATACACAAATTCGAAACTAGACATCCTCTCACTGACCACTTTCATAATGTGAATCCCCACAACAAAACCATTTCCGGCCTAGAAGTCATCACCAATCCACAGAGAGGTGGTGACCAGGAACAAAGGCTCCACAGGAGAAAAGTGAGCTTATTCTCAGATACTAAAATGTGAAAAAAGGACTAAACAAAGATGAAGAGTTGCATCACTTGTTAGCTGTATACTAATGAGTTTATACGTCTGAATCCTTGGCCTCTTACTGAATACACAACCAACCACAGTGCCATCTTCACCATTATAATAGATGCGTACAATACTCAGCCTTTCTGGTTTTTAAGACTCCATGTGAGGGTCTCTCCTCCAGTTGATTCCCACTTTTCTCTGGGCTTATTTTTCCCTTCGTACAAACTTTTCTCTAGCATGCCAGACCATATGGGCAGAGTCACTGCAGCACCTTTTCTGCAGTGATTCCTTCGACCTTATCGCTCAAATGTGCACTTTAATTGATAATACTATACAGTATGAGAAACTACATGTTCTCCAGTGACATTTCCGGTAGTTTGAATCCATCTGCTATATATGTCTTTTATCGCCATTCTTCTTTGTTCTCACCTCCCACTTTAGATCTCCTATCCATATTTCTTACTATTGGTTGGCATACTGCAGCATATGAATACCCCCACTCACGTCTAATAGGAGGTTAGTTATTCTTTTATGTCAAACTTTTATTATTGATTTTATAAGGTACAGAAATGTTCATGGCACTGTCGATATGACTGCAAGCCAAAAGCAATTTAACAACAATTTGAAGCGGATGTATGACGTTACAACGCATGCTGTTACAACGCATGCTGTTACAACGAAAGTTTTACAACGCGTGTGCATTGACAACGCAGGACATTACAACGCAAGTCTTTACATCGACTTGCACTAGATGGCGTGCTAACATTAAAAAAGTGTAATTTACTATTCCAACTCCAGTCCACGTAACAGTAGGGAAGGTGTTGGGATAGTAAACTACACTATTTTTAATGTTAGCACGCCATCTAGTGCAAGTCGATGTAAAGACTTGCGTTGTAATGTCCTGCGTTGTCAATGCACTCGCGTTGTAACAGTTTCGTTTTAATGGTAGTGCGTTGTAAAAGTTGCGTTGTAAAGGTTGTTCCCCATTTGAAGCTAATGACAGTTAAAGTGTAGTAAAAATCATTGGCTGACAGAATGCAAAGTATACATGTAAAGTAAATGCAATATAACTATCATCCAGTGTTGCTATCTTAAGTGATAAATGTACCTTTCCTGTAAAATAAAAAACACCCAGGCTTGGAAAACATGTAAAAAGATGTTACAAATACAAAAATATCAACCAACATAACTTGCATGGAGGCTGTAGTGGAAGCGTAAGGACCCAGGAGTGGGTTCTATAGTATGGGTAGGGATTAATCACGCGTGTCAATGCGCATAATTAATCCGTTTGAAGGGATGAGTTGATGTTATTATGTTTGGAAAAGATTATGCGCCTGTATTCGGGTGTGGCATGAGAAGAGCGGGAGTTCCTGTGAGAGAAAGTGTACCAAGGCGTCCCCATATATAACCAAAACCTAACCAAGTGACAGCAAGAATATCGGTCATTTGCTCCATTGTAAAGCCCTGCCAGAGTCGAGCGTGCCATTGGGACATGGGTGGGGCTTCTAGTTTCTTCCATGCTGCAGCTGATGCAGCAGGGTTTTCACGAAATTAAGACCTGCTTGAATTGAACCCTCAGTTGTAGTGTAGTTCTGCACCATTTTTACCTTTCAATCCCTAGGTATCCCTAGAGTCATCAAAATCTGCTTGAGTGTTTAGCCCAGCCGGTTTGGAATTATCCCCGGCTGAGCGGTAAGCACTCGTTTTACTAGTTTTTACTCTCTTTCTTCAAATTCTTTTTTCTACCCGCCTTTTTCTATCTCTTTTCCTCTCACAGTTTCTCCATGCACTAGTCTGATAAAAACCTGCACTATACTTTCACCTTTTACAACCTAAATCTTTACTCCTATGGCTCTTTCCTTATTGTTTTCCCGCCTCTTTCTCTATTCCTCTTACAGACGACCAAGACTACTATTCTCTGTATACAGGTACATCAAAGTATCTTCATACGCACTAATTCAATGACCTATATTCCTCACATCTTACATAGTATCCACGCATGGTCTTTGGCTAGTTTTATTCTCATTTCTTATGGCACTTGAAAAGTTACATTTTTTAATGTATTTTCCACCAAGGACATGAGCACTTGCCGCATATCTTCAGTTATGCTTTTTTTTTTCACTGGTTGTGACACAGTCTAATGGTGATGTGGGTTTCCACTAAGAAGCTATTTGTACTCAGATTATATTGTCTCCGTTTCACAACACTTCTTTGATGTTTTGCCATGATATATGTAGCATCCATACTCCTTGTATCCTTCCCAGCCCTGAGGAAGTCGCGGAATTATTTTCCAAATGCAACAAAACACGTGTCGGCTGGTTTTCTTCTGTTCGTTGGCTCTAAACTAGAGAAAAATGAAAAGACTGAACGTTATCCAACTCATCTGAAGATATTTCTTTCGGAATTGTGGCTACTACACTAGAGTTTTTTTATTTACCTACATACTGTTTGTTTACTATTATGTGTGCCTAGGTTTTTGCTTTAATTGTTATTGTGAGGGATTTACCCACACAAAAATGAGGGGTTTCAGGCCTTATCCCCTCACCTGGTTGCACCATACTGATTTGTTTTTCATCCAAACACTTGCGTTAATTAGCAGAGCGCCAGGAATTTTCCCTGGCTACTAAAAACCCTTCTCTAAAAGTGTTCAGACTTTACAGGGAAAGACATCGGATTAATGAATGGTGTTGATCCAATTCAAATTTTGGTCAAACACGGTGCAAAAGTTCCGAAAACTCCACAGTATAAAATGAGTCCTTAGACTATTGCAGGAGTTACTCCTATAATTGAGCAAATGATTGAATAGGGTATTCTGAGAGAGATACTAGGGAGTCCTTGTAATGCACCTATTATGGGAATTAAAAAACAGAGCGTTAAGTATAGAATTGTGCAAGATTTGAGGAAAATGTATAAGATTGTAGTACCTTGTTGTCCAATAGTGCCAAACCCAGCAGTAATTCTTTACTAAATTCCCTGTGATGCAGAATGGTTTACAGTGATTGATTTGTGCCAAGCATTTTTCTCGAAACCCTTGCATCAGGATAGCCTTCAATTTGCAATCAAATTCTGAAAAAGTGTCTGGAGTCATTGGTTATGCCAGAAGACTCAGTATTGGTGCAATACATCGCAGACCTATTGGTGGCATCAAAGACACGAGAAGCATGTGTGACAGATACAATTGCTCTACTGAACCATTTAGCAGTAGGTGGGCATAAGGTGTCACCAGCAAAATTACAGTTTTGCCAGAAAGAAGTTAAATATTTGTGACATAAAATTGAGCAAGGAGTCAAGAAAGTATCACAAGATCGAATTGCTGTGTTCTTGCAAATGGGTCCTCCCAGAGCACAGAAAGAAGTTCAAATGTTTCTGGACATGGTTGGATACTGCAGACAGTGGATCAGTGGTTTTTCACTGATAGCCAAGCCATTACAGAGATTGACTCACAGAGATGTAGTCGATCCGATAGAACTGGATGAAGAAAGCATGAAGGATTTTGTTGAGTTGCGAGATAGTCTTTGTCGAGCACCTGCATTGGGAATGCCAGATTATTGTAAAGATTTTGCATTGCTCTGTTGTGAAAAGGATGGATGTGCACTTTCAGTTTTGACGCAGGCACATGGAATGGAGCGTTGTCCAGTGGCATATTTTTCTGCTACGTTGGACTCAGTGGCTGCAGCGTTGCCAAGTTGTTTGAAAGCAGTGGATGCCACTTGTGTGAGCCTGGAGCAGAATGAAGCAATTGTGATGGGAAATCCATTGAGAGTGTATGTGCCACATTCTGTTGAGATTTTGCTGACAAGGATGAGAACACCGCATATGACTAGTAGTCGTTTGACTAGACACGAGAGAGTGATCTTGGGTGCTGAGAATGTGACAGTAACAAGATGCACGACACTGAACCCAGCAACTTTGTTGCCGAGTTTAAGTTGTGATAAGTAAAAGATGAAGCAGATCATGATTGTTTGGATGTGACAGAGTTGTGTACAAAACCAAGGCCTGACATAAGAGATGTACCATTGCCAGAATCAGATTGTGTGATGTTTGTAGATGGTTCCTGTCTGAGAGATGAAAAAAGTGCATTGCGTGCTTCAAATGCAGCATGTACGGTGGCTATGGTTCTTGAAGCATCTTGTCTAAGAGGGATAAATTCAGCACAAATTTCTAAATTGGTCGCTTTGACCAGGGCTTGTATGATTGGCACAATTTGAGACTAACCATAATTATGGACAGTCAATATGGTTCGGGGTGGTGCATGATTTTTGTCAATTGTGGATGCAACGTGGATTTCTGGCTTCCCCAGGATCACCGATCAAAAATAGTAAAAATGTAAAAGATTTACTGAATGCATTACAATTGCCCAAAGAGATTGCAGTGATCAAATATCTGGCACATAAACCAGGAAATGATTATGTGACTAGTGGGAACAAATACCAAGTGGTTCGTTTCTGTGCACAAAATTCGGTTTCAATTAACAAAGGAGCGGAGAAAAAGAATACAAATTGTCACTTGATGTTCTCTTCTGTAGAAACATGGGATGAAGTTAGACAGTTGCAAGAAGAAGCCAGTGAAGAAGAGAAAGACATTTGGATTAAATCAGGTTGTACAAGGAGACCTGAAGATGGAGTATGGGTGTATGTGGATGATAGACCAGTAATGCCAGACTGTTTACTTTCTCAAATGACAAGGATGTACCATGGTGTAACACATGTGGGAAGAGATGTTATGATTAGACTTTTCAAATAGGCGTGGTACAATCCTAAATTCAGGGTGATTGCAGAGAGTCTTGCCAGAGATGTGTAGTGTGCCAGCAGCAGAATCCAAGTAGAAAGACTGTTGTTAGTTGGGGGCGGATTGGAAAAGCAGCAGGACCTTTTACTAGGTTACAGGCTGATTTCATTGAGTTACTTCCTTTAAATGGTCTGAATATGTTTTGGTTGTTGTTTGCCTATTTTCTTGTTGGGTAGAAGCATATTCAACAAGAAGAAATGATAGTTTAAAAGTTGCTAAAATGCTTTTGAGGGAGATCATTCCTAGATTTGGATTTCCAGTCTCCTTAGAAATGGACAGAGGTACACATTTTAATAATGAAATAATTCAGATGATTTGCGCATTACAAATTGAGCAAAAGCTGCATTGTGCCTATCCGCTAGAAGCCTCATGTGTGGTCGAGCAAATTAATGGCACTATTAAATCAAGACTGTCAAAGGTGTGTGCATCCAGAGCACTAAAATGGCCTGATGCTTTACCCTTGGTATGGATGAGTCTGAGAAGCATTCCTGATAAAAAGACTGGATTATCCCCTCATGAAGTTATAATGGGGAGAGCAATGAGACAGCCGATTGTACCAGCAAATCAACTGATGAATATTACTGATGATCTAATGCTCGATTATTGCAAAGGATTGGCTGATGGGGTGCGTTCTGTTTCTCATCAGGTTGGAGAAATTGCAACCACAACACAGCAAGAACAAGCGCATGATTTAAGCCCAGGAGAGTGGATCCTGGTGAAGAAGCATGTAAGAAAGTTGTGTTTTGAGCCTCGTTGGCACGGGCCATACCAGGTAATACTGGTGACAACGATAGCAGTAAAGTGTGGTGGCTTTCCAAATTGGATACACGCGAGCCATACAAGAAGAGTCCCAAGTCCACTTGAAAGACTAGAAGAGGAAGAACAGCAACAGGCAGAGAGACAAGCAGAGCCTGAAGCCACAGAGTCTGAAACTGCAGATCCTGAAGCTGTTGAACCTGTGATTGAACCAGAACAGAGTAGAATAAAGTGGGTACCAGCTACTGGGTCTTATAAGACTGCTGTTGAAGTCAATGGTGAAAACGTTTTGAGTGAAGATCAAGAGCAAGTACAACAGAGAAAAGAATCGAATAAGAGGAGTTGTGAACTTGACTTTCAAACAGAGGAAACTGAGAAAGTTAAATAAGGAAGAAATGATGATGTGTGGCTAAAAGGGGTGAAAAGACTGAAATACACTCTGAAAAAGAAGCACCAGATACGATTATTGAAGTATCAGGCCAAACAGAACAAAGTGAGTCAGAAGAAGAATCAGTTCTGAAAATGAAGAGAGTAAGAATTCCAAACAAGAAATACACAGCCCCAGAATAGACTTATGTGGTATTAGATGAAAGTGAGCACACAGATCAGAGTAAAGAAAACGCTGGTGCAAAGCAGAGTGATGCAAACAGTTTTGAACCACCTTAAAAGAACTGTGTAAATTAAAGGTGCAGAAAATGAACCTTTTCCATGCGTTCGACTTCATGGTGGGCGTGTGCGGAGGATGGCCAGGGGCTGTCCGATTTGCGCTCGCATCAGATTCGGCCGCACCACGGCAGAATGTCTGCTGCGGCGAAGCGGTTAAAGAAATCGATCGGAGAAGTGCAGAGAACTAAAGAAGAAATTGAATTAAAAGACTGTGAAGAAATAAAAAAAAGAGAACAAGAAAAAGAGGGGGTGAAGGAAGAAGGTTTGAAGTGTTTGGATACACTAAGATAGTTTTATAGTTTTTCAAGTGTTTATAATTTTTCTTTTTCTTTTTGAATTGATACAAATTTTGAACTAAAATGGCAAAAATAGCAGAGACTGGAAATCAAAATCATAGTTTTGAATGCAGATGTATTAATGCTTACTTATTTAGTATTTTGTTACTAATGTTGGTGTGGTTAACACTAATTGTTATTGTGCCTGTCTTAATGGTAACTAATCATAAAATAATACTAATGGTGTGATGAGTGAGAAAGTAGATTTTAAAAGTCTTAAAGAAATTTCACATACTAATATAGAAAAGATGGAAGATGACAGTAAAGCAAGAGATATAGTGCAGGGCGAGTGTTGTGGAAAATGTCTCGCATGGAGGGCAAGGCTTTAAAGAAGCCAGAACTATATTAGGAAGATCTACATTAGGAAGATTGAAGTGGGCAACGCCAGACAGACCATGGAAGATAGCTGCAAGATAAGAGTGGCGTTTACAGAAAGTGTAGCGAATAGAGCCGGCATTGAAGCTTGGATCATAGAAAAACATCTCCCCAAGTTGTCCCGGGAACAACAGGAGTCCCTTGGTGAGGAAATAACGGGGGGGGGGGACATATTGGCAGCAATAAAGAGAATAAAAAAGGGTAAAGCGGCCGGCCCGGATACGATTCCTAGTGAGCTTTATTCCAATATTGCGGAGGAGATTATTCCAATCTGGATTAAGCTCTGTAATTCAATTTTAATGGACGGTAATCCAATTCCAGAATCATGGAATTAGGCTGTGATAACATTAATCCCAAAGGCTCGCAAAAATCTCTCCCAATGCCAATCGTTCCGTCCTATTTCTTTGATTAACAGTGATTATAAGATCTTCACTGGTATCCTGGCTGCTTGTAATAACAAGGTTGCCGGGAATTTCATTCATGAAGATCAAACAGGTTTAATCCCCAGTAGGCATTTAAGAGAGCTGAACCATGCCTTGATCTGCACCATAGACCTAGCTATATCAAAGGGGGTTCCCCTAGGAGTAATAACGGTGGATGCGGTCAAGGCCTTTGAACGGGTTACCTGGAGCTACCTTATGGAAGTCCTTGACAATTTCGGTATGGGTAGGCCCCTGATTGAAGGTTTAGAGAAGATCTATAGAAAGCCTATGGCACGCATTTTGGTGAATGAGAGTTTATCAACTCCAGTCATGATCAGCTGGGGGACGAGGCAAGGCTGCCCCCATCACCAATTTTATTTGACCTGTTTATCGAGCCATTTGTCCAAAGTATTATATTGAACGAGGCAATAAAGGATTTTAAGGTAGGGACATTCACCAGGAAAATTGCGCTGTATGCGGACGACTTAATGCTTTTCACCTGAGATGTTCATTCCGCTCTTCCTCAGCTCGTAGCAGAGGCAGGAGCATTTGGGGCTTTGTCCAGATATAAATTTAATGAGGAAAAAAACAAAATAATGACATGGAATCAAGATGAGGGGGAAATAAAAGGCGCAACAGAAATGAAATACCTAGGGATAAAGATAACTAGGGATTTAGGAAAACTAGCGGAGGATGGAGAATAAAAGGTGGGCTGATCCTGTCTTTCAGGGAATCTATTATGTGTGTGGTAAGAATGCCTACTATAGGTTGCCTTCACATTGGTATAGATGTTGTTATATTGGGATAGTATTTCCTAAAGTATATCATTTGGATAAATATGATAGAATCAATTAAGTAAAGAATGGATTAATACGTAATAAGAGAGGAGCGAGTTTTTCAGAAATAGTGAGAGATATTTTTAGAGCACTGATACCTTCAGTTGGAGTTATATTAAATTCACATAAAATTAGAAAATTGTCCACAGTGGTTGATTGTCTATCAACGGATACTGCTGGTGATTTTTTGATGATTGATACTGAAATGGTTGTGATTAGGACTATGGTTTTACAAAATCGACTTGCCCTTGATGTATTATTGGCCAAGGAGGGTGGAGTCTGTAATATGTTGAAAATGTATCAATGTTGTACCTATATCCCTGATAAGAGTAAAAGTCAGGAAGGGTATATCAAGAACATTACAGATCTTTGAGAAGATTTGGCTGAACAGAAGGTGAGGGTGCTTGGGAGAAGCTTGGTAAGAGTTTTTCCTGTATGGGTAATTGGTTTTCGACCTTTGGGAATAGTGTATTAGGGAGAATACTAACTCCTATCATTGCAGTAGCTACAGTGATACCAATGATATTTCTGATCTATAAATGTTGCAAATGCAAAAAGGAGACATCTGATGTGAAACAAAAGGGAGAAGAGATAAAATTAGAGGACAGAAAAGGAAATTATTATGAAATAATAAAGGATTTAGATGGAATAATGGTAAAGCGAGAGAGAACAACTGCTTTCTGAAAGTGATATTTTGTATTGGTGGGTATTTTGGTGATGGCTCAAAACGGCATCAAAGGGGGGATTCATGGAGCAGGGTTTTCACGAAATAAAGACATGCTTGAATTGAATCCTCAGTGACATTTAATTAACAGTGTGCGGTGAAAACGAATGAGGAAAAGAGCCTAACATGAAGGAAAATGCTATTGCGCAAGCGCGCACTAGAACACTGGAGTAGACCGCAAATGCTTCTCGACAAATGAAAATTAAAGGACGAATGCTGCTTTTGTGCACATTATTAATGTTTGCTAGGAAAATACTATTAACACGGGTTGCGCATGGAAAAATGCAGCATGGGTGGATGTGTAATAGAAGCATAATACGTGATTAATAATACCTGTGTTTGTTTTCTGTAGAAGCACGGTTTTCTGCCTTTGCAGGAAACATTTGGGTTAATGAAATGAAAATAAATTCTCAAAATAATATTGAACGAGATGGGGAAGGTGGAAGACAAGTGTCCTTCACAGTCCTGTGTGCCTGCCAAGAGTTTGCATGAAGAAACAATATTTAATCGAGTGAAGGAACATTTCCTCTGAATGCTCCACAAATGGACAAATGTGATACCGAATTTGCTAAATGACCGAGTTTAAGGAAATAAATACTATGACACTGGCTTGAATTTGTATCTCTTAGGGTGGAAGTAAATAAAAGGAATAAATGGATAATAAAACATTGAGTGAAATGGACATGACGAGGATGGTGTGACAGTACACCCCTTTCCTTAACCAATCATGTGTAGAGAAATCTTTTGTTCTGACACAAATGTGGGTTGGAACTCTGTGTTTTAGGGTATAATTGAGGTTCCTGGTAGGAAGGGTTAAGTTGGACGATGGCTTGCTTTCCTACCTGCGTGAGGAGAGGCCTTGTTTGCTGTCTCCTATTCTTGAGCTGGCTGTTCCTGTTACTGATTTCTGACTTAGTCTTTGCCTCTTCAAATCTTCTTGAGGGGCCTTACCGCTCTCCTGGCCAGAGAGTAGATTTCCTTTTTCAATTGGGTTAGTAAAGACAGAAAACTGAATTTGCATAATCATTTGCAAATGTAATTTGTCTCTGAACCTTTTGTCTCTTCGCTTCTCCACTCCTTTATGCACTGTCAATTTGGGATGTATTTTTTTCATTATTTCTTTGATATTGTTACTATGTGATGATCTATGATTTGTGCTGTATTTAGGTGTTGATGAGCATTTATTCACATTATTTAGATAAAACATTATACATACATAAATTAGTCTGTCTTTATTAGAGGTGTTTATTATAGCTTTATGAGTATTTTAGAAACACGTATAAGTTTGCCAAACCATGTCAACTATATAAAGATTGCCTCACCATAACTGGTATAATAGAAATGAAGATACAATTTGGTCTTTGGTAAGTTTGGTAATTGTTTAGTAATTCACTAACCCAGTGTGAAGGGACTTGTTGGGTAATTAAATTGGGCCTTGTCTGTAGAAAATTATTAGTCCCAGATCGCTGGATCACAGCCAAGGCCATCTTAGCCACCCTCAAACAAAGCCATAGAATAAAGTGGTCCCCTAAAGTTTGGCATTTAGGAGAAGGGTCTTGGAGGCCTCTAAAAGTACAATCTCTGGCATGACTGGAATCGGGTAGCCCAATATCTCTTTTATCAATGCTAATTTCATTCCAATTTGGCTGAATAGTCGGGCAACCCCTCCAGACCAATCATAAAGGAGTTTGTAATGTGCCTCCCGTAGCCCTACTGAGTGATTACATTTAGAAATATCACTGTAAAGTGTGTGCCATTGCTTGGGCTCGATGTTGATGTTTAGTGTTTGTTCTCAGAAGGATACATGGCGTGGAGCAGGGTTACACCTGTGGACAGCAAGAGTGCATATAGAAAGAAATTGCATCCCCACGTGTCCCCGGCAGTCCGGGCGAAAAGATATGGGGAGTGGGTCTCTAGTAGCAGCATTCGTACATTTGGCTGTAGCACCCATTTTTCATTTTCATAAGGCTTAATTCGGAGCTTAAAACACAAGTCCATAAAAGCAAAACAAATACACAACAAATACAATAAACATATCATATTATAAAATTGCGGACAGATTTCATAATTAAAACATTTAAATAATTAAAAAAGCATACCAGGCCTTGCTTTGATAGCTAATAAGAGGAAAGTAGCAGTAAAAAAGCATACATCAGGATATGGTTTAAAAAGCAACTTCATAGCATCTTGTATATTCCTAACTCCATATTTTAACAGAATAGGTTTGAGGTAGGCTTGACGATAGTTATCATATAGGTTACATAGTAAAAGAAAGTGCATGGTGCTTTGAGCTGATACATTATCACATGGGCATGGGCCTACCGGATGTTTTTTGATACACGGGTAGGCCACCAGATGATGGACTATCCCAAACCTTAATCTGGTAATAACATACCGGTGGGAGGGTCGAGTAACTAGACTCAGATACGGCTGAAATCCCTCGTTTTCACAGAATCTGCCGTAGAACATACATGTACTTAAGTTACTACTGATCCTTTCCCGTTGCTCTGACTTAAAATTCATAAAAACCGACTTCATCACTTCTTTGGGCAGACTGGAAGGGGCGTTACAATCATCTTTAAGTTTAATACCATAAATCTCTAAATAACAATTTATGACATATTTAATCCAGGGAATTTTTAGATGGCCGTCAGTGGAGAGACAATCTCCAATTATTGCTCTGCTTAAGGAGGTCTCTTCCTTTAACCAGACGGAACGCCACAACATTAAAGGCCTTATTGCCAATAAATCAGAGAGGTGGAAAATACCTAGCTCTCTGTGAGCCAAGTCGTTGGTAGCTGATTTGGGCAAACACAGGAGCCTTTTAAGAAAGAGGTTTTCCTCCACTTGCAGGTTCCCTGCTTTGATATGCCCCCACACCCCGGCTCCATAAAGGGCCACCGAGAGACATCTCATTTGAAAAATCGTTAGCATATCTTTAATCCGTTTATCTCCGATATTAGTAGCAAATTTAAACACCCCATAAGAGCTTTTCGCCATCTTAGCCTGGACGCTATTGATCTCACTGGTCCAGCTGCCCGATTTAGAAAAGGTGATGCCGAGGTAATTAAAAGACTCCACTGTTGACACCTTATGTCCTTCTATGAAAAAGGCATGGGGTTTTTTACATACCACACCACATTCCATAATAAAAGTTTTTGTTTTGTTAATCAACAGCTTCCTGTCATTGATGAACAGTGAGAACCTGTCCATCAAACGCTGTAGGCCGATGGGGGTCCTGGACAAAATTACAGCGTCGTCCGCATAAAGAAGTACGGGGACGCTGAAGTAGTTAATTTTTGGTGCATCGGCCGCGACCTCCTTTAAAACTGAGTCCACTTTATTAATAAAAAGAATAAACAGTAAAGGGGCAAGCACACACCCTTGTCTAATTCCCCGTCTAACCCTGAACTTGGGGGTACACTCCCCAGCCTGACCATAACGGACACTAGAATTTAATTTAGCATAGAGTCTCGCTAAGAAATAAACAATAGACTCCGGTGCCCCCATTTCCAATAATGTGGCCCATAAAATATTATGGTCCACCATATCAAAGGCGCTACTCAAGTCTGCAAAGCAGAGATAGAGAGATCCTTTTTTTGCCTTGGTATATTTCCCGATAATTAAGTCGAGGTTGAGGCATTGTTCTAATGTTCCTCTGCCCTTCCTGAAGCCATATTGGGAATCAGCCAGGATATTGTTGGACTCCGCCCATTCTTCCAGCCTAACCATAAGTACCCGGCTCATGATTTTCACCGAGGAGTCCAGGAGGGAAATTGGGCGATAGTTCTTCGCGTCCCCCCTGTCTCCTTTCTTGTGGATTGGTACAATAATGGATTCCTCCCAGGTGTGGGGAACCCCGTTGCAAACGGCAGTATTGAATACCTTTGTAAGCAACGGACCCCATATCTCGGGCGCTGTTTTGTATACATCAATGGGAACCCCATCTGGTCCCTGGGCCTTCCCACCCCTACTAGATTTAATACTATCCCACACTTCGGCGGTAGTAATGTCCAAAGGTGTGACAGGCCACCTGTCATCATGAGGTCCCCCGTTTCTAGCCGAGTCAAAGATCAGGGAGAAATGGGTGACCCAACTCTCCGAACTAACATTTGCTGATAGTTCGGGCATATTATCATCCTTTAAAAAGGGACTATTAACAGTTGCCCAAAATAATGAGGAATCCGCATTAGAGGCTGCTTGGTCTAGTTTATCCCATGCCTCTTGTCTTAATTCTATTTTCCTAGACTTAATAGCGGTCTGATAGATCCCTCGTAATTCCCTAATGATTCCAATATCTCTCTTCTCTGCTGTCAGTGCTATTTTGAGCCTCTTAAGTGCAGTAGTGCATGTATGGTCAAACCATCCCTTATGCTGGAGTTTCCTACCCTTATGGGGTACGGTGAAGTTGCTATCTATAATTAAATTAATATTGGTAAAATTATGCACGATTTCAGCATTTCCTTCCTCACTTTCTAAAATTGTAACAATTTCCGTAAGACATTTTGACACAATGGCATTAGATTGAATGTCCGCTTTATTACCTTTCCATCTGATACGAATACCATTAGGTCGATGTGGCTCGATATTGGTAATAGTGCATGGAATATACACCTGTCGGTCCTTCCATAAGGTTACCTCAGCAGTGATACAGTTATGATCACTAATTAAGTTATCCACAACTACAGGGGTTGAACACCATGGGCCAATACCGGATGATATACAGATAAAATCAATTACTATATTAGCGTTCCTTCCCGTGTAAGTGGGAATGATTTCGCCTGAGTGATTAACCTGGTTAACCAGTATTTCCTTGTCATATATAGTTAAAATTTTGTTCAGAGAATTACCATAAGAATTGTGAGGGAAATGGCAAACACCATCCTGTAGCACCCAATGTGTCTGTTGAGTATAGTGAAAAATTTCCGATGGAGGGAGGTTGAAGTTGCAACAGCAGTTTTCAAATGTAAAAATGTCGTTTTTTCTGTCTGAAGAGCCGGGAGTGACGAATAGGGAGAAGTAACAGCTAGTAGGACATCATCTGCAAATAAAGATATCTTGAGTTCTACAGAGCCAAAACAAAGACCCTTAATAGCGGGATTAGCTTGCATCTTTGCAGCTGGGGGTTCAATGCAGAGGGCAGAAGATAAGGGTGAAAGGGGACACCCTTGTCTTGTCCCCCTAGTTAGTTCAAAGAACTCAGAGGCTGTGCCGTTTATTAAGACTCAAGCTTGATAATGAGAATAATTAGCCCATTTCATAGTAATTAAACTCTCTCTAAACCCAAAGCGACATAGAGTATTAACAAGGAATGACCAATCCACTCGGTCAAAGGTCTTCTTGGCGTCAAGCACCACCAAGACTGCCGGGATGTGTTTCTTAATTGCTTTGTCCACCAATTGTATTACCCGCCGCAAGTTGTCATGGGTCTGTCGGCCTTTGATAAATGCTGACTGATTGGGATGAATCAACTCAGGCATAATCTATTGGCCAAAACCTCTGTATATAATTTGGCGTCAAGATTAAGTAGGGCAATTGGCCTATAAGATGCACATTGTTGAGTGCTTTTCCGCGGCTTAGGAATGACTGTAATTAGGGCTTCTTCCATTGATGGAGACACCACTTGTCAATCAAGCATGTGATTAAAGAGATCAGTTAAATATGGGGTAAGGTCTGAACTAAAGGTCTTGTAGAAATGAGCATTAAATCCATCAGGACCAGGTGTTATATGGAGCTTGAGAAAATCAATTGCAAACTGTACTTCCTCTCTTGTAACAGGACTAACCAAGCTGTCCTTCAAGTCCGGGGGGATTTGTAAATTTAGGAAGGTTGATTGTTCCCCTGAGTCGTAGTCAGAAGTATAGAGGTGTTTATAAAAATATCGAAACATTCGTGCTTTTCCTTCTTCAGATTGCTGATCAGTCCCTCTCTCATCCTGTATCAGACCAATATAGTCCTTTTCCTGCTTAATTCTTAACTGCCTTACCAGAAGGGAGCCTATTTTATGACTGCGTTTTTAAGTTGTTTTTCTCAAACGTAGGAGGGTGATCTCAGATCCATTGGTATATATACATTGAATCTTCCCCCTCAGGGCCGTAACTTTCCTCTGAAGGCTAAGAGTTGGAGCAGCCTTATGGGCCTTCTCTGCTAAAAAAAGTTCCTCTTCTAATGCCTGTCTTTCTTTTGTTTTTTGTTGGTGTAGTGTAGACATTAGAGAAATGCACTTGCCACATAATACAGCTTTGAACGCATCCCATGTTGTGGAGTATGAGGTATCTCTGCGATCATTTGTCTGAACAAATTCTCAAATTGTTTTCTGACGTTCGACCTGGAAGAGACGATCACACATGAGTACATTAGGGGAGTACTACCTACAATACCCAGTCCTTGACGTGGGTCATACAAAAATAGGCTCCAGTGGGACGTCGTCTGAAATAGTGATTGGATGTATTGCGGTTGATTTGGCAGTATGTTGTAGCCGTTGACTGACAAAAATATGATCAATCCCAGAGTATGTTCTAAGGGAATGTGCGAAAAATGTGTAATCAAATCTGGTAGGATTGAGCTCACTCCATACATCTAATAAGCCCAATTGGTGGATTGCTGATTTTGCCGCTTTAGTAAAAACACTGGTCTGAGATCTATGGGGGTGGGTGGTATCTAATTTAGGGTCCCATATCAAATTAAAATCTCCAAACACTATTATGTCTCCTTCAGCGAATCCACCAAACAAAGAGAGGAAGTAAAAGAGAAATTCAGATTGACCAGTGTTAGGGGCATAGATTTTAGCTATAGAACATAAGCTCCCCCCAGTTATTCTTTTAATATGAGAATACCAAAGTCACATGCTAACATCACTAATAATTTTTCAACATGAGCTACCACAGGTCTATTTTTAAGTATTGTATTTTTGAAAGGGAACACACATATGATGCCCCACATTTTGGCTCTCACATGAGAGCATCTTTGACATTTACCTGATTCTCCACTGACTCTCCACTCCCATATGGCACCTACACCTGACATACATAGGCGAGCCTTTTTGCACAAGTCGACTTACGGGTCGAACGACTACTCGTTACACACACCATGCTTTATGAGCGCTCCCCCGCAGGAGCGTCTCAGAGACAACTTCACAATACTAGATCACTGAGACTTAACGAATGGCTATTTGCTCTAAGCCTTTGAGCTGATTTAAATTTCCTTTACCTATTGCCTGTTATTTTCCACCTTCCATTTTTAATGTCCAGCATCAAATATATGCCTTTGCCTTCTTACAGCTTTCCAGGACTACTGAACCAGCACATTCCTCCTAAGGGCGATTACCTATTTGCACCCACAGTAAGCACTACCTGACCTCGTGACCCTCGTACTATCGCCACTGAGGTCGGTGAATCGCCATACCAATGTCCATTGCTCCTATTTCAGGGCATTTACGCTGTAAACTCCACATTTGTTCCTGGAATGGAACCTCACCTTTACGGTACTTCCTTATATTTATTAGATGCGGGCACATGGTGTCCCTGGGGATATACTTTGATATTCTTAGATGCATGCTGAACTCAGGCACGTTAGTGCTTCTATAAAATCATGAAGTTTACGCGCTCACGCTAAGTTCCCTAATATAATCATGAATCTCACAGGCTCTTTATTTTACTACTCTTTCTGACACTCGTCTAACTGCATAGGACTTCCAGGAGCACGCTAGGCCTTAACATAAACAGTCATGGGCTCTAGGTACAGGGTGCACCAGCCATATGGACTCCAACCGAAACACTTTACAATATACGCAGTTTGCATTACGACTAAACTAAAATTGGCTTTCTTTTGCAATTTTTCTCACCTATTACCTCCAAGTCTCCTTTACCTGACCTATCTACATATTCTACCTAAGGGAAACCTGACACTCAATTGGACTTTGGATTGGATCACCTGTATGCAATCTGATCTGTGTGTATGACATATGCTTACTTACTACATCTATTTGATATATTGTGGGAACATCTATGATACTCTATGACCACACACCAATGATCTCTTACAATATTTTTTTTTATACATGTGTACCTTCATGCTTACAACCAATGAATTGATTGATGTGCCGTAATTGAAAATGTTTAGCTATGATGCTGCCCTGTAATTGACCTATGTTTGCATTTAGATTCTTCAATTATATTTTAATATCATATGGATTGGACTCTGTTGGCATCTGTCAATGATAATTAGGTCTCTCAATTTTATGGTATTCATTTTTTTAACATTTCTGTCTGTATTTAGGCATATTTATTTTTTGTTCCTTTTACCTGCATTTATCCATACTTATTTTGCGTTTTGTGACAAAATGATGCTGAAATTAGTGTATTTTCACATTTATTTAACTGATAAATATGCACACATGCATAAATGCCTGCAAAGTTTCAATGTTATGAACATCCGCAGAAGATAAATCAATGAACTTATATGAAAATATGCAAATTTCAGGATCAACCTTGTGCATATCTCCTGATGTTTAAGCCTCTTTAATAAAATTATTTATTTGTTTTTTAACCCCCATACCTATCAATCCACATAGCTATTGGCCTGGTAGTTATGACAGACAGTAACTGGAATCACTCAAAAAGCAACCCAATATCTGTTTGTATCCACATTTAAAAATAAATGAAGACAAGAAAACATATGTTATTCTGTCTGTATTTGTCTCTAAAAATCAGTAAAAACAGGAAAAAGGAGTCTTATTGATAATGGTATTGGGCTCTTCAGCCTACCCACTGACCATTAACTTTAAATACAGGCGAACCCCAATGTTGCTTCTTTGATAGCATCTGGGTACGCAAATTGAATTTTATATGGGTTCCTTTGTCTACCTACTGAACCTTGAATTTAGTTACATGGATTGTTTTTGTTACATACCAAGTTTCCTTCTTTTCTTTTTTTACACTTTTCCCTTGTTTTTCACCTTTGATTTACAGTTCAGCCTTAAAAACACAAACAGGCCTGTGCGACACATATGGGCGAAACACATGTTGTCTGTCTCACCTTTGTTCTTCACTCTGGCTTACTAGAAAAAACTTGGAGCAAAAATAAAAAAGTCTGTAAAAGCAACGCTTTCATCCAGTGGCATAGCTAGAGCTTCTGGCGCCTGGGGCTACCCCTCAGATTGCCGCCCATGGCCGGTAGCTGGGTGAGGGGTGCTGGGGTAAAAGGACGACGTGCAGCGGGGGTGGATTGGCAGCGTTTAAGTTACGATGCTACTCTCTACTCTACTGCAGGTGAAAGCAAAGGTTGGAGTGGAGGTGCTGCGTGCCCAACACTAACCTCCCCCAGCTCCTAGAGAAGAACACGAGCTACCAAGGCTCACATACTCAACTGAGTAACGACCCCGTGAGAGGGTAAAACTGCCCTGGGACAGAGGGGTCAGGTGGCCTCATAACCATGAACAGTGAGCAGCCATGGGCCACTGGAGCCCTACACACGGTAACCACTGCTAGGACTCTGACTTACATGCATGAAAGAGGTCCGAGAGACGCGTGGTATCACCGCTAGTGAGCATGCAAATAGTTTCCTCGATCATGCAAGTTACATGCACATACATGACACGGTCCAAGGCTACACAGTTAAATATACCAACAGTACAATGGTGAACACATAGATTGCATGATCTATCTGGGGACTCAGTAAAACCGCATTTGACATCCATCCGAGAGCGTGAACAATTTCACCCCCTCAGCAAAATGCAAAAATGCACATACATTACACTATTCGGGGATCTACAGTTGACATTAGGTGACCAAACATGGTCCCCCCATTAAAGGAGTGTGGACGTGAACAAACCTGATGTGCTCTGGGGACCCAAAACCAACTTACAGCGTCAAAGCCTGTGATTCTTTCTCTTTCAAAACAGCAATTAATTATTCACAAGGAATGACTCACTGTGTGCTTTGAGAACTAAACTCAGCACAAAGGGGTCAGTCAGCTCCACAACCTTGCCAACACAGACCAGATACAAAGCACGATCTGGTGGCCCAAAGGCAAAAACCAGGGGTCGCGCTCAGTCATTACTTCTAAGCAGCAGCAACAACCAACTCCCTGGGAATGAAAAGACGTGTGCTCTTGGGACCCAAAGCCCACTTGTAATAGTCATCTTTCCTTCAGATCAGCCTCAGTGCACACAAGATGCACAGCCTGCCCAGGGGGCCCAAAGCTAAAATACAAGGAGAGGCGACACATGATTATCACAATCCTTAAACACAGCTCTAGGGGCCATGGTAACATGTTCAACCCTATCCAAGGCCCGGGACAAACTGAGCCGGCGCCACGGCACTCCGCGAATAATCAGAAGAAACAAGAAACATTACATTTTGCTGCGATTTTGTTTTCAATGAGTGCTACATTACTTTCATGGTAACCAACAGTGTTAAAAGTCCGCGAAAACAGTGTAATCATAATAATGCATCTAGCACGGAACGGCAAGGCTCGCACAATGCCGGGTGGGGATAACCTTCAGCCCCTGGTATGTTAGGGGGTTGGGCGATGGAGGGGATAGCGGAGGGGCCATTTATTGTTTAACTGCGGAGGATTAGGACAGTCGATCGGATCTTTATCAATAACCTGTTGTTCGGTGCCAAAGACAGCTCTGGGCTCTTCCCAGATGAGAGGCCCGGGGCCCTGCATGCCCACCACGGAATCTGTACCCCAAACAGGGTGGGAGGGCCCTGGGAGGGCCCCCGTGCAAGAACGGTGAGGAGGGAGGGAGACAGACAGGAATTCAATATAGTAAATTCACTGAAAAAAGCACAGAGGTTAATATGACATTATTGTTAGGACTTGTAATAATATAAAAACTATTGTTTTAGTTTGCCACCCCTCTTAATACACACTAAAAATACGACAGAAAGTCAAAATGATATATAGGAAAATAAATGAAAACACTATGTTTATTTTTGAAGTAAATCTTTAATTCCAACATTCTAAAATTTTATTCAAAATGATATATAGGGAAGTAAATTAAAACACTATGTTTATTTTTGAAGCAAAACTTTAATTCCAACATTCTAAAATGTTATTTTTCTTGCTTTTCCATTAGCAAAATCCTCGATGACATCGTCGATGTCTACTTCATCATCCAGTTGCCGTTCTCTAGAAAGTATGGCAAGATTTCGTAAAATCTTAGGTTAGTCTTAATCAATTTTAATTCAGAAAAACTCCTCTCACAACCAGCAACACTTACAGCAGTTGTGAGGAAAATTCACAGTAGTATTACAATATTTGGAACTGAGTTCTCGAGACAGTATTTTAGAATAAACTGCAAAAGTTCAAGGGGACTGTCCTTCCAGGTCTCTGTTTCGTCTTGCGCAGCAGCTACAGAAATAAAACTCTGTAGTATTTTTCTCTCAACGAGGAACTCTTCTTTATCAATGTCATGATGATCATGATTAGGTTGACATTTGTATTTATCATTCAAAAGATTCGATGGAGTAAGGAAGGCATATTTTTCAGTAAGAACATGAAGTTGTTGAAATCTCATGGTGATTTCTTGGATCACTCATTCCAGTGAAAAAACATGTCTCTCCTCAACTCAGTTTCGTATGACAATTCAGAATCTCGTCACCTGCCATTAGTTTCTTCTTTCTACACTGACAATCCATGACTATCCCAAAATCATCACAAATTTCTTTGGTGTAAGCTACTGAATTGTTAACTATTGCACACCTATTTTCAGTTAAAAATGCTTTTAAAGCATTGAGTTTTATGTCACATTGTTTTATATTCAATCCTTTGGTTTGGAGGTAGACCTGTGTGTCATTAATTTCTAGAAGGACGCATTCTCACAGGCAAAGAAAGCTCAGGAAGGAAAAAGATTGTAATGAAACAAGCAGCACACCAGAATCTGACCTGGTAACTCTATTTTCTTCTTCATCCGTTGTTATATGTTCTACAGCACTTAAGATTTTTGAGTAATTCTTTTTTACAACACTCACAGCATCTCCCCGTGCACTCCACCGAGTTTCTACTACATGCTTGACACTTTGACCAGTGACTGAAGTCAGAATATCCCAGCGATGGGTTGAGGAAGAAAAAAACGTGAACAAACGCTCCACAATTCCAAAAAAGGTAACAGAATTCACAGCAACAGAAGCTGCATGTAAACCAGCCAAATTCAGCGAGTGATTTGTACATACGACAAATCCTGCTTTTCCATTAATTTCCTTGATGCGTCTCGGAACGCCAGTATGTTGATCAGCCATCACAGCTACATTACCATAAGATTGTCCTCTACAATTTTGAATATCATTTCAGTTGTTTTCTAAATTCTGCAAAATCATAGATGAAATATTCTCAGCTTTTTTACCTTTTGTTTCAATGAAATTGACAAATGATTCCACGACCATCACTTTATTACCATAGATCATAACGTAGCGTAAAACTTGGCTCATCTGATCCTTATGAGAAATATCAGGGGTGCTGTCCAATATCATAGAAAAATACTTTGCTTCTTTCACTTGCTCGATAACTTTGCTTCCTACTTTTTCTAACAAAATTTCTATAAACTCATTCTAAATAGTAGGCATATAGGATTTAACAAACCTTTTTCCCAGCTTACTTCTTACAATATGCTCAGGTAGCACTAGATTGTATTTCGTCAATATATGAACTAATTCTAAAAAAATCCTCTATTTCCTGTTGCTTCAGGTTCATCATCAGTCTTGTAATGAATTCCTTCTTGGTGACCCTGTAAAGCCAAATTTTGTTTAGATAGGAATCTAGGGCCAGATGTACGATGGCCAAAATAGCGCCTCGCAAATTGCGAGTCTTTTGCGACTCACAATTTGCGAGGCGCTATTTAGGATGTACAACAGTGTGTAACACACTGTTAGCGATTCCCAATGGGGTTGCAAATAGAGAGGATCATGCATATTAATGAGCCTCTCGTAATTTGCGAGCCCATTGGGAATGGCAGGCCTTCCCAGGTATGGTGGCCTGCTGGGCTCAGCAGACCACCATGTCTGAGACTGCTTTTAAATAAAGCAGTCTTTTTTTTCAAATGTAGGCCATTTTCCTTAAAGGAAAACGGGATGCATTTAATTTAGAAAAATGAACGTTTTTGTTCCATTTTTTAAGGGCAGGCAGTGGTCCATTGCACCATTGCCTGCCCTTAAAAAATATTTTACCCCGTGTTTGCAAAGGGTAAGGGGTCCCGTGGGGACCCCTTCCCTTTTGCGACCCCATTACCACCCTCTTGAAGAGGGTGATAATTTGCAAGTGTTTTGCGCCCGCAATTGCGGACACAAAACATCTGTACATAGGGTTGCACACGCTATTAGGAAGGGAATGCCCCTACCTAATAGCAAGTCGCAAAACCCTATTTTGCGAGTCGCAAAAAATTGTGACTCGCGAACTAGGGTTTGTGCATACCCCATGCCATTTTTACATGTGCAAACGGGTTCGCAAACCCGTTTGCGCATTCAAAAATGGTCGTACATCTGGCCCCTAATGAAATCCAACAATCTTGAAAGTATCTCCCGCCACTTCTTTACTTCGTTTTCAACTTGTTCTTTTGCCTTTTTATCAATTGTTACTCCATATCGGATTCTAATTTCCAACTCCTTCCATTGTGTGAAACATCGAACATGGGCCACACTAGATTCATGGTTGGAAATTTTAGGATTAAGTTTCCACTAAGTGTTGAATCCATCTGCAGAATCAACATTTGAATGACTTTTGTCTGCAAATAGTCTGCAACAAAAGCAGTAAAGAGCTTTCTTGAAAGTGAGTACACCAACCACAACCTCAACATTTTTTCATTATTTAGCAGAGTTTGAAAAAACCACTCACATGTACGTTTTCTGTTTCGTCCTTTGGTTGAAGCACCCTCACAAATCACTTCACCAAAATCAGAATCTAGATGTTGAACCACAGATGCACCTTGTCATACCAGTAAGATATGTGTGTGATCCTTAATCTTACTTGGCCAAAGACAAACATCTTTTAAGTCAACAGCTCGAATTGTATGTTCGTTACACTCCTTATCACTTGTTGAAGTTGAATAATCACTTGACTTTGATGATGTTTTGAATTCAGAATCAGAAATTGTTTCAGCAACAGTAGTAGTACTAGTAGTTTCGCGACTGAGGCATTTCAGTAGTGCTCCTTCATGCATTTTTAATTCTTCCTCTCTAGCCTTTTTCTTTTTTTCCAAAAGTTGCACCACTTTCGTTTATTCGCTTCATCTTAACTAAGACTGAAAGAATAATAAGAAAAAGAAAGATATTCATAAGAAAAAGAATAACAGGGATAAATACATCCCTTTTAAAATGTTAGCTTTGTAGTCTGAACCGCCTAAAAAACTGCGATACTCTAACTCACTTGCCACCTCAGAAAAACAAAAACGACAATGTAAAATCACAAAGATGTTACACGCACTTAGTCACACCAGGGACAAGCCTGAATAGTAGAGACAGGTGTCGGACATTCTTGCAAATCAGGGAAACTAACAGGGCCTAGAGACCAGGTGCATGTGTCAGACCGGCATGCACATGTATACACCAAAGTAAGTAGTCAGGTGCTCATATTCTATATATGAATGGCCTGCTTCACTCACCACTCTTGAATCTCGATCTCGCTCCCGGCGCCAGCAGGGGTGCTGGCTTTGTTGTTGTAGAGTGAACTCTGAGGCTGTGCTGATGCCATCACCTGCAGTGGGAGGGGCAGGAATGTGTGGGGGTAAATTAGTAGATGGGACAGCAGTCCCTAGAACATTGATAGTCAAAGAACGACCCGGGATCTGCATGCGACCTTCCTGACCTTTACATGTGCTTACGTGTGCTGTGGCCCCCTGGCCCACTAAAGCACTGGGCTGCTGTATGCTTGACTCCTCACCAAACCTTAACAAAATGTTAAATAATGAGGCAAGTATTCATTTAAATGTTAATTGATGTTAAAGAAACAAGTAACTAGGCAGTCCTGCACCGCTTAACTTTAGCAACACCTTTAAGAGATCTTGCAGCAAAAAGGGTAAAAATATTACAGTTTCTTCCGGTAAAATTGTATTTCATTAACATGCTGAACCGTTTCACTTTAGTAGAGCAGATTATAACAGTGCATTGAGAATTAATTTTTTTAAATAGTAGTTTACCAAACATGAATTTATTCAATTAATTCCCCACCCCCACAATGACAACAGTTCCAATAGGGAAATAAGAGGCAAGTCAGTTGTTATGTGCACTCTTTGGGTGTCCTGGGTTATTACTATACATGAACAACATTATACTTTATTTAATCAAACACACACAATAAAACAGCACACATCCTTAAGTCATGTATTTCGAGGTGCTCTTACATATGATCACAAAGAAAAAGAAGGGAAAGTGAAATAAAACAATTGCCCTGCGTCACACAATTTGGTAAAGTGGGGAAGCCGGGATTAATTCCAGGTTTTATCATTTCTCATTGTGCAATTCAGCCACTAGATGCATATGCTCCACTTCCCCTACCTCCAAATGACTACCCCCACCCCCACTGCAATCAGTGCAGCTCTCAGTCACAACACAGATCAAACTTTTTGCCTGGGTAAATTGTTTGCGAGTACCCATGCTGCTCTAGAACTAGTTCTCCTACCTGGATATATTAATTAGTGGGTGTCAATAGAGTCACCCCCCACTCTAAGACTTACCTCTTCTGATCAGGAACTTTCCACTCCACTCCAGTGAGGCTGTACCCTTGATCCATCCCTCAGGTGATGATCTCTTCTAATGTCCGCTCCCGCATCTACGCTCTGTGCTGCGCATGCCCAGAAATTGAGTGTTGACCTGGCTGGCTGCCTGCACTGAAGAATGCGTGGGCAGGGCTCACGATTTAAGCTGCTGCTGGCTCCTGCTTCTGTTTGACGTCACACCTGTGAGACGGAGGTGATGTCGGGTCAGCAGGAGAGCAGCTTCTGGCCGAATCTTCGATATCACTCTGAATGCATGCAATGCAGTGCTGGCTGGATTGATTATCCTGCACTGCACTGCTGCTGCCTGCTGCACACACAGTGCACACACACACACACAGCGCCTGCCCGCCCCTGAGCGAGAGAGTGAGCTGCAAGCCTTAGACGCTGGGCCATGGCTACGGCAGCGCCGAAAATCGCTGCGGCCCGTCAGTGTCACTAAGGTTCTCTAACAGTGACGACTGAATGTCCCCAAATAAATCCCGGCCACAGGCCACCAGTGCTGCGCAGCAGCCGCCAGCCGCCCCCCATTGTGGCAAAGAATTTTCCAACCATTAATTTTGCCAGCTCTGTCCTTTACCATTTCAAAAATGTAAACAGCACTGTATTGCTTCAGTGAGACTTATCTTTATGAAGTCCTGTAAACTCCAGGAAACAAATTGATTTGCACTTTATTTAAATTTTTTAATGACTTTTTCCCTCATTTACAGATGCCTAGTTTGAATATCAGTTGTTACAATACATGACCTCTGCAGCACATAAATGCACCACGGATTTTTATATCGCTATGTCATTTACAACATGTTACTTTACAATGCATTATACGTATCTAACAACTATTGGTTATACATATGTATATATATGTAAATAAACATATTTATGTAAGGTTTTGTGTATATATATATATACAATATTACGTATGTGTATGGAATGACACATACTCACACATATATACACACACACACACAAGTACACATACAGATGTGTATATAACCCCTTACTTTTTTAAATATTATATGTCTTTACTTTTGTTTCCCGACACTTAAAACCCCCTACCCTCTTTAGCTCTACCCAAACCTGAACCCTAAAAAAACCTTACCTCCCTTTGCCTCTACTCACCCCTAAACCCCCAAATCCCCTTGCTTACCTTTGCCTCTACTCACCCCTGAACCCTAAAAACCCTTACCCCATTTACCTCTACCTACCCCAAACCCTCAAAACCTTACCTTTTTTTATCTCTTCCAAATCCATAAACCTAAAAAAGTCTTACCTCTATGCAGACGACACCCAAATCTATCTGGAAATCTCCTTCATCGATGACATCCAGAGACTGAACGCCACTATACGAGAAGTCCAGCGCTGGCTCTCACGCAACCACTTAAAACTGAATCAGGGCAAGACGGAAATCCTTCTCATCTCCAACAAAGAGGAGAACCCCCAAATCACAGAATGGATAAAAGCCATTGAGGCTCTCAACCACAACCTCACCCTAGCTGATTCAGCAAAATCGTTGGGAATGACTCTGGACCCCAAACTAGTCATGAACAAACACATCAAAAACACTGCAAAGAGCGCCTTCTTCAACCTTAAACTATTCACCAAATAAAACCCTTCATCCCTCCAAGTGGCCTCAAACAAGCTACACAATCCCTGGTACTGTCCAGACTGGACTACCGGATTGCAAACCTCACAGGACCAGCAAAATCCCATCTTGCTCCACTCAGATCAACTCTGAACGCAGCAGCCAAAATGGTCACCGGAGTAAAGAAATATGATCACATCTCGCCTGCACTTAGAGAGCTAAAATGGCTCCCTGTGGAAATGGAGCTAACTTCAGAACCGCCTGCCTCATGCACAAAGTGTGGCACACAGGGAAACCCGCCTACCTGGCTGCTAAACCCCAGAAGGCCGGTCAGTCAAGAACTCTAAGGAGCACAAACACTCTACTCCGTATCCCCCCGAAATCTCGCAGACAAAAAACCCGCATCTCGGTCCTTCGCAGGAAGCGCGCCGAAAATATGGAACTCCTTTCCAGTCCATATCAGGACTAACCCCTCCTACATAAAATTCAAAAGGCAACTCAAGGACCTCCTCCTCAACCGATCTCTCCCAAGCGGATAGCTACAAACCAGTTGCCGAATGACAAACCATAGTAGCACATGGACACTTTGTCATCAATGACCTATACCTCACTCTCCGCATGACTACCTCCCGCCACTCCCTCACTGGTTGACCTCTCCATGAGTCACTGGGTTCTCTACGACTACCTTAGCGAGGCGTCATATGTTCCCTGTACATTCTACTGCGATAACTCACTTCACGAGCGACATTTGCACTCCATGTCGATATGATGCAATGCGTCTTGGGAAATTGTATATACTAATTGCTTAATGTATCCTACGAGTGTCTCATGTTGTAAAGTGCTCCGATACCTTCGGGTCTGGCTAGCGCTTTATAAAACTCATAATAAATAAATAAATAAATATATTACCTCTCTTTACCTCTGCTTACCCCTGAACCCTAAAAGCACCTAACTTTCTTTTACATCTACCCTTTCCTGGACCCTGAATTACCTTACCCTCCTTTACCTCTACCCACACTTGAGCCCTTAATACCTCATTCCTTAAACCCTTCCTTTTCTAAGTGACATATAAATGATGTAATTAAAAACAAACAAAAAACGGAGAGAGAGAAAAAAAGCCAACAGGAGAAGGATCAAACAAAAAGCAACAGAGGAAACAACCGAGGAAATACTGGAAGAAATAGAATTCACAACTTTAAATGAATCCAGTGAGACAACTGTAATCAATTTAACGGACCTGACTCTCAATAGGGCTGAAACACAACTACTGGCCCTAGGACTCTCTTTCTGTCCAGAAAGCTCCTTTAACTATGCAAGATCTCGAGTAGATATCTACAAAAGTGTTAGGAAACTTAAATTAATGAAATTCCATGAGCAATCAAACAAATCTTTGGTAGGGGTAACTTTGACTACTCAAACACCTACAGAAAAGCCGTCAAATGGAAATGAGATGACACAAGACTCACAGGAGCTAGTTGATACTCTTTATCAATTACAGCAAGAGAGTGATCTAACTAGTGAAGCAACAACGTCAAGCGCAACACAAACGAACACAGAGCGAGTCGTGAAATGCCAAACCCCCTTCAAGCCACCGTCTTTGTTTTATCCTCTAGCTATTAAGGATACAATCGATAGCTTCCAGGAGCAAGTGATTGCTGATGTAAAAAATCTTAACAAATCAACTTACAAGGTAACTAAGGCCAGAAAGAATATCAAAGAACTGCAGTACCACCAATTAATGACAAAAATTAAAAATACCAAAGAAATAGTAGTCCGCAATGCAGATAAAGGCGGAAATGTAGTCTTACTAAAAAGAGAAAACTACTTGAAAGAAGCCATGAACCACTTGGATGATAAATCATGTTATAGGACATGTAACAGAGTAATTTGGAACTCAATCGATAGCTTCCAGGAGCAAGTGATTGCTGATTTAAAAAATCTTAACAAATCAACTTACAAGGTAACTAAGGCCAGAAAGAATATCAAAGAACTGCAGTACCACCAATTAATGACAAAAATTAAAAATACCAAAGAAATAGTAGTCCGCAATGCAGATAAAGGCGGAAATGTAGTCTTACTAAAAAGAGAAAACTACTTGAAAGAAGCCATGAACCACTTGGATGATAAATCATGTTATGGGACATGTAACAGAGTAATTTGGAACTCAATAAATTCAACATACCGAGTAAAACTAATGGCCTGGCGAGAGATGGGCTTGTTAACAACAGAAGAATATAAATATTTGTGGACCCAAAAGCCTGTAATTCCCACCATGTACTTTATACCAAAGATCCACAAAGATAAAATCAATCCGCCTGGGAGGCCGATCATATCAGCACGTAACAGCATATTTGAAAAAACGTCCAAATACGTAGATTTCTTTTTACAAGACTTTGTTCAGAATCTGGCTTCATATATTAAGGACACGGGTGACTTTTTAATGAAAATAAGAAATCTTGAGTGGCATGAGAACTTTTTTTTGATTGCGTTGGATGTAACCTCGCTATACACATCAATCAAACATAGTGACGGATTACGAGCACTGAAATATTACCTAGCAAGAAGAGAAACCACCTATGCGGAGCATAATAAAATGTTGATGATCATGGTTGAGCTGTGTTTAACAAACAATATATTTATGTTTCAGGACGTGCTGTACCAACAATTACGTGGGTGGCAATGGGTGCAAGCTTCTCTCCCAGCTACGCATGTTTACACATGGGCTGGTCGGAGGAGCTTGTACTCATGACCAAATATAATGAGATTTTTGAAAATAACATTCAATGTTGGTTTAGGTTCATTGATGACCTTTTTTTGGTTTGGAAAGGAACAGAACAAGGAGCTAGGGATTTTATCGATCAGCTCAACATTAATGACCTGAACCTCAAATTTACTTCTAATATCAGTAAAACGAGGGTAATATTTCTTGATGTAGAGGTGTACATAGAACATGGGAGAGTGGAAACAAAATTACATAGAAAACCGACGGCAGGGAACTCAATTCTGCATGCCAGCAGCTCCCATCCCAAGCACCTCATTCAAAGCATTCCTTATGGGGAACTACTACGAATCAAACGTATTTGCAGTGATAGTGGATCCCTGAAAATAGCCCATCAGGAATGCATTAACCGTTTTAAGGTACGAGGTTACAGCAACAAATGCTTACAAAAAGCCCTAACCAAATGCAATCAGGTTGACAGAGGGACTCTGATTTGTCAAACCCCAAAACACGAAGCCCCTGGCGACGGGTCAACCAATAACTTCAGATTTATTTTTGAATATAACCGTCAGGAGGGAGCAGTAAGGAAGATTATCAATAGAAATTGGTACCTTATAAGACAGGACCCCATAATCGGTAAAATGATCCCCGAACGCCCAGCTATTACATATAGAAGAGGAGTATCTATGAAGGACATGTTGGTGGATAATGACCCTTGTGGGGTGGAAACCAAGGGATCTTGGCTGTCACAAAGACGGGGATTCTTCAAATGTAAGGTGTGTAAGGCCTGCCAATATGGGGTCTCGACAACAAACTACACTACACCATTTGGGGGCCCCAACAATGAAATCACCAAATCATTGAACTGTAAGACGGATCATGTGATATATGTGTTAGAGTGCCCATGCAAATTAAGGTACATTGGGAGCACCATTCTTCCAGGGCACAAAAGAATACTCCAACACATTCGTGCAATCAAAAACCATGACCAGGCGTATCCAGTGGCGCGTCATTTCCAGGCGAAACATGAGGGTAACCCAAAAGATTTAAGTTACTTCCTCATTGATTCTGTCCCTAAAAACAAAAGAGGGCGGGACAGAGAAAAAACACTCAGAATATTGGAAATGTACTATATTTTAAATCTAGATAGTAAGCACCCAAATGGACTAAATAGCTCGGAGGAGCTTCACACCAGTCTGTAACGATCACGCTTATGCAAAGGTATCAAACCATAATATATACATACATGTATATAAAAACCTTTTCCTTGCTGTAACCCTGTTCCAATCTTTGACATGGAGCCAGATTAACATTAACTATTTGCTTGTACTAATTTTAAGCTCCAGCAGTATTTTACTATTTATATATCGGCCGATATTATAGTAACTACTGGGCTACTATGACATCTAGACTTGCTTCCCCTTTTTTTATACATATATATATATTTATTTTTTATATATATATATTCTCTCTTTTTTTACCAGCACTTATCACTTTTTTATCTAGTAGTTTTAAATTGAAGCACATTTTGCACATCTATAGATTTAGATCTATATAGGTATTAATAAATACAAAAATAAATAAAAATTAAAATAAACTATAAAAATGTATTGGGCAAGGTTTGCCTGGAATCATCTTCTAGTAGGCAACCTGATTTGTCTTTTCCCTGTTTTTCCTTTCAAGATACGGCACCTCAGTGAACTATTGCTCCAAGTATGCTAACTCCAACTAATCAACGGAGGTAACTTTAGTCCCAACCACGTAGTTATTAGGGAATAAACCAACTGTTTAGGAACAAACACTTAAACAGAGTAGGATTATCTCAATACACACATTAAATAAATCTATAACATTAAATCATTGCGCAATACCCTAGTAAGGATTTATCCTTTTATTCCCTGTTGGGAGCGGGTGGGTGGGCGACTTGTGATTTTACCATTGCACTTTAAAAGATGATTTTATTACATTCTGGTATTGAGGACTGTTTTTATGGTTACATTTATGAAAATTGTGTATTATTACTAAACTTTTTACACAGAATTTTATACATATGTGGTTTCTTTTATGTATTTATATATTTATATATTTATACATGATTTTATCTTGGGTATTTTGACGCCAGGAATGTTTTTATAAATTTATAGATTAATCTATTTATTTATATATTTATTTCTGATTGGTGAAATACAATCTGTTCATTTGAACCTGGCTCAATATATATAATTACAATAATTTATGAGACATTATACTTGAATGAATGTATTGCCTTAGTTTGAGGTACTGTATAGATATTTATATCTGTTTAAATGAGGCATAAGGATGTCTAAAATCGTTAGGAAAAGCATACAGTGAAAGGACAATCTGTAAAGAAGAAATAAACATGTTGAAATTAAAGTTTTAAAAAAAAGCTGTTGAAACAAACAGTGCCCAACCCCTTTAAAAGTGTAACACTATTGGTGGTTCAGCGTCATGTGATCAAGTCCCCATGCAGGGATGAAACGCGTAATGGCTGCTGTGTTGTCGATGTAACCTACAGGACAATAAACCTATCGGTATTTGAAGGATTGTGGTCCGTGCTCTTTTTGCCGTGGCTGGTGGAAGAATCGCGGTGTGGAAGAGTGCTTGACGATATATATATATATATATATATATGTTATCTACTGGCGGTCGCCAGTAGATAGTTATAGTTAGGACCTATTTTCCATAGGAAATCCGCAACATTCTATTTGGAATAACGTTGGCGCCGGTTGACAAATCCTTGCGAAATTTTCCAAACTTTTGGCCAGCTCCGCTCCGCTCCTACCCTGAAAGTTTTGCGGTGATCCGTCAAGCGGGGGCCGAGAAAAAAGGGGGGTCCCAAAACGCATTTTCCCCATGCAATTTCCCATAGGCTCTGTTGTCGCAGCTACAGCCCGAACCGCTGAATGGAATGACACCAAATTTGGCAAAGAGGTAGTCCTCAGTTCGGACTCGTGCCTTTTGCATATATGGTGTAAATCTGTTCAGTAGTTCCTGAGAAAATTAGGGTAAAAAAGGTAGTGATATCTATGGCCGCGGAGGATCCACGGAGCGTACCCGCACCGTAAGCGCACCCTCCCCGAACCGAGCGCGCACCCTCCCGATCGCGCACTGAATGCTGATTGGCTGTCGAGTGTCTCTCTACATTCGAAACCAGGAACTGTTGGCGGCCATTTTCTGCCTCGGTAGAAGCGAGGCTGATTAAGTAAGGGGAATAAGTGTGTAAAACATATAAAGGGTGCAGAGTGGAAATACTCTGACCCTCTAGAGGTGCTTAGGGGGTCCCAGAAGGACCCCCTGGGGCCCCCCGCATCCTATCGCCTTGGATGCACGGATCCTCTTGCGGTGGGTTCGCGGATCCAAGGGAAAAAAAATGAAATTGTTGGGAGATAAAGATTAAGCTTAAGTGTTTTGTTCTTGAGTGGCTCTAAAAAGAGCCGTTGTGTTCATTGAGAGTTTTTGGCACTTATAAGTAAGTACCTATACAGAGTCTAAAGTTGTTGAGGAAGACTCTGTTTCCTTCATCAGTAAAGTGTACTCCATCTCTCCTATACATCTCTTGCATATGAAAGCGCAGATTGTTATTGTAAATGGACCCCATTCTGTAGTCTCGGAGAAAAGCAGAAACAGATTTATTCACATGTTTCCTAGCTTTCTCAATCTGTGGACAAAAATGATCGGACCAGTTCCATTTCTGCCTTTGGCATATGTTAGAGTACACAAAGGCAGTTTTAGGGAATAGTCAAATCAGTTGTGCAAAAGTGTCCTTCATAAGCATTTCCAGACCTACCCCAGTCAAAGTGCCTGGGTCATTGCCACCACAGTGCACTATTATGAGGTCAGGGTGTTGGATTTGCATGAAGGATTTCACCAATGGCATCAATTGGTGCCACTTTAACCCTCTCTGTCCAATCCATTTAATGTCTACATTTGGCAAACCTAGGTCTTTGTGAATGCCTTTGTTTTCTGCATACCTTTGGCTCCAGAAAATGTAGCTGTGTTCCACAATCCACACTCTAAGCATCTTGTAAGGAGGTCTGGATGCACTCAGATGGTCTCTGTAAATGAAATGGCAGTTTGGAAAGTAAGATGTTTCTAAAATGGTGGCTAAGATGCAATTTTGAAAAAAGACAAGAAATCATTGGTTGTTTGACAACCTTCTACACTGAAAGGTAGGGTGCATATTTCTGTTTTTTAAATGCATGATTCTTATTGGTTAACAAAAACTGATTGTAAGGAACATTATATATGATAAGCTGATATGTTGAGAAGTCAAGCACACTTGCTGTTTTGATTAGCAACATTGTGTGTGCTGAACTTGTGACCTGTGTGCTCAGTACCTGTTTTTTTTTTCTTTCACAGATCCAAATTTTAAAATAAGCAATTTTTAACAATTTACATTTGAATGAAAAACAGCAAAAAATGAATACCATTTTTTATTCCTATTACTGTGAAGGTAAGTTTAACTAAGTCTCAATATGCAGAATGAAGAGGCCTGCAAGAAGCTGCAAAGTTGAAACACGTTTCTAAAAACACTCTGTTTATGTAGTTTTGAAATCTGACCATAATCAGATATCATGTGACCTGCAAAAAAAGAGATTTGAGGGGTTCATAATATTTCACGTTTTTAGATGTTGAAGGACTGCAATCATTTCAATCATTCTTCTTTGAACATGTTTGCAGACAAAACTCTGTACTTACTTTTATCATTCGCAAGGAAATTTAAAAACGGAAATATGTTACTTTTTGTAACATAGTTATTGTACAAGATACTCTTTTATATTTACAAAGAGAGGAAAGGGCACTCTGTGCACTTTTTATACTCCATGTAAATACAACCTCATCATTTAGACCACTTTGTGTTGAAAGGGTGTTCTATAAGTGTTGTTGTGCATGATTGCACTTAATACTCATAGAACAAGACACATGTCTAGATTTATCAGAAATCATATATCTCGATATGTGTGTGAATGGTGCACCATTCTACAATTGGTGTAGGAAAGCACACCAAAGAGAATTGTTTTAATTTCTCCACATTGTTATATCTTCAATGCAAGCTGAAATGTTCAGCATACATTGAAGGAGAAAAATGTGTTTTCTCATTGATTTTGTGCAGGAAGGTGTGTCTTCCTGTAGAAAAACAAACAGCACATGACACAGATATCCTTGCACTATGGTGCAAGGGTGCCTGTGTCACCACATGGCTGCAGTTTAAGCAGCCGTGCAGACAGAAGCATAGATTTGCAACATATTTATGTACATATGTTGCATCCCTGTGCTTCGGAAGTACTACAGCACACTGCAGTTAAAGAGGTTACTGTGTGATGCTGCAGCACTTCCTTATAGTTCTGGTTCTGCACTTATACATTCACCATACGCTACTAATGCATTTATTCAGTCAATTACGTACTACACATGCATTCATCTAAACTTTCACACACTAACAAAGAAATTTAGCTCTTTTTTTAAATCAGGAAAGTTAGTTCTTACAAGAACTTATTTTTTTCTTCTTTCTTCTTTTTTATTTTTTTTTGGTTTTTCTAACAATTTTGTGATTTTTTGGGTTTTTCTGAAAAAAAAAAAAAAAAAAAACCAGGAGAAACCAAAGAATGAACTTCAGGGAACAATAAAAAAAAACAAAAAAAACCTAGCAAATATGACTTTCTTGGCTGCGGCAGATCAGATCGATCGACTGCTCGCCATAGCACAAAGTCTTATTGCACTTAGTGCAGAGCACTTTTAAAAATTGAAATTGAGGACGGATGTCCAAGGTTTGGTCTGATGGATAAACTCTTGATGGGCTCGGCTGCGATGAGGTGAATGGCGCAGGAGCAGGAGCGTTTCTCATCCGTCGGCACTCTTCTTTTGCAAGATTGTTTGGATGAAGGGTCCTCATGTGCTTCATCATACTTGCCGTGCCGCAAGAGTATTTCTTGTTAGGATCCCCTCTCGATAGGACTCTTTTGCAAATCTTGCATGTGACCAAGGTGGCATTGGTTTTATTCTGCCCCTCGGGAAAAGTAAAAAATTTCCATACCACTGAAGAGAAACGTTCTTTGCGTGGTAACTCCTGCAAAAATTCATCCTCAGAAGTATGAGGTGATGCAGGTGATGCCTGCTGCCCTAAAGCCATTTTTGGTTGAAAAAAGTTAGAGTTAAGTGTAAACTTACTCTAAAAAATCTTCTTCTCTCCAAAGAGGTGGTTCTCCAAAGAAGCTCAAAGAAGAATGATTGAAATGGGTGGGGTCTTTCAGTAGTTAGAACAGGAAGTGTAATGAACCAATCAAATCTCTTTTTTTGCAGGTCACATGGGATCCGCGCACCGTGTGCTTATGCAGCACGCACCCAGAGCGCATCCGCGAAATTGAATTAAAAAGAAATATAGGATTAGATGTCAAAATATATTAGTTTTAAGACTAGTTTAGAGTTTGTCTTCAATTAATATTCACATGAAATACATAAATATGTTTTTTTAAATGTTAAATACTTTGTGGGATCCGCGCACCCACCGCGTCATAAACACAGATGATGCATCGCGGAAGCGCGTAAACATCGCGTTACGTACATCGAACGTGTCGCGTATAGGCTGGGAGTCGTGTACCGGTCGCATTGAAATCGCGCACTAACCACGTACCCGACGCATACCATGCACGGATGCTATCGCGTAGGGATCGAGAACGGTGCGCTTAGGGTGCGTGGATCCAAAACATGGAAAAAAAAGATATAAAATAAAGTTTTGCACATATAGTTAAAAAAATATTTTTAAAAATATAAAAAAATATTTTGAAAACCCATTAAGTTCAAATAATATTTTTTAATTTTTAAAAGAATTTATTGAAAAAATACATTTAAAAATGGTGATAAAAAAGTATTTTAAAAAAAATGTAATTAATGAAATGACACACTGAATTTGAAAAATATAGAAATCCAATCAAAATCATTAAACATGATATCTTCAGAGATAAGTTATAGATAGGAATTAGCATTTAAAAAACCTTTGAAATTCACTGAAAAAACCATAGGTTTCATGCACGTTATAGTTAGGAATTGGCATTTAAAAAACCTTTGAAATTCACTGAAAAAAACATAGGTTTCAGGCACGTTATAGTTAGGAATTGGCATTTAAAAAACCTTAGAAATTCACTGAAAAAACCATAGGTTTCAGGGGTGTTATAGTTAGCTGGACATTTCCCTCGTACAAAACCCTAGAAATTCCCCTGTTATAGTTAGTTTAGCTAACTATAACTCGCGCCCCCGCAATGCACTGCTGATGACGTCACATATTACATCACTCATGACATGGTCAGTGACAACACTGATGACATCACTGATTTTTTCAGTGAATTTCTAAGGTTTTTTAAATGCCAATTCCTAACTATAACGTGCCGGAAACCTATGGTTTTTTCAGTGAATATATATATATATATATATATATATATATATATATATATATATATATATATATATATATATATATATATATATATATATATATATATATATATATATATATATATATATATTACCTACTGGCGGTCGCCAGTAGGTAGTTGTAGTTAGGACCCCTTTTCCATAGGAAAACCTCAACATTCTATTTTGAATAACTTTGGCGCCGGTCGACGAATCCTCGCGAATTTCTCAAAATAGGTGGGGCGCTACGCTCCGCTCCTACCCTGAAAGTCTCGGGGAGATTCGTCAAGCGGGGGCTGAGATAAAAGGGGGGACCCAAAACGCGTTTTTCCCATGCATTTTTCCATAGGACCTTTAGAACGAGCTACAGCCCGAACGGCTGAACAGAATTACTAGAAATTTGGCAGAGAGGTAGTCCCTAGGTCAAGGAAGTGCCTTTTGTAGGTTTGGTGTAAATCTGTTCAGTAGAGTCTGAGAAAATAGCCTTTAAATCAATATATATATCTGAGCCCGCTTACCGTACGCTTACCGTACGCTTACCGTACGCTTACCGTAAGCTTACGGTGGCGTGCGCGAGCGCGATTCTGATTGGCTCTTAGATCTTAGTAAACATTCGAATCGGCCGAAACCAGGAAGCGGCGTCCGCCATTTTGTCTCTCGCACTGAGTGTTGTTTATCAAACATGATGGCCAAAAACATGTTACGGGGCTGTTTTGACAACTCCCTCCCACATAGTCATGTTGAGGGAGTCCCCAAACATCCCCCAAGAGCAAAAACGGTTTTATTTTTTTTTCGGCAATTTCGCGGGGTACGCTTACCGTACGCTTACCGTACGCTTACCGTACGCTTACGGTAAAAAAATTAAAATAAAAAAAACACTATCCACACTTACCCCACCCCCTGTGCTTTTGGTGGCCGCAGGCCACCAAATGTGCAGGGCTTATTAATAGAGAAAAAAAACGTAATTTTGGCAACATGAAATTATAAAATCGAAATAAAAAAAACACTATCCACATTGACCTCACCCCCTGTGCTTTTGGTGGCCGAAGGCCACCAAATGTACAGGGCTTATTAAAGTTGATAAAAACCGTGCACGGAACGAACTGCGTTAAGTGGGCGCGCACGCCACAAATGGCGTAAAGTAACTTAGCATTTAAAAAACCGTACAAATTCACTGAAAAAACCATAGGTTTCACACACGTTATAGTTAGGAAATAGCATTTAAAAAACCTTGCTAATTCACTGAAAAAACCATAGGTTTCACACATGTTATAGTTAGCTGGACATTTTACTGATAAAAAACCAATGAAATTCCCCCGTTATAGTTACTGTAGGCAACTATAACTCACGCGACCGTAATCCTCTGCTGATGACATATGTGTCTTTATGAAAAAAAAATATTTGTAATATATGTATAGCTAAAATTTAATGGAAGAAGACATGGGCAAATAAGTGTCTAAATACAGTATTAGCATCAGCAGAGGATTACGGTCGCGTGAGTTATAGTTGCCTACAGTAACTATAACGGGGGAATTTCATTGGTTTTTTATCAGTAAAATGTCCAGCTAACTATAACATGTGTGAAACCTATGGTTTTTTCAGTGAATATATATATATGTACTTTCGAAACAGCCCACTTAACAGCCCACTTTTCGGCTCCTGGGCGCTCTGTTGACGGTGCGTCAGAGGTACGGCAGAGCCAAGCCGTTACTAATCGTCCTTTTTCCCACACCGGGTTTCCCCGCGCACTCACGAGTCAGGAGGCAGTTGTGCAGTGATGCAATTTGATTTTTATTCCATATTATTTCTTCAGCATGCCAGTTCTGTTAACTCTACGCGTTTCGGTCTCCACTGAGACCTTGTTCAGGAGACTAATCACAGGGACTGCCATTTTTTTCAAATTATAAAGTACACACAATACTCATTACGTCATTTCCTGCTTAAGCAGCTAAGCATCATGGTTATGGTAGTTTTTTGTTTGTTTTTTGTTTTTTTATCGTTAATGCATTATAACAATAACTGACCTCACCCTTCCCACAATTATTTACACAATTCATATATGTATAATTCAATCATACCAAATTGATTACAAATTCTTAGACCTATTTTTTACAAATTGTATACTGCGCGCGTCTATCAATTCGCCGCGCTATTATCCACCAATACTTGATTTCATAATTGTGCAAAAACCAAAATAAGGCCCTCTAGTGGGCAGTTAATTTCGTCATTCCTTTGTAACGACCTTCATACATTCTAGCCCCCTGGTGGGCCTGTCTTTAAAATTGGATCGAATACTTTTGATCTGATTTTATATAGTGGCATAAGCTTCTAGTGATCTTACCAATTTAATTCATACAGGGAGGGAATTTGGTCAGTTTTTAAGTTTTGTCTACCTTATTCATTCTAACTTCTGCCATTCAAATCATCAAGAACGTCTACCATAGATTGTTTGGAATTGTGTTAGCAACATTGTTATAAAAAAGTTTTTTATATATACTATGTACATGAGACGCATTTTAGTTTCAGCTCTACTACAATTTTACATAATCAGCATTTGTTTGATAGTGGAACCTTGTCCCAGACAGTTCATAAATGATAATGAAGCTCCTCATCCTGATTTAAACCATCCGGCATTAATGTTCGAAAGTTCAGGATGTGTCGCGATTCCTTCTGTCTCAGAGTTCTTTCTCTGTCACCACCTCTTGGGTGTATTCCCACTGTTTCCAACGCATACAATTTTAGTTTTTTCCAGTCTCCATCATGTTCCTTCTCCATGTGTTTCGCTACAGCATTACTTCTGTCCATGTTGATTGTGGCCCGCACATGTTCTAAGATGCGTTTTTTCAATTCACATTTTGTGCTGCCTATGTATTTCATTGCGCATGGGCACTCAATTACATATATCGCAAACTGACTTTTGCAATTGATCAGCTGTTGGATTTTCCACATCCGGTTATTTGTCATCATTACTTCCTTCTTATTCTGAGCGATTGAACATACCTTGCAGCTAGTGCATTTAAAGAAGCCCTTCGGTTTCAGCCAGGTTTCTGGCTTCTTTTGGTCTTGAAAGTGACTGTGGACTAATTGATTCCGTAGGTTCTTCGCTCGCCTGTAAGTGATGTTTGGATGGTCTCCCACTATTTTTTTTTTTTTTTTTTTTTTTTTTTTTTGAAAACCTTTATTAACAGTTCAAGAAGAACAAGTATGGGCCTACAACCCCCCAGGGCCGGCCGCTAAGCAATCAGATCAACAACGACAAGTACAAACACAGGCAGCACTTCGGGGAGCAAAATCGTACTGCTAATACTGTGAACAGCGTAAGTAGGGCACCAGGAGAAAAAGGTTTTCATTTTATGATGAGACAAGGCAGTAGGATCAGGTGACAATCAATTTTAAAACAACGATCACGGAGCTGCAGGGTAATGAACGTTAGCGATTTACAGCAATCTATTAGGACGATGGCGCAAACACAAGAACATCAGGATGGGGAAGAACATAATATACAGTTGCGCCCGCAGTCCCCCGCCAAAACTCCCCAAGAACACCTCGGAAGTTGTGAATACATGGAATGGCAACGAGGCATAGCAAAAGGGAGTGTATCACGCTGATCCCAGAAAAAGAAAAAACAAAAAGAATCAGAGAAGAAAAAGGAGGCCATGGAAAAAGAGATGAAAGAATACAGAGTCCCCTCCCCCAACCTCCCACCCTGCACCTCTGCAAATGAGTACGGCCCCCCCCCCCAGCAGTGTGCCTGTCGCCCTGGAACCAGACCCGAAATATAGAAGAGTAGGGAAAAAGAAGTAAGAAAAGACCCCCACCAGGCGGGGGGTAGAGAAAGTATTTATAAACTGGAGGAGGGCCTTCATAACAGACCCCCGGCGTTCTCCCTCCCGCACGGTAAGGTTCCCCTAAAGTGAACAAGGAACAGCACAAAGACAATCTTCTCAAACCACGATGGGGAGCATTATGCACCTATTGTGCCAGTAGCCATGTCAGGAGAGCACGCCACCTCTATGCCCGCCCGTCCATTAGGCGACCACCCCCGAGGGGCCAGCCTCATCCCTGACCACTCTTTGGAATTCTGCCCATGCCAACCCCTCGACCCAGCACCATACCCAATGTTCCTAGGCGGAGAAATGTCCAACAACGACAGAGAAGCGACGCACACAGGTGGGGAGGAAGTCTCTGAACATCAACACAGTCCGCCGCGTGAGGAAACAGGCTTCCCAGTGCTGCCCTAGGATCTGCACTGCATGCAAGGTTCAGGGAGGCAGAAGCAGCCAAAGCAGACATTAGTTGCTGGAGTTGTCTCTGGGTCGTAGGAGGGCATGTACGGGATGAGGCCACCACATCACACTCAGGTCCAACGCCTCCGGGACAGATCAGGCCCTCCGAAGGTCGAACACACTGTAGCATACTGGCCGGGGCGTCCAGTCGTGCACTAACCTCAGGGGTGGCCACCACAGCATCCTCCTGTGCGCAGTGTGGGTAGTCTCTGTATTCGTGCGGACAGGCGGGCCGCCACTGCCCCAACTCCGACGCCACACCATCGAGCCTACTCCCCAAGATCACGAAACCATGAACCAAGGAGGAGTGAAGAGTACCAAGAGCCTCGAGGAGGTCGCCGTACCCCAGCTCAGCTCTCTGCGATCTCGCCGCCATACTCCCAGAAGTCGTACGCTCACAGGCCCGCCGCGGCCCAGCGGACAGGATGGTAGGCTTCATCGCCAAAAGATGGCCGCCAAGTATGCCCGACTCTCACCGGGGCCGGGACAAGCGTCGCGATGTCCACGTCGCGGGTGACCGGGTTCTGGGGGCAGGCAAAAAACTATCCGTGGTCACGGGCAACAGTCGTCCCCACCACGGACCAGCCCCCGTGGAAATCCGGGGGCGGCCCGCGGCGATCGGGGCAGGATACGGACGGCGGCCGGGCAGCTCACCAGCAAGGCAGGGGCAGTCACCGGAGGATCTAAGATTTGCACCCCCGGTCATGCACTCGATCCGCTACGCTGGGCAGTAGAAGTGACCATGCCGAAATGTAGGCCGAGTGTGGCACCGCTCCGGTGGGCCGACTCCACCCAGTCACCACTGGCCGCTGTTGTCGCACTGCCACCCGGCCACGGCATCCACTCGATGTCCCGGCTCCAGGGCCGCACAGGCCGCAAAGTTCAGATGCAGTTTTCTCCGGTAATCCCGCAGCTAGAAACCTCGGAGTCAGACAGTCGGGAGCCCCTCTCCTGCAGAAACACGACCACGTAGCACAGGTTAAGGATCTCAGGCAGGATATCCGTGCGGGATGCAGAGGTTCACGGAGCCGGGAGTCTACGCTGCCGTCCCGGTCGCCATCTTGGCTCCTCCTCTCCCACTATTTTTGATACCGTGGGGTCCATATGTAGAACGTGCCAGTTCTTGCGCAATATTTTCATCAGATGTTGATTTTCTGTGCTGTATGTTGTTATAAGCCTTATTTTGTTACCTTTTTCTTCTTCATGGTTTGATTTCTCTTTTATCAAATCAGTTCTTTGTACATTTTGTGACCGTTGCAGTGCTTCATGGATGGTTTTAGAGTTATATTTTCTTTTTGTGAATCTTTGTATTGCTAGACCGCGATGTTGTTTCCATTCTTCCTCTTGAGAGCATATTCTTTCAATTCTGAGGAATTCCCCAAACTGGTTTGATGGAAGCTTTCAGTATGTAGTACCGCATTCGTGGCCGTATCTTTACGATGCAAGGTTGTATGAACTGTATCATTGGCAATGAAGACCTCGGTGTCTAGAAATACAATCCGTTCATCACTGATGTCGTATGTGAATTTTAGATTGAACTCAGATTTGTTTAATATTTCAAAATATTCGGCGAATTCTTCCCTGGTTCCATCCCATATTATAAGCAAATCGTCAATGTATCTCAACCATGTTATGGTCTTGTTGACATATTGATCATTTTCACTTCTCAAGGCCCATGTTTTTTCCCACAGCCCCATGGTGAGGCAGGCGTAGCTTGGACTAAAGGTAAAACCCATCACCGTACCTTTCACCTGGCGGTAGATCTCTTCCCCAAAAATGAATGTATTGTGTTCCAAACAGATGTTAATCATTTCCAGCAACATTTTGTTGTGATCTGCAAACTGGATGTTTCTCTCTTGCAAGAAATGTTCGCACGCTCTGATGCCAATATCATTTCAAATTAAGCCTGGGCAAAGCACTACGCTACGCTCGCGTAGTTTGCGAAGTTCGCGCTACTTCGCACTACGCGAACTGCACGTAGCACAGTGCGAACACGCGTAGCGTAGTGTTGCGTAGTGCTGCGGTCATTTTTTGCTTGCTCGCGGTCCTCAATGCCAAGTTGGCGACCGCGAGCAAGCAAAATGACATCCCGGCGAGACTTTTTCCTTGTTCGCGATCAGCAACTTCAAGTTGGCGATCGCGAGCATGGAAAATAAACCTCCCGGCGAGATTCCCAACGCGAGGAGGTCAGGTTTCTCATTGCGAGTGGTCGCGTATGCTCGCGACCGCTCGCGATGAGAAACTACCAGTTCGCGTTGAGAAAGCTGAAGCTCGAGTAAAAATCTACTCGAGAAGCAGAAAACGACAGCTCGCACTGTGCAAGATGCCATTTTCAATGATTGCACAGTGCCGGTTGCTTGTCCGCACTGTGCAATCATTGAAAACGACATCTGGCACAGTGCGAACAAGGTACTACACAGTTCGCGAAGTGCTACGCGTAGCTCGCGTAGTGCGAACTTCACTTTGCGTAGCTTCGCGAAGTGCTACTTCGCGAACTACCCCCAGGCCTATAAATGTTGGAGTATAACGATACCACATCCATGGTGATTAGATTATATGTTGTTTGCCAGGGCGTTTCCAGCAGGTGTCTCAATAAATCACCCGTGTCTTGTTGGTATGATGTTAAGTTTTTGACATAAGGTAACAGAAATACATCCAAGAAATTGGCCATGGGTTCTAGTAGTGCCCTTTTCGCCGATATAATCGGTCTCCCTGGTGGTTTAGTGGGGTTTTTGTGGATTTTCGGTAAGAAGTATATCGTCGCCATTTTAGGATGTTCCATTTTGAGATATTTTACTTCCTCTTCATCTAGTAAATTTAGTTCCATCCAGTGATTCAATTTTATATCCAGCTCCTCTTTCCATTGTTTTGTGGGATTTGATTTTAATTTTTCATAATATTCTTTGTTCCTCAGCTGCGAATATGCTTCCCGCATATATGCATCTTTATTCAGGATGATGATGTTTCCTCCCTTGTCTGCCATTTTTATTTCAATTGTGTCATCGTTTTTCAAACTTTGCAATGATCTACGCTTTACAAAGGAGAGATTATCCTTTTTCTTTGGGTAATTCAGTTGGTATAGGTCCTTTATCACACATTCATGGAATAGGTCAATTTTGTTTCCCTGTGCAAGTTGCGGATAGAACTTAGATTGAGGTTTTTTTTTACTGCATCCAGCTCCCAATTGTGTGCAGTGTGCCCGCAGTTCCTTTCTTTCATGCTCTTGGCTGTGTTCTAGTTCCATTAGGGTGATAAAGTGTTCTGCATCTTTCACCATAAGGTCCATATCAGGAGTTGTGATCTTTTTGCTATATTTTGCCATCTTGGGATTTTCCGCAAAGAGTTTCGCTAGTTTAATTTTTCAAATGAATTTGTATAGATCTATTCTTGTTTCTGCCAAATCGATTTTGTTGGTAGGGCAAAAATTAAGACCTCGTTTCAAGAGTTGCAGTTCAGTTTCAGTGAACATTTTATTTGAAAGATTGATCACTTCCAAATCCTGGGTCTTGATGTCAGTGGACACCATTAGTTCCATTTCTGCCGCATACTCCTCGTTGTTGTTCCCACGCGATTTGTATTGGAACTTTGGTTTGGCATGCCGCTTGCCTCGTCTTGTTGGTTTCTTCGGGCATTTCCTCGCCCCCTGCCCCTTCCCCGGCTGTTTCTTATTGGTGATCCCATGGTTTTCTCCCAATTCTTTTGTTGGAGTGCCAATCTCATTTCGCCTAAAAAAGAGCATCTTGGTCTTGTATCCCCTTGATCTACCTCTCCATCACTGACCTCGGTGGATGTGAGCGATGACAAACTGCTTGTGTTTGTTGCCAAATCCAATTTCTCTTCTTGTTTGAATCTGTCATATTTCCTAGCGTATGTAAAGATGCGGCCTTCATAGTAATCCTCTTTGTCTCTCAAAAATTTAGATTGTTTCCTTAGTCGCACTGTTTCTTCATGCTTCTCTATGTAATGTTCCAATTCCTCCTTGAATTGACTTAATTCTGGATTCATATCCAAAATGGCCAGTTCTTTTTCCATTTCTTTTAATTGCATTGTGGTTTTCTCTAATGCTAATTCAATATGTTTTACCAGAATTTCCATTAGTCCCAATGATGATTTCAGAATATGTTCCCCCCACTCATTGAGTAGGTCATTGCTGGTATCTTGATGGTTCGGCAATAAGTTAATGCGCAATCCACGCGGGACGCGTTTCACCTCTATGTACTTTTTAAGGGATGCAACTTCCCAAAATTAATCTATCTCTTTTTTTGAAAGTTTTTCCCAAGTACGTAGTTTGTTTTTGGCATCCGGTTTCTATGAGCTGCTGGGCGCTCCACTACCACTGCTAGTTGTTGCTTCTTGTTCGAAAAATGTATCTATTAGAGCATTTCTATTTGCCTCTCTTTTTTCCATGTTGAACTGGCACAGTTATTATCTGCTGTTTTCATGTATCTTTATATGAAAATATTCATCACAGTTTTAAACCGCTCCAATACCCGTCTCCTCGCGTGGATTGCGAATTAACTTATTGCCGAACCATCAAGATACCAGCAATGACCTACTCAATGAGTGGGGGGAACATATTCTGAAATCATCATTGGGACTAATTCTGGTAAAACATATTGAATTAGAATTAGAGAAAACCACAATGCAATTAAAAGAAATGGAAAAAGAACTGGCCATTTTGGATATGAATCCAGAATTAAGTAAATTCAAGGAGGAATTGGAACATTACATAGAGAAGCATGATGAAACAGTGCGACTAAGAAAACAATCTAAATTTTTAAGAGACAAAGAGGATTACTCTGAAGGCCGCATCTTTACATACGCTAGGAAATATGACAGATTCAAACAAGAAGAGAAATTGGATTTGGCAACAAACACAAGCAGTTTGTCATCGCTCACATCCACCGAGGCCAGTGATGGAGAGGTAGACCAAGGGGATACAAGACCAAGATGCTCTTTTTTAGGCAAAATGAGATTGGCGCTCCAACAAAAGAACTGGGAGAAAACCATGGGATCACCAATAAGAAACAGCCGGGGAAGGGGCAGGGGGCGAGGAAATGCCCAAAGAAACCAACAAGACGAGGCAAGCGGCATGCCAAACCAAAGTTCCAATACAAATCGCGTGGGAACAACAACGAGGAGTATGCGGCAGAAATGGAACTAATGGTGTCCACTGACATCAAGACTCAGGATTTGGAAGTGATCAATCTTTCAAATAAAATGTTCACTGAAACTGAACTGCAACTCTTGAAACGAGGTCTTAATTTTTGCCCTACCAACAAAATCGATTTGGCAGAAACAAGAATAGATCTATACAAATTCATTCGAAAAATTAAACTAGCGAAACTCTTTGCGGAAAATCCCAAGATGGCAAAATATAGCAAAAAGATCACAACTCCTGATATGGACCTTATGGTGAAAGATGCGGAACACTTTATCACCCTAATGGAACTAGAACACAGCCAAGAGCATGAAAGAAAGGAACTGCGGGCACACTGCACACAATTGGGAGCTGGATGCAGTAAAAAAAAAACCTCAATCTAAGTTCGATCCGCAACTTGCACAGGGAAACAAAATTGACCTATTCCATGAATGTGTGATAGAGGACCTATACCAACTGAATTACCCAAAGAAAAAGGATAATCTCTCCTTTGAAGAGCGTAGATCATTGCAAAGTTTGAAAAATGATGACACAACTGAAATAAAAATGGCAGACAAGGGAGGAAACATCATCATCCTGAATAAAGATGCATATATGCGGGAAGCATATTCGCAGCTGAGGAACAAAGAATATTATGAAAAATTAAAATCAAATCCCACAAAACAATGGAAAGAGGAGCTGGATATAAAATTGAATCACTGGATGGAACTAAATTTACTAGATGAAGAGGAAGTAAAATATCTCAAAATGGAACATCCTAAAATGGCAACGATATACTTCTTACCGAAAATCCACAAAAACCCCACTAAACCACCAGGGAGACCGATTATATCGGCGAAAGGGGCACCACTAGAACTCATGGCCAATTTCTTGGATGTATTTCTGTTACCTTATGTCAAAAACTTAACATCATACCTACAAGGCACGAGTGATTTATTGAGACACCTGCAGGAAACGCCCTGGCAAACAACATATAATCTAATCACCATGGATGTGGTATCGTTATACTCCAACATTCATAATGATATTGGCATCAGAGCGTGCAAACATTTCTTGCAAGAGAGAAACATCTAGTTTGCAGATCACAACAAAATGTTGCTGGAAATGATTAACATCTGTTTGGAACACAATACATTCATGTTTGGGGAAGAGATCTACCGCCAGGTGAAATGTACGGCGATGGGTTTTTCCTTTAGTCCAAGCTACGCCTGCCTCAACATGGGGCTGTGGGAAAAAACATGGGCCTGGAGAAGTGAAAATGATCAATATGTCAATAAGACCATAACATGGTTGAGATACATTGACGATTTGCTTATAATATGGGATGGAACCAGGGAAGAATTCGCCGAATATTTTGAAATATTAAAAAAATCTGAGTTCAATCTAAATTTCATATACGACATCAGTGATGAACGGGTTGTATTTCTAGACACCGAGATCTACATTGCCAATGATACAGTTCATACCACCTTGCATCGTAAAGATACGGCCACGAATGCGGTACTACATGCTGAAAGCTTCCATCAAACCAGTTTGATCAAAAACATCCCAAATGGGGAATTCCTCAGAATTAAAAGAATATGCTCTCAAGAGGAAGAATGGAAACAACATCGCGGTCTAACAATACAAGTCAAGTCAATATTCTTTATTCGAAATGTAAAAACATTATCATAAAAGTACAGTAAGGTCATATTAAAACATCATAAATGACATAAAAATTTAAAAGTGATAATAATATGTAAAACATAACTTTAGTGTTGAAACAATCCTTACGAAATTCATTCAGTGGGGGGAAAAGATACATGACATAGAAGAGAGCGTTCATCGTCTATCTCTGCATAGAGGCTCTTGTTATTACAATCTTTTTCAGATAAAGGGAGACCACTGCAATAGTTAATGGGCTATCTAATGCTTTCATTTTAAGATAAATTGCCCTGCAGAAGCGTAATCCCCAGGATTTAAGCAATGGTTTCAAATAAATAACCCTTTGCCATTGGTAGAACTTACAAAATAAAATGCAATGGATGTTAGATTGCGCTGACAAACCATCACAAGGGCATTTCTCCAAGTTTCTTGACCAGCTATTCTGGTCAGGGAAGGTCAACAGTCTAAAAAAGGTATCCGTACGAAAGCGGGTCACAAGCATACGGGAAAATGGAGAAGGAATTAAAGATAGATATTGTTGCATCCCTTCAACAGTGGTGGAGAGTTGGTACTCCAACAAGGTATGCTTAGAATTTTCAGTGAGCCAACGACGATTAGCCAAATGGGTAGCGACTAATCATTTTAAAGTTACTCTAGGGATATTATTTAGGGTAGAGGGATCATTAAAAAATTCTGGGTGCCCTATGTCTACTGACAAATTTCTGATGTAATTCAACCATTTGAGGCTGTCAGCCTCACTTAAGCTGAGACAGTCCATGATAATTTCCCTGTTAAAGTGTGTTTCAGGGGTGGTCCATATTTTATGCCATAAAATGATGGGGGCTGATTTTATAGTGTCAGTAATATATGTCAAACCAAGTTCCTTGTGCATTACAAAAACAGAAGTACCACGTGGGGTGGCCAGGAGGTAGCGCAAAAATAAATTCTCAGAGCGCTGTATATGAACTGCCGGATCAATTCCCCAAATCCCAGATCTGTATGTTCCAGTCGAAACACACTTAGCACGATAAATCTGTGATAGAGGGTTGATCGGGCGTCCCCCCAGTTTTTTTGAGAAATTAATCAGGGCTCCTATAGCTTTGGAAAATGCGGTTCCTCTAGCTTGGGCAGAAGCCCGCCAGCAGCCCTTCTTCTCAAAAGTAATGCCCAGGTAGGGGAACCTATCGACACTTTCAAGCTTATTACCATTTATAAAAATGGAGCATTGTCTTTTCCCTATTCCTAGGCCACAGGACATGGTAAAAGTTGTTGACGCATTGATTTTTAAGCCTCGCTGTGACATGAACTCAGTGAAATCATTTACTGCTCTTTGAAGGCCCATACGGGTCTGTGACATAATTGCTGCGTCATCTGCATAAAGTAAAATGGGTATGGGTTTCCCATTTATAGTGGGGTAGTCGTGATAGTTTCTGTTAAGATACGTTCCGACAGAGTTTATGTAGAGAGTGAAGAGTAAGGGGGCTAAAATACATCCCTGCCTAACGCCTCTTTTAATATAAAATCTATCTGAACACTCTCCCTGTCTGCCATATCTTACTCGTGCTGATGCTCCCCTATAGAGCTCCTTAATAAAAGCAAGGATAGGGGGCTCAATACCAATCTTGACAAGGGATTCCCAGAGAAGCTCGTGATTGACGCAGTCAAATGCGGAGCTAAGGTCTACGAAAGTGACAAAGAGATTCCCCTTTTTTGCTTGGGTATATTTGGCAATAATAAGGGTCAAGTTCAAGCCTTGCTCAATAGTGCCTCTACCTTGTCTAAAACCGTATTGTAATTTTGAGATTATGTCATGTTCACCCAACCAATCCTGAATCCGGTTTAAAATAATACGCCCTGCGACTTTCATAAGAGAGTCAAGCAGTGAAATTGGGCGATAATTAGAAGGGTTGTTCCTATCACCTTTTTTAAAAATCGTCACAACAACCGCTTCAGGCCAAGTGTCAATAAAACCTATTTTATTTAAAGAATTTAGGACATTTGTAAGTAAAGGAGCCCACAGGTCCAGCTGTGATTTAAAAACATCAATAGGTACACAGTCAGGGCCTGGGGCTTTCCCAGAGGGACTTTCTTTCAGGGCCATGAGTACCTCAACACAATCAAAAGTGAGATCTAAAGGAAAAAAAGTAGGGTCATTCAGATCTTTATGATGGTTATGGTAAAGATCCAGGCTATCTATGGGCGCTGTATTGTCTATTGTATCGTATAGTGTGCCAAAATGGCTGACCCAAGTTTCAGGAGTTATAGCCTTCTCAATCTTCGCAGCCCGTGTACTTTGCAGGAATGGGGCATTAACCGCTTTCCAAAAAGCAGTGTTGTCCCTGCTATTGGAAGCTTCCTGTAAGGTTAGCCAGGCCTCTGCTTTTAGCTGTTTAGTTCTTGCCGCCCGTACTTCACAGTATTTTTGTCTGGCCTGCCGTATTTGCAGCTGATTTCTGGGTTTGGTTCTTAAGGTAGTTTTTAAGTGTTTCAAGGCTTTTGAGCAAAACCTGTCAAACCAACCCATGCTGCCTTGTGAGGTTCTCCTCGGTGCTCTCGCAAGAGAATTCTTAATCTCCGCCGAGATAACAGAAAAAGCCTGACTAATTGCTTGAGGGGTCTCTGAGATGGACAGGCATGTCTGTATATGCTCATATGTATTCTTAATCAGAGAATTAAGAAACACTGAGGGGACTACTTTGTCCCATTTAAGGTAGAGCCCCATCGAGGTTCCCAGAGTGAGTGGCGGTGTATGAAACGAGTTTACCCTTAGATCATCATCAGAGGTTGTGGTTAGTTTTAGAGCCACCGCCAGTGGGTAGTGGTCACTGATGGGACAGTCCAGTGTCTCCCAATTTGATATAATCTCTGGGTACCTGGAGGATATCAAGGTATAATTGATTATAGAGTTACATCCTCTCCCAGTAAAGGATAAGTTGAAATAGGATGTTATGCCGTTTAAAAGGTCACCCAATTTAGAGTGTGGGAAATGCGAAGTGGTAACACCTCTAATAGAATCTGAACCACAGGTACCTCCGTTGCTCAGTGAGCACAAGGAGCAGTTAAAATCGCCTACCCACATAAGCAGCATATCGGTTTGAAGGTGGGACTCAACTTTAATTAAGTCTTCCATTAACCCATTAAGGACCCGCTCTTGATGGTAACTGGGAGTGTTATTATAAAAATTTACCAAAATAATGTCCTTACAGCAACTGCCTTTTAGGGAAATAATCTGGTAGTTTTCCGTCCCAGTAAAATTAGTATATGATATTCCGGATTCTACGGATATATAAGTCACTAATCCACCCCTATTCCTGCCATATGAGCTAGGGAGTGCTGGAGTATGTAGGGTCTTATATCCTAAGAGGTGGAGTTCATTAATATTCCATGTTTCCTGCAAGCAGATAACACTGAAAGGGGAAATAACTTGAACCCATAAGGGGTTTGTCAGCTTGTCGAGGAGACCTGCCACGTTCCAAGACAAGAAGCGTTTGACCAATGGACTTTTTTTAGTGGCGGTATTAGTGCTCGTAGTGGCCGTGGGGTACTCAGGAGTATCCAGTGACTGGCAAGTAGCCAAGGAAATTAAGGAGCATGGAGGATCATCAGTCTGGTGTTGGATCAGAGATGGGTTAGATGTTAAACCATCATTGACTGAACTATGCTCAAGGTTTAAAAAAGGCAAGTCAGTGGATATTTTTGTCTTGGTTTCGAGCTTACGGGAGCTCGTGAGGTTGATCTTGTGGTGTAAGGAATCAATATCTAGGGAAGAAGGACTCCAGGTGACAGTTTTACTAGTCTCATTATCCGCGTTTGGGAGTCAATCTAATTCATCCAGGCCCGAAAGGATGGCATATCTGTTTGAGGTTGGAAGGGACGGATAAAGAGGTTCTACATTGGCCATGAGTAATGGATATGGTTTGGGTGGGTTTAGCAAGAGAGAGCGAGGGTAAAAATAATTTAGGGCATGTGTCGAAATGCCTGCACCATTGGATGGAGTATACCAGTCTATAATATGGCGCTGAGCCCTACGGTCTCTAAAATTTATAATAATCGCATCTCCTTTAATGTCCTTTGGTCTATAACCCACCCAGCCCAGTCTTCTTACATGAAGAATTTCACCGTTGATGTCATTGGGAAGTGGCCTATTTTTACTCAGCCAATGGACCACCTTGTTTTTAAGCTCCTGATGTCCCTCTGTTTTACCCATAATCAGTTCAGGAACGCCTGCGAGTATCACCACATATGGGGCTGCTTCTGGGGGCAGATCAATATGATCAGTCTTTCCTTCCTTACCAGGCTCGGGTGACTGTGTGTAACCATTATCGTGGTAGGAAGCTACCAGTCTATGCGTTTGCTTAATTCTGGAATATTTTTTGCCAGGGGCACAATTCTCCAATGTGTGCGTGGCGGCGGGAAGATTTGCCATTCTAGGAGATGATACAAAGATTCACAAAAAGAAAATATAACTCTAAAACCATCCATGAAGCACTGCAACGGTCACAAAATGTACAAAGAACTGATTTGATAAAAGAGAAATCAAACCATGAAGAAGAAAAAGATAACAAAATAAGGCTTATAACAACATACAGCACAGAAAATCAACAACTGATGAAAATATTGCGCAAGAACTGGAACGTTCTACATATGGACCCCACGGTATCAAAAATAGTGGGAGACCATCCAAACATCACTTACAGGCGAGCGAAGAACCTACGGAATCAATGTCCACAGTCACGTTCAAGACCAAAAGAAGCCAGAAACATGGCTGAAACCGAAGGGCTTCTTTAAATGTACTAGCTGCAAGGTATGTTCAATCGCTCAGAATAAGAAGGAAGTAACGATGACAAATAACCGGATGTGGAAAATCCAACAGCTGATCAATTACAAAAGTCAGTTTGCGATATATGTAATTGAGTGCCCATGCGCAATGAAATACATAGGCAGCACAAAATGTGAATTAAAAAAACGCATCTTAGAACATGTGCGGGCCACAATCAACATGGACAGAAGTAATGCTGTAGCGAAACATATGGAGAAGGAACATGGTGGAGACTGTAAAAAACTAAAATTTTATGCGTTGGAAACAGTGGGAATACACCCAAGAGGTGGTGACAGAGAAAGAACTCTGAGACAGAAGGAATCGCGACACATCCTGAACTTTCGAACATTAATGCCGGATGGTTTAAATCAGGATGAGGAGCTTCATTATCATCTATGAACTGTCTGGGACAAGGTTCCACTATCAAACAAATGCTGATTATGTAAAATTGTAGTAGAGCTGAAACTAAAATGCGTCTCATGTATATAGTATATATAAAAAACTTTTTTATAACAATTTTGCTAACACAATTCCAAACAATCTATGGTAGACGTTCTTGATGATGTGAATGGCAGAAGTTAGAATGAATAAGGTAGACAAAACTTAAAAACTGACCAAATTCCCTCCCTGTATGAATTAAATTGGTAAGATCACTAGAAGCATATGCCATTATATAAAATCAGATCAAAAGTATTCGATCCAATTTTAAAGACAGGCCGACCAGGGGGCTAGAATGTATGAAGGTCGTTACAAATGAATGACTAAATTAACTGCCCACTAGAGGGCCTTATTTTGGTTTTTGCAGAATTGTGAAATCAAGTATTGGTGGATAATAGCGCGGCGAATTGGTAGACGCGCGCAGTATACAATTTGTAAAAAATAGGTCTAAGAATTTGTAATCAATTTGGTATGATTGAATTATACATATATGAATTGTGTAAATAATTGTGGGAAGGGTGAGGTCAGTTATTGTTATAATGCATTAACGATAAAAAAACAAAAAACAAACAAAAAACTACCATAACCATGATGCTTAGCTGCTTAAGCAGGAAATGACGTAATGAGTATTGTGTGTGCTTTATAATTTGAAAAAAATGGCAGTCCCTGTGATCAGTCTCGTGAACAAGGTCTCAGTGGAGACCAAAACGCGTAGAGTTAACAGAACTGGCATGCTGAAGAAATAATATGGAATAAAAATCAAATTGCATCACTGCACAACTGACTCGTGAGTGCACGGGGAAACCCGGTGTGGGAAAAAGGACGATATATATATATATATGTATATATATGTATATATTATCTACTGGCGGTCGCCAGTAGATAGTTATAGTTAGGACCGTGTTTCCATAAGAAATCCGCAACATTCTATTTGGAATAACTTTGGCGCCGGTCGACGAATCCTCGCGAAATGTTCAAAACTAATGGGGCGCTACGCTCCGCTCCTACCCTCAAAGTCTCGGGGGGATTCGTCAAGCGGGGGCTGAGAAAAAAGGGGGGTCCCAAAACACGTTTTCCCCATGCATTTTTCCATAGGACCTTTAGACACATCTACAGCCCGAACGGCTGAACAGAATTACTTGAAATTTGGCAGAGAGGTAGTCCTCAGGTCAAAGATGTGCCTTTTGTAGGTCTGGTGTAAATCTGTTCAGTAGGTCCTGAGAAAATAGCATTTAAATCAATATATATATCTGTAAGCGCGCTCCGTGCGCTTACCGTAAGCTTACCGTACGCGTACGGTGCCGTGCGCGAGCTCAATTCTGATTGGTGGTTACATGACTGTAAACATTCGAATCAGTCGAAATCAGGAAGTGTCGGCCGCCATTTTCTGTCTCTCGCACTGAGAAACAAAGGTGGGGAACGTGAAACGGGGGCAACGAAGAGAGTTGCAGACCCCCTAGTGTTTGTCAGGGGGTCCAAGAAGGACCCAAAAGTACGAAAAATAAATGTAATAATTTTTTTAAAAAATCGCGGGGTACGCGTACGGTAAGCTTACCGTACGCGCACGGCAAAAAAAATTAAAAAAAAAAAGAAGTAACAATCACATTTATTAAATAAATTAAAGGACCCACAAGGGAGAAAAAAACAAATGTTACTGCGTAAAAAAAGGCGAGGCGCGCACGGCATGGACTGCGCAACGTGGGCGCTCGGTGAGCGAAGCGCACCGAGCGCCCAAAGCGCGCGCACGGTGTGCGAAGCGCACCGTGCGCGCAGGGTGTGCGCATAGTGAAAAACCAGAAAAAAAAATAAAAAATAAATACATAACTTAGCATTTAAAAAACCGTACAAATTCACTGAAAAAACCATAGGTTTCACACACGTTATAGTTAGGAATTATCATTTACAAAACCTTGCAAATTCACTTAAAAAACGATAGGTTTCACACATGTTATAGTTAGCTGTACATTTCACTCGTAAAAAACCAATGAAATTCCACGTTATAGTTAGATCAGGTAACAATAACTTGCGCGACCGCAATCCACAATGTGTAATTTCAGATGTCATCATTGATGTCATGAGTGATGTCACTGACCATGTCATGAGTGATGTACTATGTGACGTCATCAGCAGTTTATTGTGGGCGCGCAAGTTATAGTTACCTGATCTAACTATAACGTGGAATTTCATTGGTTTTTTACGAGTGAAATGTACAGCTAACTATAACATGTGTGAAACCTATGGTTTTTTAAGTGAATTTGCAAGGTTTTGTAAATGATAATTCCTAACTATAACGTGTGTGAAACCTATGGTTTTTTCAGTGAATATATATATATATATATATATATATATATATATACTTATCTGTGTTTCTGTGTTGTAAAGGCCTGTTTTGTAAAATACTTAAAAAGGCCCTTGTTGTACTGAACTGCTTTGTAAGGGTTGCACTGTAACATCCATCGAGGAAAACACCACTTTGTAAATGTTACACACATAGTAACAGAATGGCCTCTGGTTCTATTCATCCAACCTGGTTTGGCCTTCCTTACTGCTTCCTTGTTGATCACTTGCCAGTCATTTACAGGTAATCAGTCAGGCAGTAGGATAAGTTGAATCTCCTTTATGTATCTCTGCTTTCCATATTCTAGCCTGCTGCCTGCATTTCATTTTTCTTTTTAACATCTGTATGTTCACCTGCCTTCTAGCCTTATAGCTGACTAGTTCTTTACCTTTGTGGCTGTCGGATTTCAAGAGTCTGAGTCCCTTTTTTTTGCCTGGCTGAAAAAAGGTGGCAATCAATTGCCTAGGAAGTCTATGGTTGTTCGTATGATTTTGGGGTCTTACAGAGAGAGTCTGCTGGACAGTTTTAAAAAGCAGACCTGTGTCTTATACTTTCGTGTCATGTCTTTAGTGTTAATGGCCGCTTTCTGGAAATGAATGCCTGTAGCCAGGCCACATGCTAACGTCTGCTGTTTAAAAAAAGTTCTATTTTCTTAGTTTTGATATTATCTTTGATTAAAAGAAGACAAAACATATCATGAATTGTCATTAATATGTGTCAATAAAGGATTGTCAAATCCTAAAGTTTCATAAATCCAGAAACCGATAAAAAAAAAAAAAATTTTTTTAAAAAGGGCAAATTATTTTGTAAATAAATGAGTCCCAATGCCGCAGACTTACAATTACACTTCAAGAGCTTTATGCGGAGAAAAACGTTTTGCATCGATTTTAATGCAGCACAGATTAACATAATTTTACTTAATATCCTGAATCCCTTCACCACACGAACAACATTTCTAGTTGTGGTCTTTTCTGTCAGAGTTTTGCCAGCTGTTCCACTGTCACTAGTGCGGGCACAAACATCTGCATCCCACAATCTGTGCATGGCATTGGTCAGCGGCATGTCACTGCAGTACCTTCTATCTGGGGCACTGTGGCAGCTATGCGAAGTAGCTAAGCGGCTTATGGAAAGGCACAAATCTGTACTTAATTCTACACCTCAGCATTCACTAGAGGCCAGAACATTGTCAGCTCACATGAATTACTTGATGGCTTATGAGGAGGACAAACACGACTTTAACTCACTTTATGTGACCGATTGGATTGGAAAGATGATCAAAATCCTACTCATAACTGTATTTTGTGGTACTTTTAATACACAAACCTACATGCAGTGATCAACACTTTCGCCTCCCCTAGCTTTTATGTGCAGCAGAGTTTTTTGTTGCTGTTTTTTGTGGGGGAGTTTTTCAATTCAATTCAATTTATTTACTTTATTCGGATAAAAACCTATCCATAAAAGAACAGTTCGCACTGCAATATATAAAATACACAAGTTCATATTGATCATAAAACCATTGTAAAAAAGCAATACAATAAAAATATTATTTATACAGTGCACATCGTGTTACGGGCACGAACAGCAGTTTTCAAGAAAGCACCCACACGAAATACTAATTCAACATCTTCCAAGTTCAAGATAGTTCTATATGCGGCTCCAAAGTGAACAAGTGAGTGTTTTTAAAAAAAGGTATTAAAAACTATTTATTGTACTGTATATAGAACTTGCAGAAGAATAAAAAATGTAGTGTAGTTTGCCCAGTCTGGCGGTCACACGGGCATGGCAAAGAATCAAGCTTATGCATGAAAGCCAAGGGGGAACCATAATAAAATTTTGACTGTGCCAGCCCTTAGCCGAAAGAGGAGTCCCCACTCGTAACAGCCCATAGGTTTAGTGAGATAAACGACCAACTGATAATGAATGTTCTTAACCCCTTCGGTGCTCATGACGGAATGGTTCCGTCATGACCCACGGTTGAGCTGTGCTCATGACGGAACCATTCCGTCATGAACCCGCCCGCGCAAGATTCCGCCAGCACAGCGGCGGAATCTGCGCAGCATCGAAGGGGTTAATAGACAAAAAAGTGGCTACAGTTGGTTTCCTGGACTCCATATCAAGTCTATCCTTTCTATAATACGTATAAAGTGCCGTCCCTAAATCTATTTTACTTACATGTCGGTTTTCAAAAATGTGTTCATAATCAACCCTGCTTAAACGCAATCTCATCTCAGCTAGCCATGGAATGTCCATGCGCTTTTCACACTTAAGGCAATCTCTTATAATTTCTCTTCTGAGGGACACAGCTGGATTTTTCCAAAAGGCTAGTCAAAATAGAGTAAAGCGAGCCTTTATAAAATCTTCAACATAGTATAGGTTTAGTTTGCTATGACAAACATATTGAGACGTAGAGATAGGGGCTCTCAAGAGTTTCCGGCAGAACCTATTCTCCTCATACTGGATGTTACAGATCTTTGAGAAGCCCCATACCTTAGCGGCATAAGTTGCTGTAGGTATACACTGAGATTTTAAAATGTTTTAAAAAGCTAAAATAACCCCCGAACTCCTGGGTTGGGGAGACTAAGAACCGAATTAATTGCTTTGGAAAATGTATTCCTGCAGTATACCGTATGATCAAACCATGAACCATTAGCAGCAAAAACCAGCCCCAAATAGGGAAAAGTGCTAGTGCATTCTAATCTTTGATTACCCACAGAGACAATATTTAAAGGGCGCTTCTTCGGCCAGCAAGCCATTATAAAAGATTTTTTTTTAATTGGTGCATAGGTCTAAGGAGGCCATAAAATCAACAAAAACCAGCACTAAAAGCCGCAGGGCATTAAGTGTGCGACCCATTTATACCGCATCATCAGCGTAAAGTAGGGCTGGGAGTATATGGCCGTTAACTCTGGGGACATCTTTTGTAAGCGCTGTTAGGGATGTGTGTAGGTTATTAATATATAAAATAAAAAGTAATGTGCCAAAACGTATCCCTGCCTGACCCCTCTACAGATTTTGATGTTATTAGAGATCTCCCGACCTGTATTGATCCTGACCCGGGCTTTCAGATTCCTATGCAGATATGCTAAAATATGTACTAAAACCTCATCCAACCCATATTCCAATAAAATGGACCACAGTCAGGACCGAGTAACATAATCAACGGCTGAAGTCAGGTCCATAAAAGCCAAATATATTGGTGACCGTTGCGCAATTGTATATTTCTCAAATATTAGATTAAGGTTTAGGCATTGTTTGATAGTTCCTACTTTACTCCTAAAACTAAGTTGACAGGGTTGTAAGATAGAGTTCTCTTCAGTACATATTTTTATCTTATTGTATAGAACCCTCCGTAAAAGTTTCAGGGTGGTGTCGATCAGGGAGATGGGTCTGTAACAACCAGGTTGGGAACGTTCGCCCTTTTTAAAAATAGGGACAATAATCCTGGTTGACCAGGTACTTGGTAACGGGGCGTTGGTTAGATTATTAAAAACATTTAACAAAAGCGGGGTCCAAAAATCTGGTTTGTGCTTAATGAGGTCAATAGATAAACCGACAGGGCCTGGAGCATTATTACCCAGGCTCTGATGTATAGCTTCCTCAACTTCAGATAGGGATATTGATATCCTTGTAGGGGCTGGGAACTCAGACAAATCTTTGTTATGTGCGAGGGCTGTATATAATAGAAAAGTCAGCTTCCCAAGACTCGCCAGATATATTACAGCTGGTCGGTGTTAGTGTTTGTCCCATTGCTCTCATATCTTTAACAGTGGCCCAAAAGATTTTTCCATTCTTTAGACTAGCGGCACTAGCATGTGCATCCCATTGTTCAATTAATAGTTCTTTCTTCCTCTGGGAGATAGCTAACTTGTACTTCTTTCTTAAGGACTGAATTGAGAAGGGACACCTCGGTTTAGTGGACAGGTCCTTGCGTAACTGACTCTTTGTCACTGAATACTCGCTATTAAACCATCTAGGTCCATGAGGTGTGATGATAGCGGGTTTCGATAACGCAGATAAAAAACTCCTCCAGACTGGAGGAGATAAAAATATATAATCAATTGTAGCACTTCCCCTGCCTCTGAATGCCGGTTCAGATAGATTATTATTCTTAGCAGGAGTGACAATGTCCATAACATTATTCAACTCGTGGGTTTGCACATGTTCCATCAGCTCGACACCCGTGTGGCAAGTTTGACCTCTGCTGCTGGGCCAAGGGACGGCAGTGCCTTCATGGGGCAGCTTAGCGTTAAAATCACCCCCAGGCAGGTACCAGCTGTTCTGTCAAAGCCATTCGAATCCCTTAGGATGGTAACGAAGTCAAACAGATTGATAATGTTTCTGTTGGGGGGCTACGAAAGTCATTATTACAAAACTTAAACAAATTCATAGATACCCCCCTTTTGTACTGTAGAACTTGGAATTTATCACTGTGGATTTGTAAAACCTTAACGCTAAACTCTGCAGCGATGTTCACCCAAATTGAAAGACCACCAGACGGACAACCGGATTTTGGGGATGAAGCTAGAACTTTAAAACATTCGAATCCTTCAAGATATATGTCTTTAGTGGCCCAGGTTTCATGAAACATGAGGATGTCCTGCTGTCTGACGAGCTCAAGCCAATCTACTAGATCTATTTTAGATTTCAGGCAAGGAACATTCCAGCTAAGTATGTTCAAATCTTGGTTATCACGACCATTAGGGTCAGTTATAGCAGCTTGGTCATGTATCTTGATTGTATGTAATGGGCCTATGGGTGTTTGGTCGACCCCGCCGGTCTGAAGGGGCAGCGGTAGTCAGTCCTGGGTATCTAAATCGGACAGTACTGTGAAATTATTCTTAACGGGTAGGAAGGCAGAGTCTTTAGAAAGACATCTGGGGGTTGGCTTCTAAAAATAGCCCAGTGGTAGTGACCACATTTTAGATGGGCTAGGGGTAAGGATCTCCTGTTTTCTCAGGAGTGTCCTTCCCATTGACGGTCTATGAAAATTAATGACAATACAATCCCATTCTAAGTTTTTAGGTAAGTCACCTACCCGACCCTTCGTACCATAATTATCTCCTTCACATTTAAAACGTTAAACTGCTTATTCTTAGACAACCAGTCCAAAAATGTGTTACGTAGTTGATCCCAGGTTTCCCTATGCTCCTCTTTAAGGTAAGGTACCCCTGCCAACACCAAAACGTATGGGCAGGCTGCCGGTGGCAGTCCCAACACATCTGTATTTGGCCTGAGATGGATCCAACTCGATAGGTCAGGTGTATTGCTACTAAATGAACCCAAATTCGGTGGGTCACCATTAGATCTAAGAATGGGATTAAGTGTAAGAACAGGGGAACAAGTGAATCAACCTCAGCCAAGGTTTGCGAGCCATTTTTAGGTAGGGAAGGTTTTGGCACTCTATTGACCTTGGGGAGGTGACACTCCCTTTGTTGGATGCATGTTTTACAGGAAGATACAACTAAAGGGTCATCAGGTGGACACATGGCATTATGGGATGAGCTATCTATAAATAAAACATTAGATGAAGAATTAGACACCCCACAGGGATGTCAATGTTAGAATTGACTGTCTCTTCCCGATGGTTTAGGCTGTTCATTAGGGTGTCCAAGAAATCCAAACGTTTCCATAAGGGTGTTAGTTACATGTCTATCAGGTCGCTTATCTGAGAGCCTACAGTGTTAATGAAGGCTTCACAAGATCTGGTGTGACGGGTGCGGTTCCATCTGAGTATAAGAAGGGTGACTAGCCTTACCACTCAAGGGTGGTACCGGAAAACTGGCGCTAGACTATGACTGCATCCAGGAGGAGAGGATACTACGGGATGTGCTGGTGCGTGGAGGCTGTTTCCTTTTAGTGCAGACTTCCCTGCCATCCTTTTGCGTTTGGTAGCCAAGGGGGCACCTATAATTGGCTGTATCTTGGGCAGGTCATGCCCTGGAACACCAAGAGTACTCCCACTAGGGATCAACTCATTGTTAGAGCCGATCACCAGATGCAAGAGATCATGAAGTGCGGTGGTACGGGCGGGATCGACTGATACCTCTCCAGACGCAGAGCCAGTCTGTACTACCTCACTTCCCAGTGACAGACTACGCTCTGTTAACTCAATCTCATTGGACACGATGTTAACCACCCTCTCCATCATGCTGTTAAGAGTAACAGAGGGGCGTGCAGGTGGTGGGTCAGTACATTTTCCCATGGCTGCTTACTTGGCTGGACTGTTGCTTAACTAGTCCAGTTCAGTTATTGCAGGCAAGCACTTACCTCGGACCCCTAGGCCAGAACTGCTGTGCCACTGGAAAGAGAGTGGGCGCAGCCCAGCCTCTGCTGGCCGCTGACAGGCACAGACGGGCCTGCTCGTGGCCCAGTCTTTGCCCATGCAGGCGCCCGGGTGAGCCCTGAGCTGCGGAAGCCCAGGCAATCTTTGTATGCGACTTCGGGCGCAGGAAACTTGGCATCAGCAGCGGCTGCTGTGAGAAGCACTGGGGGCTGTGGTCTGCTCCTCCTCCACTGCAAGAACAGGCTCCTGCGCTGCGGGAGCGCAGGCAATTTTTGTACGCGCCTACGGGTGCAGGAAATGTGGCATCAGCGGCAGCTGCCACGAGAAACGCCAGGGGCTGTGTTTCGCTCCTCCTCCACTGCAAAAACAGGCTCTGGGGGAGTTTTATATACCGCAAAATTGACTCGAACGTATCGGAGCACTTTACATAAGCACCAGTTGCATTACAGACGGACGCATTCCTTTTTGTTAGGCAAGGGGCGATTAAGTGATTTGCCCATAAACACAGGATGTTGAGCGTCCCTGCCAAGACTCGAACCCAGTTCACCAGCTTTAAGGTCGACCGTTCTAGCTGTTAGAACACATCCTCTCTCCAACCAACTGAGAAAGTCACCACACACACAGATATAAGTTTTAGTAGTAAAGGTGGGAAAGACGGGGACGCGGCTGGAAAATAGGGATTACTCACTACTAAAGGAAATAGGTTAAGGAAGGAGTAAAAAGGAGTTAAGGGAAGGCTTTTGAGGGACTTAGGGAGGGCATGCGCCCACCCACAAAAGATTAATAACAGCCCTACTCACAAACTGCCTTTCTATAGTTACTACAGCCAGAAAGGACCAATAACAGTAGTAAATGTGCTCCAGCTCAAAGCTTGAGTAAGTCCACCACCATATATGCCCAACCAATGGTACTGCAACACCCTCCCATAAAAAATAATGGAGACAAAGAATAAAAAAAAAATCCCATCAGAAATAAAAATAACTTATTTGTACTTTTTGAAAAAAACATAAACAAATTAAGTTAATGTTAAAAAAATACAAATAAATAAAGGATTTGTTTAATATAAAATATCTTAATAGTAAACCTATTTAAATGTAAACATTAATGTAACCTTCTTTTTTAAAAACATATTAAATTGATTTAAGTAAACTCTAAACATAGCTTTAAATAATTTTCACAACGTAGTAAATAAATATGCATTTTTTACTTTAGATGTTTTTTTTAAATCGTAGGAGAAATAATTTTGATTTAATATATTCAAAATAAGTCACTCTTTAATTCAACATTAAGTTAATAATGCTGTAGCATTTCTGTATTTTGTTCTACATTTAAATTAAATATTTTAAATTAATTTACATTAGTTTAACATTAAAATTATTTTACTGTTTTTAACTCCCATCTATTTCCATGGCAGAATTATTGGTGGCCATCAAGTGCCTTAAATCAGGGTCCCCATCTGACCCATGGCCTCCCAGTATACTCATTAAAGTGGCTCATGTTATTAACCCCATTGCAAATAGAGTTTTGAATACGTCACTGTTTTTGAGAACGCTTCCGGTTCAATGGAAACGTGCCAAAAGGTTGCCTTTGCGCAAAAAATCTATGGCTGATCCTAAAGTCCAAGCAAATTATAGGCGTATCTCTCTTCTCCCTGCATTTTCAAAAGTTGTAGAAAAACTTGTAAACTCCCAAATCTCGGGATACCTGGAAAGTAATGATCTCCAGCACCGGAGTCAGTCAGGATTCAGAACTAACTGCAGTACAGAGACAGCCCTGCTAGAGGTACTTGAGCAAATTAAGGGCACTCTTGATAAAGAGGGAAAGGCCGTCTTGATTTTGTTGGATTAATCAGTGGCCTTTGATACTGTTCCTCATCAGAGACTGCTGGTTCGTCTACAATCCATTGGGAAGTGGCTGACTTCCTCCTTGAGTGATAGAAGAAAAGACGTTTGGACCCCTACGTTTTTCTCTCCAATCTGTGAGTCTGCAGTTGGAGTGCCTCAAGGTTCTGTAATTAGCCTTACCTTATCCAATGCTTATCACACACCCTGGGCTGTATTAGCTGAGACTTTTGGGGTGAATGTTATATCATATGTCGATGACACCCAGCTGCTTTTCAGATGTGAGGAAGGTGAGCAGCTCTATTTAGGAGCTATTAAAATTGTCTCTCTAATGTGTTCAACTGGCTGTCCACCAACCAATTAAAATGTAATCCTGACAAAACTGAGATTGGGTTCTTTGGCCCCACTTTGCCAGATTTTGGGAGGACCGTTTGGTCTAAGGGCACTCCCCCTCTCTGGCCCCAGTAAAGAATTTAGGAATCAAAATTGACAGTGCCCTTACCTTCCAACCACAGATTAATTCACTGCCTGGCTCCTGTTTCGGGCTGTTACGCTTCTTGAATTTATTTTTACCTCTTCTGTCTGTTGAAGTTAAGAAAACAGTGATTCAAGCACTGTTAACTTCCAGACTTGGTTATGGAAACGCACCATGCCTTGGGTCTTCCAGAATATCTTCTTAATAGACTTCAAGTGGTGCAGAATGCGGCGGCTCGAATTCTTCTTAACCTTTCCCCAAGAACCCATCTGACTCTGCATCTGAAAGCGCTTCACTGGCTTCCTATCAAAAAGAGGATTCTTTTTAAAACCCTGGTCTTGGTTCATAAGGCACTACATGGTGCGGTGTACTTGAGGAGGAGGATTTGTGCCTATACCCCCCAAGGAATTTATGGTTCAGCCTATGGTCATTTAGCCAGAATCCCAAAAATCTGCCAGGCCAGGACTGGAGGCAGATCTTTCTCTTACCTTGGGCCAGTTGCCTGGAATAATCTTCTCCTGGAACTTTGTACCACAACTGAGCTATCCATCTTCAAGAAAAAATTAAAAACCTGGCTCTTACAACAAGCTTAATATGATGAACAGTGATTCTGCGAGTAGTGTTGCAATCAGTGCCGGGACAACCTTTGAAGTATGCATGAACTCTATTAATCTCTCTCATCATCATCATCAACTTAAATAAATGTTTAAACCTTTCCCTCGACTCGTAAATTAGGCTTCACTCCTTAAATTCACAGAGTGGGGACATGTAAGTCTACACTTTTGATGAACTTTACAATCCTAATTGGTGACTAATCAAAAGTAGTAAAGTTACTCAAAAGTGTAAGAGTATATGTACATTTGTAGATTTACTCACATACGTTTACCTTTGTGAATAGCCCCCAAAGTCTTTTGCCCTATGAGAAAGTCTCACCCTCCCATGCTTATAACTGGTTCACTCAGTAAATTCCCCTCCAGTAACCTGGTCTTTCTGGCTCTTATGCATCCCAGAGCAGAAGAGAGTGGGGCTATCACCGGTAGATGTACTAGACCATGGGTATGGGGCAGTGAAGGCGGTAAACTTGAGAATGAACCTTTCTGTAAGAAATTGGGTTACTGGTTGAGGGGGTGAAATCCTATTCCAGCAGGAACCACAATCCTTGTCACTGGGAAGACATAAGCAAACCCTAAATTAAGCTATGCGCAACCCTCGAGTAGCTTGGTAAAGAGCAATCAGGTTTAACTCAGAGGCAATGTGTAAAGTATTTTTGCAACACTTCAAACAGTAATAAAGTGAAAACACCACACAAAAGGATCCCACACCAGTAGAGTATTTTTTAATAAATAGACAAAACCAAATCAACAAAACTCCAATCAATAGAATTGAAGATATGCAGATTTAAAGATTTCAGTAAAAGTAGTGGCAAAAAAAGACATAAACAACCAACTGTGGATATCTGGTCACACCGGACTAGGAAAAGGTCACAAGGCTGATCGTGATGGGTCGGCTTCAGAGACCTAGTTTGCCCCCAGTGAACAAGAGTACCTTGGATCCTGGTTTGAGGATCGTTGCGAGGGTCCATGTCGAAGGTGTGTCGCACAGTCGAAGCAATGCGTTGGTTCTGAGATGCAGCAAGACTGTGGCGCGAGATCCTGCGTCATCGTAGAGGATCCCGTTGATGAGGGTTTGTGATGCAAAGTCTGTCATCCAGGGTGTGTAGCTCAGTCTGTGCAATGCATCGATTCTGAGGAGCTTTGGGGCTGTGATGCAGAGTCCGGCATCGTCTAGACTGCCATTGACAAGGGATGCGAGGGCCTGCACAGAGGATATGTCGTGCATTGGGTGTTATGATGAGGCGGCGTGCTGCGATGCAGGTCTTTGCAACGGGACCGATCCACGCAGCAGGGGCGATGCATTGGTTCTGCTCTGGGTTCTGCTACGTAGCAGAGGAGATGCATCGGTTCTGCTGGAGTCCCAGTGGCAGGCACGACACCTTCGGCCCACTTCCAAAGGTCCAGGACTGGGGTAGCGCCACTTGGCAGGGTAGACTCACAGATGCAGAGACCAGGTGCTAGGATCAAGGTTGTTGTAGCCTTATGTCCCTGAGGCTCTAGTGAGGAGGCCCGCCAAGTAGCCCTTTGAGTTACTTTGGGTCCTGGGTTCACCAGATGCAGGTCCAGTCCTTCTCACTCAGGCAGGAGGGCAGCAGGGAGCAGGTCAGCATAGCAGGGCAACAGTCCTTCAGAGCAGCAGTCCAGCAGCACAGAAGTCCTTCTTTCTGGCTCAGTATCCACAGTCCCACAAGTATACTGAAGAGATGGTGTTTGAGGTCCAATATCTATACCCAGTTCTGCCTTTGAAGTGAGAGAAGCTTCTAGAGGTGTTCTTTTGAAGTCCCCAGGCATCCTACAGTTCCTGTCCTGACTCCAGACTAATTACAGAGGGTATGCATCCCATTATGTGGACAGCCTATTCAAGTGTAAGTAGGGCTGTGCCCAGCCCTGCCTTCCCATCCCTCCAGTGGTGGCCCATCCAGGCACACCAAAGCTCTCTATTGTGTATGGCTGTCTAGGAGTAATGCACAAAGCCCAACTGTCAGCTACACCCAGCTTTCCCAGAGGCAGGCTAAAGGCACTAAATGGCTAAGACAGGAAAAGGACAACTTCCTAAAAGTGGCTTTTTCAAAATTATATTTTAAAATCCGACTTTACCATATGAGAGGATTTTTCATTACGATTCCAAAGCTTATTAAATGTAATTAGATAACTCAATGTTATCATACAGGAGAGGTAGGCCCTGCAGCATTGAAAAACGAATGTAAGAGTTTTTCACTACCAGGACACATAAAACTTAAAACTACATGTCCTACTTTTTAAATTCACTGCACTCTGTCCTCTGGGCTGTTCAGGCCCTATCCTACGGGTGAAGTATAGGTTTGGGCTTGGCAAAAGGTTTATTTTGCCAGGCTGAAATGGCAGTTTACAACTGCACACACAGGCTGCAATAGCAGGCCTTATACATGTTTGAAAGGGCTACTTACATGTGTGACACAATCAGTGCTTCAGGCCCACGAGTAGCATTTCATTTACAGGCCCTGGGTACATGTAGCACCACTTTACTTGGAGCTTACAAGTACATTAAATATGGCAATTGGGTATGAGCCATATCTACTATATTTCAGGTAGAGAGCACTTTAGCACTGGTTAGCTGTGGTAAAGTGTGCAGAGTCCTATGGCCAGCAAAAAAGAATTCAGCAAAAAGTGGAGGGCAAGGCAAAATGTTTGGGGTTGACCCTGCAGAGGGGGCCAGGTCCAACACTTCCTGTACCTTTACCTTTATTACAGCTCTAAAGTGAGTCTGACTGGAATTGCAAAGGTGGTGCACGTCTTATTTTATCTCAGCTGTCGGAAATTATGGCATGTTTGTGTTCGAAGCCCAGTCACATCCACAGCAGCCATCTTTTGTTTTTAAAGAAGAACTACTTTATGTCCCATCACTAAAGCCCTTATGAAATGTCAATGGCACAATCCGGGCAGGAGTAATTATGAGGGTATTGCAGGGATTCTGCACATACACAGAACTATGCGCAGGATTATGGGACCTCAGTGTATAGGGGCTATGCCTTCCTACCGCCTTAGTACCCATGAGCCCAGAACCAACTAGCTATATTGTCTCACTATCTCTCCTACTCACAAATGGAGAAACCAATGATTAGACACCCCAGAACACAACACTGCCGGATCTCTCAGGAATCGCGGTAACGAGACACACCTCTTCGCTCGCTTTCTCATACTTGTCCACAATAAGATCTGACATAAACACGAAAATAGTTAATAAACATGCTCTAAAATGCAGTATACGAGCCACCACCAGCAGCAAACTGCATTATATCAATAGAGTTAGCAGCAAGGCCATATATCATAAATGGAGATGTCATTTTATAAGGACAGTGGATAAAGGACTATAAGGCCTAACCACCCTCCCCTTGGTAAGCAGAAGTATTATTGTATAAGAGAAGATCTCTGGGCTTTGTCAGCAGACCCCATACCTCAAGCCATAGATCGTATTTCTACATCACAGGTGCGGGTTGCTCTTTTTCCTGGAAAGGTCCCTCTCCAAGTGTGTGTTACCTAAACATGCATTCCCATTGTATCAATGTATTCGCCTCTAGCAGAAACAGCTGCATTGCTATGTTTTGTCTAAATGCTAGGGCCTGACAAGAACAGAATAACAAGAGGCAGTGTTTATCAACCTTGCTCACAATGTTCAGACGAAACTCAAGGAACAGGCAGAGAACGAGCACAACGGAGAGTTCTCATGTGAAAGGCATAAACAGGGTCATGCAAAAATAAAGACACAGAGTGTCATGCGCAAAAGCAGCATCATGGCTACCGGGCTCATGCTAACTTAAAGATATATACAATGTCTCTAGTAACCACGTGACAAGGTGAACTGCTGGATTACGAGTACAGGGCTTTAAATTTGTCTACGGTCTCATACAATGAAGGGTCTTGTAACTTGGCTGAATGTAGTAATGGTGATTCTTCTTCAAAGAGTGATGACTTGGAAACCAATTAGGGGTATATAGTAGAGGGTACTAGTAGTAGCAAGTTGGTTGGAGCTTCCAGTATATGCGGCTCTTCTAGACCTGCTGGAGGCTCACCCAATCAGTTAACATATTGTCCTGGAATGTGGCGGGGATTAGTAAAATGCTGCCAGAATCAGACTGCGGACAGTTCATAGATGCTCATGCTATTTGCCTTTTCCAGGAGACTTGGTGCTCTTCCCTATATTTAGGAAGGTGTTTACATCTTTCTGTAAAAATGCGGTTCAGTCAGGTAGGGGAAGAATTTCAGGCGGCTTAGCAATCTTGGTTAGATTTTGCTCGAATGCTCAATCAGCCCAGTCCCTATTGACTCTCCAGATATATTAGCGATTAGTTTGGTGCTTACATCAGGCATGTCTTTGAAAATTTCCAACGTATATAATCGGGTGGAAGCTTGCATTGTAGAGGCTACATAAATGTGCTAGAGAGCAACCTCTCTCAGCTATCTGGAAAAAGCTATTTAATAGTAGCTAGGGATTTCAATTCAACCATTGAACCCATGATAGTAACCCTCTGTGATTTGACATTGGAACAAGGTAGCCAGTGGAAGATCCCGCAGATAGAACTTCCTTCTGTGAAAGAGTCACTTAGAGCAGCCAAGTGTCAGCATTGACGCTCAAATTTGATTTACGAGCAGCCAATGGAAGGACACCCTCAAATAGGGAAGGCAAGATTACTTGTATTAGACTGGGTTATTCTAGTAGAATTGACTATTTTCTATTTGACTTGAGCCTGTGTTTGTTATTTACCCCACCCTGTTTTCTTTGTGTATTAATGGGGTGGTGGACTATCTGAACAAAGATGAGTGTGACTCACTGAAAGTGGGTGGCCGGAGGATGCCCGCTCAACTTTTTGCGGACGAAACCTTATAGCTTTTGAAATTGCCCCAGGGGTTACAACAGCTGTTAAATAATTGTAATGCTTTTTGTTTTGAGCAGGGGCTAGAGTGGAATTGCTTGAAGACCAAACTTACGCTAGTCAGCCATGTAAAGCAAAAAAATCGCAAGAAAAATATGTATGTGGGCAATAACTCAGTTGTTAACCTTTGATTACCTAGGAGTAAGATTAACACCAAATCTAAACTGGGCTTTCCAACTTCAAAAAACGCACATACTTCTAATGCATCATACAGCGAGTATAGCAAAGATCCACAGAAGGACAGTATCTAAGAGGGCTGCACCAGCCTTAGAGGCAGCGGCGGCTCCTCCACAGTGGCGAAGAAGCGTCACCCTACTGGCTCAGAGCCAGCAGCTGAAAAATAAAATGATATTTTATTATTGTTTTACTTTTCAGTTGCTTGCCGGGCCATCGTGTGTAGGGCGGGGCGGGTCTAGGATCACAAGGAGGAGTGATTGGTGCACTTCTAAGTGTGAATGTCTGATTGGCTGGCTGTCTTAGGCCGGCCAAACAGGCATGCGCAGTTAGGTTTCTCTAACCTGTCTGTGTTCTACAGCTGGGTGGAGAAATGGCACAGACTCCCTGTGCTTAAGCGGAGGTCAAACCAGCCCGCACAGGCCAATCTCGGCGCTGCTCACAAATTATGTGATCAGCATATGGATTGGTTGGGGAGTCTATTCCAGGGACTGTCAGGAGCATCAAGTGAATGGAGGAGCACCGAAGCGCAAGGCGGCCGCAGGATCAGGTACGTTTTTTTTTTTTTTCAACCCTTCACCCCGGCTGCCACCGCCACTGCTGTCCTGCAGCCCCCACACCCCCCACTGCATATTGGCAGGAGCCGCAACTGCTTAAAGATATATAATGTAAAAGCCCTAGGGGCAGGTCTGTATGGCTCAGAAATTTGGGCGGGGGCATAAACACTAAAAATTCTGTTAACTGTTGAAAACAAGTTTATTAGATCTCTCTTGGAACTCCATTTGAGTACGCCAATGACTTAGGTGTGTTTGGACCTGGCAAAGAGGGGAATATCCCAGATAATTGAGTGGAGATTTTTTATTTGCTATTGTTGACTACGACAGACCTAAAATCATACTGAATGGGTTTAAGAGATCTCATGTCTCCTGCATGTGTCCTCAAAATCCCGTGGCTGAACTCGGTAAGTCACTACTGGGGAAAATGGGTCTGAAGAAATTTTGGTTATCCCCAGAAGAAATGTGTTCAGTATCTAAAGCAGGATTAAAACAAGTATACTGGGAACTTGTGCTGTTCAAACTGTTACTAATTGCAGAAGAACAGTGACTATGCAGTTTGGAGTTTATGAACGTCAAACCATGCCACTGGTATGAGCCTACAATAGATGAAATTACCCCCCATACCCGAACACATAAATTGAACATACGGTTCAGATAGAAGACTCTTCCAACAAAAAGTAAATGGACTGAAGCTGGTCCTGGGGGTGATCTTTGCCTGGCCTGCGTAGGGGAGCCGGAATCACTAGCGCATATCATATTCTTTTGCTGGCCTATCGCAATCAAAGAGCACAGTGGATAGCTCCTCTATGTAGGATATTGGGTACTATCCGGCACGTGGAGGCTTTTAGGATCCTCAGTACAGACACCAGTAGATTGGTGGTGTATTCTATTGCTGAATTCCTGAGGTCAGCCTGGATTTGGAGCAGCGAGTGCATACGACTTAGTGAGCAGTCCAGGTACTGTTCTTTTTATTATTATTATTATTATTAGCACATTTATAAAGCGCCTGGTTACACTCAGCCAGTGTTACCCTCTTACGGGCTACAATGAACTGAGATCCTTTGTGTATGTATTCTTTTTATATTGCGTTTTTGCACACTGTCTGGCATATGATGCAATAATTGTGACCACTCTAATTTAAGGTGTCAGGCTTGGCAAATGTTACATAGAGCCTTAGCTCTTTATTGCTCTTTTGCACAAACCAGAGAGCCGTTATCTTGGAATTTATAAGCTATTTTATTAGAAATATATCAAGCTAGCCTTATACTGCTAGTGCTGCTGAAATTGTTGCTAAAAAGAAGTTCAGACCATACCTTAATGGCTAACTTTGATTGTGGCTTGATGCTGCTATTTTTGCACTTTGTCTTCATGCCCCAAAGATGAATGATCTTTTACGTGCTTGCACTTTTAATTGTGGTTACCATATTTCTTACTTACTGCCAACATTAATGTAACTCAGTTTTACAGGGGAAGGCAAACTGTGTTCACTGCACAAATCATGTTGAATAGTTGTAAAGTTGATATATTGGTGTCTGGACTTGTAAAAAGGGGTGAGTGGCTGAAAAGTTTCAGCGCTTTGTCCATCATCTCCTTGTGTTTGCCCTAGGTTGGCAGGGTATGTCCAGACGTGGGTCCCTTGCTCACTGTGCCACTGGATTCAAGCTAACCTGGCTAATGAGGAGTGTTACCCCGAAACTGGTCCCAGGATGTTTGTTTCCGGTCCAGGGAAGAACTGGCTTGGCAGTTCGGGTTGAACTGTTCCCATGAGGCACAGGGTCAAGACTGATTTGCATATGGCTGGGTCTGAACTGGGGTGGCGAAGTGAGCTAAAGAACGATGATGGATTCAACACAGATCTGTGACTGGGGGTGAGTGTCTGAAAAGTTTCAGCACTCCGTCCACCATCTCCTTGTGTTTGCTTTGGCTTGTAAAAGACCTGTTTTTAAAAGTGTTTTAAACCTCAGTGTCTTTAACTCATGTTTTTAATCAATGTAACGGAGTACTTACCTGTGTAGGATATATGAAATATATGTACTGCTGCTTTCTGTATTATGGTTTTTGGAGCAGACTCAATGCAAACTATGAAGCCACTGCACGGGAGCACTTTAATCTCACTGTATGATGGTGTTATTCAGTGTTTATTTGTTGCTTTCTATGCATATGGTTGTGATGATTTTAAGCTTGGCTTGTACTTTTATGATCCCGGTGATCGAAATAAAGTTATCATGATGATGGTCACAATGTAAACATCCAGAAAATGCCATGGGCTTGAATGATACCCGATCCAACCAATGGCAATACAGGGAAAATAGGAAAGCCTAGAACAGAAGGAGCGTGATCCAAAGCCTACACTCTCTCAATACTTCATACTTGTACTTTTTTAGACAATTGATGACATAAGGTTTGCCGAGATATTAAAACTGTCTTGATTGTTCAGCGCAATGGTTGCACAAATGAGCAAAGCATATTTGAACACATTTATAGGAGGGCATAAAAACAGCTATAATTGTATGAAGAACATAATAACTAACTTTCCATAAAGCAGTCTTTTGGTGCCTAATTCACAAAGGGCTTCCACGCTCTTGGCAGAGGCCCGCAGTCGGGGTAGAGGGTCCGCACTCGTGGCAGAGGCCCTGCAGACGGGGCAGACGTCCCGCACTCGTGGCAGAGGCCCCGCAGTCATGGTAGAGGGTCCGCACTCGTGGCAGAGGCCCCGCAGACGGGGCAGAGGTCCCACACTCGTGGCAGAGGCCCCGCAGTCGGGGTAGAGGGTCCGCACTCGTGGCGCGACCTCCGCATTGCAGTCTCTCATTGGGGAGGTCCCACCATGACAGCGGGGCCTCCACCATGAGTGCGGAGTCCCTTTATGAATTGGGCCCTTAGTGTCCTGTAAATAATAAAAAGAGAAGAGCATGTGTCTAACCCTTCGAAGGGGTCTACATGTTTCTGTAATCTAAAGGGCCCCTAAGGATTCTCTGTTTTCTTCAGAACTAGAATCCCCCAAATACCAAAACTCCTTCTGGTATATTTGGGATTGAGTCAAATAGTCACATGAATAACTTGGACAGCCAATGCTGCAGGACGCTGGTTTCCTTCGCTTCTTTTGTGTGAGTTCAGCACTATGCTTGACCATTACACATTTTATTGTTTGTGCCCATTAACCCTAGGAGGTGTGTGTGCACTCTGGCAGTTTTCTAAGTATTTCAATGCAATGGTAGATGCACTGACAAGTCCCCCCTGCTGCTAGGTGTTAGGTGGGAACCAATGTAGTTGTTCAGCAATCTTGCCACTGCCTATATCCACTCTGTTATAATTGTTTGAGGTGTAAAACTAAGAACGACAAGTTTTCTTTGTCTTGTCGTGATATAGGGTGATTTGACCCCTATGCTTGAAATCTAGTATTTACTATTAGAGCAGGCAACCTCTTCCTATAAATGTGAGTCTGACCATGTGGACCTTGTAATGAAAGAAACAGGACTACAAGCGCCAAAATGCAAATTCAAAAGCCTTGAGAGGATGAGCAGCACATGCCAGGATTTGGGAAACTTGCTAGTATTGTTTACTGTACAGACAGCAGTGGTGCCCGGTCTCTCCCTCTGCAACAGTGCATGGTCTTGATAGAGCGTCACGTTATTCTGAAATTTTTTAGGGGTGCATCATAATCACTGTTAGTCCGCACCCACATATTAATCGACATAGTTTAGGTGTGACATAGAATTGTATCACTAGAATCTGTTTAACATAGGTGTGATTAGAAATGTAACCATGCTTTTCATCAAAAGTAATTGCAGATCATTGCAAATGTATTTTAGTAAACGCATAATGTTTGATTTTCATGTAATGCAATGTATTAGGTTTAAACGTGTGCCATGTTAAAGTTGCACGTTTAGTTTACTTATTCACGTATAAAAGAGTAATTAAACTAATGCTTAAAGCGTGCTTTTAGAGTGTGTTTAACAGTGGAAAGGCCTGATCGCATATACGTTTAAGGAGAAAGGCCTGTTCATTTTCTTATGTTAGCTAAACGTTGTAGGCCGAAAATGATTTCCCTTGGTAAAGGCTTTGGGTTTCGACATTCAGCTTGTTAGAGAGACTAAGTCTTTGTTTTAGGAGTTAGGATGGTACGAGAAGCCAACAGGGGAGTGCATTGGAATTTACGGATGATACTTTCAGCGGAGAAGGTGCTTGGGACCCAAGGTCAAGCTAACCGTTGTTGGATGAAGTACAAGTTTCACTGGAAAAGTACTGGAAGAAGACCTGGCTGAAGAGGTGTGTCGAAGGGCGTGTTCTACGTTTTTGGGATTTTGTATTAGGGACAGTGCCCCGTGGGTTGAGCAGTTGAGGTTTAGATGGGAAGCTAGAAGGAGCATCTTAGAATGAGCTCTGACTAAGTGAATGTACTTCTAAGGAAGTCTTCACTTCTGACACCTTTTATTCTCTTGCCTGGGAAGAGAAATGCTAAGTAGGGATGTCACCTTAGAGATAGAGTAGGGAAAGACTAACTGTCTTTCTTTTAAGCTAATGGTTTCAGATATAGAGATTGGACTAACTATTGTTTTATTGATGCTTTTAGAATTGATTATCCTTTTTATTCTGAGTCGTATGAGACTATTTATTTTCTTCACCTTGTATTGAGGTGCTTGTATGTGCATTTATTCCTGGTTGTAATAAAATCTTAACATTTTAGATTCAGAGTCAGTGGTCCTTAGAAACGGAAAATTTTGATTCTGTTAATTATGTATTGAGATTGGAATTTTCTCCCCTCTACACTATTTAGCAGATAAAAAGATCCTGGCAACCTGAGAGGATTCTTGGAGATTATAAGGTAGGCAAGAATCCGGTCCTCTCAGTCTCTCCCTGGACAGCAGTGCACGGTCTCTCCCTCGGCAGCAGTGCAAGGTCTCTCCCTCGGCAGCAGTGCATGGTCTCTCACTCGGCAGCAGTGCACGGTCTCTCCCTCGGCAGCAGTGCAAGGTCTCTCCTGCTCCCACACAGCTTCTTAGTCTGTTGCTCCCAGGCTTCACCTTCTATGCCAGCCATGTTGCAGACAAGTTTGCCTCCATCTCTTGCGTCTGAACCCACCTGCAATGTGAGCGACCTGTGTGTAGTGCAAACGGGAAACAGCATTTACAATGCGGGTGGAACCACGTGTTCCATTACCCTGCAAGCATTACTGCGCTTGCCTTTACCACACATATGCCTTAAGCACACTTATGCGCAAATCGAGGCAGTCAGCGCTCTAGATTCAGAGCGGATAGGCGGGGTGATTGTGTGGAGGAACAGGAAGGATCAGTGCAGTTAGGATCAGGACACAGCTTGATAAGTAGGGCTGGGGCCTGGTTTTAGGGCTCAGGGCGGAGGGTTTGGGGTATTGTTTAGGTCTTAGGGAGGAGGTGGGCGGGGATTCGATTTTAGGGCTGGGGGCCAGGGTTTAGGGCTCAGGGCGGGGTTTGAAGGGGCAGTTTTTAGGGCTGGGGGATGGTTTTAGGGCTCAGGGCGGGGGGATGTGGTTGAGGTGGTTTTTAGGGCTGGGCTTTAAGACTCGGAGTGGGGGGTCGGGGTAGTTTTTATGGCTGGGAGAGGGGTGGTTCTCAGGGCTCAGAGCGGGGGGTGGGGGCTGGGGTGTAATCTTTCCCACGCATATGCCTTTACCATTCATGCCTTTACAATGAAATTTGTTGTAAAGGAATGCGTGGTAAAAAAAGCCTTGTGGTAAAGACCGGGTTGTTAAAGCATGTGATAAGATCGCATGCGTGGTTCCATCGTACAACCAGTGCAGTAGGTTTGACTTATTGGGTCCTGCATCTGAGGCTCTTAGAGGTGGAACGTCAGCTTTTATGGTACCAAAGCAGTAGGATCACAATCTGTACATCATGTGCAACCCATCACTAACTGGGTGCAGGGACAGAGAGGAGCAAGCAGCTGCCCTTGGGAAGTCGGTTCCCACAGAACGCGAGGTCAGCTGCGCAGTTGCACATCTCATACTGGGATAACGTGTGCATTTACGACTGGTACCAGAAAATCATTGTCAGACTAGCGTCTCACTTAAAATCTGGGTCTAAAGTACCATCTAAACAAATATCGACCCACTGGAGAAATCTAAACCATTGGATGAGTGGGTCCCTCCATCTCTGGGCCTGCGGGTCACTGCACGGCTAAAGCATTGATTGCAATGTCCTTGACAATCCGCTTGAAGTGCAGATCTATTGGTGTTCTGTGAGGCAGTGAGTGTGCCTCTCTCAGCAGATCCTCACTTTACCAGTATCAGCTAGATGGTTGAGGATGCAACAGGTGGGATTCTGGTTCTCCCATGGATGGGGCGTGCCCCAGACCTTGCAAGAGCTATGTTGTAACGTCACAATGAGCCAGAGAGTTTAGCCTTGTCCACTGGACAGGAAATGGGAGGGTTAGTCCCGCCCACTGTCTCACACATCTGTCATGTTCCTCACCACTTATTGTCCTGACCACAGGACAATGCCTTCCAGAGCCCTGAGGCAAACCTGCTAGGGGGTGGGGGGGGGGGGATGAGGGTGAATGTGCCCCAGTTCTAAGTGGGAAATAGTAGACATCGGAGTGTTAATACCTAAATCTGGTTCACCATTAGTGCAGAAAATTGTGCACTTTTTTCCACTCAGAAATGTAAGCAGGTAAACATGATGAACACCTGGCAAAGGTTGCTCAGGAAGGCACCACACTATCCTCAGGTTTGTGGCTCGAAATGTGGGAAAATATAGTATTACCACTCTATTCCCTATTACAACTTGTGGAACTCGTAAAAAATAGTAAAACTTGACCAAAAAGCAAACCCAGCCGTATTGGTAATACCCTGAGCCGGACTGCCGTGTTGTTCTACTGTGGCTTTTGTAATGAGAAGAAAAAAGCATGGTATTCATAAACTAGTCTTGTATAATGGCCTGTAACACTTATCTCCTCCTTTGTTAGCTTTAGCCTACCCATTTGGGGTCATTCCTCAACAATTACTTTTAATATTCTGTATGAACCTTATTTTCACTGTGCAGCTGCTCAGGTTCAGTAAAATTGGACTAATGCATATGATTGTGAAATCCTGGAAATTCTCTCCACTCCTATACTACTGTTCAATTGAGGAATATTGTTTTCACATTCTTCCACATTCTGCATTATTTATAATCCTCTCATTTGATTCTCCCTCAAACTCTCTGCCAAGACGCATGCCAACAGTCCTTGATTCTCCCTGAGAGATTTGGGGGACCAAATCCTTTCACTCAGATAGATATCAGTCTGTATGCGTTTGCAGCTGTCTGTGAGTGTGAAGGAAAACAAATGTGTGCAACCGTATGTCTGCAAAATTCAACAAACGTGTGCAAATGTGTGCAAATATTTTCAGAGATGTGTGTAAAAGTGTGTCTTTGTGAAAATGTATTATCAAATCTGTGCATATAGGTGTGCATAAATCTATGCAAGTGTGTATGAGCACGAGCTTGTATGTGTGTAAATATTTTCACATTCTTGCCACTTTTGTGCAAATGTATATGTGCAAATGTGTCAAGCTATTTATGTACTCTTTTGTGCAAGCTTGAGGGAAGGTGTATATGCAAACGTGCAGTCTTATGTGCTTGCATGCAAGTGATTGTACAAACATAAGTAATGCTTGTCTGTGTAGGTAAGCAAGTGTGGTTGGTTTCTCGTGGTTAAGGTTTGAATAACTGTATGGGGAACCATACAGTAAAGAATTCACAATTTCTTGTCTGAAATGAATATCAATCATGTAAAAGTACAAACAGAAGGGAGCCATTTTTAGGTAGCTGTCTGGCTGTGAAATATATATTGTGAGTTTATCAAGAAAACACAGGGGCTTCGAGCTTGCTTCATAGTCGTCTCCCAGCTTGTCAAACTTGAGTTTGTCCCTACCATGGAGCATAGTCAATCTCTACCAGCTCTTTGGGTTATCTGGCTTTCGTGCTTCCACTGCTTGCTTTTCAAGCACTGCTTTTTAGGTCTTGCCTGAGACAGCACATATGTTGTATACTTAGAGGGGGCTTAGAGCATACCCATTACTTAGCTTTGTTTGTTTCATCACCACTCTCATGTCCTTGCTTCTCTTTGGTCAGCGCATGCCTGATTCAATTCCTCTCCATGTGTTTGTCCCGCCCTGGGAGCATGGCCCAAGTACCTCTTCCTTTCCCAGTGGCCTTCCACTGGTCCACTTTCGGAGCTCCATTTTTTTCTTTAAGTGCCAGCACTCAATAAGAGTTTATGTGTTTGCAGCCCATCTCCCTCATATCCTAACCCTGTCAGTAGATGTTGCTGGAACCCGCCCATCTCACACTGTCTATCATCCTGCTGCCCCCTTATACCCTCCTCCCTCTGTCAAACATGTGTCTAGACTCCTCCTGCCCTCCTCTTGTTGTCCATCATGTTGCTTGCCTCTCCTGGCCCTCCTCCTACTGTATGTATTGGCTGCACCACCCGCCATATCATAACAAAAAGCTCTGACATGGCCAGTGCTTGCTGCGACATAGCACTTTTTTTTCCAAAACATTTAATTAATTAATTAATTATTGACCTCTGCGGCGGAGCCCAGCCGCGGTGGTGCTTTTCCAATTCCACCCTGTCCGTCATTTTTGCTTGCTCCCACTATCATTTCCACTCCATCTGATGTTGCTTGCCCTCCTGTCCTGCCACAAAAAAAAATTAACAAAGCCAAATAGCTCTCACGTATGCAAGAGCTATTTGGCTTTGTCAACTTGTTTTTTTAGCCATGTTGTACAGCAGCACGTCTGCTGTGCATTATGGTTGAAAGTTAAAAGTGCTATAACAGGGCAATAGCGCTTCTTTTCAGCTTTCAAACATGCTGCTGTATAACATTTCTAAGAAAATCTTGACGCCAATAGAGCTCATACGTGCGCGACATATTGCTTTGCCAATGCTTGTTTCTTTTTGATTAAGCACTACATGAGAGTGTATGTGTCTTACATCTCCCTCATGTAGTTCTCTCACCCTTCACTACATGTTGTTCTCTTTCATCCATTTTCTTCATCCTACCTGCACTATGTTACGCTTGCTTTCATTTACTCTCCCTCCTTTTACTTTCTCGCCTGTGTTGCTTCCCTTCCCCTCCATACATGTTCCACCCCCCACGTGTGCCCTCCTTCTCTGTAACCCAATGCTTCTCCTACCCACCGACGTCCCCCGTGTTGCTTTTGTCCCTATGCCCTCCATTTTACTTCCCCATTCTCTACCTCCATATATGTCACCTATTGCTACTCCTCCCTACCCCCAAATTCCTACACCCCCCACCCTCACTCTCCATGTTGCTCTTCCCTTCCAGTCCTTTAAATGAACCCTTTTGCATATTATTTTTTTATTTACCTATCTGACTCAGATCAACTTATAAAAAAATATAAACAACAGACACAACATAGGCATTTGTTTTTCGTATTAAGCGATGATTCACTGCATCAGGAATCTTTATCAGCATGGCTAAAAACAATTGGCAAAGCAAATAGGTCTCAAAAGCAATACTTATTGATTTAGCCAATACTTGTCGGTGATTGCTGCACTTAGTGTGACTATAAAGTTCTTGCTACTTCTTTTTCTTTTCTCAAGTGGAAGATTTGACAATTGCACAGTGTTTTGAGATCAGTTACACTCACTTGTTGTATCTCATCAAGTGAACCAAACTGTCACTAGAACTCCTCGTCAAACAATTAACAATGCCAAGAGGCGCAGTACACAAAACTCACTCAGATGCTGATATCATGTGCAAATGTTGCACAGATGAGTAGTGATATAATTTGAATATTGCACCATGGACCTCAGTTAACACATCTTGTTTGACACAATAACCTAACCGTTTTTGCAGCCAGAGATCTTATGGGTAATGCAGCAGGTAAATATACTACAGAATGAATAAAATACTGCTAAACAAACATCAATCAAATATATAAACCCAAGCCACTGTTAGGGTAATGGGCCAGGTGGTTCTGCTACCGCAAGGTCTGGTAAGAGGCAGCTTTGTTACATCCACAAAGGCTGATCATCTCACAGTTCATGGTTATCCTAAAAGGCCAGACATGTGCTAGCTATCTGGAACATCTTGTGGGAATTTAAGTACAGAGGGGCATATCAGCAAGCAGGCGATAAAAAATTATCGCCGCTTTTGAGTCCGTTTTTGGACGAAAAGCGGCAATAATTTTATCGCCTCATCAGCAAGGTCACGCTATCGCGTGAAACCTTGCCTTATCGCCATTTCCCTTAACGCCCATATTTGCATCTCTAATGAGATGCAAAGTGGGTGTTCCTCCCCAGGATAACGGAAGAAATGTCACTAAGCGACATTTCTCCTAATATCAACCCTCATGCAAAGCAGCATAGCGACAAGAAAAGTAGCGATATCCTCTGTTATCGCTACTTTCCTTACGCCTGCTTTGAAACTGACTTAGCCATGATATCCTATGGAAGGTGGATATCATGGCTAAGTATGTGAGGCCCTATCAGCAAGCTATCGCCAAAAGTTGTGTGATTATCGCTGGATTTCCAGCGATAATCGCACATTTGGCAGCTTGCGCTCTGAATTTTATCGCTTTGGAGATAAGCGTTGCTAATAGCATGCTATCTCCACGATAAAATTCAGAGTTGGCAGGCGATAATTATCCTCACGCTAAGAGCGCTGAGCGATAATTATCACCGGCCCTTGCTGATATGCCCCAGAGTAACTAAGGTGTGTGCGAGAAAATGGATATGGGAAGCACTATCTTAAAACTCAGTCTTGAAACGATTTGGTACTACATAATTTCCTGCCTCTGAACTCAGCAGGCTCAGACCTAGACTTCTATAGGTGTGCTTCAAACACAGAGGTCAAATGTCAGGCCTTGTCTTCGACTAATTGCTGATCATTCTTTTAACACGTGGATTGGTGTTCACTTTTCTTTCTCTGACTGCAAAGTGAGGGGAGTTTTTAAAGTGAACTTAGTGGCAAGCATGCTGGGTACATGGCGTGTGAAGGGGCCAGCTTTAGAATGTCATTTTTGGAACACACAACAACATTTAAATACCTGTACATGAACTGTTCATATATTTTAGAATGTATCAGCAGTTAGGAAAGCAAAATGAAGCCCATTTATAGGTCTCGGCTGCGAAGGCTGCGCTTGCGCAGTCTCGCTCCGAGATTTAATGACTTGGAGAAGAGGGGCTTGAACCCGTCCCTCTTCTCCCCTGTTCTCCATTGGCTGGCCTCTTGAATGCTGGCCAGCCATTGGAGAAGAGGTCAGTCATTCAGATTAGGCCCCGTCCTTTTCGGATCGGGGGGCGTGTTTTTTGCAAGAAGTCTCAAGGAGGAGACAACAGCAAAACACGCCCCCGAATCCGAAAATGCCGCTGCCTTTCTCCGAGGCATTTCTGCTCTGCCTCGGAGAAAGGCAGTCGTGTGCTCGTCCGCTCCCCCTGCGTCCGGTGGCCAAATGTTACAGGTATGAAAGGGCTACGCGCGCCATCGTTGAAAGTAAGTAAGCACACGGAAGACAATGCGACACTACGAGTGCTTTTCATTGTCGTGCGTCTGCACTACTCATGTTTTGAGGTGCTGCAGCCTTGTTCACTTATGGGTTCGAACAAGGCCAGGCAAAAGTGTGCTAATTTGTCTCACTTAGGAAGTGGCGGGGCTGAAGAGATCGATCTTTGTAGAAGACCAAAGCCCTGGCACATAGGCTGATCGTGGCTAGCCTTTAAGCAGGGCATTGATCAGCCTGTGTATTTTCATAAACGATTTAGAGAATGTATTAAGTGTTCGACTGCTTGTGTGGGCTTTACGTGTCTGTTAGGGGCTTGGGGGTACACGTCTTATTCACAGCTGTAAACTGCGGTGCTGCTACTCTCAACCTCTCCCCAAGTCCAGGTAAACTAAGGTTACTCTGGTGGCGTCTGACTGCCCCGCTGGACTCCGCGGCAGCACTGACCTGTTGACATCTCGGCTTCAAATGGTGTTTGTTACCAGAGGGGTTTCTTCTAATTGCACCAGAAGCAGAGGCAGTCGCCGCCATCAGCTAATGCAAACTACAGCTCTGCAGCCACAGCCCGAAGCCCATCACGCACTCCAGTCACAAGGGACCCGCTAATTTCCGGACTGCGTCCCCCCAACCCCTCCTTAGCCCTAGCCCCCCTCTCCACTCCCACATTACACATTTGGGAGAGGATATGGTCCGTCGGCTAGACTGCCGACTTTGGTGATGGAAACCCGGGTTCGAGCCTATGGGTCGCGTCCACATCCTGTGATTCTGGGCAAATCACTTCATCTCCCCGTGCCTGAATGTGTACTGTAAATACGGTGCTCGTGTAAAGCGCTCCAATACCTTCGGGTCGAGTTCGCGCTATATAAATATGCAACAACAACAAAAAAAACGCTAGACTCTAACCAATAGGAGTGTCGGACTCTCGCAGACGCTGGTCTGCCTCACATAGAAGCCATAATCTCCCTCCCAATTGGCTGTCTGTGCCAACGAGAGCGAGGGGTAAACTCTAATCACGGAAAGAGCCCGATCTCCACTGTGGCTCATCGCATTAACGCGAGCTCGTGGCAGTGCTGGGAGTTTCCCAGAATTAGTTTAATCGTAATCCCTGTTGACTGATTTTGAACAGCTGTGTTTATGTGTTATACAAACCCCAGTGATCAAGTATAACCGCCGATTTTTTTATTAAATAAGTGTATCTTCTCTTGAGCGTCTCAAAGGAATGCTTCCGTTTCACACTAACCTGCGGTCCTGCAAGAGGGAGGGGAGCCAGGGCCCCGATAGTTATCTTGCAGGGTGACAGCGGTGTGCGGCTCAAATCTGTCAGTGTTTGTGAAGGAGTATTTGGAAATAATTACTGCACGCCTCCAAGCGTTGACATACTTTGCCCAGTTGTTGCATCATCTCATTTCTTGTGCTGTTTGCCGCCTCTGTAGACGTTGAAATTAATATTCTTCAGATACAGCGATGATCCGTTCCAAATCAAGTGCTGAGTCACTCCATTGCGAGTGATTAGCAACGGTTAGTCAGAAGAATTGAGTATGTGGTTCCTCAGAACAAAGGGAGAGTGAGAGTGTGAGGAAGAGACCGTGTGTGGAGGAAGGGGAATTCCTCTAGTCGGAACTAGGGTCCTCACACACCCAGCAAGCTAGGTGTCATGCTTCATCATATGGACCTGCTCCTCGTCGGGACGGCGCTGCAATCCCCGACGGGCACCCTTAAAGGGGCTCTTTAGCGGAGATCTTTTGTTCCTGGCCGTATGATGTAGTGTGTGTGAGGGGTCTAGTGGTGTAGATGTGGATGTGTTGAGTGATTAAAACAAGTTGGATAATCCACGAACAGGACTTTATTAAGAATGGCTATCCACTTGATTAAAAAACAACAGGAAACAGAGTGGCAGCTGACTGACGTTAGGGTTCAGCTAAGCTATGCTCTTCTGTGATGGTCAACATGTTTCATGCCTAGTGGTCTAATGATCCATGGCAATTCTTCAGGACCTAATTATCAAATAACTATCTACACACTGTGGGAAGTACAATAGTTACCTGCCACGTGTATTATGGGACAACGGTCTCGCCATATGTAAGGGGGAACCTAAGGGAAGAAAAGTGTTATATAAGGTCACCCCGACATCGGTCAGTGTTGATATTTAACTTATTATTCAAACAGTAATCACACACAAGGTCTCTCTCCCTAGACGATGTGACATAGAACTGTGTCAATTGTGACTTAGTGTAGAACAACACACTATAAAGTTCTTAGTGCTCTCCGTGAAAGTGAGATTAAAAACAAGCACCAATTTAAAAATCAGAAGACAGGAGATGAACTCTTCACTACAGTGTAGTATAGAGAACTAGTGTTCACGTTCAGAGTTTACAGGGAACTCACCTATGTGGGTGTATATCCCTGCTTCTGTCCGTATTCGTTGCGCCACCCGTGACACCAGACTTCTGGTGTACTGATAAAAATAAGAGGTAAGGTGGAAAACAAACAGTAAATAATAGATGAGGCAACACACCCAGCCTGTAATGTCGTCATTGGCAAGGTACTGATGCCCGTAGTATGATCCCATTGTGCGGGACGGAGTGATGCAGGCCATGGCACAGGCCGGGGGTTATTTGAGTGTCAAGAGAAACCCCACAAAGGACTTGGATGAGAGTCAGAAAGAGGCAAAGGTTTAAGTAATCAACCACCAACCGGTATAAAGTGTGCCTTACTGGACATCACAGGGAGCCCCATCGCGTGCTAGCCAGAGCCCCCAAGAGGAATGTGGGGTACGTCCAGTACACACATTATGTGTATCCAGGGAGCCCACCAAGTGGGGAGGGGAGCACAAGCATGCGTAACCGGGCGGGTCCCCGTTGCTCCTCAAGTGGTGGTCAAGCAATGCGCGCTGTAATGGTGCCTGGCACACAACTAGTCCAACATAATAGCACCGCTAAGTGTTGAAGCTGAGACCACCATGCCTCACCCAGCGCCCCCGAGTCCAGTGTAAGACTCACTCTACAAAACACCACCGTGCCTGCTAGTCACGGATGTAAACTCATGCTGCTTTAACGGACCCATCGTAACCCACCGGGAGCACCGAAATGCCAAAGTCACACTTACGTCAAGGTTGCTGCTGGGACAGGCCGTTAACCTACCCTGGCGCCGCACGAACCGGGAAGGATGGCTCCACTCGGGTTCCTACATAGATATACAAGTTGGTGTAAAGGGGGCGGGCCAGCTAACCGGGAAGTTTACTCTACGTCAGCGCGTGAATGAAGAGGATGATTCTCTGCTATGGAATTGTCGTTTACGGCGGCCATCTTAGCAAGTGGTTGTTGTGATGTTAAATAAACAAGGACCAATGGTTGAGTGGAGTCCGACTTAGATCGACTGAGGGGAAGATCACAAAAACGATGTATCGAATGTGACCGTATAGGCCACCATAATGTATGATGTAAAATACAATTATGAAATTGTGAGCTTAAAAACGTCCATTAGGTAAAGGCAGTTTCGAGAAAGTTTCAGATGGACTCGGTTTGAATGAAAGGAGGTAGTAACCCGAAACAAATCCCAAAGCTAAAGGTCAATGAGGCTAATGACTCCGTGTAGGATCAATTGTTATCTATCCGTGAGTGATGCCCATGGGATTTGGTCGTTGAGGCCTTCACTATCAGCCCTCAAGCGATGTACCCATCTCTGTTCTATCTTGAACAGGTCTTTCTGTGTGATCCTAGGGTGGGCCTCAAGAACTAACCATCTTAGGGAATCTGGTTTATGGTTATTCTCTTTAAAGTGAGTGTATAGTTTGGTGGTAGTCTTCAGACATCTCACATTGCTTTTGTGTTCTGTTATCCGTGTCTTAACTGGTCTCATGGTCATACCCAGCAACGGTTGTCATTTCAAAACCCTTATTAACCGGCCTTGGCGAAGCCAATAGACCCCTTCACATGAGCGCCTTTGGCAATGGATTTTAGCTGCTGTGCTCTAATGCACTTTTTTAATATTATAAAAACGAACAAACGGGAGTGGGTTGGGGGACAAGTCAACAGAGGCAGGGCTGGAGAGGAGGACGTGGATGGGATTAGGACATACAAAATGTGGAAGCACACGGACACCGGAAGGTAGACGCAAGAGCGAGGGAGGCAAATGGACAGTGGAAAGAGGTTGAGGTAGCAAGCGGAAAGGAGATCCGACGGAAGGGGTAGGGGCAGCAGGTTGACTGCAGAAATTGGGCCAGAGGGGCTGAGAAAGCAAACTGACAACTGTGGGTGGGAGGAGCCGGGGAAGCAAGCTGACAGCGGATCGTGGGTGGGACTGAGGAAGCAGGCTGGCAAGGGAGGATAGTGTTTAAACAAAAAGTACAAAGTAGCTCCTGAAAAATAAGCAGTGGAAGGACACAAGTTGTGCCCAGGGGAGAAACCAACAGAAGAGGAGGAAGAAAACGCCTACAAAAGCTTACAAATGAGAAGCTATCAAATTACAGTGACAATGAAGCCAACCAATGGCAAGCACTTGGTGTGCTCTAAGCCTAGTGTAAGCTAACGAGATGTCTCGTAGCAGAAAACTATGCGCTGTCTTAGGCAAGAACTAACAAGCATTTACAATGCAACGGTCTCGGCATTGTTAAAGTTAGAGGTATTGGCATTGCTCATGACATTATTTTTGTTTATGTTTTTGTTTTTAAAACATGTAGAGAAACGGCATTGTTGTTTACAATGTCAATAGCTTAGTCAGTGTGTGTGTAGGTGGCTCTGTGTGTGGGTGCAAATGCAATAGGTCTCGCATTTGAGAGTGATTAAGCTATTGACATTGTAAATAACAATGCCGTTTCTTTAAATGTTTTATAAACAAAAACATAAACAAAAATAATGTCATGAGCAATGCCAATAGCTCTAACTTTACCAATGCCGAGACCATTGCATTGTAAATGCTTGTTTGTAATTCTGAAGTGTGATGGAAACAAAGATTTAAATAGGATCAACATAGTCAAGACTCTTTACTTGATGATGTGCACATGATAAATATTCACTAAAACCCGATTTCTACATGTTATTATCTGTGTGCTAGGTAGTTTTATCAGTAAAACTCCTGCATGTCTGTGCAAATGCAACGGCCATTTCAATGGAAATGTGCTGTCTTTAAATGCCAGTGCACTACCACATGATGCTTTAGTAATATATTTGGAACAGTGTGTTTTAAAATGCACCACCAGCTACAACCTACACACTTATCACTCTTCTGTTCAATAGATTTGGTATCAGTGTGTGTGAAGCTGAGATTTTTCAGAATCCCCATGACTTCAGTGATGTAACATTGATGTTAGCCAACCACTATGAAAATTGTTACTTCACCGCTGGTGGAAAGATGCTGAACTATGTCCCTAAAAGAAACCATTTCAAGTATTCCCAAGCAAGAATCCATGTGAACCTTTCTGTATTTTTTGCTGCAATGATTTTCACTTCAGAAAGCCACTTTGACATAGAATGTGCCACTAGATGTGATCATACACAAACATCCTACTTGTGCATGACTTCCACACAAATAATTTGAGCAATATGGATGTGGCCTAATGTCCAGAGCTGCTGCCTTTGAATATGGGGATTCAGGTTGGAGTCCCAGTTTTGGCCCTGGCCAAATCACTAAGGGGCTGATTTAGAGTTTGGCGGACATGTTACTCCATCACAAATGTTGTGGATACCTGTTTAACTACAACTGCACTATATCCTATGGCACTTATAATTCAGTAGATGGGATATCCGTTATGTTTGTGATGGAGCAACCTATCTACTGAACTCTAAATCAGGCCCTTAATCTTCTGTGTTTAAAATAAAATGAATCTCTGACCTCCTGTAATAAAATCTGGTGCTCATGTAAAACGCTGCAATGCCCTTGGAATATGTGTCCTTCTGCTGAACACAGCTCCTACTTTCTGTAGTACTGCTAAACCATTATCTACCGATGCACATATAAAACCTCTATCCAATAGTCTATACGCACAAGCTTGGAGACACGTTTGCATGATGCACTCTACACCAATCTACTCTGAATCATATCACTCTATGCTATTATACTCTATGCCACTGTACTCTACACTACTCTATTCTGCTCTGCATCACTGAACTCTACAGCACTCTATTCTACTCAGCACCACTGAGCCCTATACGTCTGAACTCTAAGCCACTGAAATCTAACTCACTGAACTTTACGCCACTGCATTCTATGCCAATCCTCTCTAAAGCACTCTAATCTACTCTGCACCACTGCACCCTACGACGCATTACTCTATACCACTGCACTCTACGGCACTTCACTCTACCCTGAAACAATCTACTCGACCACTGCAGTCTACACCACTCTATTGCACTCTGCGTTACTCCACACCATGCCACTGCACTCTATGCCAATCTACTCTGTACCACTGCACTGTATGCCACTATGCTCTACTCAATACCACTGCACTGTATGCCACTTTACTCTACATTGTTGCACTCTATGTCACTTTAGTTTGCACCATTGTATGCCACTGCACTCTACACCACTCTACTCTACACCTCTGCACTCTACAATACTCTACTCTGCAGCACTGATCTCTCTACCACTGAACTCTCTGCCACTCCACTCTGTGCTACACTACTCTGCCCCACTTTACTCTATGCCACTGCACTCTAGTCTGCACCATTCTACTCCACTCTTCTGCACTCTAAGCCAATGCACTCTATGTCACTCTAATCTACTGTGCACCACTGCATTCTGACAGTGCAACTTTATGCCACTTCACTCTGTACCTCTCTACTCTACTCTGCATCACTCTACGCCATGCCAGTGCATTCTACCACTGCACTCCACACTACTTGACACCACTACACTATGCAATCCTATGCCAATGCACCCTACACAACTACTCTATACCACTCCACTCTACCCTGCATCACTCCACTCTATGCCACTGCACTCTACTCTGTCCACTCTACACCACTCTACTGCACTCTATGCCAATGTACTGCACGCCGCTCTAATTTACTGCGTACCACTGCACTCTGTGACACTACACTCTACACCACTCCAGCCTAGGCCACTTCACTCTGCACCACTCCACACCACTGGGCAATATTGCACTCTATGTCAATGCCCTCTACGCCACTACTCAAGTCCACTCCACTGTATCCTGCACCACTCCACTCCACACCACTTATCTCTACTCTGAAACAATCTACTCTCTACCACTGCACTCTATGGCACTCTGCTCCACTCTAGTCTATGCCAATGCAATCAATGTTGTGCCACTCTACTCTACACCACATATACTCTATGCCACTGAGCTCTATCCTGCACCACTATACTTTATAATGCACCACTCTACTCTACTCTGAAACAATCTACTCTACACAACTGCACTCTATGCCACTGCACTCTAGCTACTATACACCACTGCACTCTACACCAGTGCGCTCTACACCATTTTACTGAAAACCAAGCACTCTATGCCACTGCACCAACACCAACTACTTTGCACCACTGCACTTTATACCACTATACTGTACAACATTCTACTCTATGCCACTGCACTCTGTGTGACTGCATGCTTTGTCACTCTACACCACTGTACTCTACGCCATTCTATTCTACTCTGCACCAATGTACTCTATGTCACTGTTCTCTGCACCACTGCACTCTGCAACACTCTAGGACCCTGCACTCTATGACCATGCACTCTGACACTCTTTCCTGCATGACTGTACTCTATGCCACTGCCCTCTATGCCACTGCACTCTACTCTGCACCACTCAGCTCTACTCCACTCTAGTCTACTCTACATCACTGAACTCTAAACCACTACACTCTACACTACTGCACACTATGCTACTGCACTTTACACCTTTCTAAGCTGATCCTCCCAAGCAGGGTGTCCAGGGAGACAGACGCCTTACTCCATGTGTGGCCTCTTCTGCCAACGGTTGTCACCCTATGACGCCATGCAGCAGTGTGGCTCTCAGAGTTATTAAATGCAGGTTCAGCCAACAAAAGAGTGGTTCTCCGATTGGACAAACAGGGCCCCCACTCCACTACGACCAGGAGCATCAGTGCTCACTGCATACCAGGTGCCAGGGAGGCGCAGAAACATCTTCATTGACACAGAATACAGGCCTCTAGGGTCTTGTGTGCATGGCTCCTAGAACTCACTGGCCCGCCCTCGTGAGCTCCACAACACCCAGCATTGTTCGTGGCCTCCACATTGGTGTGATTATTCCCGGACTACCACAGACCTCCCCTATCACCCTTTCATGCACTGGGTCCCCTGTTGGGTACTCAACTTATCACCATAGGCTTCTGTTGGCACTCCCGAGGTAGGCCTTGTGCATCCGCATCATCCACTCAAGCAAGATAGGCCACTCAGCCCTGGAGGAGGCCTCCTCAGCTTAAAGGCCTCACTCCTCTCAGACCTCGGGTGGCACGGGCCTGCCAGACCACTTCCCCTCACTTCCTTTCTCCCCAAGGGCCAGGCTGATTTGTAGTATCCGCTCCGACGGGAGGAGGCGCAGCGCTACCACGGGTGGGTCACCTCATCTGTCTCACCTACAGCCATGTAGGTGAGCCACAGTGTCGAGCCAGTAGCTTGGCCCGGGCGAGCCTTCAGTCTGTCTGGTCCCCGCAGGCACACTAGGTGAAGTCCGCAGCCGCTCCTGGGGCTGGTCTTCCTCGTAATCCCCGGGGCTGAAACACCTAGCGTGCAAGGGAGGGCCCGCTACAACCTACAACCACTGGTTGTGGAGGTCCCAACCAAGAGACTCCTCTGCCCCAGTCTCATGGGCTTAGACCTCACAGCAACCGTGTCATGCAGCCTGAAATCTCGCCCGGACATTCGGTCCAGCTGGACCCACTATGGTATCTGGCTTTCTAAGGGGGGTGGTATGCACACCCCGCGATGGGCAAAAGGGGGAGTTACAATGCCTGATAAATCGGATATCAAGGTATTCCCAAGCAGATGGTATGGTTATACATGACACTAAGACAAAAATAATGAAGGTTAATAAAAACCCAGGGACAAAGTATAAGCACAAATGGTACCTCCAAAACTTGCAATTAGAGCAAGTAAGATCATATAAATATCTGTGAGTACTTTTCGATGATAAAGGATCATTCCATCCACACAAGGTTGATATGCAAAGGAGAACTAACACCTTATTGACAGCATTCAGAACCTTGCAGAAGTCACTGGGGGACCAAGTTACCTGCCGGTTCTAAAAGTAATATCGGCAAAATTATTACCAACACTAACGTATGGTAGTGAAGCTCTGTGCGGTAAAGACTCTATAACCAATAATAATGTCTTGACAAAAAACTTAAAATCACCTTTTCACCTTCCACATCGACTGCCCAAATTAGATTCGAATTTGGGCTAACTAACCAGCTAATTGCAAGGAAAGGCCAATTCATAAAAGTGTGAAGAGAATTAAAATGGATAATGTAAATCAAATGTCCAATTTGTTATGGCAGGAAATACAAACAAATCAAAAATCTCAATTTTGGAAATATTTACAAGCTGCCTCAGATGAATATTTAGCGCATACGATCTGGGACATGCCCATAACTACAGAAACGTAAAAAAAATCTATTAATAAAATAAAAAAAACATCTATTGCTGTATAAAGATAAAGACTCTCTTGTAAAAAGAACGCATGCATGGTCACTAATGAGCGGGTATGCATCAGTGAAAGTTCAATCATATTTGCAGCTTTAAATTCCCTGGCTGCTTTCTTTATTGTTCAAGACCCTTTCTGAAGGTGTATGATCTTGAAGTATTGTACGGCCCTGTAGTGCAGTGGTCCTAGAAAGATTGCTTGCATTGATGAAGAAAGTAGGTCCACCATCCTGGCAATTGCTCATAGGAATACAGTCTGTTGCGATAGAAGTTTGCTTGACTCCCTTTTAATGGCAGAAAGGTTCCTGATTGGAAGTTCCAAAGTGTCATTGATAGCATCTATTGTAAATCTCAGAAACACCCTTTATTGTTTGAGTATTAGGTCTGTTTTCTCAGTGTTTATGAGAAATGCCAGTTCTTCCAGAAGCAAAACTACCATTTGAGCTTCATGAAGGAGTACCTGGCTTCATGAAAGAGAATCTCTGACATCATGATGTTGTCGTCCAGGTAAGTCATTAGTCAAAGGTCTTGGGAGTGCAGCCTGGCCATCAACAGTTACTGCATCTTGGAAAAGCACCATGGTGCTGAGGACAGGACGAAAGGAAGGACCTTGAACTCCCATACCTGCTCTTTCCCTATGAACTGAAGGAAATGACAATGTGGTGGAAATATTGGGATAGACAGGTAGGCGTCTTTCAGATCAAAATGAATCATGCAGTCGCCTTTCCTGAGAATATCTCTCAAAAGATGGATGCCCTCCATTTTGAAGTGTCTATAGACCAGCCATGAGTTGAATTCTCATAGTTATACTACTGGTCTCACACCCGTGTCTTTTTTGTTGACTATGAATGGGTTGCTGAGGAAAGATCCTAGTATCGAAAAGATTCCTTTATGGCCCCTTTGTCCTCCAACTCTCGATTTCTTGATCAATTAGGGAGAGCATCTTTTGAGAAAAGGATATTGGATTCGGTTTCTTTGACTGAGAGGGGGAACCACACAATTCTATATGGAACCCCTGTGCTGTCTGGAGAACCCATGTTTCTGAGGAAATCTACTGCTATTTTGAGAGACATATTGCTATCCTGCCCCCTAGATTTTTAAGGAAAAAAAATCAAGCTCTCACCTTGTACACATGTCCTCTACAATCACCTCTGAGTGCACGTCAATGCAGGTACTTGTTTCGGGAGGGGATGATCAAGGTATAGGCTCTCTGTTCTGACCAGTCTGTTTTTCTGTGGCCCTGTGCTGGCTCTCCGGACTCTTTGGGCATCTATCTCTTTGGCCATGATCTTGGTAAGGGGTCCGGCTAGAGCTTGTCCTGACAAGCCCCTCAGGAACGATCAATCCTTCACTTAAGGTCCTTGATCATTGTCCCAAGGAAAGTGACCATGGTTGCGTCAATCTCAGGGGTGTGGCCACCTTTGCCATAATCGCTGGCCTGGGACATTCTACTCTTAAGTGGTTATGCTCTAATTCTCCAGTGGCTGCCTATAGCATTCCTTGAGGTAGAATGCTACCTTGGGAGAAGGTTCCCACTCCGAGGAGCGAGGATTCCTAATGTCCTCTAGGTCAAGTAGGTCTTTATGTTGACCCCGGTCTTTGGCGGCTTTATCCTGATCTTTTTTAGGTCCTTTGTGACACCTCCTGAGGGATACTAATCCCTCAATCTCTTGGACTCACGGTCAGAATCATCAGTGTGTGGGTCTCATGTTTTCTGTCATTTTGTTTCACATGCTTACTGGGTATTGATGTTCATATTTATTGTTTGTTCTGAGTGAGTGACAGTAAAGAAAGTTAAAGCATAATCTGAGCCTCTGGTCCTCTCATAGAATTCCAGTTTTATTCTGTGCTACCAACGCATGACGCATTTCGGCCACAGAATGCCCTGATCACATTACATTCAAACTGTCATACTACTTCTAAAGGTGTCGAGAGCACAACATCCACAAAGGGCTCACATGCATACATAGGCACCATTGTAAAGTATTGTAGTTATATACAATATACACCAAAAATAAAATATATATCAAAATGCAACCTACTATCACTTGACACAAAATGGGGTAATATGAATGATCCATGTATTACACTTGTATTTACACTGTACTTTTTGAAAGAATGCTGTGAGTGCAAGACTTTATAACAAGCATTGAAAATGCAATAGGTCCCGCCCTCGTTTAAGTTAAAGCAATTCTGTTTGTAATTAGGTGACTTTTTAGCTTTGCTTTTATTAGTGTTTTTCAAACTTTCATGTACATAACATGCATATGTATGCATATATGTATATGTATGCATGCATTTGTATTTATATAGAAATGCAGATGTATATATATGTTTATATATGTATGTATGTATGTATATATTTACATACATATATATATTGCATATGCATATATATATACATATATATGTGCATATGTGTGCGCGTAGAGTGGTAGAGAGAGGTAGAGGTAGAGAGGTAGAGGTAGAGAGGTAGAGGTAGAGAGGTAGAGGTAGAGGTAGAGAGGTACAGAGGTAGAGAGTGGTAGAGAGGTAGAGAGTAGAGAGTAGTAGAGAGAGAGGCAGAGAGAGAGGTAGAGAGAGAGGTAGAGAGAGATAGAGTAGAGAGTAGAGAGTGAGTAGTAGAGAGTGAGTAGTAGAGAGTGAGTAGTAGAGAGTAGTAGAGAGTGAGTAGTAGCGAGTAGTAGAGAGTGTAGTAGAGAGTAGTAGAGAGTGAGTAGTAGAGAGTGAGTAGTAGAGAGTAGTAGATAATTAGTAGAGAGTGAGTAGTAGAGAGTGAGTAGTAGAAAGCAGTAGAGAGAGTAGAGAGTAGAGAGTAGTAGAGAGTAGTAAGAGTAGTAGAGAGTAGTAGAGAGTGAGTAGTAGAGAGTGAGTAGTAGAGAGTGAGTAGAGAGTAGTAGAGTGAGTAGTAGAGAGTGAGTAGTAGAGAGTAGTAGAGAGTTAGTAGTAGTAGAGAGTGAGTAGTAGAGAGTGAGTAGTAGAGAGTAGTAGAGTGAGTAGTAGAGAGTGAGTAGTAGAGAGTAGTAGAGAGTGAGTAGTAGAGAGTAGTAGAGTTAGTAGTAATACAGAGTGAGTAGTAGAGAGTAATAGAGAGAAGTAGAGAGTGAGTAGTAGAGAGTAGAAATAGAGTGAGTAGTAGAGAGTAGTAGAGTGTAGTAGAGAGTAGTAGAGTGTAGTAGAGAGTGAGTAGTAGAGTAGTATTGAGTGAGTAGTACAGAGTGAGGAGTAGAGAATTAGTAGAGAGTGAGTAGTAGAGTGTGAGTAGTAGAGAGCAGTAGAGACTGAGTAGTAGAGAGTGAGTAGAGAGTAGTAGAGAGTGAGTAGTAGGGAGTGAGTAGTAGAGAGTAGAAATAGAGAGTGAGTAGTAGAGAGTAGTAGAGTGTAGTAGAGAGTAGTAGAGAGTGAGTAGTAGAGTAGTATTGAGTGAGTAGTACAGAGTGAGTAGCAGAGAATTAGTAGAGAGTGAGTAGTAGAGAGTAGTAGAGAGTAGAGAGTAGTAGAGAGTAGTAAAGAGTAGTAGAGAGAGAGTAGTCGAGAGTAGTAGAGAGTGAGTAGTAGAGAGTGAGTAGAGAGTAGTAGAGAGTGAGTAGTTGAGAGTGAGTAGTAGAGAGTGAGTAGTAGATAGTAGTAGAGAGTGAGTAGTAGAGAGTAGTAGAGAGTAGTAGAGAGTGAGTAGTCGAGAGTGAGTAGTAGAGAGTTGTAGAGAATAGTAGAGAGTAGTAGAAAGTGAGTAGTAGAGAGTAGTAGAGAGTGAGTAGTAGAGGGTGAGTAGAGAGTAGTAGAGAGTAATAGAGAGTGAGTAGTAGAGAGTAGTAGAAAGTGAGTAGTGGAGAGTAGTAGAGAGTGAGTAGTAGAGAGTGAGTAGGGAGTAGTAGAGAGTGAGTAGTAGAGAGTAGAGTAGTAGAGAGTAGTAGAGATTGAGTAGTAGAGAGTGAGTAGTAGAGTGTAGTAGAGAGTGAGTAGTAGAGAGTGAGTAGTAGAGAGAGTAGTAGAGAGAGAGTAGTAGAGAGCGAGTAGTAAAGAGTGAGTAGTAGAGAGTGAGTAGTAGAGAGTTAGAAGAAAGTTACTAGAGAGTAGTAGAGAGTGAGGAGTAGAGAGTAGGGTTTACGATTTGTGGAGTTGGGGGGGATTAGGATAATAAATGTAGGATTCGTGAGACTGCTTTTCAGTAGCTGACCGGGCTCCTCATTAATTCACTTAGTCATTTTACCACAAAGTCGAAAAAGGTTCCGAGTGTCTAATTGCCTGCTCGAGAGTTTTTATGAGACAGTTCTCAGTCCAAAAAGCACTAGTGATGTCAGCCAAGAAAAGGTATTTTTTTTGTCACCTCTCACTATGTCTAACATTTCTCGCTCACTTGATGAAACTGCACCCACCATGTTGATTTAAAATCGTGACACTATGCGGCAAATACACAGAATAACACTTACCCCGCACATAAAACCGCTAACAGTAAGGCGTTTCAGTCGGCATTAACTGTTACCTGAATTTCAAGATGCATTCCTTACCATAAATGCATAAATGTTTCCCGCCTCATACCCTGAGGAAACCGCATAAGTGGCTACCGCGCCAGCCTCTCTGTCTCGAGTTTCTCGCACTCTCCCCACCCGTAGAAAGCTTTAATTGGAGGTCAGGGCGGCTAATAAAGTGGGACACGCAATAAACAAGCAATGCTCACGGGAACCCTCGCGCCAGCTTCTGGGGTCGAGTGGTGGCTGCACGCGCCGTGGCGGATTCCTCAGCACTGCCGCCAGGCCCTTCAGCCTGTCTGGGAAAGCGAAAGCACGCAGCCATGCACGCGTAGGGACAAAAAAATGCGCGCACGTGTGCACAAAGATGGCGTTGGGCTGTCCACATGCGCGTGCACTTTTTATCCCTACACGTGCATGTTTAGCTTTGCCGATGGTGAGAGCAGCCATCTTTGTCCATTTGGACGCGCATGCATTCAGCTTTGGCTGAATCGATTACAAAAGGTGCTCTCCATGGCGAGGGTAGAGCATGCGATGCTTTCGCCAGGCGCGACCTAAAAAGGTTTCTTGGCAAAAATGGATGTGTTCCTGAAGCGGTCCTATTGCATATGTCCTTATTTATATTTTTGCTGATGGCATTTTGAATATTTAATTTATTTCACTTTTACTTTATATTTTTGATTCTTATGTTTTTGTAGTAATAGTAGTAAAGCAGTAGTTTTGTTGCATATATTTTTGTTGTTTATAGGGTATGTTAACCCCTTCGCCGCGGCAGGAATTCCGCCGCGGCGCTGGGGGGGTTTGGGGGCAGTTGCGGTGCCGCTGTGCTCGTGACGGAACCACTCAGTCACGAGTCACGGGTGAGCTGTGCTCATGACGGAGTGGTTCCGTCACGACTTCGCCCACTGCGCTAATCGCCCGCACAGGCGGGGAATTAGCGCCGCGTGGGCGGAGCGGCCGCCAACGGCCGCAGCATGATGGAACCACTCCGTCATGAGCACAGCGCACCCGTGGCTCCGTCATGAGCACGGAAAGGGTTAAAAGGTTGATATGTATATTATTGCGGATCTGCCAGAAATATTTTCTCACTACAATCTGTTTGTGGTCAGTAAAACGACATTGAACCAATCTTACTTGGCTTGCCACACTGGCATTTAGGTTCATGACATCTCAGATGTAAGGACTAAATTCTGGCAATGACCTTGCAGCGCTAGAATTTGGCTTCTTGAGATACAGAGATGGGAGCACACCACATAGTCTCTTCAGCTACACAAGGGCCTCATTAAGCCTAATTAAATAGGAAAACGCATCCATGCTAAAAAAAAAAGAAAACAATGACATTCCGTACTTTAAGCCATTTCAAATCAGCCAACCCCCTTTGCCTTTGAGTCTGGTCAACACGTGAAGGCGAAGTCTGCAAAAATGCTGATTATCTCACATGTCTGCAATTGCTTTGTTCTGTAGGGTTAACGTTTCCAATTTGGGTTCTTTTCACTTGCCTGCGGTGCAACAAGCTTCCCTTAGTTATTGTGTTTGAGGACAGAACCATGAATTGCTAACATCTCAGATGAACAGGGAGCCTTCTATGTAGCGGATGTGATGGGGCAAAGGCGTGATCAGAGGGTACCACCCTTTCTCTATAAACTCATTTCTGCTAATGCGAGTATGCTTTCAGGATGTGCATTCCGCATTTTGGCAGTGCCCGAGTACATCTGCTTGAATATAATTATCTTCTTGTCTTTCTTTCCTTTTTGTTCCCACGTGATAAAAAGTTAATCGTTCCTTGTGCTGCCTGAGATGTGCTCCTTTGGTACTGCTTCTTATAGTTTGCACAGAGCTCACTGTGTCTGTTTTCTTTCTGTATTTTCCTGAGAATCCAACTCCTCATCTGCCGTAAAAATATCCCCCTCAGTAACTGTGAGACTGTCCGTAAAAGCTGCATTTCAGAATGGTCATTGTTTCCTATGCAATCAGTACCATTTGGAGACAGCCCCTGAAGAGTACATGTACATTCAGACTAATGTTTGAGACTTACAGTTTTTCATTTTAAGCATTCTTTTTAAATACACAGAACAAATATTGTTTTCACATTCACCACACAAATTCCATGTGAAACACCTGCAGCTGAATAAAACGCGTAAACTGCACCTTTGTTAGATACATGCATTAAGACACATAACACATTTAAAGAACAATCGCTGGGTGCAGTCCAAGTAACCTACCTTTTCTGTGTGATAATATAATACCAACATCCCTGTGCAACACTTTTTTTAAATCTGGTCTACCAATCAAACAATCAATCATACATTACTTATAAAGCGCTGAATATCACCCGTGAGGGTATCCAGGCGCTGTGCTGCAAAGTCAGTTGAAGAGCCAGGTCTTAAGTCCCTTCCTGAAGTGGGTCCGTGAGGGTGAGGTGCGGAAGTGGAGGGGAAGTGTATTCCAGGACTTTGCAGCGAGGAGGAGCACCCTCCAGTGTGGAAGCGGTGGATGCGTGGTACCTGTGCGAGGGTGAGGTGAGCAGAGCGGAGGTTCCTGGGAGGGAGGTGAAAATTCAGGCGGTGGTTCATGTAGGCAGGTCCCTGGTCATGGAGGGCTTTGTAAGCGTGGGTCAGGAGCTTGGATTGGCAACTTTTCTGGATGGGGAGCCAGAGGAGCCTTTCAGGTGCCAGGTCATGTGAGTTCTCTTGGGCAGGGTGAGTATCAGTCTGGCTGCTGCATTCTGGATCATCTGGTGTCTCCTCATAAGTTCGATGGTGCATAGAGTTTGTCATGAGTGCCGGTTCCGCTGCGTTGAACATGCGAGAACCGGCAGAGGAGCATAAAACTCCTTTGATCCAACACAGAAACGCTTCGCCGTTCTAGTGTTCAGGATCGTACCTAACTTCCTGTTCACTCACCTGCTGTTCTTCCGGTTAGCCACCGGGAGACAGCGTCCTGCTCGCCATATCGTCGCGTCTTCCTTTTGCGTTTCTTTCGATCCATTGGTGGTTTTGGCATTTTCTCGTGGCAACCTCCGCAGCGCTGCAGCCCTGACTCTCCTCATCGCCTTTAAACAAGAAAGACAACTAGGTCCATGACTCCCTGCAAGCCGGTACCAGCGCTTTTGTGCTACACTTGAATTTATCCTTATTTATGCACCAGATACTCACCTGTTGAGAACCATGTCCATGGAGATTCGTTTTTTTTTTTCCTTTCTGTTTAATTAATTAACCACAATTATTCCTGAAAGACATAAGGAATTCTCTGTAAATGCTTCCTGACTCTAAGGAGAATTTAATTTGAGTTCAACTACTGAACTGGTGATCATTTACTATAACCAGATTTTAATGAATGAATATCCTAATTAAGGAACCCTGTTCTACGTGTCACTGGTAGCCTTAGGTGGGTGTTAAAGTGATCCCCTACTTGATTTCAGCTCTCTACATGTATGTATACATTATCAATATTTTTTTCTTTCCAATTCTACAGACAAAGGCTTTAACACCACTTGAACCACTCTGTTATCATTTAGCGGAAGAAGGGAGTTATTTAGGTACTTTAGACTTTCACATGTTCCTCAATATTATTGTTTTACTTCTAGTACATATCTCTAAACTCGCACACTCTATCTCTTTTTAGGTAGGGATCTCTCCTAGTGGCCTGGTCCGTTCAATGAGTGGGGGACGTCGTGGGACATATTCTTCTTCCATCCTTGTTTTTCCCTTCTTTACCTGGTCTACAGCTATTGCTTTGACTCTGTTGGGTATGTTGGGGGACGGGGGGAAGTAGGTACCTCAAATCCTTGCACGGTGTTCCTTCGGAAATGTGAGAAAAGTCTGACAGCGTTGCCGTAGTCCAGCTGGCTGGTGATGAGGGCCTGTGACCTAGTTTTCCTGGTGCTGATGGGGAACCGCTTTAAGACTGCGAAGCATGCAGAGAGAGGAGGAAGCAGGATGAGGAGACAGCGTTGACCTGCCGTTACATGGAGAGTTTGCTGTCAAGGATGATGCAGAGGTTGTGGGGGTGGTCTTTCAGAGTGGGGGTGGGTCCGAGTTCCGATGGCCACCAGGAGGCGTTCCAGAGGAAGGTGTGTCTGCCGAAGATCAGTACTTCATTTTTGTCGGTGTTCATCTTCAGGCAGTTGTTCTTTATCCAGGCTGAGATGTTCTTCATACAGTTGTGGAAGTTGGTCTCCTTCATTATGGGGTGGCTGAGAGCGAGAAGATGAGCTGGGCATTGTCAACGTAGGAGGCGATGATGAGGTTGTGGGTTCTGACGATGTTCGCGAGTGGTGTCATGTGGATGTTGAAGAGTGTTGGACTGAGGGATGAGCCTTGAGGGACGCTACAGATGGTCTGCTTGGGTTGAGAGGTGAAGCGAGTGAGATGGTTTCTCTGGGTGCGAAAGGAAGCCAGCCATTTGAGCACATTGTTTGTGATTCCGATCGTCTTTAGGTAGGCAGCTTTTGATGCCGGCAGCCTCTTGTAATCACGAAAATAATAATAATACAAAGAATAATAAATATACATATGCATACGAGGGGCTATGGTTCTGTCCTCTTTTGCCATTCCAGTCATGTTTTGTGTCAGCCCACAGTTAGCATTGAGAGGGTGAGGGAACCTGTCAGCTCGATTCAGCCACTGGACTTTACACCCAGTTTCAATCACTTTTTGGATCACGCCACCGGGCAGGCATTCAGTGTTTGGAGTTTCATGCTTGAGCGACTGCGCAAAAACGGGTGCGAGACATTGGGACAGCTTTATTTGTTTTTATTTATTCACATGGAGGTCGTCAACCCATGTGCAGAACAGCGCTTTGCCTGGGAAAATCAGAGCAACGCAAATGCACGCCGCATATTAACAGTAGTGCGCTCTGTGTGCGTGAAAAGACTACAAGTCTCGTTACGACGCTTCCCATTTGTAAATTTCCATCCCTGCTTCCAAGTAGTGTCCCTGGCAGGCTGCAGCGCCTGCAAACCTCCAAGAATGGGCTGGAGAAAGAGCAGGCGACATTCAGTTACCTGCATCCACTTCCTGGTTGTTTGCGAGCAAGCGCTGGAGGCAGCCATGGAAGAGGATTTAGACATGGACTTAGTCCCTGAGATAACACACTGCATCATGGTGTCATCAGCACAGATGTGTCAGCTGCGGCAGAAGATCATGTCACTGAGAGTAGCCTTTAGATGCCCCTGCTGCAGCTGCCCAGTGAAGGCCAAGTCGGTGCTGGGCTCCAGGTTGTGTGGTGCCTTGTGTAAATCATTAGTTGATAAATTGTGGAAGAGTAGGAATTTGCACAACACAGATATACCATCAGGGGATTACTATGGACATAAAGTTACCTACTAGGATATTTTTGGGCATATATGATTTTTCATGCAGGCATGTGGGTGGTAAAGTCTATGATGCGGACAAACGGCAAACTACTGTGGGATGCCTACACCAGGAGAAGAGAGGGATAACATTAGACCCTAGGGCTCATCCTCCAATTTATGTTGTCAACAAATTTAGAGGTACCTCACAAACTACACACATTTTGGAAGCGCAGAATGTAAAGGAAGGAGGTTAGATGGGAACTCATCTGAAGAATGTGTTAACCCCTTCTATTCCAAGGGCGTAACGGTTATGTTCTCGGCAGCGGTGGTGCTGTGCCCAGGACGTGACCATTACGTCCTGGCGCTGGCCAGCGGGTGAAACACTGGCACTTTGCCCGTGGGCCCCCCGCTACAAGCCCCCACTGGGCTCTGCTGCCACCACCAACCCCTCCCTCAGCAATCTGATCATGTTGGCGCGCTAGCGCGCTGATGTCATCATAGGCTGCTGGGGACGCGCTTGAAGCCATTTGCTTCCAGTGTGTCCAGAGAGAGGACGGATTTTGGGTGAGTCCTTCTCTCGGAGCGGGGGTTGCGGTAAACAGACACAGGGTGAAAGGAAAGAGTTTTTCCTTTCCCCTTGTGCCTGTTTTGAATGGATTCCGGCTCCACGATCGCGAGTAAGGCCTGTGGGGCAGGAATCCATCCACTATACCACCAGGGATTGTTTTTGTTTATTTGGGGGAGCAACCCCTTAGGCAAGGGTCGCTCCCCTGGGGGGCATATGCATCTGTGCTTTAGTCCCCCTGGGGGCTGATTCAGACGTTTTAGGCCGATCAGCCCCCCCATGGGGCTGAAACCCACTAGACACAAGGGAATGTATTTTTGCACATTTTGGGAGTGACCCCTTGGGCAATGGTCGTTCTCATAGGTGTGATTTCATTTCTTCTGTGTTTTGGCCCCCCTGGAGCTAGATCAGCAATTTTTCCTGCCGATCTAGCCCCGGGGGGGGGGGAGGGGGAGTCAAAACCCACAAGAAGTCAGGGATTAATTTAAGATTAAGTGCCCAGAGGATTGCTCCCCTTTTGGGGATGAATGTTTTGGCCATTTCTGCCCCAGTGGGGGCAGATCAGCCATATATGTTAGGCACATCCGTCCCAAGAGGGGCAGAAGCCACTAGAGCAGCAAGGATTTCTTTATATATGCAATTAGAAATGTTTTTGGGAGTGGTCCCTTGGGCAAGGATCACTCTCCTTTTGTGGGTGAATGTTTTGGCTATTACAGAAGCTGCTAGACCACGAGGGATTTCATTGTTTATTGCATAAAATGTTTGGGGAGAAGCCCCTTAGCAAGGGTCGCTCACCTTTTGGGGATGAATATTCTGGCTGTTACAGCCCCGTTTGGGGGCAGATAGGCCTTGTTTCTTTAAGCCAATGTGCCCCCCAAAAGCCACTTGACCACCATGCAAAGTTTTTATGTTAGATGTAGTTTGGCAGGTGGTCTGTGTGTTTTGCCATTATTTGTGATCCTAACATGTTTTTTCTCCTTTTAATTTTAGTGAAAAGCTTTTGTTTTACTTTGGTGTCACTTGTGCTTGCGGTTTTGGCACTGGTGGAGCTGCAGTGTGTGTAGTTGCAAGTGTTTGGGAAGGGAACCTTTTTTTAGATTGTTTACTATAATTGAGTATCAATGACCTGCATGAATGTGTTTTTTGGAAATGTCATAATAGCAGCCTATTTAGCTTCTGTTTAAAAATGTGTATGGCATTTTCCTTGTATTTGTACACAACGTGTATTGTGTTGCCTTGTGAGTAATTTTGTTTTGTTTTCTTTTTTAGTGGAATATCGATGCTTGCTGAGTCAGTGCAGAGCAGGTGCTGGTGATTCTAGCGGTCTCTGTGAGTCTTATTGTTTTACAGTATATAGGTCTTTGTGTGCTTTCTATTGATTGACTTTACCTTGCAACTGCTGCATGCCTGTAGGATTTTCTTTTTGTTTTATAAATCCTCACTTTGTTTAATACTTTTTTTTACACAGTGTTGGGTACTGTTGACTTATTTATCAAGTTACTTGTATAACTAAAAATTATGGCTAGCCACACATTGATCGCTCAGCAGGTTGTTGGGATGCTTTTCGAGTCTTCTTCTGACCATGATTATAAGACTGACTCTGCATCTGAGTCAGAGGAGAAAGGCCAGGATTCTGGCAGTGAATTTTCTGTCCGAGAGGAATCATCTGATGATGAAGCTACTTTCAGTGCAGATGAAGCTACTCTTGGTGCGGATGAAGTGCTTGTTTTAGTGGAGGACACTTATGTGCCGATAGTGCATCAAGAGGCATCTGCATTGCAGCCCAGGGCTGCAAGGCTTCCCATTGGAAGTGCTGGACTCTGGGTTGACCCAAACATGGTGCAGCCGGTGTTGCCTGTTTTAGTGGTGTGGCAGGGTGTAGAGTGAATTGTGAACATTTTTTGCTTATACATTTATTTCAGTTGCTTATTGATGATGAATATTTTGCTGATATTGTTGAGCAGACTAATTTGTATGTTGAACAATATTTGAGGGACAACAGTGCCAGACTTAAGCCCCACTCTAGAGCTACCCAGTGGACTCCCACAAATCTGGATGAGCTGAAGAAGTTCTTGGGTTTAATTTTTTTGATGGGCCTGATAAGGAAGCAGTCACTGTCTTCCTACTGGTCTACTAATCCATTGATGGCAACAGCTGTATTTTCTGCAACCATGAGTCTTAATCGGTATTTGCTTCTTCTGCGGATGTTGCGTTTTGTTGATAATGCTTTAGCATTGCCCCGAGATCACCCTGATAGTGACCGTCTTTTTAAGGTTCGGCTGTCCTCGATCACTTTGTAGATCGAATTTCAGAGATCTATGTGCCAGGGAAAGAAATAGCTGTGGATGAGTCTTTGGTCCTGTTCAAGGGCTGATTGGTTTTTAGGCTGTACATCACTAGCAAGAGGGCATGTTAGGAAATCAAGATCTATATTCTGTCTGAGAGTAATACTGGATATGTCTATAATTTCAGGGTCTACATTGGTATGGATTCCAGTATTAACCCCACTGGTTGTCCGTCCACTTTTGGAGTTGCAGAAAAAATTGTGTGGGAACTTGGTAGAGGACTTTTTGACAAAGGTCACCATTTATATAGTAAATAACTTTTACAGTGATGTGCAATTATTCAGGGAATTGTTCAAAGCGGACACTGTTGTTTGTGGCACAATCCGCTCTAACCATAAAGGTTACCCAAAAGAGCTGGTTTGTAAAAAACAACTTGCGACGGGACAGTGCAGTGCCTTGCGTAGTGAGGAGCTTCTAGCTATTAAGTTTTCTGACAGGAGAGATGCCAATTGCTGACTACCATCCTTGATGAAAGTACTTCACCTGTGACTGTTTGGGGTCAGGTTGCTGAAGTGTGCAAACCTGTGTGTATTTTAGACTACAATATGCACATGGGTGGTGTAGATCGAGTAAATCAGAGGTTAGAACCTCACACTGCTGTTTGTAAGGCATATGTTTGGTATAAGAAGTTGGCTGTCCATTTATTCCATTTAGCAAGCTACAATGCCTTTGTTGTGTGTAAGAATTGCTCTCCAGAGTCAAAGATGAAATTTGTACAGATTCAGCAGTCTCTGATAGGCAGCCTTGTTTTAGCAGAAAAGGCAGGAGTTCCTAGAGAAGCAGTGGTGGAGGATGTGGCTGGATTCAAAGATTGCCACCTTCCTGATCACCTTCCTTCCACAGCCAAAAAAGACTTTCCCGCTAAGAAATGTAGAGTCTGTGCCCTTAGAGGCGTGTGGAAGGAGAGTTGTATGTACTGCCCCTATTGTCCTTCTAATCTTGGGCTGTGTGTGCCCACATGTTTTAAATTGTAACACATGCAACAGAGTTTTTGGTTGCAACAGTGAGCATAAAAGTAAACTGACTGACCTGTATAGTTTTTTTTTTGGTTCAGATTTCATGGTTGGCAGAAGTGTGATGTATTTAGTTAGAGCTGTTATTTTTGTCGTTATAGTTTTGAATCTGTTGCCAATTGGTTTGTGTTTTCTTTTTTGCATACAAAATGTGACTGCGGTGTGCGTGGACTGGCACTTGGCTGGCAGTGAGTGTGTGGACTACCGCTTGGGTGGTGCTTGGTTGGCGGTGTGTGTGGACTTGTGCTTAGCTGGCGGTGTGCATGAAATGGCGCTTAGCTGGCATTATGTGTGGACTGACACTTGGCTGGCAGTGTGTGAGTAGTGACTTGCTGCTGGTCAATACACACACTGCTATCCAAACTCCAGTCCACACACTCCATCAGCCTGTGTGGTTGCTCAGGCAAGTGGGGATATGAAAGTGATGGGCCCTTGAATGGCACTGCCTGTTGATGTGAGTGAAGTGCTGGGCCGGTGGCTGGCAATGTGAAGTGTCTTGTATGTGTAACAAATGAAAGGTGTGTGAATGGCCTGTAAAGAGGTTGGTGCGTTGTCGTGGCTTCACAGCTTAGGAGCTGCGAGTCATTGGTTCAGGTTTGTAACCTTTTAACTATTAACAGTGCATTTCCTTTTTGTGAAATCTCTTGTTAATAAAATTCTACGCTATGATCCTTCACTCATCCTCATGCCAAATCCAACCAGTACGTGTGTGTACTTGAGGAATAATTGGTTCTGAAGTAATATTAGCATTTTCTGGCTTTCTCTGCCAGGGTGTAGATTCTCTGTTGATGTGAGTGTTGTAATGCGCTGAGCCCATGACTGGCAGTGTGAATGGTCTTGTATGCATAATGTATGAAAGGTGTGTGAATGGCGTGTAAAGAGGTTGGTGCTTCGGCATGACATTACAGCTCATGAGCTGTGAGTCATTGGTTCAGGTTTTTAACGTTATGTTATGTTAAAAGTACTTGTTAAGCACGCGTACACCAAACGGTTTCATGGCGCTGAGAATAATAGAGGAGGCGGCATCCACAGGGCAGTTGGCTTACTCATATGCCTGAGAAAACAGCCTGGTCTTGAGTTGTTTTCTAAACTGAACATAAGAAGTTGCAGACCTCAATTCTACAGGAAGCGAGGTCCAAAACTGTGGAGCCAAGACTGTGAATCTGATACCCCGTGCTTTTTACATTTGAATGCTGTAGTAGTCAGTAAGTTCAGATAGGAACTAGAACATAGTTCCCGGGAAGGGATGTAGCGCTGAATCCTTGAAGAGATAAATGCTGGGCCATTCCCGGCAAGGGCTTTAAAGATGGTACAGCCCAGCTTAAAGGCACAGCGTTTAGCCACCGGAAGCCAATGGAGACTCTTCATCAAGGGACTTACATGATGGTGTCTGGGTTGATGATAGATTAACCTGGCTGCTTGTTTTTGTACCAACTGCAGGCGGTGAAGTTGATATGCTGGGATGCCAACGTATAGTGAGTTGGCGTAATCAATTCGGGAGATTACCAAGGCTAAAGTAACTAGGGTCAAGGTCTCAGTGGTCAAGAATCTACTGATCTTCCGGATTCTACATAGATGGAAAAAACGAGCAGAGACCACTGGGCTTTCATGGACAGATCGTTACTAATTATGATTCCTAAACTCTTGACGGAGCCTGCTGGGCATGGAGGACTGCCCAAAGATGGAGGCCAAAAATTGGAGTTCCACGGGTTAGCAGTTCCTCCTTTGAGTATCAACTCAGTTTTATCAGGATTTAGTTTCAGTTGATTTGCATACATCCATTCGCTGATAAAGCTCATAGTAGATTGGAAATTGAGCACTGAGGGGGCGGAAGAATCGATGTCAAACACCTGCTGGAGGTCGTCAGCGTAGTTAAAGGTTTCGACCATTCTTGTACGCAGAGACCAAATCAAGGGTAGCAAATACAAGTTAAAAAGAAGGGGCGAGAGGGAAGAAGCCTGAGGAACTCCACAAGTCAATTACATTTTTTTAGAGGAGAAATTGGCAACGCGGACTGCTTGAGATCTATTACTGAGAAAAGAAGAGATCCACTGCAACGCCAGACCCTGGATCCCGGCATTGCTGACACGGTCGATCAGGAGACCATGACCGACAATGTCAAAAGCAGCTGACAAATCCAGGAGGACCAGGGCCTGGGTAAGGCCTTTATCGGCCCCCCTCCTAAGCTCATCCATGACTGACAGGATGACTGCCTCCGTAGAGTGTGCGGGTCTAAATCCTGCCTGGTGGGGGTCAAGGAAATGGGAGTGTTCAATGAATGAGCTAAGACAGTTTGCTAAGTGGGCCTCTAAGATTTTGCCTAAATAGGGAAGTAGGGAGATGGGACGATAGTCACCAAGGACCAAAGGGTCAGCATTGGGTTTCTTCAAAATCAGGACGATTTCTGTGCTTTTGAAAATTTTGGGGACAATGCCTTGTTTAAGAGAGTTATTCAGAAATGAGAGGGGTGGCTCTGGACAAGTGAGGAATACTTCCTGTAGAATATGAGGAGGACAGCAATCCGTGGGGGAGCCAGATCCGACTTTTTTGAGAAAGACAAAAAATTCTTCCCTAGAGATTGGAGGGATTTGATCAATTAGGAATGGGTTTTTACAAATAGTAGGGGAGGTCGTAGAAGAGATGAGGGTAGGGATGCTAGCCTTAATAATGGTGATTTTCTCAATAAAGTAGGAGTTGAGAGAATCGCATAGGGATTGTGAGGGAGCAGGTTTTGCCATGACTCTATCCGGTTGTGCGAGCTCATCAACTATGTAGAAAATGTCCTTGGACTTATTAGCTGAGTTAATGATCTTTAAGGAGAAGTAAGCTGCCTTAGTCTGGAGGATAGTGTTTTTATATTCTTTAAGCTGAGTTATGTTGATGGCCTTTTTTTCTAGAGAATAGCCTCGTCTCCAGCTACGTTTAGCTTGCCTTAAGGCTAGTTTCTTTGATTTCAGGTCGTTGGAGAACCAACGTTGGGCATCGTGAGGACGTTTAATCTTAATTTTCTTAAACGGGCAATGCTGTCACTGGCGGATACAAGCCACTGCTTGATGCTTTTTTCCTGATTGCAGAGTGACTCCTGTGCGATGGGAATTGGGGCCATTAACAATGAGCAGAAATCGCCAATGTTAGCCCGATTCCAGTTTCTAGCCTGCTGATTTCCTATCTGGGTGGTTTTGTTTGGGGGAGCACAGGCCGTGGTAAATGTGATAAAGTGATGATCTGACCATGTACATGGGGAAATTAATAACTTAGAGATTTCCAGATTGGATGTCCAAACTTGATTTAGGATATGCCTTTTTATGTGGGTAGCAGCGTTCACATGCTGGATACAATTCATCCCTGAGAGGAGATTTGTTAATTCTATGGAGCTAGCTAGCACTCTCCTGTGTATCGTTTGGCCAAAAGATAAAGTCTCCAAGTATGATCATTCTAGCATGGTTGATGACTAGCTGGGAGATCATTTCGCCTAGCAGTTGGGGGAAAGAGGGCATATGGTGAGGGGGTCGATAAAATAAGGCGCAGATAAAATAGGACTGAGGCGATTCAAATTTCAGTATCGACCGAGGGTGTGCCTGTAATCCCTAATGAATTAAACTGGAGTTTTTGATGAATGATGGCTGCAACCCCTCACCCGATCCTACCCGAGAACCTATTAGCATGATATAGTAGCCACTGGGAACTGCAGCTAGAATATCAGGGACCGACTCTGCAGTGAGCCATGTTTCAGAAAGGAGGAGGATATCAGGTTTGTCAGAGTCTATCAGCTGGAAACTCTCAAGCTGATGTTTCACCATTGAGTGAGTGTTCAAATAACTAATTGCAAGTCCCCCCACCTCCTGTTGCTCGGGATGGTAGCGTCTGACGAGTTATTTTTGTAGACGGGGGACTCCCTACGACTACGTTGCTGAGAGAGCTTTGGATAGGGGTCCCTGTGAGCCAGGATCCCTGCCTTATCAGCTATAGCCCTGGTCTCGAGGATAATAGGCCAATTGCCTGGCAACCGTTTCATCTCAGATGCCGAGTAGGTTAAAAAATGGGCATAGTGTGTGACCCCTGGCCCCGGCCCGCCTCGGACGGGCTTGGCTTTGGCACGCCTTCTGCGCGCGTCCGCTGCACGACGAGGATGGCATGCCAGTTATATAGGCTGTGAGCGCTAGAGCACTAACTGTTCTGCTCCGCCCCTAGCAGCCCCCAACAGCCGGAAACCAGGATTCTGAGATGCCGGCACCCTCCACAACAAGCGGGAAACCCCGTGGTGGACCGGGATACAAGTGTCAGACCCAACAATGAAACAAAGTGCAAAGTGCAGGTAGAAAGCAGCGATGTATATTTCAATTTTAAAAGTACAATTTTTAAAAGCAAAGTGCTAAAATCAATGTTTTGGGCTCAGTAATCAAGCGACTTAATCAATTTCAGCAGCAGCAATTAACTCGTGTCTGCGCGCGTCCGCTGAGCGACGGGGATGGGAGCTTGGGGGGCAGCCGAGCACAGCGAGGTCTGCCCCCCGGGCAGATTGGGAGGAGGGAGGTGGGGCGTGGCCGTAGTGGCCATTTCGAAGGATTTGGGCTACATTTGGGGATAGCCCAATTTTGTAAAAGATAGCCCAATGGCTATATAACGTAATTTCGCGCTAACCCAGCCACCATTTTAGGTTTGGTGACCTGGTGGCTGGGAGCGCTGTTGTAGGGCAGGTTTTTTGGTCAGGGAAGTTGCTTGGTCGAGTTGGGCAATTTTGTCAGCATAGTGATGGTGGGATGGACTTGCTGGTGTCGGAGGCGCCGGTGGCCGCGCGCCCGGTGAGGCGCGCTTCCGCTGGGGTGGCGGCCGCCGTCACAGCATGTTCGCCCCCCCCGGAGTGCAAGCGGAGGCATGGTGAGTAGCAGGGGCCGCGCGTATGTTAGGAGCGCGGCCCCTGGGGCTGTGGAGGCGGTAGGCGGAGTTGCGGGTGGGGCGGTTTCTGGTCGGGAGCCTGGGCAGGGAAAAGCGGCCCGGCGGGGGAGAGCATCGTGTGCCCCCCCGCCGCAGGCAAAATCTATGGAAGGGCGCTCCGCTGTAACGGGAGCGGCCTCGGAGCGGGAGGGCGTGCGTGGGAAATCATCTGAGGGCCGCTCGTATGTCAGAGGAGCGGCCCTGGACTCGCAGGCGTTGCGCGAGAGGTCGGGGGAGGGCGGGGTTGACGGGGATGAGGCAGCCAAGGGAGATGCGCCGGAGGCATATTCACGGGGCAGCGCGGTGCGGAGGATCGCTGCCCCGCAGCATAGTGAGCGGAGAGAGTGCACGGGGGCAGCGGCTAAGCAGTCCAAGGCCCAGGAGGCAGGGCCCACAACAAGGGGAGCGGCGCAGAGGTCTTGGGAGCGGAGTACTGAGGAAAGGGGCCGCCCATATGTCAGAGGAGCAGGCCCCAGGGGTGATTCGAGGCAGCCTGGTCAGCGAGGGATTACAGGCAGGGGGGCAGAGGGGGGGTGGTAGGCGGTGGGGCTTGAGCAGGCTGTTTTGGCGGGGAGTTACCGGCCCACGAAAGGGTGGTGGCGGGTGGGGTTCGGGGCCATACAGTCGGGCTGGGAGGGGGGGGATAGTAGGGGGGGACTCCCCGGTACTGTGTGAATCGGAGGGGAGCGAGCGGGATTGGGAAGGCCTGGACATATGCGAGTCCTGGGCAGAGGGGTTGGGGAGGGCGCTCGGAGCACGGGGCGGGTTGGGAGGGACGGGGGGCACGGAGACAGAGGGGGCCCGGGGGTTGGGCGGCGTGGGGAGCGGCGAGTCGGTGGAGGGGCGGAGGTCCGTGAGGAGGGAGGTGGAGGATGAGGGGGCTGGGCCGAGCGTTCGTGGAGTGGGGGAGGCAGGCTTGTGGGAGTGGAGTGACGGGGAGGAGGGGGATGGTGCGGAGGTAGAGGTAGGGGATCTGAGTGCAGTGGGGCGGGCGTGGGTGGCTAGCACGTTGGGGGCAGGCAAGCGGGGGTGGGGTGGTAGCCAGAAGGGAGGTAGGCCCAGCACACCAGACCATTCCCTTTCGTTTCAGGCAGTGGACCGACAACCTGACCGTCGAGGGGTGCCAGACTTGGTAGGGCTGGGAGCGGCTCGACGGCACCAAGGAGAAGGGAGGGTGGAGCCTTGGGCGGCGTATCCCGTACCGGCGAGGGATCCCGGCGCGGCTGGCACAAGTAGGCCCAGGACGGGCTCGCCGGCCCCAACACCCACGGGGTGGCAGCGCCCAGGGGGGCACCGTCGACGGAGCACCGCAGCGGCTGATGTTTGTGTAACACGCAGAGTTCAGTCGGCACCACCAGCGGGGAGCGCTGAGGGTGCAGGGCAGGAAGAGCTGGATTATGAGGAGGGTAGTATGGAGGAAGGAGAGTGGCGTGATGTGGAGGAGGACAGGGAGGGGGGGCCGAGTAATGTTGTGGCTAGTGTTTTGCAGGTGTCACGACGCCAGGCGTGGCCCACGGGTCGGACATCGAGGTGGGAGACCAGCTCGGCCCGCGGACAGGACGCAGTGAGGAACGTCGGACGGAGTCATTGGCGCCAGGTAATAGGCATTTGCTCGGGCGCCCAGCGATGGTATCCATGGGGTGGGGGGGTCTGACGGAGACGGGGGGCTGAGGGGAGGTTATGCAAGGGGGCGTATGTTGGGGATGTGGCAGTGGGCACAGAGAACACAGGTAAGGGGGGAAAAGGCAAGGACGGGGAGAGTTTGACGGACACGAAGGGGACAGTTGACGCAAAGGCAGGGGACGGGGAGACAAAATTGGAAAGTAAGGAGCTCAAAATAAAACGTTTACCATATATGGGGGTGACAAAGCCATTGGGAGCGCATTTGCTGCGGGCAACCAAAGAGCGGATATGGAAAGGGGAATATGTGGAGATGCTTAAACTTCTGCACAGGGAAGTGCGGGCGAAGGAGGGCTCTAAGGAGGAGGAATTTGAACTGGCAAAGCGGCCTAAGGTGCCGTTGACAATAGAAAACTGGACGGCGGCTTTCCTCATTTACGCAAGTGTGTATTGTGAGAAATTCCCAGAGAGGTCAGTGGCCATGTTTAAATACATGGATGTCATACGGAAAGCGTAACTTACGGGGGGGGGGGTGATATGCCTGGGCCCAGTATGATGAGAAGTTCCGGGCTCGCATGGCCTGGGACCCAGAGGCGAAGTGGGGTGAGCTTGATACAGATTGGTGGCAGCATACGATGGGTCTAGCAGGGTGTGGGAAGACCATTTTCACGGCCAGCGGGCTACCGCTCGTTTATCGGCCCTTTCGAGGAGGTCCCACCCGAGGGGGGGTGGAGGGACCAGGCAGGGGTCAGACAGGAGAGAATGGACCGTGTTGGGATTACAATAAGGGACTGTGCACCTGGGAGTACTGCCGTTTCCGGCACGAATGCTCCGGATGTGGAAAGCGACATGCACTGGTCAAATGTTGGGGGGCCTAGGGTCAATCGCAGGGGGGTCAGCAGTGGCAGTCAGGAGCCTTTCAGGCAGGGGGCCAGCAGCAGCAACAGCAGTCGGGAGGGGGGAGGGGGTATAAGGGGACTGGGCCAAAGAGTTCATACTCCGGTTAACGTGGGGAACTTGTTGGTGGCTTTGCAGGGGTATCCGGTGAGGGAGGCTGCGGAGCAGTTACGGTTGGGGGTTTCTTGAGGGTTTCAGACTGGGGTATGAGGGCCCACGGGTGCGGTGATGGGCGGACAATTTGAGATCAGCACGGGAGCACTCTCAGGTGGTGAAAGCTAAATTGGACAAAGAGGTACAGGAGGGCCGCATGGCGGGTCCCTTTCAGGATTGTACGTTGCCTAATTTGATTGTGGCACCCATTGGAGTGGTGCCCAAAAAGGAGAAGGGGCAGTTTCGCCTCATACAGCATTTGTCATGGCCGGAAGGAGGGTCGGTCAATGACTTTATTGACGAAAGTGCGGCCACTGTATCTTACTCTTCTGTTGACGTGGCTATGTCACTGGTGGTGACCGCGGGCGCAACAGCGCAGATGGCAAAGTGCGAAATAAAGTCAGCTTTCCGGCTGCTGCCAAGTCATCCAGATGACTGGGATCTGTCAGGCATACAATTCGGCGGTCACTGGTACGTGGACAAAGCATTGCCGATGGGCTGCTCCATGTCTTGCGCACTTTTTGAATGTTTCAGCACGTTCCTACAATGGTTGTTTACCGAACGGACGGGTCACCAAGGAGTTACGCACTACCTGGATGATTCCTTTTTTGTGGGCACCTCAGACTCCACGGACTGCCAGAAGGCTTTGGACAGTTTCAATGAGATCATGAGGGAAATGGGCATGCCGCTGGCCCCAGAGAAAACAAAGGGGCCCAGCACGGCACTGGCCTTTTTAGGCATTGAATCGGACTCAGGTTTGATGGAGGCACGCCTTCCTGCGGATAAAAAGCAGCAAATGTTGGGGCTGTTAGCAAATGTTTTGGTGAAACAGAAAGTGACGGTTAGGGACATTCAAGTACTGCTGGGACACCTCAAGTTTGCCTGTAGGGTGGTCAGAGTAGGGCGGACGTTCTGTAGGCGACTGGGGCCAGCTTGGGAGGGGCTGAGGCCCCCACATCGGGTATCCGGTGAGGGAGGCTGCGGAGCAGTTACGGTTGGGGTTTTCTTGAGGGTTTCAGACTGGGGTATGAGGGCCCACGGGTGCGGCGATGGGCGGACAATTTGAGATCAGCAAGGGAGCACTCTCAGGTAGTGCAAGCTAAACTGGACAAAGAGGTACAAGAGGATCGCATGGCGGGTCCCTTTCAGGATTGGCCGTTGCCTAATTTGATTGTGTCACCCATTGGAGTGGTGCCCAAAAAGGAGCAGGGGCAGTTTCGCCTCATACAGCATTTGTCATGGCTGGAAGGAGGGTCGGTCAATGACCTTATTAACGAAAGTGCGGCCACTGTATCTTACTCTTCTGTTGACGTGGCTATGTCACTGGTGGTGACCGCGGGCGCAACAGCGCAGATGGCAAAGTGCGACATAAAGTCAGCTTTCCGGCTGCTGCCAAGTCATCCAGATGACTGGGATCTGTCGGGCATACAATTCGGCGGTCACTGGTATTATTATTTATTTGTTATTTGTGTATTTTATAAAGCGCACAGCTGCCCCAACGGGGCGTCCCGGCGCTGAGAACTCTGGGAAAGGAGAGCCAGAAATGGAGGACCTGTCTAGGAGGAGAAAAGATATGTCTTCAGCAGTTTACGAAATGCTGATTCTGATTGGCTGGTACGTAGAGCTAGCGGGAGCTTGTTCCAATTCTGAGAGGCACAGACCTCAAAGGTTTTTCCACCTGCACGAACTCGTTTAAATCGTGGGGTGTGCAAGAAGAATAGGGAGTTGGAGCGCAATGTCCTTGAATGGGCATACGGTCGCAAGATGTTTTTCAGGTGTGCCGATCCAGACCCTTGAGAGGCTCGGAAGGCCAGCGTCATTGCTTTGAAGACACTTCTTTTAGCAATGGGTAGCCAGTGCAGTTTGCGTAAAAGTGGGGAGACATGGTGTCTAGCAGGAAGTCTCTCTACAAGCCGGGCGGCAGCATTTTGGACTGTCTGAAGTTTATGACACAGGCCTGCTGAGATACCAAGATAGAGGGCATTAGCGTAATCGAGATGGGAAATTATCAATGCCTGGATAACAGTTTTGCGGCAGTCCGCCGGCAGGTAGTTAATAAGGCGTTTAATGGTCCTGATTTTAGCGAAACAGGAAGCAGCCACTGTCTGTACCTGATTACTGAAACTTAGATGATGATCCCAACGTACTCCTAAATTTTTCACTGAATCTTTAGGGGTAGGGGCTTGGCTTAGATCGTCTGGCCACCAAAGGCTAGAGTCCAAAGGAGAAGGAGAGTTGAAAAACAGGATCTCCGTTTTTCCTGCGTTGAGTCGGAGGGAGTTAGCGTCCATCCAGCTAGAAATGTCCCTGAGGCAGGATTTCAGCGGATCAAAGGCAGAAGCAGAGGGGGTGTCAAAAGTAAAAACTGGTACGTGGACAAAGCATTGCCGATGGGCTGCTCCATGTCTTGCGCACTTTTTGAATGTTTCAGCACGTTCCTACAATGGTTGTTTACGGAACGGACGGGTCACCAAGGAGTTACGCACTACCTGGATGACTTCTTTTTTGTGGGCACCTCAGACTCCACGGACTGCCGGAAGGCTCTGGACAGTTTCAATGTGATCATGAGGGAAATGGGTGTGCCGCTGGCCCCAGAGAAGACAAAGGGGCCCAGCACGGCACTGGCCTTTTTTAGGCATTGAATTGGATTCAGGTTTGAGGGAGGCACGCCTTCTTGCGGATAAAAAGCAGCAAATGTCGGGGCTGCTAGCAAATGTTTTGGCAAAACGGAAAGTGACGGCTAGGGACATTCAAGTACTGCTGGGACACCTCAATTTTCCCTGTAGGGTGGTCAGAGTAGGGGAGGGCGTGAAGGCTTCTCAGGTGTTAGCGGTGCTGAGGAAAGCGCTGAGTAGACTGGGAATCGATGGGAAGGGGTTTGGCACGCATTCATTTCGGATTGGGGCGGCGTCAGAGGCCCATGCTAGGGGTTGGGAGCGAGGGGACATTATGAAGTTGGGTAGGTGGTCATCGGATTGCTATCAGCGTTATGTGCGCAGCGACGCGGGGGGAGGTGTAATAAAAAAAAAAAAGATGTGGTTGGTGTTTCTCTTGTGTTCATTCTCGTTTCTCTTTTCAGGCTCGGTTATGGTTCCCCTCGCCAGGGAGATGTCCATCTGGATTGTCGGGCATGCTTTTGTGAAACGGGCGCAGCTCCAGGCCCGGTTGAGTTACTTTGGGGACAGCTTGGGTTTCAATAAAGATTTATTTTCAGTGGCCTGGAGGGGCAGGGGTGGCATGCGTTGGAAGGAGCTGTTATCGGTGCTGAACGGGCTGGTAAGGGCTGGCAGGTGCCCGGACGTGTGGGTTTTGCATCTGGGAGACAACGATATGGTCAGGGAGACGGGTTTGGCGCTGCTGCGGGCTATGAAGAGGGACTCGGCATTGATTAAAGCTCGGTGGTCAGGGTGTTCCATTGTCTGGACGGAGTTTGCCCCCTGGAGGGTTGGGAGAGGGGCAGTCAATCCTGGGGCAGTTGACAAGGCAAGAAGGAAGTTGAACACGGAGCCGGTGCGGTTTTGTCGGCATTTAGGGATTGATAGGAGTGCTCATAGGGACATTCGTTACGACACGCAGGAACTTTTCAGAGAGGATGGGGTACACTTGTCTCGGATAGGGATGGATCTGTATCTGTTGGAGGTGTTAGCGCGGTTGGTGGGTGTTTATCGGCGTTAATGGAAAATGGGGGTTTAGTTGGGGGGCAGAAAAGGGGGAGACGGCGTATCCGCCTACACTCCCGCCCCTTTTCTGGGTGGCGGGGTGGGTGACAGTTGGCCGGGATTGGCTGGAGTTTGTTGTTATAGTTTTGGTAGTTTGTGAGCAGGAACATGGAAAGGGTAACTAGGTTGGATAAGTTCAGAGTAGAGGTTGGTTAGTTACAGTAGCACAAAGGCAGGTAGGGGGTACGGTCAGGGGAGTTTAGGATTTGGAAAGGCCAGATTGGGTAGGATTGGGTTATATGATGGTTATGTAATGTTATGTTGTATTTTGTGGGATGGGGGAACTGATGTGGGGATCGTAGGGGTGGGGGAAAGAACAAGGGGGCAGGAAATTCTTGTATAGTGAGGTTTTAGTTTTGTAAGGCAGTGGCCAAGGAAATAAATTGTGATATGCACCTGTTTCAATAAAGCGGCCTTTTTCACACAAAATAAAGTGGTCTAGTGTCGGCTTGCCCCCCACTCCCCCCTTAATCTCCCAATGGGAGCTTGGGGGACAGCCGAGCACAGTGAGGTCTGCCCCCCGGGCAGATTGGGAGGGGGGAGGTGGGGCGTGGCCGTAGCGGCCATTTCGAAGGATTTGGGCTACATTTGGGGATAGCCCAAATGTAGCCCAATTTTGTAAAAGATAGCCCAAAGGCTATATAACGTAATTTCGCGCTAACCCAGCCACCATTTTAGGTTTGGTGACCTGGTGGCTGGGAGCGCTGTTGTAGGGCAGGTTTTTTGGTCCTCCCACCCTCCCTAATTTTTGGTGGTTTTTCAGGGGTGTTTTTCGGGCAGAATGTGTTGTCTTTGGGGTTTGTCGTAGGCAGCATTTGTTGGAACAGGTACATAGGGGCAGTTTGTGGTATTGTCGCTTGGAACAGGTGCAGGCGGGGTGGTTGACAGTTGGCCGGGATTGACTGGAGTTTGTTGTTATAGTTTTGGTAGTTTGTGAGCAGGAACATGGAAAGGGTAACTAGGTTGGATAAGTTCAGAGTAGAGGTTGGTTAGTTACAGTAGCACAAAGGCAGGTAGGGGGTACGGTCAGGGGAGTTTAGGATTTGGAAAGGCCAGATTGGGTAGGATTGGGTTATATGATGGTTATGTAATGTTATGTTGTGTTTTGTGGGATGGGGGAACTGATGTGGGGATCGTAGGGGTGGGGGAAAGAACAAGGGGGCAGAAAATTCTTGTATAGTGAGGTTTTAGTTTTGTAAGGCAGTGGCCAAGGAAATAAATTGTGATATGCACCTGTTTCAATAAAGCGGCCTTTTTCGCACACAATAAAGTGGTCTAGTGTCGGCTTGCCCCCCCTCCCCCCTTAATCTCCCAATGGCATGCCAGTTATATAGGCTGTGAGCACTAGAGCGCTAACCGTTCTGCTCCACACCCCTAGCAGCCCCCAACAGCTGGAAACCGGGATTCTGAAATGCCGGCACCCTCCACAACGAGCGGGGAAATCCAGTGGTGGACCGGGATTCAAGCATCAGACCCAACAATGAAACAAAGTGCAAAGTGCAGGTAGAAAGCAGCGATGTGTATTTCAATTTTAAAAGTAAAATTTTTAACAGCAAAGTGCTAAAATCAATGTTTTGGGCTCAGTAATCAAGTGACTTCATCAATTTCAGCAGCAGCCACTAACTCGTGTCTGCGTGCGTCCGCTGCGCGACGAGGATGGCATGCCATTTATACAGGCTGTGAGCGCTAGAGCGCCAACCGTTCTGCTTCGCCCCTAGCAGCCCCCAACAGCTGGAAACCGGGATTCTGAGATGCCGGCACCCTCCACAACAAGCGGGGAAACCCCGTGGTGGGCCGGGATGCAAGCGTTAGACCCAACAATGAAACAAAGTGCAAAGTGCAGGTAGAAAACAGCGATGTATATTTCAATTTTAAAAGTACAATTTGTAAAAGCAGAGTGCTAATATCAATGTTTTGTGCTCAGTAATCAAGCGACTTAATCAATTTCAGCAGCAGCAACTAACTCGTGTCTGCGCGCGTCCGCTGTGCGACGAGGATGGCATGCCACTTATATAGGCCCTGAGCGCTAGAGCGCTAACCATTCTGCTCTGCCCCTAGCAGCCTCCAACAGCTGGAAACCGGGATTCTGAGATGCCGGCACCCTCCACAACAAGCGGGGAAACCCCGTGGTGGACCGGGATGCAAGCGTTAGACCCAACAATGAAGCAAAGTGCAAACTGCAGGTAGAAAACAGCGATGTATATTTCAATTTTAAAAGTACAATTTTTAAAAGCAGAGTGCTAATATCAATGTTTTGGGCTTAGTAATCAAGCGACTTCATCAATTTCAGCAGCAGCCACTAACTTGTGTCTGCGTGCGTCCACTGCCCGACGAGGATGGCATGCCATTTATACAGGCTGTGAGCGCTTCGCCCCTAGCAGCCCCCAACAGCCGGAAACCGGGATTCTGAGATGCCACCACCCTGCACAACAAGCGGGGAAACCCTGCGGTGGACCGGGATGCAAGCGTCAGACCTAACAAGCAAAGTGCAAAGTGCTGGTAGAAAGCAGCGATGTATATTTTAATTTTAAAAGTACAATTTTTAAAAGCTAAGTGCTAAAATCAATGTTTTGGGCTTAGTAATCAAGCGACTTAATCAATTGCAGCAGCAGCAACTAACTTGTGTCTGCGCGACTTAACTATTAACAGTGTACTTCATTTTTGTGAAATCTCTTGTTAATAACATTTTATGCTCTGAACCTTCACACACCCTCGTGCCAAATCCAACCAGTATGTGTGTACACTTAAGGAATAGTTAGTTGTGAAGTAATATTTGCATTTTTTGGCTTTCTCTGTCAGGGTGTACATTGTCTCTAGGGAAAATCTACTGATTCTTAATATTTTTAAAAAGTAGAAACCCAGGGGAATACAGTGGTGTGCCAACAAGTTTTCCCACCCAAAATGCCCTGCAAACCTCCAAATGTGGCTACAGTCACACATTTTCCTTGCATTGCTGTGCCATATTCTTCCAAAATCAGAAAGAAGCCATATCCCTGGACTCCCCAGAGTGTCTAGTTTTCAGAAATGTGTGGGTTTGATAAATTTCCCTAGATGACTGCCGAGCCAGGACCAAAAACTCAGGTGCCCCCTTGTAAAACCAGGTTGTTTTGTGATTGGTAATTTTAATGTCGCCACAATACATTTTGGGCCCTTCCCTGCCGAGGGCACTTGGTCCACCCACACAAGTGAGGTACCATTTTTATCGGGAATGCGGGGTGGGTGGAAGTTTGTGGATTCACGCAGATGCCAGAAATTTCCATCACAGAAATGTGAGGAAAATGTGTTTCTTTTAACAAAGTTTGAGGTCTGCAAGGGATTCTGGGTAACAGAACCTTGTGAGAGCCACACAAGTCACCCCATCCTGGATTCCCCTGGGTGTCTCGTCTTCAAAAATGCATAGGTTTGCTAGGTTTCCCTAGGTGCCGGCTGAGCTAGGGCTCATAATCCACAGCTAAGCGCATTGCAAAAAAAAGGGTCCGTTTTCACTGGAAAAATGTGTGCCATTTCCGTTCGCGGGCACAAGGCCTACCCACACAAGTGAGGTATGATTTTTATCAGAAGAGTTTGGGGAATGCCGGGTGGGTAGAGGTTTGTGGATCCATGCAGATTCCAGAACTTTCCATCACAGAAATGTGAAGAAAAAGTTTTTTTTTTTTTACAAAGTTTGAGGTTTGCAAGGGATTCGGAGTAACAGAACCTGATGAGACCACACAAGTCACCCCATCCTGGATTCCCCTGGGTGCTTAGCTTTAAAAAATACATAGGTTTGCTAGGTTTGCCTAGGTGCCGGCTGAGCTAGGGTTCAAAATCCACAGCTAGGCACATTGCAAAAAAAGGGTCAGTTTTCACTGGAAAAATGTGATGTGTCCACATTGCGTTTTGGGCAGTTTTCGGTCCCGTGCACAGGGCCTACCCACATAAGTGAGGTACCATTTTTATCGGGAGACTTTCGGTAAAGCGGGGTGGGTAGAGGTTAGTGGATTCATGCAGATTCCAGAACTTTCCATCACAGAAATGAGAGGAAAATGTGTTTTTTTTTTTACAACATTTGAGGTTTGTAAGGGATTCTGGGTAACAGAACCTGGTGAGAGCTACACAAGTCCCCTTCTCCTGGATTCCCATGGGTGTCTAGTTTTCAGAAATGCATAGGTTTGTTAGGTTTCCCTAGGTGCCGGCTAAGCTGCGGCTCAAAATCCACAGCTAAGCACATTGCAGAAAAAGGTCAGTTTTCTGTGGAACAATGTAATGTGTCCACGCTCTGTTTTGGGCAATTTCCTGTCGCGGGCACTAGGTCTACCCACACAAGTGAGGTGCCATTTTTATCGGGAGACTTGGTGGAATGCTGTGTGGGTGGAAGTTTGTGGCTCCCCCTAAATTCCAGAAATTTCCATCACAGAAATGTGAGGAAAATGTGTTTGTTTTTTTTTACAAAGTTTGAGGTTTGCAAGGGATTCCGGGTAACAGAACCTGGTGAGAGCCACACAAGTCACCCCCTCCTGGATTCCCCTGGGTGTCTAGTTTTCAAAATTGTATGGGCTTGCTAGGTTTCCCTAGGTGCCAGCTGAGCTAGGGCACAAAATCCACAGCTAGGCCCATTGCAAAAAAGATTCCGTTTTCTGTTGAAAAATGTGATTTGTCCATGTTGCATTTTGACCAGTTTCCTGACGCGGGCACTAAGCCTAAACAGACAAATGAGGTACCGCTTTTATTGAGAGACTCAGGGGAATACAGAATAGTAGAAAAAGTGTTATTACCAGCTGTCTTTCTATGCATTTCTGCCATCCAAATGTAAGACAGTGTGTAAAAAGAGATTTTGAAAAATTCCCCCTAATTGACCTGCGAGTATGGCTGCCCACATATTCAGAGATGTGCAAATAACCACTGCTTCTAAACTCCATATTGTGTTCCATTTCAGAAATACATAGGTTTTCTTGATACCTATTTTTCACTCTTTATATTTTACCAAATTAATTGCTGTATACCCGGTACACAATGAAAAGCCTTTGCAAGGTGTGGGTCAGTTATTGTCTCTGGGTATCTCAGGTTCTGAATGAACTTACAAGCCTGATATATCCTTGCAACCAGAAAGGTTCCGTGTATGTAACGGTATATTGCTTTAAAAAATCTTGCATAGTTAGAAAAAGTTACAGGTGAAAATATAGGCACAAAAAGCAATTTTTTTAACATAATGTCAATATTCTTTTATTTCAACTGTTACTTTCTATAGTAAAGCCTTGAAGGATCTCCACAAATTACCCCTTGCTGAATTCAGAAATGTCTTCTTTTAAAAAATGTATAGCTGTCCAGTTTCCATTATTGGTTACATGCCAATTTCTACCACTAACTGGAAGGTGGTTGGAAGCACACAAAATAGGAAAAATAGGCTATGTCTCAGTAAAATGCCAAAACTGTATAGAACATTTTGGCTTTCTGACAAAAGGCTGCCTGTTCCTGAAAGCTGGGAAGATGGGTGGCTCTAGCACTACACCCCCTTTGTGGATACCATTTGCAGGGGAAAACCTAGACGCTGTTTTCTGCAGCACTTTTTCCCCATTTTTCCCCCCAAAAACACAATGTAGCTGTATTTTGCCTATTTTCAAGGTCCCCTCGAGGGGAATCTACTAACCCTGAACCTTTAGAATCCATAGGATGTTGGAAGAAAAGGACGCAAATGTGGCATGGATACCTTATGTGGACAAAAAGGTATGGGGTCCTAAGCGCAAACTACCCCAATTAGCCCGAAAAAAGGCGTGGCACGGGGGAGGCCCGGCAGCAAAGGGGTTAAAAAGCTCATAAAGAGGAGCCTGGTTTGATGAGCCAACACGGCGAAAAAGCTTTGGCGAGATCCCTCATATCTGCTGATTACAACATCCTATTTTTATGTGACTCCTCAATGGTCACAATGCCCTCCTCTTATTCCCCATAAAATACAGATTATAACAAGCTCAATAGTGTATATACCCTGACTCCAGACTTGAAGATTAGATCGTTGAGAGGAAGGAGCCATTAGTGGCTGGCATTTCCAGATGATGGGCATTGCGATGGCATACTTCTGGTAGGTCGCTCCGCCCCCCGCTGCAGCTCCGCCCGCACCCCTGCTGTCGCCGCTGCCGCCGGAGAAGTTGAGGCCCTCCACCAACCGCAGGCTTCCACCTGCGCCTCATCTCTGGTGGCCAGTGGTGGCCTTAGGTTCGTTCGTTCGTTTGCCTTGTGCTGTCTCTCGCCTCTCCTGCCTCTGTGACCCTGCTTCTGTGCCTGTATCTGCCGCGCCCACTGCCCCTCGCTCGCCGCTGCGCTGCTTTGTCCCCTTTTATTTCTGTACCACCTCGCCGTCCGCGTCCTTAATTTGTGCTAATTTGTGCCTGTGACCCTGTTTTGTGCCCCGCTTTCATTTCTGTACCACCTCGCCGTCCACGTCCTCAATTTGTGCTAATTTGTGCCTGTGACCCTGTTTTGTGCCCCGCTTTCATTTCTGTACCACCTCGCCGTCCGCGTCCTCAATTTGTGCTAATTTGTGCCTGTGACCCTGTTTTGTGCCCCGCTTTCATTTCTGTACCACCTTGCCGTCCGCGTCCTCAATTTGTGCTAATTTGTGCCTGTGACCCTGTTTTGTGCCCCGCTTTCATTTCTGTACCACCTCGCCGTCCGCGTCCTCATTTTGTGCTAATTTGTACCTGTGACCCTGTTTTGTGCCCTGTTTTCATTTCTGTACCACCTCGCCGGTCTCCTGTCCCCCGGCCCTGCCGCTGCCTCCCCTGTGGCCCCGCCCCCTCCACGCCCATTCACCGCACCCGTCCCTCGCCTCCCGCCTCCCAGCTGCTCCTCCCTCCCCACTTCCCCATGTATGGCAGCCGCACAGCGGCCGCGCCACTGGCGCGCCGAAGGCGCGCCTAAGGCAACCCCGTCTGCGCCCGTCCGTGCCTGGACCGCGCCCAGCGCCAGAACCCCTGGCCCCCGTGCCAGACACGAGGAGCACTGCCTCCGCTACGACGCCAAGACCCTCATCGCTCTCAACCCAGGAAGAACTCATACCTGCTGCAAAGCCGCCCCGAAGCGCACCCACGGCCCCTTCACCTGCCGAAACTGCAACTTTTCCTGCACCGAAAGCACCAAGATACCCACCACAACGGAAACCAACCAGCTCAGATGCATCCTGATCAACACTCGCTCCGCACACAAACACGCCGTCGAACTCTGGGACCTACTCGACACTACATCCCCAGACGTTGCCTTCCTGACCGAAACCTGGATGAACGAAACCTCGGCGCCTGACATCGCCATAGCCATCCCAGACGGGTACAAGATCACCCGCAGAGACCGCGTAAACAGAGCCGGAGGAGGCATCGCCATCGTCCACAAAAACACCATCAAGATCTCTACAAACACCAATGACAATCTCAGCACCGCCGAACACATGCACTTCCAGATCCACACAAACCCCAAGACCACCCTTAGAGGCACCCTCGTCTACAGACCACCAGGACCCCGGGCTCAATTCTGCGACTCCATCGCCGACCTCATCAGCCCACACGCACTGACCTCCACCAACTACATCCTCCTCGGAGACCTGAACTATCACCTGGAAAACAACAACGACAGCAACTCCTCCACCCTGATCGACAATCTCGCCAACCTCAGACTCAAACAGCTCGTCACTACGCCGACACACACCGCCGGCCACACACTTGACGCAATCTTCTCCTCAAGCCCCCACGTCACCTTCAGCCACGTCTCCGAACTCACCTGGACCGACCACCACTGCATCCATTTCTCCCTCCGAAACCCGCTCGCACCCCACCGCACCCTGCAGACCCCCCGCCGCCGCTGGGGCAAAATCACTGAAGAACAACTCCAGACAAGCCTCGCACTCAACCCTCCGACGAACCCCACCAACCCGGATGATGGGGCACTCTTCCTCGAACGTTGGATGAGCGACTGCGCCAACACCATCGCACCGCTGACAAACCCGACCAACAGAGGCACCAGCAGAAGAGTCAGCTGGTTCTCCCCGGAACTCCTCGACTCCAAACGCACCTGCCGGAAACTGGAAAACACACGGAACAGGGACAAGACGCCTGACAGCCACACCGCCTACAAAGACACCATCCGCAACCACCACCACCTCATCAGGACCGCCAAAAAGACCTCCTTCACAGACCGCCTTGACAACAACGCGCACAACAGCAAGGAGCTCTTCACCATTGTGAAGGAACTCTCCAACCCCAGCTCCAACGCCAACAACGTCCCACCATCACAGGCCCTGTGCGACTCGCTTGCCACCTTCTTTCACCGGAAAATCACCGACATCCACGACAGCTTCAGACCCCGGATGACCCCGGCCGACCACGCCGCACCTAACCCACCGCACCCCACCACCCACGAGGCCCTGACCACCTGGGCTAACGTGAGCATCGAGGACACAATCAAGACCATGGGATCTATCCACTCCGGCTCCCCTTCAGACCCCCTCCCACACCACATCTTCAACAAAGCCAGCAACTCCATCGCACCCCACCTGCACAAAATCATCAACCTCTCCTTCGAGACCACCACCTTCCCTGAGAACTGGAAGCACGCAGAGATCAACGCCCTACTGAAGACACCCAAAGCAGACCCGAGCAACCTCAAAAACTTCCGACCCATCTCCCTGCTCCCGTTCCCAGCTAAGGATATCGAGAAGATAGTTAACACCCAGCTCACGCGATACCTCGAAGACAACATCCTGGACCCATCACAATCAGGATTCCGCAGCAATCACAGCACCGAGACCGCCCTCATCGCCACCACAGACGATATCAGGATACTCCTAGACAATGGCGAGACAGCAGCCCTCATCCTCCTAGACCTCTCCACCGCCTTCGACACCATCTGCCACCACACACTTCGCACGCGCCTCCACGACGCAGGGATCCGAAACAAAGCCCTGGACTGGATCACCTCCTTCCTCTCCGGCAGAACTCAGAGTGTCCGCCTCCCCCCGTTACGCTCCGAGGCCTTCAAGATCATCTGTGGCGTCTCACAAGGATCCTCCCTCAGCCTGACGCTGTTCAACGTCTACATGGCACCACTAGCACGCATCGCCCGACATCACAACCTCAACATAATCTCCTACGCCGACGACACGCAACTGATCCTCTCCCTCACCAAGGACCCCCTCACCGCCAAATCCAACCTCCATCAGGGAATGAAGGCTGTCGCCGACTGGATGGAGGACAGCTGCCTCAAACTGAACACAGACAAGACAGAAATCCTCATCCTCGGGTCCAACCCCTCCGCATGGGACGACTCCTGGTGGCCCACATCACTGGGGTCCATCCCGGCCCCCACCGACCACGCACGCAACCTGGGAGTCATCCTCGACTCAAAACTCTCCATGACCAAACAAGTCAACGCAGTCTCCTCCACCTGTTTCAACACCCTGCGCATGCTCCGCAAGATCTTCAGATGGATCCTGACAAACACGAGGAAAACGGTCACCCAAGCCCTGGTCAGCAGCAGGCTCGACTACGGAAACGCCCTCTACGCCGGAACCTCGGCCAAACTCATTAGCACACTACAGAGAATCCAGAAAACCTCTGCACGCCTGATCCTCGACGTCCCGCGCCGCGACCACATCCCCCCCCCACCTGAGGAACCTGCACTGGCTCCCCGTCGACAAGAGAATCTCCTTCAAGCTCCTGATCCACGCACACAAAGCACTCCACAAAACCGGTCCAGCATACCTCAACAGCCGACTCTCCTTCTACGTACCCAACAGGAAACTCCGCTCCGCTGACCACGCCCTGGCCACGGCCCCACGCATTCGGAGAACTACTTCCGGAGGCAGATCCTTCTCCCATCACGCCGCCAAGACCTGGAACACCCTCCCCATCCACCTACGTCAAACCGCAGACCTGCTGACCTTCAGGAGACAACTCAAGACCTGGCTCTTCGACCACTAACTTCCTTCCCCCCCCCCCAGCGCCTTGAAACCCACCGGGTGTGTAGTGCGCTTTACAAATGACATGATTGATTGATTGATTGATTGATTGGGTGATAGTGTGCTTTAGAAATGCACGTACCATAACATAACATGACTTTCATGGGCTGCAGACTGTGGCACATACCTTAATGTGACAGATGAGATCCATGGCTGAGATGAGGTCATCTGAAATGTGAACCCCACTTATATCTGTTCTGGAGGAGCGCCCCAGATGCAAGATTCTGTTTGTGAGGGGGAAGACACTGGTGGCCTTTGGCGATTCTGCACCATCTCCTGAACCGAAAGAGTACCCGTGAAGGAAAAGTGGCAATGAAAACTTCAATGACGGACCCTGAACCTCTCTGTCACACGTCCACTTGCCAGACAGAAAAGGTAGGACCAAATGAGCAAATTTGACCCTAAATCTGCAAGTGAGTGAAGAAATAGTAGGAAAAGGGGGGGAAGAGGAGCCAAAACATGTGCCTGCGTGTAGAAAATAATGATGTATGTGATCCACCTGGATGACAGCCCCAGGCAGTGGTAGAGAGGGTACAACGAGTGCAGGGCAGGCTAGGTTAGCTGTGCTGATGGCCAAGACTGCCTGAGGACTCATAATAGACATTAGTGTATGTATCCACACCTGCAGGCCCCCGGGTCCCTGGAGATAGACATTGTCCTGGGTGGGGTATAGAGGGAGGAGATAAAGAATCGCATGAGAGTAAACAGAAGAATGCCCATCTCCTCCCGAGCCCAACTAGCTTAGAAGCCTCTGTATGACAATAAGTGTCCCTACACAGGCCACCATAAGCACCTGATTCCCCAACTATCAAAATAAGGAAAGTAAACCCGTTGATTGCAAAAAAGGATCCTTTCTCCATTTACCTAAAGTGAGAGGCACTGTGTGCTTGAAAAGAACAAAAACCCCAGATGGTGGTCTTTACCATTGAGCTGCATAGCAGATGGTCTGAACTAATATCATGATCATAGGTCCAATTGGTCGCACACTGCTCTACCTACCAGCGTGTTGCCCCAAAGAATTGTGGTCCCTGAAGTCAGCGTCAGCGGGTACGCCTATGCCCGAGTCTTGAGTGCAAGTAAGTATAGCGTTAGCCATCCCTGGACACGTGTTTTGAGGTAGTTGCCTCTCGTCAGCAGGGAGTAGGTGAGTGTGTAGGGTTGCTGTGTAGGCTGCTAAAATAAGTGTTCTCAGATAAAGTACCTCTCGTAGCGCGCAGGTGCGTAACCATGAGCTCGTCAGCTCCACCGGCTCAAGGAGCCGGAATATTAACAAAGGTCCAATTGGTCGCACACTGCTCTACCTACCAGCGTGTTGCCCCAAAGAATTGTGGTCCCTGAAGTCAGCGTCGGCGGGTACGCCTATGCCCGAGTCTTGAGTGCAAGTAAGTGTAGCGTTAGCCATCCCTGGACACGTGTTTCGAGGTAGTAGCCTCTCGTCAGCAGGGAGTAGGTGAGTGTGTAGGGTTGCTGTGTAGGCTGCTAAAATAAGTGTTCTCAGGTAAAGTACCTCTCGTAGTGCGCAGGTGCGTAACCATGAGCTCGTCAGCTTCACCGGCTCAAGGAGCCTGAATATTAACAAAGGTCCAATTGGTCGCACACTGCTCTACCTACCAGCGTGTTGCCCCAAAGAATTGTGGTCCCTGAAGTCAGCGTCGGCGGGTACGCCTATGCCCGAGTCTTGAGTGCAAGTAAGTCTAGCGTTAGCCATCCCTGGACACGTGTTTCGAGGTAGTTGCCTCTCGTCAGCAGGGAGTAGGTGAGTGTGTAGGGTTGCTGTGTAGGCTGCTAAAATAAGTGTTCTCAGGTAAAGTACCTCTCGTAGCGCGCTGGTGCGTAACCATGAGCTCGTCAGCTCCACTGGCGCAACCCTACACACACACCTACTCCCTGCTGACGAGAGGCAACTACCTCGAAACACGTGTCCAGTGATGGCTAACGCGACATTCATTTTCATTTTAAACATTTGGCATAGGCGTACCCGCCGACGCTACTTCATGGACCACAGTTCTTTGGGGTAACACGCTGGTAGGACTAGCAGAGTGCGGCCAATCGGATTTTTGTTTATATTCAGGCTCCCTTGAGCCGGTGGGGCTGACGAGCCCATGGCTACGCACCTGCGCGCCTTGAGTGGTACTTTACCTGTGAATATTTTTGGCAGCCTACGCAGCAACCCTACACACACATCTACTCCCTGCTGACGAGAGGCAACTACCTCGAAACACGTGTCCAGGGATGGCTAACACGACATTCATTTTCATTTTAAACTTTTGGCATAGGCGTACCCGCCGACGCTCCTTCATGGACCACAATTCTTTGGGGTAACACGCTGGTAGGACTAGCAGAGTGCGGCCAATCGGATTTTTGTTTATATTCAGGCTCCCTTGAGCCGGTGGGGCTGACGAGCCCATGGCTACGCACCTGCGCGCCTTGAGTGGTACTTTACCTGTGAATTTTTTTGGCAGCCTACGCCGCAACCCTACACACACACCTACTCCCTGCTGACGAGAGGCAACTACCTCAAAACACGTGTCCAGGGATGGCTAACGCGACATTCATTTTCATTTTAAACTTTCGGCATAGGCGTACCCGCCGACGCTACTTCATGGACCACAATTCTTTGGGGTAACACGCTGGTAGGACTAGCAGAGTGCGGCCAATCGGATTTTTGTTTATATTCAGGCTCCCTTGAGCCGGTGGGGCTGACGAGCCCATGGCTACGCACCTGCACGCCTTGAGTGGTACTTTACCTGTGAATATTTTTGGCAGCCTAAGCAGCAACCCTACACACACACCTACTCCCTGCTGACGAGAGGCAACTACCTCGAAACACGTGTCCAGGGATGGCTAACGCGACATTCATTTTCATTTTAAACTTTTGGCATAGGCGTACCCGCCGACGCTACTTCATGGACCACAATTCTTTGGGGTAACACGCTGGTAGGACTAGCAGAGTGCGGCCAATCGGATTTTTGTTTATATTCAGGCTCCCTTGAGCCGGTGGGGCTGACGAGCCCATGGCTACGCACCTGCGCGCCTTGAGTGGTACTTTACCTGTGAATATTTTTGGCAGCCTACGCAGCAACCCTACACATACACCTACTCCCTGCTGACGAGAGGCAACTACCTCGAAACACGTGTCCAGGGATGGCTAACGCTACATTCATTTTCATTTTAAACTTTTGGCATAGGCGTACCCACCGACGCTACTTCATGGACCACAATTCTTTGGGGTAACACGCTGGTAGGACTAGCAGAGTGCGGCCAATCGGATTTTTAATATCATGATCATGCTCAGTATTGAATAGTACGCTTCTTCAATTGTGTGGCCTGCTGACATTGGATTTTGGTTGATCCCATAACTGTCCTGATTTGAAGGAGCAATGGACAAAAAAACTCGGTAGCAGATACCTCTTACATGAATAGTGTCAGAATAATTGAGATCATGAATTATTGCCTAGACTCACAATGCCCAAAGACAAAAATGGCAAACCAGCAGGGACAACAATGCATCATTATGCCAAGGTACCGCTGGGACAGCCGAGGAGACAATCGCATATATGGAGCAAAAGGGGTTGTCATCCAAGATACCTGCGTCTGCTGATGTGGTATTGCAGGCCATTCAGGTTATAATAAAAGTCGATGGGTGCTTCAGACTTCACTCTACTGCCCCTTCCTGTACAAAAACAATCCTGCCTATGTTGGTGCTACGCAACAGTTTGTGTGCCAACACAAGGGAAAAGGACAGGAATGCACCGTATTTCATAAATACGGTACATTCCAACCCTTTCACATTGGCATAGGGAATCACAGTAAGAAGACTTGCAGCGCTGCCCTATGCCAATTCCTCATTAATGAGGCCCTTTGTTTTTTGCTAGACCTTTGACTACACCCCCACGCTCACTGACCTTTGGTTTGCTAAGCACTGTTTAATATTATTTCCCCATCGTAAAAAATATTTGCTATTGGAATTTGGGGCATATATGGTTGTCGATAGTTGTCGCTGATGAGGAGTACCAAGTTCTAGAAAGAAAGGGGTCCTTACGCCTAAAAAGGTTTGACTAGGGGTCTCGGTGTCAAAAAGTTTGAAGACCTCTGCTCTAAAGTATGCGTACTCACAAACATTTTCCCAGGGGCCACAAAATATGGGGGCCGATTCACAGAACTAATCTGAGACAAAATCCTAAACTTACTACTTTTGGTATTCAAAGAAGGCATTTAGTAGTAGTAAAGTTAGTATATTGTCTTAAGTTAGTATTTTGTCTTAAATTAGTATTTTGTCTTAAGTTAGGATTTTTCCCTAAATTAGGATTTTGTCTTAAATTAGGATTTTGTCTGAAGTTTGTATTTTGTTTTAATTTAGGATCTTGTCTTAAGTTTTGGTCTTAAGACAAAATCCTAACTTAAGACAAAATCCTAATTTAAGACAAAATACTAGTTTAAGACTAAATCCTAATTTAGGACAAAATACTAATTTAAGACAAAATACTAATTTAAGACAAAATACTAATTTAGGACAAAATACTAATTTAAGATAAAATACTAATTTATGACAAAATCTTAAAATAAAATACTAACTTAAGACAAAATACTAACTTGAGACAAAATATTAACCTAAGACAAAATACTAATTTAAGACAAAATACTAACATAAGACAAAATACTAACTTAAGACAAAATACTAACTTTACTACTACTAAATGCCTTCTGTGAATACCAAAAGGAGTAAGTTTAGGATTTTGTCTCAGATTAGTCCTGTTAATCGGCCCCATGGTCTTTGGTGTGCCAAAGGTCTGCATTGATGCTAGCGTGTTGGGAGTAGTAGTGTTCGGCGCCTGGGTGGCAGTAAAGAGGGCGTTGGGAAAGTGAAGCATGTACATGGTGTGGTCAGTGATTCATGGAGTTATTTTGAAGGTTTCATTCCATACTGCTTTTTAAATAAACCCCTAGTCACTAGAAGATTCATAGATTTGACAGTACTGTGTTATGCAGTATCTGAATCTCTATCCCTCTACCACACTTTGGGGTAAACCTTCTGCACTACCTTGGGAGAGTCAAGTGTGAAAAAAGAAGAAGTAACTTCATTACTGAATTGGAATGAATAGAATAGAATTGCAGAATGTAAAACCAAAAAAACTACAATCAGTCCCGGCCTCCAAATTGTGTGATCCTAAGCAATTGTTTTATTTCACTTTGCCTGTCTTTTCTTCATGATCGCATGTAAGAGCAACTTGGAATATATGTGTCCGAGATATGCACTATACAAAACCTTCTTTTTTGTTTGATTTAATAAATTCTAACGTTGCCCAGGTTTAATAACAATCCAGGCCACCCAAACTGATCTACACAACAACTTGCTTGCTTCATAGCTCACCATTGCCATTGTTGTCAGGGTGGAAGGAGGCATGAATATTTCTATGTTCATTTTTTGAAAACTATCACTTTTAAAGTGGACTTCTCAATGAACTGATACAATGTGATGTACTAAAGTGAAACACGTGTGCATGTCAATGTAATAAAGTTTTTTAATTTTGAAGAGACTTTGTCATTTGTATACACGTTTGTTGAAAGAAGTCTTAAAAAATGAATGTGTTGCGAAAGTTAAGTGATACTAGACACCTTATTTGCTTCATCATTCAGTTATCTTACAAACAAACGTTTGCCCCCTTATTCAACAGCTTTCTGAAAGTCAGTGCTCTCTTATCTAAACAGCAAACCAATGCTTGCATGTGAAGATGAGGATGGTCGCAAGTGGCCCCTGGGCTATACTTTGAGTATCTCTATTGTAGAGGAAGGATCTGGCACTGTAGCACTCCATGTTGAAAGTTTAGTCTAAGGCAAGGATTAAGAGGAACATGATTCTGATTTGGAGAAAATGTTGGTAAGAAACATTTGACTCACAAAAGGTCAAGTGTAAATTTAGCAGAGAGGAAGTGGAGCTTCTGGATGTGGTAATTGAATTCCTTTTCTGATATCTTTTGTTGTGTAGGGATAGCTGAAGAATTAGTATCCAATAATGGTCCCCAATATGTCAGTGGAGAATGTATAACGTTACCACACCAGCTATTACTACACAGTAGGTTGCAACGCAGTCGTTACAATGACCGCATTGTTACCACGCAAGGCTTTACATTACAAGTCGTTTCTACGACTTGCGCTAGATAGCACGATGGACTTAGGAATAGTATAAATTATTATTCCTACTCCAGTTAGTGCAACAGCAGGGAATGTGTTGGACTCAAAATCCAGCACATTCCCTGGTGTTGCACGCCACCTAGCGCTTGTCGTAGAAACGACTTGTGTTGTAAAGCCATGCGTGGTAACAACGCGGTCGATGTAACGACCGCGTTGTTACCTACCTGCGTGGTAACAGCAGCGTTGTAAACGCTGTTTCCCATCAGTGGGTAGACCTTGCCAAGTGAGTGTTGTAGCACAAGTGGATTTCAGTGTTCCATCCTGAGCCTAATGGACAAGAGGAAAGGTTTAACAGGCTTGTGAGGGAGTCAGTTCAGATAACAACCAAAGGTGGAATTGGGTGGAGGAAAGCTTTATAGACTACCTTGCTAGCTTTTAGAATTACACCTTTAAAGGTCAATGGGTATCTCATTTTGAGTTGTTAAGAGGTTGTAGGCAAGGTTCCAAACTGATCCCATGTTGGTTGAAAACAAAGTATAGTGATAAGTCTAAAATTGTTTGTTCTTTTAAATAAGGAGGGCAGTAGATGAGTACAAAGGGATAATAAAGAGGTATGTAGAAAATGCTTGTATGGGGAAAGGGACATTGGTATGATTCGTTCCAGTAAAGGTCACCTATGTGTACGATAAGGCTGTGGGAGTTGTTGGAGTGAAGGTTTGGAATTTGGCCAGGATTTCTTACCTCCTGATCGGGGAAGGTATTGCTGATCCAATATCTTGTATCAGGGCCGGAATGGTCATGGTGGACATTGGGCATTTGCGTGGTAGGCTGGAAGGATGGGGGCAAGTTTGGCAGTGGTGGAAAGTGCTTTTGCTACTGGGGGATGGTTTTGCAGCAGTGCTGTAATATCGGCCCCCCAGTAACAAAAGCAGCAGTGCTTTACACTCCAACCCTACCCCACCCCTTCCCTGGGCTGGTCTGACAAAATTACTGGGGCTGCTTTGGGTATTCAATCTGGCCCTGTCTTGTATGGTTGAAGGTTCAAGGTGCTTAGACACTGGTAATGTTTATCTTGATGTTCTCAACAATGGTGTGGAGGCAGGTGAAATTATTATGGTGTGTCATATGGCCAGGTACTACCTACACCCCCTCCTCCCCATTCAAGACCCGTGACAGGAGAGAAGTTTTGGATGCGGGGGGCGTGTCACCCCCCGGCCGTATTTATTATTTACAATTAATACACATTAATCATAATTGCAAAATTTACAAAATGTAGCAGAAAATATACTTTACACTGATCACAATTGATAAGTACAGATATCTGATGGCTAACCTTAACATAACTCTAATACAAAGGTTTCCTAACCATATCTAAACATATCTTTATTAATCTGTACAAACTTTATTTTCTGCGTACCTAATGGAGCCTACGGCAAGGTCACTAACTGGCGTCAGATCCTTATCAATTTCTAACCACGCCCTCCAGCCGGAGTGCGCATGCGCAGAGGGCCCGTTCACCGTGAGGGTACTTCCCCCCCCGGTTACCCCCGTACACTCTGTACCTGATCTCCATAAAGGGGTCCTTGCAGCCGTTGTGCACGTGCGGGATGGATGGCCAATCAGCCTAGAGAAAGTGTGACTCCCTCTTCCCCCGCACCCAACTGCCCCTGGAGTTCTAGGAGAAACCAGTTGTCCCTCCCACTTGGGCGACACCATTCGTGGATGGTGCCGCCCTCTAAGGACCTTAAATTTACTGCTCACCAATCATGACCTTACCGCCTGACCAACCGAAAACAAAATACGACGATAGAAGACCTGTGATAAACAAAAATTGGCATTTATACGCAACTTTGACAATTATCTTGTTCTCCCAGAATTACATTAGATTAAACATTCTTTGACTAAAAAACACCTAAAAAAACATTTGCTTCTAAGGGGATGGTGGGTGGGAAAATACAAAGTTACCACCACCTAGCGAGGCGTGGGGGGCAAGCTGGGGAGTCAGGAGCCAAGAGGCAGGTTCCTGGGCTCCCCAGCCCTTTTTACTCGGGATGGTCCGGCCAGCCCTGCAGGCCAGACGTTTGCCCATTGTCGCGACCCGGAAGTGATTCCAATCACTTCCGGGTCGCGCCTGGGCCAATGGGGGTAGGGGGCGTGCCTACCGCATCACGAGGTGCGCGGGAGGCACGCCCCCGGCTGTAGCGGAGGGGGCCGGCTCGACCGCCATACTTTTGGCGTGGCCGATGCCGGCCCCGCCGTTCTATATGGCCAGGTACTACCTATACCCCCTCCTCCCCATTCAAGACCCGTGACAGGAGAGATGTTTTGGATGCGGGGGGCGTGACACCCCCGGCCGTTTTTATTATATATAATTAATACACATTAATCATAATTACAAAATTTACAAAATGTAGCAGAAAATATACTTTACACTGATCACAATTGATAAGTACAGATATCCGATGGCTAACCTTAACATAACTCTAATACAAAGGTTTCCTTACCATATCTAAACATATCTTTATTAATCTGTACAAACTTTATTTTCTGCGTACCTAATGGAGCCTACGGCAAGGTCACTAACTGGCGTCAGATCCTTATCAATTTCTAACCACGCCCTCCAGCCGGAGTGCGCATGCGCAGAGGGCCCGTTCACCGTGAGGGTACTTCCCCCCCCGGTTACCCCCGTACACTCTGTACCTGATCTCCATAAAGGGGTCCTTGCAGCCGTTGTGCACGTGCGGGATGGATGGCCAATCAGCCTAGAGAAAGTGTGACTCCCTCTTCCCCCGCACCCAACTGCCCCTGGAGTTCTAGGAGAAACCAGTTGTCCCTCCCACTTGGGCGACACCATTCGTGGATGGTGCCGCCCTCTAAGGACCTTAAATTTACTGCTCACCAATCATGACCTTACCGCCTGACCAACCGAAAACAAAATACGACGATAGAAGACCTGTGATAAACAAAAATTGGCATTTATACGCAACTTTGACAATTATCTTGTTCTCCCAGAATTACATTAGATTAAACATTCTTTGACTAAAAAACACCTAAAAAAGGTGAAATTATTATGGTGTGTCATATGGCCAGGTACTACCTACACCCCCTCCTCCCCATTCAAGACCCGTGACAGGAGAGAAGTTTTGGATGCGGGGGGGCGTGTCACCCCCCGGCCGTATTTATTATTTACAATTAATACACATTAATCATAATTACAAAATTTACAAAATGTAGCAGAAAATATACTTTACACTGATCACAATTGATAAGTACAGATATCCGATGGCTAACCTTAACATAACTCTAATACAAAGGTTTCCTTACCATATCTAAACATATCTTTATTAATCTGTACAAACTTTATTTTCTTTTTTTTTTTTTCTTTTTTTTTTTTTTTTATTGAGTTTGCTGGTGTCGTACAAAAAGAAGTATACAATACACTAAATTATCTGTTCAACAAAAAATCCAAAACAATACTGTTTAACATGAAAAAACACAAAATGGAAAACACTCAGATTATATCATTCAGGAGCCGAGGATATATCTGCTAAACATTAGGCAAGCTAGGGTTTCTCCAACTAGCTAAAGGGGCCCAAATATTTATTTATTTATTTATTTATTTATTTTTGCAATTTATTAAGCGCAACGTATGCCCTTAGGCGTCTTGGCGCTGAGACTTCAACAGAATCAAGATAGAAAGGATTTTATCATTAATGGGAAGGAAAGCAGGGGATTGACAATGATTATTGATTAAAAAGCCAAGTTTTCAGTAGTTTCCTGAACTGAAGAAGAGTATGGCTTAATTTAATATGTAACGGTAACATATTCCACATTTTGGCGGCCGCTACCACAAAGCGTCTATCTCCCCAAGACACAGTTTTTGTGCGCGGGACAGTAATTTGAAAACTTGTTGTTGATCTCAAGGATCTTGGGGGTTGATATAGAAACAATTGGTCTTGAAAAACTTGTGGACCTTGCTTGTTTAAAGCTTTAAACGTGAGACATAAGGTCTTGAATTTGATCCTATTCCTGACAGTGAGCCAGTGAAAGTCCCTAATAGTTTGACTAATGGGATCAAATTTAGGTGTTTTAGAAAGCAATCTTGCCGCTGCATTCTGAATTGATTGCAATTTTGCTATCACCCGGGATTGAGCATTTGCAAGAAGACCATTGCAATAATCCAAGGAAGATAATACTAAAGTGCTCACAACTATTTTTGCCGCATTGTCGGGTAGGAACGGAATGACCTTCTTAATAGTCCTCAATTTCTGAAAAGCAGATGAAGCGGTCTGATTTGCATGTGAGGCAAAATTGAGTTTATCATCAAAGATGATGCCCAAGTTCCTAACTTTAGATACCGGAGTCGGTAGTGTGCCCATAGATGGAGGCCACCAGACGGAGGACCAATCAGGCACTAATTTTCCAAAAATGATCACCTCCGTTTTCTCCGAGTTTAGTTTAAGGCAATTTCCTGCCATCCAGTCTCTGATTGCGAGCATACCTTCCTGGAACCTTCATGCTACCTCCTCCCCATCGTTCTTAATGGCAAGCACAAGCTGGGTATCATCTGCGTAAGAGGTCAGGCTCATCCGATGTTGTTTAATAACCCTAGCCAAATCAGACACATAGATATTAAATAGTGTCGGGCTTAGGGATGAGCCCTGCGGAACCCCACAAGGCAACGCCAGGCTAACAGATTTAAAAGAGCCTATTGTTACCACCTGTGTTCTGCCAGATAAGAAAGAGGTAAGCAGGTCCTTGGCTTTTGCTTGAATGCCTAGATTTCTAACACGGTCTATCAAAATAGAGTGATTGACCGTGTCGAATGCTGCCGAGAGGTCCAGTAGTATTAATACTGCGGTCCCCCCTCGGTCTTTGATGACTCTGATTTCATCTGCAGCTTTAATCAAAGCGGTCTCCGTACCATGCAGCTTCCGGAAACCAAACTGAGTATCATCAAGCAGTTTATTTTGCTCTATATATTCTGCCAGTTGGAGATTTATGGCTTTCTCGAGTACTTTTGCCAGGAAAGGTAGACCTGCAATAGGTCTATAGTTCTTAAGTTCCTCTTTATCCAAAGAGGGTTTCTTCAGCAACGGTTTGATTGTCGTTTTTTTAAGACTATCAGGATAAATACCTGTTTTAAATGTGGTATTACAGACTGAAGTGATAGTGTCTATAATTGTTTCCAAGACTGGGAGAAGAATCTTTGGAGGGCAAGGATCCAGAGCCGATCCTGATTTTATCTGCTGAATAATGGTCCTTATAAATACAGTGTCTATATCTGTAAATTGATCTAGAGAGCAGTGCAACCTTCCCTGAATAGCAATATTGTGGTCTACATTAATTTTAGATGTAAACTCTGAATAAATATCATTAACTTTAGTAAAAAAGAATGTTGCTATGGAGTCGCAAAAGCTCTGTGAGGCAGGAGGTGCTAGGTCTACCACTTTGCCAGCCAACTGCTGTACTACTCCAAACAGTTATTTACTGGAGTTTTTTGCATTTTCTATTTGATGTGTATAGAACTTTTTCTTTGCCTCATTAATCATCTTTTTATAGTCATGTAGAGTATCTCTATATTTTCCTCTACTTTCACTATCATACGATCTGCGCCAACAACGTTCCTGCACTCTGCATTGTTGCTTTTTTTTCCTCAGATCCTCATTGAACCAAGGGGCAGATGGTGTGGTTCTATTTCTAGATATAGATTTTATGGGCACAAGAGTGTCGATCGCATTTCCAATCCAGGATATATATTGAATGGCTGCTGTATTAGCTTCAAGGGAAGTCACTGGACGTGATCTTTCTAGGTGTTGTTGGAAGGCTACATAATTTAAGTCTTTCCAGTTCTTGAAATACTCTTGGGTTGTAGGCGCGTGCTTCCTACCATACGCAATATTGACAACAATCCCAGCCAATATAACAGTGATCAGACCACTCCAGTGGCAGAATATCGGAAATCTTTAGCCCATTAATGTTGGAAAACATAGCATCCAACGTGTGGCCAGCCTCGTGTGTGGGTGTGGTAATCTCCGAGGAGAGGCCAAAGGCATCAAGATCTGCCAATAGCATTTGCGTGTCTGTATCAATAATGTTATCAAGATGGAAATTCCAATCCCCTAGTATCATACATTCATCCTCGATAGCTAGGGTTTCCAGCAATGAACAAAAATTAGATAAAAAATCATTACGGGGGCCCGGTGGTCGGTATAAAAGTATACCTTTGAGATTGAATGTAGGTGTGAGCAGGATGTTAAAGTGTAGTGCTTCACAGAACGAGGAATGAATAGGGTTAGTCCTAATAGGGAAGTGCGACCGCAATATTATTGCTACACCACCCCCATTCCTTCCCTGCCTATCCATTCTCTGAATAGAGTAATTCGGTGGGACTGCAATAACTAAGTCTGGGTCTGAGGAGTCATTAAGCCAGGTTTCTGTCATGAATGAAATGTCTATATTATGATCCAGAATTAGATCTGCTATTTCCTGTCTGTGTCTTCCAACAGAACGCGCATTAACTAATGCCACAGTAATGTTTTTAGTTTCCTTTCTCTTATTTCCATATCTTATATTGTTCATGAATGGTGGGACGCACTTACATTCTGGGCATCTGATTAGATCATCTCCCATTACCGACTCAGGATCATAGTGGGTACATCCATTGGTATGTACTGGTCTGTGTTGTAGCAACGCGTCCGAGGAATAAGTAAGCAGGACCCCTTGCGTGGGTGAGCCAGGGGTTCTGGCCGACGGCCCGAACTCGGCGCGGACGGGCGCAGACGGGCTTGCCTTTGGCGCGCCTTCGGCGCGCCGACGGCGCGCCCGCTGCGCCCGCCCGCTGCGCCGTCGGAAGAACATGGAAATTTAAGCAGTGCAGAGGAGGATGGGAGGCGTCTGACAACTAGAGCGCAACCTGTGTCGCCCCCCTAAGATGGCGGCTAGCGCCCTTCGACCCCACAACGTCAGCCCTCAATCGGCTGAGCTGGGACCATAGAGTCAAGCGCCAGGAGCCTCGCTGCGTCGGATCTCACACACACGAGTACCACGTTTAAAACGGCAAGTTAAAATATATACAATATTTAAAAGGTTTAACTAAGGTTTTACAAAGCAGAAAAAGATATAACCCCCGGCTTCCGCCTCAGGGGAGAAACCCCATTTCCCTTGTTTTAATACCTTTTAATTCATATAAACAAGACTCCATGTTATGTACCCCGAGAAACCTTGCCAACCACATTTGAAATGAGGGGGGAGAAGGATCTTTCCAACCAGCAGAAATAAGTATGCGCAGAACAGCCATAGAAATAAAAACCAAAGCTTCCGCAGTACTACATAGTTTCATTCTTCTATCCACTCCCAGTAACATCAGAGTGGAAGATATAACGATTCTGCATTTTAATAGTCCCTCCAAAAAGATTGAAATTTCCTTCAAAGTAATAGATAACTTTTCACACTGATGGAACATATGTATTAAATCCGCTGGGCCTTTGTTACATCTAGGGCATTTATCATTCATCACCACGCCCCAGGCAAACAACTTAGCCGGAGTAAGGTAGAGATTAAACAGCGTTTTATAGTGCTGAGCCCGGAGATTAGATGAGCGCAGAAATTTCTTATCTAGCATAAGAGCTAAATCTAAGTCCACATCAGGATCACCTACTTTAGCTGCCAATGTAGATTCTGCTTTCTCCAGGTCGTCCTGAATTCCCTCCATTAACAGACTATAAATAGGTTTTATTTTATTTCCCCCATTACCTAAATAATCCATCAAAGGAGAGCGTGTGGCTGTCAAAATTCTCGGTCTAAGAGCCGACAATGTTTGGACTACTTGTCTATGCAGGGACCAATGATTAGAGGGGATCCCAAATTTATACTGAACTGCTTCAAAGCCTAAAACTGCCCCGCCCTCCAGAATATCCCCTATAGATCTAATTCCTTTTTCAATCCAGCACTGGCTAATCTTGTTAATCCCGAGAAGCGGAAACAGGTTCGAATTCCACAGGAGAAGATAAGAATTGAGCTTAGGAATTTCCAACAGCTTTTGGGATGCTTTCCAGACCCTCCAGACCCCAATCGCTGTCTTTAACCTCACCTTCTAATAATATCTCCAATCAACGTCCCTCAGGAGCAGCCCTATGGCGTTCTTCCCAAATAGAAGCTCAAAAATATTTGGAGGGCCCAAGCTATCACCCTGGAGTGCAGCTGAGCTAGGAGCTCTTTGAAACAGAATTGACATATGCGCCAGAAGACAGGAAAAATGTATAGTCGAAGATTTGGAAGAGCCAACCCTCCTCTATCAAACGGGAGTGACATAAACTTCATAGAACGCCTGGTTTTCCCGTACTGCCAAGTGAACCTATTAAACAATACCTCAAGGTTTTTTAGCATGTTTTCCTCCAGCATTAAAGGAATTGCACAGAACAAATAAAGGATCTTCGGAAAAAATGTCATTCTAAGGGCATTTATCCTTCCCACCAGGGAGAGATGTAAAACATCTAGCCTTTTTAGTTCTGCTTCCATCGATACCATTAGGGGGCAGTAATTATCCGCAATGATCTTATCAACATCTGCATTGATTCTGATCCCCAAGTAGACTGCTGAATCTACATATCTGGAATCTGTCTTGATAATGTTCTTGGTACAAATGATCTGTGTCTTCCCTTCATTAAGCAGATACCCAGACCTGCTGCCAAAATCCTTAGCCAACTCCACTAGTGCGGGCAAAGCCAGGTGTGGATCAGTAGTAAGAATCGCCAAATCATCTGCATAAGCTAACACTTTTGTTATATGACCATTAAATATGACAGGGCTAATCCGAGGACTGCCCAGAATTCTGTATATCTGGGGGTCGATATATAACGAAAAGAGAATCGGAGAGCAAGGACAGCCCTGCCGTGTTCCTCTCTTAATTATTATCTTCTCCGAGCTCTCTCCCATTACCGACACCCTAGCCACCGGATCTTTATACATGGCTCGAAGAGCTTTAATAGCCTTGGGACCAAAACCCCTAGCGGCAAGCATGCTCCACAAATACTTCCAGACTACACGGTCAAATGCTTTCTCCGCGTCAACGAGGATCATGGCCATCTCCCTCCCTCCAGCAGCATGGGCATCGAATAAAGCTATAGCTCGACGTGTATGATCCGTAGTGCCCCGCCCGGGCACAAACCCATGCTGCCAAGGGGAAACAAGACCGCCAATGACCCTCCCCAGCCTTTTAGCCCAGATTTTAGAGTATAATTTTGTGTCTGCATTTATAAGTGAGATAGGGCGGTAGGAGCCCGGATTCTCCTTGGGCTTACCCTTCTTATGAAAAATAATAATAATAGTCTCCTTCCATTTATCCGGGATAACACCTGTACACAGAATACCATTAAAAAGTTCTATCAAGATGGGTAGTAGCTCTGATTCCAAACTTTTATAGACCTCTAGGGGGATTCCGTCAGGGCCTACCGCTTTCCCTGCTGCAAGTTTGCGAAGGGCATCTTTAATCTCACTGACCGTAAAGTCCTTATCCAACTCCTCCCTGGATAATACATCAAGTGAGGGCCCCAGGTCCCCATTCCCTACACTATTTTGATCTTGCTGTTGGACTTGGTGGTTCTCATCATCATATAGTTTTTGATAGAAGTTTTGAAAGACTTTTAATATGCCTTTGGTCTCCGAGTGTACCACACCATCTTCATGCATATTCGTAATAACATTCTTTGTTCTGTCCTGTCTCAAACGTAATGCCAGAATCCTACCCGCCTGTTCCCCAGTCTCATACCGCTTAGCCCTTGAAGCCTGATAATCACCAACTGCCTTTTGTATAACCAATTTTTGCAGATCAGCTTTAATGACCACCATGCTTCTTAGGCTCTCCAACCCATCCATTCCATTGCCAATTTCCCTGATATGCAGCTCCTCAACTTTCGCTAAATCGATCATAAGCTTGTCAACCTTTGCCGTATCCTCTTTCCTTAATCTCGCCGAACAGCTAATGGTTTCCCCCCTAAAGGCTGCTTTGAAAGCTTCCCAAACATTATTCCTAGAGGAACTATAGCGATTTGCATCAAAGAATTCCACAGACCATTTTTTGATGTGTTCGAGAAACCTTTGATCTGATAATAACCTTCTTTCAAAGGACCATTTAGTGTGCTTTTTCTCTGCAAGATCTATTCTGTATGATAAGATAAGAGGATTATGGTCCGAAATTAATCTTGGGAGTTTCTTAATACTAACCTTATTCATTTCGGACTGTGAGATAAAAAAGTAATCTAATTTGGAATATTTTTGGAACGGATTTGAAAAGTATGTAAATCCTGGGTGCTGAGGCTCCTTTTTACCCCAAACATCTTTTAGCCCATGAGAGTTTATAAGAGAGGACAGAGCACGAAACACCCTAGGTTTCCATCCTATATATTTAGACATACTATGCCAGGCAGAAGATATATTAAGATCGCCACAGACAATCAAAGGGGTTGGCCAACCTGCTAACTCTTCTTCAAGGTAATCAAAGATTTCTGGATCATCACAATTTGACCCGTAAATCGAACAGATTGTATATCCAAGGCTTAATTCTACAATAACCCAGCGACCTAACCTGTCGCTTTTGACTCTCTTCGCTCCCCCTAAAGATGGTCTGCCCAACAATGCTACTCCCCTGGTCGTAGAAGTCTGTGAAGTTTCATGCTATCAAATCATAACCCCTTATATTGAGCAAATTTCGTTTATCCCATGACACATGGGTCTCCTGCAGACAGATTAGATCTAACCTATTATATTTAACGAAATGATCCAGCCTTTGACGCTTCTTCCAATCCTTCAATCCACTAACATTAACAGTGCATATTTTAATATTCATAGTAATATGGTTTCCTAAACATCTTTACCATACCAAGCCCAACTAGGGACAAAAACAGTTTAGCAGAACAAACTGCAAAAGGACAAATAAAGCAACAGCAATCAATACAGTCTATTCTCCTACAACACCAGAACAACTCTTTTTTATTTCCTCCCCCCTTCCCCGTGCCTCCCCCCCTGAACCTCCCCCTCCACCCCTACACCCGTAAGCCCCCCACACCCTCCCCAGTACCCAACCCTTTAACGAGGCGCTCAGACCTAGTCTGAGCATGTGATGTACGCAGTGGTCGCAAGTGAGAAATGAATGCAATACCACCCTGAAAACCTAGAAGCCAACATGCTAAGGAAGATAGAAGAAAAAGAAAGTACGATCAAGAATCAAAATAGAGAACTAAAAAGAGCATCTATGTATCCTTCTACGTAAATCATGAGGGGCACCACGCCCAGGCCCAAGCCAATTCTCTTTAACACAATACTGTCTAATTTCCCAGAGAATCAAGAAACTCTTTCGCCTTTATCTCAGAGGCAAAGTAAAAAGTCTTCCCTTCCTTAATAACTTTTAACTGGGCAGGATTTATCAAAAATACTTGTAATTTCTTTTCCTGAAAAGGTTTGATAAGCTGACGCAGTCTCCATCTCCTTTCTACCGTGGAATGGCAGAAATCTGGGCGGACGAAGAAGGACAGCCCATCACAAATCCTCCTTGCATCAGGTCTCGCTTTCTCTGCAATTAACTGCCTTAGTAAAAAATTGCCAAGAAATATCAAAATTGCCCTAGGCTTATCCCCTTCTCTTGTAATTCTAGAGACTTTAAAAGGAGTACGATGTACCCTCTGAATCTCGGAATGCCAATTCCATGTAGCAAGCTCTGGGAATGCTTGATTAAAAAGCTTAATAATAAAGGCTCTGATGTCCGACCCTTCAGCCCCCTCCGGTATTCCCAGGACCCTAAGATTGTTCCGTCTCAGTCTGTTTTCCAAATCCTCTAGTTTCCATTGAATATCGGGCATCTGCAAGCAATGAGCATCTACCTTACTCACTGCATCAGCAGCCTGAGCCTCCGTAGAGACAATCCTCTCCTCCAAGTTTGAAACTCTGTCACCCAATGTCGCGCTGGCCTTTGACAACCTCCTCACAGCCCCCTGCATTTTCCTCATTGCAGCTTGTGTCTTCTTGCTATCTTGGCGTGTCTCCTCACGATGAGAGATAATTTCTTGATGAATAGACTCCAACAGCGCCACCTGAGAATCCTCCGCCAAATGATTTCCTTGTAAAGGTGTAGCCAGAGGGTGATCCCAGTTGAGTTCATAGTTGATCTGGTCCTTGGAGGCTACCGCTTGCCTAACCACAGTAGCTGGTGGTTTTGTATCTACATCACTATCCGTGCCATGGGCGCTGCCCTCCAAAGAAGAACTATGATCCTCATCCGACCACTCTGCGTTTTCAGAAACCGAAAAGAAACATTCGCTTGGGACCTTTTCGACCAACATCCGCAGTGAGTCCCCAGGGGCAATTTCACCAAGAGCTTGAGAGCAGCTGCCGATCACCTGAACCTCATCCTTCCCAGACTGGGTGCCCTCCTTACCACCTCTACTGATCTGCTGTCCCGACTTAGGAATGGCACCAGCCTTAATGTCCTCATCTCGAGCTCGAGCATCATCACAAATTCTCCCTATCGGGATATCAGCGACCCCACTTGGAGCAGCGACTAACCCACTCCCACTGTCAGGTAGAGAGACTTCTAGAGCCTGCTGTTCCCCCACTACATCCAAACATTCTTCGGTTGAAGCTTGCTCATGAGCTTCCCCCCGAGACTCCGGTGAAAAGCTTTTAACCCCTTTGTCCTTACTGGAACTCATGAAAATATCAGCAATCGAGGGGTCGTGGGAGCTGTGGCCTGACGAGTCTTACCGGGCAGTTTCTGCTTCCTAGCTGAGAGAGATGGGGACTCGGCCGGTGGATTTGTTTGCTCCTGCAACACCACTCCCGCCATTCCTGCCTCTACCTCTCCTTTCTTTTTAGAAGCCGGCACCATGGATTTGCTTGATTTTGGGGGCATGACAGCTGTGTTCGTCAAACGAGCTCTTCTTCTCGTCATACGGGAGCTCGAAATACCGCTTCGTAAAAGCCGGTTGCAGTCCCTCGCTCCGTTTTTGCCCGTCAGTTCCAGGCGGATGATTGTTTCGCTCCGCCGCCCCTGCTGCCTCCGCTGCCTCCGCTGTCTCCGCCCACAGGCTCCCGATACACGCCAGCAGCGGAAGGCAGAAACGGCTGAAGCAACCAATGTTCGGAAGAAAGAACCATCCACACCACGGCAGGAAAACGAGAGAATCATCATGTCAATGGCGAAATTCGACACTTGCTCAGGTAGTAAATGCAGACATCCTATGTTCCCAGACCGAAGTCAGTCTCCGTCCTTCACCCTCCTTGCGACCTACTGCTGCCGGCCGCCTCTATGCGACCGCCATCTTGCCTCGTATTCCTTGGCCACAAACTTTATTTTCTGCGCACCTGATGGAGCCTACGGCAAGGTCACTAACTGGCGTCAGATCCTTATCAATTTCTAACCATGCCCTCCAGCCGGAGTGCGCATGCGCAGAGGGCCCGTTTACCGTGAGGGTACTTCCCCCCCCGGTTACCCCCGTACGCTCTGTACCTGATCTCCATAAAGGGGCCCTTGCAGCCGTTGTGCACGTGCGGGATGGCCAATCAGCCTAGAGAAAGTGTTACTCCCTCCTCCCCCGCACCCAACTGCCCCTGGAGTTCTAGGAGAGACCAGTTGTCCCTCCCACTTGGGCGACACCATTCGTGGATGGCGCCGCCCTCTAAGGACCTTAAATTTACTGCTCACCAATCATGACCTTACCGCCACAGGCTAGCATAGTTGACCGACTATCTAGCCCCCCCTGTGCTCCCTAGAAAAGGTCATCCCCTGCGACTAAGGCCCCTCAACCATGCCAACATATTCTCCAGGAACACCTCGTTGCCTACTTGGGATAAGTGAACGCCGTCTTTTAGGAAGCACGGTTCACCCCTAATGCATCCATGGGCGATGGTCTGCAAGTGGGGAGCCTTGAAAAGTCTCTCAAGCTTGTTATTTATTCTCCTCGCAGAGTGATTCAAAGCCTTCACAGATTCCCCCCCTCTCCATTGGAATCGGGGTATCATCTGCGACCACCCAATAGTGCAGCACTGACAAGTTTTGGCTAACCAGCCTATTTCAGTGACTATAGTTTCCAATAACCCTCTTCTTCCCAGTCTTGCTAAATAATCCCCCCCAAGTGTAGTATGATTATATTGGGGGGCAGACCACTTTTCTTTAACAGGTTGTTCTGCTCGATTTTCCCGGCCTTCTTGTGAGGAAAAGATGATCGAATGTGACTTCAGTCTCTTACCATTCAAGTCTAAGGGTTAGAGTAGTGAATGGAGCCTATTTACTAGGCACTTCGACATGATTCTGTGTTCTTCCCCATAGATCAGGGCTTGCACACATAGCCTAGGGGATAGATTCGTTAGTATTAGGGATAACCTGTCCTGTAGTGAGGGTATTTCATGGAGCCGTGCTGAATTCAGGCCTGGTAGGCCTCAAACGGGAGAGACTCCATCTTTCTTTCTGCTCCGGCAGCTTGGGATGCTTCTAGGTCAAATGTAATGTTTTAGTTATGAGGTGTTATTCGCTTGGAGAGAACCGGTTCAGGCCGGCCCTTATCGTAGGATTGTATTTTTCTTCATGCCGAAGACACTACATCAGGCCGGCCGGCTGGGAACGTGTCCTTGGTACGGGGAGGTACAAGAATTTGGTGGGCGGCAGGTTACGGGCCGGAATTTTCCATGAGGAAACGCACCTCTATATTAGTGAAAGTCTGAGGCAGTTACTTGTTCAGTCCGTAGGCGGCATCTAGCCGTTAGCAGTAAATCTACTACTTATTCCAGGGAAGACAGACGCCATCTTGAAGGCGGAGAAGAACCGAGAGACAGATACTCTGCTAGCAGAGTAGCCAGAGAGGAGAGAGTAGCCGATAAGGAAGAGGTCCCAGTGACTCGGAGAAGGGTGAAGAGAACAGCGCATAGTGGTGCAGATATGTATCCGTGACTGCGGAGGTGTGACTTCCAGGCGAGCCGAGGCACAGACGAGAAGGGAACCTAGATGACCACTGAGTGCAGGCTACACACTACTAAGGTGATGTCGACCCTTTCTTATTAGAGTGTACAACTTAATCTTTCACTTTTCTTTGCAGGTTATGTGTTATATTGTAATGTTATGTGGTTGCGTATGTAATGAGTAATAAAGTACCCAGTTTGTAGTGAACCAACATGTGCTGCGTGTTCTTGTATGAGAGGGTAGCCTATTCTTCTAGTCAGCTGCGGCTACATGAACAGATGTTAACCCTGATCAGGTAAGTGGTAACTGAATAAGGGAAAGAGGAGCCCCTCGAACCGGAGAACAGGCTATGCTCTAACTGGCAGTCCTTGTGTGATCTGATGAATAGTGAGACTGACTCCCTTTTTGTATGTTATGGTGATCATAGGATGAACTTCGTATGAGACTGCCGTCTGGGTAGAGAGGTCTGGATTCGTATGGAATCGCGAGGCCGCCACTTGTGATACTGTCGTATGGGCAGAGAGGTCTGGATTCGTATGGGATCGCGAGGCCGCCACTTGTGCTGAGACTGCCGTCTGGGTAGAGAGGTCTGGATTCGTATGGGATCGCGAGGCCGCCGATTGTGCTGAGACTGCCGTCTGGGTAGAGAGGTCTGGATTCGTATGGGATCGCGAGGCCGCCACTTGTGATACTGTCGTATGGGCAGAGAGGTCTGGATTCGTATGGGATCGCGAGGCCGCCACTTGTGATACTGTCGTATGGGCAGAGAGGTCTGGATTCGTATGGGATCGCGAGGCCGCCGATTGTGCTGAGACTGCCGTCTGGGTAGAGAGGTCTGGATTCGTATGGGATCGCGAGGCCGCCGATTGTGCTGAGACTGCCGTCTGGGTAGAGAGGTCTGGATTCGTATGGGATCGCGAGGCCGCCACTTGTGATACTGTCGTATGGGCAGAGAGGTCTGGATTCGTATGGGATCGCGAGGCCGCCACTTGTGATACTGTCGTATGGGGAGAGAGGTCTGGATTCGTATGGGATCGCGAGGCCACCGATTGTGCTGAGACTGCCGTCTGGGTAGAGAGGTCTGGATTCGTATGGGATCGCGAGGCCACCACTTGTGATACTGTCGTATGGGCAGAGAGGTCTGGATTCGTATGGGATCGCGAGGCCGCCACTTGTGATACTGTCGTATGGGCAGAGAGGTCTGGATTCGTATGGGATCGCGAGGCCGCCACTTGTGATACTGTCGTATGGGCAGAGAGGTCTGGATTCGTATGGGATCGCGAGGCCGCCACTTGTGATACTGTCGTATGGGCAGAGAGGTCTGGATCCGTATGGGATCGCGAGGCCGCCGATTATAAGAGGTCTTGGTATGTATAGTAGGAATTCCCTGTCCTTAGGTGGTAGATATATGTGGTTGCACTATTGTAAATAGGCCCTAGGGAGAGGGTAACGTTCTGGCTGGGTTAGTGAGGCTCTGATGAGCGGGTTCTATCTGATCCGAAAACCCAAGCAGAACATTTGGCGTCACGAACCGTTTACGAAACCTGTGTGCATTGTGGTTGTATCGTGTTTGCTTTCGGCGCGTGCGTGGTTTCGTTTGTATATTATTTCTATATAATTGTGAGTGTAGTTTTTTTCTCTTTCTTCTTTCTTCTTTCTCTTTTTCTCTTTTTCTTTCTTTTCCAGGATGTTTTCTAGAAAGTCGAAATCTACTTTTAAGTTGCCCGTTGATATTCCCGGTTGGGATTCAACGCCTTATGAAGCCTTAGCCCGTGAGTGGGCTGATTCTAATGGTTTGAGTGAGAATTGGAATTCTTTTTTGGAGCTGGCGGAGCCGGCTAATGTGATTACTTGTTTACAGAAGGCGCCGGTATCTAAGGGTGATGAGCTTCCCGTTTTGGGGCGCAGAGGTTGGATTGTTCTGTCTGCGTACAGGATCCTGCATGAGAGGTTGTTGAAGTTACAGAATGTGCATAAGGATGTGGAAGCGAACTTTGTTGAGATTCAGAATGCTCATACTTTGTTGCGGTGTCAAAATAAGTTGCTTGCTGACAAACTTGATACGTACCAAACTATTGCCGAGAGGGCGGCTGTGCGAATTGCTCGTTATAAATACAAGAATCGGCGTGGTCGGGTTTCGACGCGAAAGGTGCGTCTGGTCGTGGCGAAAGCCGGACTGGATTGGAATCCTGATGAATGGGATGGTAATATCTGGAACTCGAGTGATTCTCCTTCCTCGGGTGAGGAGTCTGCCAAGCGCGAGTCCTCTCGCTCCGGCCGTGATTGTACGTCTGCTTCTTGCGCCTCTGATGGTGCACCCCGTGATTGCGCTCATCCTCCGAGCGGGGTCGATGCTTCTTACACTGATTGTTCCTCTACGTGTACTGGTCGAGCTCCTTGTGATGCTCGTCCCGCGGTCTCGGTGCATCCAGTTTTTCGGCGGAAGTTGCAGCAGGCTCCCGGTGCTCCGAATGGTATTGCTTTAGACTCTTTGGAGGATTTTACTCAACAAGAAATTAGTGATATTTTGCAGCGATTTCAGCAGCGAGCTGGTGAGACCTTACTCACATGGATGGTGCGCCTTTATGAACTGGGCGCTGCTGGCATTATGTTGGATGCTGGCGATTGTTTGAAGTTTTGTTCCTTGAGTTCGGATTCTACTGTACAGGATCATTTTCGTAACTTTAATGTTGGTGGTCAAATTTCTTTGCTTCAATTGGCGACTGAGGGTTGTAATCAAAAATATCCTACTGAGTCTGACTGGCCTGTGAATGACAAACCGTGGTATACTTTGCGCGATGCTGCACAACGTCTCAAAGAGGAGGTGATGAAAACGGCAATTTTTCTGAATACTGCTGACAGGTTGCTTGATGGTTTGTTGACATCTTCTGTGCGGAATCGTATTATTCGTTCTTCCCCTGTTGCTTATAAGCAGGTCATGATGACTTTATTGATTAATCAGACTGGTAACGTATTGTCTATGGTGCTGGAATCGGTACGCCAACTCGGTGAGTTGGGTGAGTGGTTTAAACCTGAACGGCAATCCCGGCCTGACACTCGTACTCCTGGTGACAATAAACTTACTAGACGTGATATGTTTTTTGGTCTTATGGCCGATGGTGTGCGGAAGGAGGACATTGACGGTGAGACTACTTCTCGTTTGTGGGAAATGTTTCGCAAACGTGGCTTGGATCGAAAGGAGGGTGCCCGGCGTGTTCGGACGACTGAGTGTGATCGTGGTTTTTCTGACGGTAGCGGTGATGACGACCGCCGTGGGCGCTCTGATCGTCGTGATGATCGACGTTATGTACGTGATTTGTCCCCCCGTCGTGAGAGAGACAGGGAGAGAGAGGGGGAAAGAGAGAGGGGGAGAGATGATTATGTTAACAGCAGACGTAGAGATGATAGGGATCAATCCCCTGAGTTGAGAAGGAGAGAGGATCGACACAGATTGGCCGATCGAAACCCACAGTACAATGCAGAGGACAGGAATCCATTTCGTAATGGAGATGGATATGAACAGGAGGTATCGATACCTGGGAAACGTGAGAGTCTTTATCCTGATTTATCCTGGTACACAGAACGCAGTAAACATGACTAGGAAATAGGTCAAGCTCCAGTACACAGATGGGCTCACAGAGATAATAGACCCTATGTAGATATTGATATTTATTGGAGACATCGTAATGTCCAAAGGGCCCGAGCATTGGTAGATACAGGAGCGGAGGCCACTCTTATTCATGGAAAATCAAAGAAGTTTAAAGGTCAGCCTTTTACAATTACCGGATTAGGTGGAAAGGAAACTCCCGCAGTTCAAACTTTACTTGAAATGAGAATAGGTAGAATTCCTAGAAAAGAATACTCTGTATTAGTGGTACCACTCTTAGAATTCATAATTGGAATTGATATTTTGAAAGGAATGACTTTGCACTTAGATGATGGATGTTACCAATTTGGAACTAAACATTATATATCGTCCAGGCCTGTACGGGTTGGTCGTTTAAGAATGCCCCCCATAAAAGTTCCCCAGGCGACAAAAGTGGTTCGTCAGAAGCAGTATCGTATTCCAGGTGGTCATGAAGAGATTAGTACCACTATTCAGGAGTTGGTGGATGCAGGAGTTATAACCCCAGTTACTTCTGCTTGGAATAATCCTGTTTGGCCTGTACGTAAGAGTGATAATTCTTGGCGCATGACTGTTGATTATCGAGAATTGAATAGACACACACCCCCTTTGACTGTTGCAGTACCGGATGTTATTACCCTAATTGAAAGAATCCAAAAACATCCAGGTACATGGTATGCGTCCATTGATATTGCTAATGCTTTCTTTTCGATTCCGATTGCCCCTGAGTGTCAGGAACAATTCAGTTTTACGTGGAACGGGCGTCAGATGACGTTTAGAAGTCTTCCCCAGGGCTATGTGCATAGTCCTACGATATGTCACCGGCTGGTGGCAGAGCATTTGGCTTAGGTACCGGTTCATCCGCGAATTCAGATATGTCACTATATTGATGATATTTTGATCCAAGGTGAAACACAAGAGGAAGTTCAGACCCAATTGGACAGAGTCATTGAGTGCCTGCGTGAGAAAGGTTGGGAAATCAACCCGGATAAATTACAAGGTCCGTCCCAGGCTATGAAATTTTTGGGTATTAATTGGCATGAGGGGCATCGAGAAGTGATCCCTCAGGTTAAACAGACAATTCTTGATTTTGCAGTTCCGAGGAACAGGAAAGAAGCCCAAAGCTTCATTGGTTTGTTTGGTTTTTGGCGCCAGCATATTCCTCATTTGAGTCAAATATTGGCCCCTTTGTACCGTGTCACTCGTAAAAAGAATGCATTTGAATGGGATAAACCACAGCAAGATGCGTTCAGTCTGGCAAAAGAAGCAATTCAGCATGCTCTGGATTTATGGCCTGTATGTGATGGTGATGTGGATTTGAATGTGTCTGTACAAGGCCTTTATGCGAATTGGAGTTTGTGGCAGAAACAAGGCAAGAGTAGAGTACCGTTAGGTTTCTGGACCAAAAAGTTACCTGATGCTGGTGAGCGTTATACACCTTTTGAGAAACAGTTACTTGCATGTTATTGGGCTCTGGTGGATACTGAGCAATTGACTTTGGGACATGATATAGTTTTGCGACCTGAAATTCCTATCATGCAGTGGGTTATGAGTTCGCCGAAAACTCACCGAATTGGACACGCTCAAGAGGCGAGTGTGATTAAATGGAAATGGTATATACAAGACAGGGCACGTGTGGGACAAAAAGGAGTTGCATCTTTGCATGAGCAGGTGGCACGGGCGCCATCGACTGAGACTGAGAGTGAATGTTCCGTACCTTTAGTACAGGAGTCTCCTGTTCAGTGGGGTAGACCTTTTGATGATTTGTCCGCAGAGGACAGAAACCATGTCTGGTTTACGGATGGTTCAGCAAGGTTCATAGGGACGAAACGGCATTGGAAGGCGGTCTCCTATAAGCCGATCACACAAAAATTGCTGAGCACAACTGGTGAGGGTAAGAGCAGTCAATTTGCTGAACTCTATGCTGTTTATCAAGTTCTGAAACAAGAGTTACCTGGCACATGTCATATTTTCACCGATTCTTGGTCTACTGCCAATGGACTGGCAGTTTGGTTACCGACTTGGCATTCCCATAGTTGGAAAATCCATTCAAAAGAACTGTGGGGAAAAGAATTATGGCAGGAGATTTGGGAAATGCTCCCACAGAGTACTGTTACAATCTTCCATGTGGATGCTCATACCCCGATAGACTCTCTTGACAAATTCTTTCATAACATTGCAGATGAGAAATCTAAAATTGCTGAGGCAGTGGTGGACAGGCAAGATTCTGATATTGCGGGATTGGCGAAATGGGCCCACCAGAAAGCAGGACACTTTGGAGAGAAAGCCACTAGCAGGTGGGCTGCTGATCGAGGAATTTATATTCCCCTAGATTTAATAAAAAATGTTATTCTACATTGTCCCATTTGTCAGCATATCAGGCAGCGCAAAGTGCCCCAAACTGTTAAAGGTCATTTACATGGCGGGAAATTGCCCGCTCAAATTTGGCAGATTGATTACATCGGTCCACTTCCTATGAGTAGGAATTGTCAATATGTTTGCACTATTGTTGATACATACAGTGGCCTGTTGGTGGCCCTTCCCTGTAAGCAAGCTACCCAATTGAATACTATTAAAACAGTGGAATTGATTATGATGTATTATGGTGTGCCATTCCAAATTCAATCTGATAATGCATCCCATTTTCGTGGAAGATTGGTACAGGAATTCTGTGTGGAAAACAATATTGAATGGGTGTTTCATATACCATATTATCCACAGGCCTCGGGTCTTGTGGAGAGGTTGAATGGCCTGCTGAAAGATCAGTTACGTAAATTAACAGATGACAAGTATAAAAATTGGCGAGACTTTTTGCCTCAAGCGCTATTGATTTTGAATAACCGTCCTTTTCTAAATGCTGAATCCCCAGTTATGCGTTTGTTTCCTCCGAATGTTGATGCTAAGCCCAATGAAATCAGAGAGACTGTGATGTACTGGGAAATTACTCCCGGAGCTTTGGCTCCATGTAGAGCGACCCCAGGGTCGGCAGGTTTAGACTTGCATGCCATGGATGACACCGTTATAAAAAGTAAGGATCGAGTCATCATTGAAACTGGTGTTGGTGTTCATATACCAACTGGGAATTTCGGATTAATCGCCCCTAGATCGGGGCTGGCTGTAAAAGGCATTCAGGTGCTTGGAGGAATCATTGATAGTGATTATCAGGGAGAGATTAAGGTGCTCCTGCTGAATAGCAGTGAGGTTGACTTACTGATACATCAAACTGACCGAGTGGCTCAATTGCTAATAATGCCTGTTTTCAGTGGTGAGATCACAAAAGGCACTGCCCCAACGTTGCTAACTGTACGAGGCCAGAAAGGTTTTGGCTCCACAGATAATCCTGGGGCCAGAGTTTGGGTGCAGTCGCCTAAGAATCCCCCTGAACAAGCAGAAGTCATTGCAACCGGTCAAGACAACACCATTTTAGTTATGAGACCAGGGAAAGATAGCTGGGAAGCAGTCCCGGCTGACAAATGTTACTTACGAGAATGAATAATGCCTGTATTTGATTCTCTTTCAGATCATTCTTTGGACTGTTGCTGCAGGATGTGTCGGCGTTGGACTCCTTTTGGGCTGGTACGACGAGAGAGGAGGGATCCCATCAACCCGGGCTGAGTTGAGAACCCGAGTGTCGCGTTCCTTCGCTGCGTGGGATTCGTCGTCGAACTTTTGGATTACATTAGCCAAACAAGTGACTAAAGCCCCTCATTTCTGCTTGACACCGATGAGATCGGTGTCTGACATTCTAGCGACTTGTTTAGTTGCTGTCCCTGCTTCATTGGAGACTTTGACTCATATTTTTAATATATCGAATGCTCGCCCCAATGTTCTTCTGGGCGATTTTGCTGCCCATGAGTATTGCCCCTTGTGTACTGTACTGTCAGACCCGATACCCCCCATCCAGTCCCAAATAGTTACCTATAATATCACACAGGGTGATTTGTGTTTTTTCCTTACTTGTGATCCTAGTGCGATTTCTGAATGTATGCGTTTAAGATTGAAAGGTGCCACTTCATTCACCGCTCATGAACGAACTTTGTGCCTTCAAAGGACACCGAAAACATGTACTTCTGTTCAGAATAACATGACTTGCAAGAGTTTGGTAGTTACCCCCAGTCATTATCGCACGATGTTACTACCTGCCGGATGGCTTTTCTCATGTGGTAATACTTCCTGGCCATATATCCCCGCAAATATTTCTGGAGGCCCTTGTGCCATTACTAGACTGAGCTTGTTGATGTTTTCATCACATCCGAATGCCAACTCTCGTGTGATTCGAGATACAGTGAGGTTACAGGAGGATTGTGACTCATCTTTACATTTATATTCCAAGTCTGAATACCTTAGCCTGGCTATTTCAATTGTTGGTGTTCCTGCTTTGGCAGTTTATAATGCCAAATCTATTGGGAAAATGGCCTGCTGGATGGTAAAATCCATTAATCATACTTCTACAGTCCTGTCTGACATGCTATTAGACGCCCAGGGTGAACGTAGAGCTATCTTGCAAAATAGAGCGGCCATTGATTATCTTTTGCTTAAACATGGACACGATTGTTCTGATTTTGAGGGTCTTTGTTGTTTTAACTTGTCGGATCATACAAAATCCATTCAAGCTCACATTGATAAACTACATGACTTGACAGAAGAAGTTAGAAAACACATTGACCAGGGCTGGTTTGACTGGCTCTTTAATTGGTTACCTGATTTGCATATGTTACGTCAGATATTAGGAGGTATTCTGATTACTATCGGCATTTTGATTTCTATCTGTTGCTTTATTCAGTGTATTCCTTCACTATTTCAATTCTGCACACCTGGTACTAGACATAGATCAGTTAGTCTTGTTTCATATTATTCTTCCGCAGATATTAGTTCTGTTTAATGAATGTATAATAGACTGAAGTCAAGGGTGAAATGTTCTGCTCGATTTTCCCGGTCTTCTTGTGAGGAAAAGATGATCGAATGTGACTTCAGTCTCTTACCATTCAAGTCTAAGGGTTAGAGTAGTGAATGGAGCCTATTTACTAGGCACTTCGACATTATTCTGTGTTCTTCCCCATAGATCAGGGCTTGCACACATAGCCTAGGGGATAGATTCGTTAGTATTAGGGATAACCTGTCCTGTAGTGAGGGTATTTCATGGAGCCGTGCTGAATTCAGGCCTGGTAGGCCTCAAACGGGAGAGACTCCATCTTTCTTTCTGCTCCGGCAGCTTGGGATGCTTCTAGGTCAAATGTAATGTTTTAGTTATGAGGTGTTATTCGCTTGGAGAGAACCGGTTCAGGCCGGCCCTTATCGAAGGATTGTATTTTTCTTCATGCCGAAGACACTACATCATTCCGGCCGGCTGGGAACGTGTCCTTGGTACGGGGAGGTACAAGAATTTGGTGGGCGGCAGGTTACGGGCCGGAATTTTCCATGAGGAAACGCACCTCTATATTAGTGAAAGTCTGAGGCAGTTACTTGTTCAGTCCGTAGGCGGCATCTAGCCGTTAGCAGTAAATCTACTACTTATTCCAGGGAAGACAGACGCCATCTTGAAGGCGGAGAAGAACCGAGAGACAGATACTCTCCTAGCAGAGTAGCCAGAGAGGAGAGAGTAGCCGATAAGGAAGAGGTCCCAGTGACTCGGAGAAGGGTGAAGAGAACAGCGCATAGTGGTGCAGATATGTATCCGTGACTGCGGAGGTGTGACTTCCAGGCGAGCCGAGGCACAGACGAGAAGGGAACCTAGATGACCACTGAGTGCAGGCTACACACTACTAAGGTGATGTCGACCCTTTCTTATTAGAGTGTACAACTTAATCTTTCACTTTTCTTTGCAGGTTATGTGTTATATTGTAATGTTATGTGGTTGCGTATGTAATGAGTAATAAAGTACCCAGTTTGTAGTGAACCAACATGTGCTGCGTGTTCTTGTATGAGAGGGTAGCCTATTCTTCTAGTCAGCTGCGGCTACATGAACAGATGTTAACCCTGATCAGGTAAGTGGTAACTGAATAAGGGAAAGAGGAGCCCCTCGAACCGGAGAACAGGCTATGCTCTAACTGGCAGTCCTTGTGTGATCTGATGAATAGTGAGACTGACTCCCTTTTTGTATGTTATGGTGATCATAGGATGAACTTCGTATGAGACTGCCGTCTGGGTAGAGAGGTCTGGATTCGTATGGAATCGCGAGGCCGCCACTTGTGATACTGTCGAATGGGCAGAGAGGTCTGGATTCGTATGGGATCGCGAGGCCGCCACTTGTGATACTGTCGTATGGGCAGAGAGGTCTGGATTCGTATGGGATCGCGAGGCCGCCACTTGTGCTGAGACTGCCGTCTGGGTAGAGAGGTCTGGATTCGTATGGGATCGCGAGGCCGCCGATTGTGCTGAGACTGCCGTCTGGGTAGAGAGGTCTGGATTCGTATGGGATCGCGAGGCCGCCACTTGTGATACTGTCGTATGGGCAGAGAGGTCTGGATTCGTATGGGATCGCGAGGCCGCCACTTGTGATACTGTCGTATGGGCAGAGAGGTCTGGATTCGTATGGGATCGCGAGGCCGCCGATTGTGCTGAGACTGCCGTCTGGGTAGAGAGGTCTGGATTCGTATGGGATCGCGAGGCCGCCACTTGTGATACTGTCGTATGGGCAGAGAGGTCTGGATTCGTATGGGATCGCGAGGCCGCCACTTGTGATACTGTCGTATGGGCAGAGAGGTCTGGATTCGTATGGGATCGCGAGGCCGCCACTTGTGATACTGTCGTATGGGCAGAGAGGTCTGGATTCGTATGGGATCGCGAGGCCGCCACTTGTGATACTGTCGTATGGGCAGAGAGGTCTGGATCCGTATGGGATCGCGAGGCCGCCGATTATAAGAGGTCTTGGTATGTATAGTAGGAATTCCCTGTCCTTAGGTGGTAGATATATGTGGTTGCACTATTGTAAATAGGCCCTAGGGAGAGGGTAACGTTCTGGCTGGGTTAGTGAGGCTCTGATGAGCGGGTTCTATCTGATCCGAAAACCCAAGCAGAACACAGGTCCAGTATGATACCCCTGAACCGATCAAAACATAGCCCCCCTTTTCCATGGCATGCTATTTCAAAACCTGCCTGCCGTGCTCTTTCCCTATAAACACTTGCAGAAAAAAGGTTAGACAGACGCCTTACATATGAATGGCCTATGATCCACACAGTCTGAAGCCTTTCCTTTCGTGGTGATGATATCCGTGTTGTTGAATGGTGCTGGTGCAGTTTCTTGAGTTTCTCCCCTGCGTGACAGGCTTGAGAAAATGTAATGGAAGCAGAAAGACCATGCATCAGCGTTGTGTGGTTCTCTCACTCACAGCATGTGCAGGCGCACATAACGTTTGTAACAATTGGACACCCATCTCCCTATCCTCTGTACGTCGCCCCTGGCCGTCGCTTCAGTGGCAGCCCCTATCCTAAAGGAGTGGGTACCAAAACTCTCTGGGTTCTGACCTGACTTCAGAATTGTCCTGTCCAACACCCTTCTGAATTAAAAGCGCATCAGCAGGACCCCATCCGCATGGATCAAGAAAGGCCACCCTACGTTAAGTGGTCTAACCTGTAAGTAGCTCTCAACGTGTGATACAGGACAGCATGGATTACCCTGAGCCCGGTGCAGAACTAACCCATCACCCCGGGCCTCCTGATCGGTCTTAGACTTCTTGATCGATATTAACAGGGTGTCAGCCCTGACTTTAACGCATTCAAACTGCAGGCCGCCGTGTATTTCCAGTTTGTTTTGGGCCACTAGCTCCCCTATTCGAAATGCGCCTTAAAAGGCCAACGAGAAGGCCACAGTGAACAACAGGACTTCCCCTGACGTGTCGCAAATTGCGGGGAGGGCTGCTAGTATTGACGTCAGAAGCTCCACCCCAATTGGCTGCCTTGTGTCTGGGGCCGACCCCTGGAGGCGTTGCCACCCCTTCAGGGACTTCCTCACTGTGAAACTGTTAGTGGGATCACCTCTGTCGCTGATCTTAGCGAAGAAGGAGATCGCTGCCACCTGCCTCCTAGCTGCCGCCGGCGAACGCCCGTTGGTCCTTAAACAACCTAAGTATGCAATGAGTGCCCCAGTGTCGTGCCAGCGCTCCGCCCACCCCGCACCCAAGAAAGAACAATACTGCCAAAACGCCCCTTCATATGCTTTCCTGGTCCTGGGTGCTAGGCTGGCTGACACAAGGTCCGGTAGGTGGGGGCACCATTCTGCCAGAGTCGTTCTGGGAAGAGGGTGGCATGCTCTGCCGCTGTTGGGAGGTGAGCCCTGAAAACCTGCATCTTAAAGCGAGAAAGTGCATCAGCAGCATGATTAAGGACACCAGGCACGTGCTTAGCCCTAAATTGCACATTCAATTTCATGCATGTGAGAACAATCTCCTTCAAGAGACGGAGACTCATTTTACACCGGGCCGCTTGCTGGTTGATGCATTCCACCACGGTCATGTTGTCAGACCAGAAAACTACTGACTGATTACGCAATTGTTCAGGCCATACTGTCAATGCCACCCATATGGGGTAGAGCCCGAGGAACCCAATGTTACCTGTTAGGCCATTCTCTACCCACCATTCCGGCCTACGTCGTGCCACCCACTCTGTACCGAGTATGGCACCAAATCCCTCACTGCCCACAGCATCAGTCATTAAACCCAACTCCGCGGACGCAGTGGGCGGACCGGGCCACACTACTCTGCCATTGAAATCCTGCAGGAATGCCATCCAAATCCGCATGTCCTGCCGAACCTCAGCTGACAGCCTTGTGTGGTGATGTTTCTCTTTGAGGCCCGCCATGGCTTGGGAGATGGATCTGGAGAAAGGTCTAGCCATAGGAATGACCCTTAAAGCAAAGTTCAGTTGCCCTACTGTCTGCTGCAGCTGGTGTAGTGTTACCTTCTGTTTGCCCAAGCATAGCTGTAAAGCAGCCCTGAATTTGTTGACTTTGTCCCTGGGTAGCCTAAAGCATCTCGGAACGGAATCCAGCTCAATTCCCAGGAACTCTATCGTAGATGCTGGCCCAACTGTCTTTCCTGGAGCCAAAGGAACCCCCAAGTTCTGCATGAGCGCGCAAAATTCCTGCAGCGCCCACCCACATTCAGGGGAACCCCGTGTCCCCAGGATAAGAAAGTCATCTAGGTAGTGCATGACCCACTGGTGCCCTGTCTTCTGCCTGAAAACCCATTCCAGGAATGTACTGAATTTTTCAAAATAGGCGCATGAAACAGAGCAGCCCATTGGCATACACATATCCATATAGAGACTACCTTGAAACTTAAAACCAAGCAGGTGATAATCATCCGGATGTACCGGTAGTAACCGAAAGGCCGATTCTATGTCAGATTTTGCCATCAAAGCGCCAGGGCCCAAGCCCCTGAGGATCTCCACCGCTTGGTCAAAGGACGCGTATTTTACACTGCAGAAATCATCATCAATTGCATCATTCAGTGAATTACCTTTGGGTGCGGACAAGTTGTGTATTAATCTGAATTCCCCCTCTACCTTTTTGGGGACTACACCCAACGGGGAGCAGACAAAGTTCTCAACCGGCATAGACTCGAAAGGGCCCGCAACCCTACCCAGGCGCAACTCCTTGGCAATCTTTGAGGAGACTATACCTGGATTAGTCCGAGCTGAGAGTTGATTCTGGCACTCTGATGACCCCACATAGTTAGGGGCTGGAATCCTAAAACCATCCCTGAAACCCTCTAACAGAGTTCTCGCCGTACGATGGCATGGGTATTTGTTGATACAAACGTGAGTAGCGAGCAGCACACCTTTCCTTAAACATAATTCTGAAACTTGACAATTATTTTTGCAATGTAGGCGTGCCTGCCTGGTAAGCGCTCCGTCTCCGTTTTCAGCAGAGGGAGAAAGATGCGGGCGCGAGCACTCACAAAATGCTAACGATATGTAAAACGATTGCAAACTGGCAGCAAGCGGGACTACGCAGCTCTCTCATTCCTATGGATTTAACATAAGTGTCACGATGCCCCTGACGAAGGGATCCATCCCGAAATGCATTGGGCAATTTAAATAAAACACGTGACATTTGGAAACCACCTTGCCTCCTGTGTGTGATCTACTTCTTATGGAATTAACAATGAGTAAAATGAATTGAAGATTACGTGAAGAAAATGGCAGAGAAAAGTAATGGATTAATTAAAAGAGTACACAAAGAATAAGGAAAATGAGATTTAATTGATTGGACTCATTGAATACATGGCTGTGCTGCCGGTATTGGATCTGCAATATGGTCTAGAGTTTTTGTTCATGGGTATTTGTTGAGCCATGGTGTCAGAGCCATCACATCAATTGGGGAACGCGCTTTGAGCAGGGATTCCCTCTCACTCCTGCTTTTTTCTATCCTTATCCTTCGATCTTTTAAGGCATTTGGACTCGGGGTGGGATGGATTGGCGCAGATGGAACACACGTGCTTGAACCTGCACTGACCCAGTGGTCTGGTGCACGTCCGCCTGTTGAAGTCCCATCACGTCCCCTTCCTTCCACTATTATTGTTTGAACTAGTGGTGGAGTTATTGTTGCCCTGTGACCGAAAGGGCTGAAAAGATTGAGCTGGCTGTGGGGACTGACTCTTTGTGTTACCCTGGCCCTTGCCCCCGAAAAGATCCAACCAAGAAATAGTGTAAATCCGGTCCCACAACAGTGTTGGGTCGGATGCCTTTGCAACCCTGAAATTCTTGTCATAGACTAGCCACCCACCACCTGCGAATTTATCATGGGCCAGTACAAACATGTTCTGTTAACATGCCATCTGTGCCTGCACGTTTGGGAAACGCTCAGCTGTGACTGCCATAAATATGGAAAAGGCCCTAATCCAGTTGAGTAAGTTCTCTTCCACCCTATACTTCAGCTTCTCTGGGAAGCATATAATCTTTGTTCTTCCTTGACTCCTCCCTCTCCCTTTCGCAGATCAGTAAGGAAAAAATGTTTATATATTCACCAGCCAAAATTCTGTTTTTTAACTCTTGAGACACATGCCTGCCCAAAAACTCCTGATCTCGCCAACGCCCAACATTGGTAATGCTGGCAGTTTACCTGTTACCGTTGTTCCTGATGCTTCTGGCTGAAGCCCTGTCGCCGCACTGGGGACTGACACTCCTTTGTTCTCCAAAGCGCTGGTAGTCCCCCCTGAAATGACAGGTAATGGTGCGACTGGCCCAACATTGATTGGTTCCCTGGGCCCTGCATTGAATTCATGCACAATGCGCCTTGCTTCGGCTAAAGTATCAGCACCCAACTCTTTCACCCCCACCGCTGGGGCGAGAATGCCTGCCTTCCCTAACCATGGCAGAATTGCCGCCAGATGCGACACTACGTCCTGCGGGACCGCCCCCCCCCCTCCGGTGGAGACCCCCCCTACGGGTGTTGGTAAAGGCACACGACTGGGATTGCGGGGACTGGCCCCCCCAGTGGGGCTGGTTGGGGAACTGGGACCACTGGGATCGCTGGTGGCTCTGGATGCAGTGGTGGAGTCAGAGGTGCCCCTGGTGGAGCCGGTACTGGTGGGGCTGTTGCGGGTGGCGGTGACAAAGGGGGCACTGGCTCAGGTACAGGGACAGGCAATGGGGTAGGTGCCACTGGGTCGTTATCCCCCAGGGTCTGAGTAGTGAGTGGAGGCATTCCCTTGGGCACACGCTTTTTTGTTCTCACCCTCTTTGTCACCTGTGGAACGACACCCTTGGGGGGCCCATTGTCTCCTTCTCGACCATCAAGCTTCTACGTGAGATAAGCAATATCCGGCCCCATCTCAGTCACTTTCCTCATCATATCCTCTAACAGCCTCTGCATGCGAGAGCCCTGCTCCCCCCTCTTCGCCTTTCCCGCCATAGTGATATTTAAACCCAAACCAAAAAACACCTGCAGATCTAAAAGCGGAGATCCATAGGGATAGAACCAGCCACCAAGCGTGCTGCTGCCTACCACCAAAATTCCCAATATAACTCTTGTCCAGCACTCCTACACGTTCTGTTGCTTACACAGTCTTACAGAGATCTACCTGATCCGAAACAATGGGATATGAACCTGCAACCATGAGAGTCAGAGACTCAGACCTTACATCAAGCAACACTCATAATCATACAGCGTCAATTGGGAATTGAACCTGCAACCCTGAGAGTCTGAGACTCAGACCTTAAACATCAAGCAAACACTCATAATAATACCGCATTAAAGGGAAATGAACCTGTAACCTTGAGAGTAAGTGTCTCTAACCTCAACTGTTAGGCTACCTTACACAATAATAAAGTACTACCCCACAGTCTTTAGGCGATCTGTGAATTGACAACGGGATTAAACCCTGCACGAATCTCTGCCTGAAAGCGATGGAGACACACTATGCAGCCGAGCTAATAGTAATTCAATTCAATTTGTACACCACAGCGCGTGTTATCCCCCGCGTGCGTGCTGCAGCCCGCTTCTACCCGCTGACGGCACTCTAACCGCTGCCAACAGCCCTAATTACTCTGACACAGCTAGCAATGCTAGCGCGTTTCACAGAAACAAAACACTGCAGCTGCCGGAGGGGTGTGCGCTCCTTCGAGCCACGTGCGCCACGGCCTCCCGTTACCTGCTGCTGCTTCCGCTCTTCCAACGATCAGCTGCTTCAGGCTGCTTCAGGCTCTACGCCGTCCTCCGCCAAATCGACCTTCCGGTGGGGCGCTTCTGCCCCGTGAACAGGCAACACACGTAGCGTTCAGACCCAAAAACAGCAAACCGCATTCCGCTGAGTCGGAGACAACACGCGCGTTCGCGATAGTAGCAGGTACGATCACGCCTTCTCCAACCGGTCCGAGCTGCTAACCTGGTCTCCTACTCACGATCCTGCAAAAGAAAAGAAAAATACAAAGGTACCGCCTCCTAGCGAGGCGTGGGGGGCAAGCTGGGGAGTTAGGAGCCAAGAGGCAGGTTCCTGGGCTCCCCAGCCCTTTATACTCGGGATGGTCCGGCCAGCCCTGCAGGCCGGACGTTTGCCCAACGTCGCGACCCGGAAGTGATTCTAAAAACTTCCGGGTCGTGCCTGGGCCAATGGGGGTAGGGGGCGCACCTACCGCGTCATCAGGTGCGCGGGAGGCATGCCCCCAGCTGTAGCGGAGGGGGCCGGCTCGACCGCCATACTTTTGGCGTGGCCGATGCCGGCCCCGCCGTTCTAGGATTGGAGTGCGAAGGTTTGTGATTATGTTCTGCCCTTTTCGGAGGTGAATGGTTCTCGGGCTGTTGGTGGATGAGCCAACCTGTGTAGTCTTATACCAAATGAGGTTGTGGTGGGTGGAGAGAGTTCTCTGAGTAGAAGAAGTTGTGCACAGTAAACGTTTGCCCTTCAGGTGGTGTGATTATGTGTTGAGATAGATTTAGTGACATGTTTTGCGTATTATTCGTCCTTTGTGGTTGCTTGTTTGTGTTTTTGTAATTGGTTTCTTTCTTCAGTTGGTTTCTTGTTTCTGTGAGTTGTTTTGCTATTGTGTGGTTGTTTAAGGGGGATGGTGTGTGGTAGCACAGTTGGTGCTAAGCATGGACTAGCATGTGTATGGGTCACAGAGGTGGTTAATAGGATGTTATGAATAAAAGAGCGGGTGAAGTTGGGAAGAAACTCGTGAAGGCAGCTGGTTGTTCTTTGCAGGCTCCTATTATGAATTTAAAACTTTTGAATAAATTAATTCAAGCTATTTCCAGCAGTCGCCTCTTCTTCCGATACCACAGAAGGCACTGTGACATCAGAAGTCAACTTAAGTACACCAAAGGTACTGCCCTGGTGTAATGTAATGATGATCAAAGCTCTTTGTAATTAACCACAAATACAATGTGTACACTTCTTTATACTTCTACGGTCATACAACAGTTACATCGGGTTATAAACTGGAAGCACCTTACAATTTTAAGTCAGCTGTGCAGTAACAGTAGCACACTATATTGCAGAGTAAACTTCAATTAGGAAGTAGAGTGAGCAATGTGAGTTAAGCTGACAGGGAACAAGAGCCTTTATAGATTCACAGAAGCTATAAGTAAATCATATTTTCAATAGATCTTACTATTTTCCCCTAAGGGTAGTTTACAAGTCTGCCATTAGATATCCTATAGCTCCTTGAATGGATCTTTCAGTGCTAAGATTTATATTAAGAAACAGTTCATTGTGTTGCCTGCTTTCAGAGGGTTGGTGTTCATCACAGCTTTGGCATAGTCCTTTTTCTGTCCTGCTTCTGTCACTGTAATTAGGGGTAATTGAAGCAGTGCTTATTCATGAAGACTCATGTAGTGTGAAGTGAAGTGAATGACACTGTTTTCCTCGAAAGCCTAACAAGCTTCTTTCTCAGCAGAGTGCAATGCTTAATTTGCACCAGTGGTTGCAGATGGTGGGCACCAGCGGTCACATTTGGGTACTGGGGCTTGTTTTTCAAAATCAGTCTTTCAACAAGAGCAAGAGAAGGCAGGGAGGTGGAAGAGAAAGACGGGAAAACAATGACAATAGGAGAAACAGGGGTGAAAAAGAACCTACAAGGATGCAAAACACAGCATATGCAGGAAGGGGGAAGAAAAAGACTGGAGATATCAAGGTAGCTTGGTGTTTGGCATTTTGACATTTGGTGGGCTTCTAAGAAAAACTTTGGACCCCTGCACTCATTTGGTTTTCAAAGTAAGCACTGGTGTGCTCCCTGTCTCCAGGTCCCCAGAATTCCTCTAACATTTAAATAATGATAGAGGTTGAGAAGTGAGAGCTTTCAAAATCCAGAGGGTTCACAAATGTGGTTTTCCAACACAGAGTAGTGGTATTAAGTATGAGTTTCTAACACAGACTTTCATAGAGCATGGGGTACCAACATTATGAATTATTCTCAAGTTCAATGCTTCAAATGTGAGACTTGTTTGCCTTATCCACATTTTCTTCCTTTTCATAGCATTGCAAAATATGCACTGTTAATACTATGGCTTCATAAAATGCCCAAGAGTGGTTTCTTTCACGTGCCACTGCATCTGGAGTGTTCTAGGGCCATATGTAGGTAAATTTATTTTACCGATTCATAAATACCGATTTTTACCGAATCGGTATTTATGAATCGGTAAGTTATATGTAGGTAATCATTCGGTAATAATTACCGAATCGGTAATAATTGGTATTCAAGAATCGGAATTTACCGATTCGGTAAATACCGAAGTGTTATTTACCGAATCGGTAAATACCGAAGTGGTATTTACCGATTCAGTAAATACCGAATCGGTAGTTACCGAATCGGAAATTCAAAAACACATGACTGGATGATTCAGCCAATCCTGTGCAACCAAACCCCACCCAACCAGGAAGTGGCCACACCCAGGCAGGTGCACACAATCATCAGACTCTGGAGAGGCTGGGAGTGCAGAGGAGAGGCAGGGAGCCAGTGCCTGATTGTGCAGCTCAAACTCACAATGTCCAGCCAGGAGACACAGAGAGATGGAGGGGAAAGGAGGAGAAAGCAGAAATTTAGCCCTAAGGAACTGCAGGTACTAGTGGAGGAGGTGGTGAAGCAGCACCAGAAGCTGTTTGGGAAGCAGTCCCTGCAAGTGCCTGAGGCGGAGAAGCGTAACATATGGCTGGGAATCCAGGCGCAGGTCAATGCTATTGGAGTGACCCCCAGGGACATTGAGGTGCTGAAAAAGCGCTGGTACGACCTAAGGATCGTCACGAAGAGGAAGATAGGGGAACTGCAGAAGGAGGCCAGCCGGACAGGAGATGGAAGGAACAGGGCACCTGCCCTTTCCGAACTGGAGGAGCTGGTGGAGTCCACAATAGAGCCCGAGAGTGTCGTGGGGATTGGGGATGCCGACAGCTCTGCCAGAGCCGCCACCCAACAAGGTAAGACGCATGCACAGCAATGTTGCCCCCCTTACCCCTATCCCACATCCCCAATTGTGAAATGAGTATCCCACTCCAGTCCATGTGTTAGTGCATACTGGCAATGCATTATGGGAGATGTAGTCTGGGAAACCCCAACCATGAACTGAATAGCACAGAACAACAAGGCATGGTACACACATTAGCGAAAAGCAGGCAGAGGACAATGTGAGAGTGTTACAGAAATGTATTGTGATGCTTGCAATGCAGGGCTTCAGGTACACTGAGCTGATGTTGCATTTCTGTCCACAGATGATACATTGCGCAGGACTGCACATGCAACAGGAGAGAGGGCAAACCGGCAAGACAGTTCAGGGAAGGCCAGCACAAGTTCTGCCCAGAGATCAGTACCACATGCAGCCTCACCACCACAGCCAGCATCACCACCACAGCCAGAATCACCACCACAGCCAGCATCACCACTCATGCTGGAGTCACCGGCATCATCACCGCCTGCATTGGTGAGGTCGAGGAGGCGTGCTGCTTCCAGGTTGCGAGTGTTAGAGTCCTCATCTGACGACTGCAGGGGGCCGGAGCCAACCACTGTGCCCCAGGATGGGAGCCATGCCACTGTGCCCTCCACCTCAGAGGGAGCGCACACAGGTGCCAGACGGCGCCGCAGGTCTCAGGTGCAGAGTCCACCAGCACACGATGAGAGCCATGGGGTGTTCTCGGGGCTCGAGGGCACCATGTTAAAGATACAGCGCCTACAAACAAAGGCAATGATGTCAGTTCAGCGCCAAATGCGGGGACTGAAAGCTACATTTGAAAACATGGACAGGGGCATCAGCGCTATGGCGGTGGGGATGAGTGAGATGGCTGCGGGCATGCGGGACATGTCCCAGTCCGTCATGCTGTTGTGCAGCAAGTATGATGCGGACAGAGCCGCACGGCGCCGGGAACGGCAGAGGAGAGATACTCATATGAGGGCACTCAACCAGCTGGCAACTGCCACTTCGCTGCTCTGCAGGCGCTCTGTGGCTATGCAGGAGGGCCTGACACACTGCAGCAATGACGTTTCTAGGGGGATGGTGCAGGTCACCAGTGCACTGACAAGCCAGGCGGCCACAACTGGTGCTGGGGATGCTGTGGAAAGCATAGAAACCAGCAGCAGGAGCAGCATCACCCCCCCTGTCCCAGACACACTGAGGAGCAGCAGGCGGCATGGGGCTGCCACTAGTGAGGATGCACAATCCGTGGCATCCCACACTGTAGTGCGTGGCCGCAAACTGTAATGCTGCACGGTATAGCCTAAGACAATTGGGTGTAGTAACCCTGGACTTGCAAGTAGTCATTACACAATGTTGACAGAACGGCTTTTTCTTATTATTGTGGCATAGTGCCGCATTATTAAACTACGTCATGACATCCAACAACTGGCTGTGTCCCCTTACTTACTCAGAAATAGTTGCATGTGATCTCTGCCCGTCTCTCTCTCCCATCTGTTGCTGTTGGCACTCCAGCTGCGTTGGCCTCTGGCTGTCCTGACTCATCATCATTGTCCTCAAAATCAGTTAGTTCCACCTCTGTACCTCCCTTCGTGGCAAGGTTGTGCAGCATTGCACAAGTGGCAATGATCTTGCAGCAGATGATGGGTGTGTACTGGCGTGCGCCTCCGCTTTAGTGGAGGTAGCGGAACCTGCTTTTCAATAGTCCAAACGTGCGCTCCACCACGTTGCGTGTAGATTTGTGTGCCACATTATATCGTCTCTCACTCTGGGTTGATGGGTGTAGGTAGGGAGTGAGGATGAATGACCGCACGGCATATGCACTGTCGCCTAGGTGAGTATGAGAGAACCATCAGTCACATGCCTCAATACACGATGATTTGCACTAAGTAGAATGGAGCGTCACTGTTACTTACCTAGCAGGTATCCTTCTCCAAATTCTCCCGCAAGCAGTCGTGTGTAGATTCCACTGTTCTGGAAGATGAAGGAGTCGTGGGTGCTCCCAGGAAACTTAGCTACGATATCTGTGATGATGTTCCCTGCATCGCAGATTACCTGCACATTTATGGAGTGGGTGGATTTCTGTTCCTGTAGATGTGCTCAGTGGCAGCTGGTGGGCAGATTGGAATGTGTGTGCCATCAATACAGCCTATGACATGGGGGAACTGTGCCATGTGATAAAAGTCAGTTTTAGTTTTCTGCAGTTCAGCCTGTGTGTTTGGGAAGCTGATGTAGTGATGCATTCTCTGCATCATGGCATCCAGGAACTTCCTGAAGATACGGGACAGGCAACTCTGGGATACACCGCCCACCGCAGCTATCACCCCCTGGTAACTGCCAGATGTGAGTAGATGTAGGCTGCAGAGAACCTGCACATGTGGTGGTATGGCATGCGCCCTTCTTGTTGGCTGGTCCAGGAGTGGGTGCAGGTCCCTTATCAGGTCCATGATGGTTTGTGGGTGTAGCCTGTACCTTTCATGCATCTCTGCCTCAGTCTGTTGAAAGAGTGTGATGCGCTGTCTGTAAATGCGTTCCTCCCGTCTCCAAATCCTCAGACCTGCTGCCTGTAGACGTAGGCGCCTTGCAATGACATACAGAGCGGCCATGTTGTCCATGCTGTTGCATTTTGGGATTGCTTATATGCACTGTTGATGCTTACCACCTGCTTTCAATCTGTGTTAATTACCGACTCTTAATTACCGAATTTCATGGATTTCTTAAATACCGAATTTACCTACATATCTTTTCTCGTTTTACCACTTCATATTTACCGAATCGGAAAATCTGTATTCGGTAAATATGAATCGGTATTTTAGAATTCGGTAATTATGAATCGGTATTTACCGATTCATATTTACCGAAAACTGGTTTTTGGCCTCCTACATCTCACTTGACTAAATACCGGTCGGTAACGGGATATTTACCGAATTTCGGCCGTTACTGACCGGTATTTAGCTACCTACATATGGCCCCTAGTGTTGGACATGAGGTGACTCAGCTTTGTAACTGCTGCTCTTTGTCTGTAGGTAGATATCACATTTGATGATAAATCCGTCATGGGAAATACAGGGTTTTTCATTTCCTATACTGTTGATGTTTAAGTATATTTCAGTGCCTCTTACCCTACTCCAAACAACTTCTGTCTGCTCTATTTCATTTAAGGATTTGCCTCCATCTTTTCTGTAATTATTTTCACAGGTCACCCTTTAAGTGACATGACTAATTCGTGGACGTAAACCACTAAAATAAGCACATCTCCTTGTGCATGACCATAAGCCTTGTTGCTTCCCTTTCAAAAACAAGCATTTGCAATGCAATAGGTCTCGCATTACTGAAAGATTGAGCTATTGGCGTTTCAAATAATAATGCACAGCCAACAGCTCAAGTTTTTATTAATGCAAGAGCTTTTGCATTGCAAAGGGTTAGAGTGGACAGGTAAATAGCGAGCAAGGGTGGGAGCAAGATGATGGGAGAGAGTGAAAGAGCAATGTAGGGAGAGATGTAGAGGAAGAGATGTGGGATAGGAAAAGTGAAAGTGAGGAAAAGACCAAAGTAAACAGGGTGCCCCTATTAAACAGAATGCACCAATAGATAAAACCGCGAGTAGATGCTCACAAGCCACGTTATCTTGAGAAAATATGATGTCTGCAGTATTATGGAAAACAAAAACTGCAGAGATCACTCATCGTGACGGAAAAGAGATGGCTTATGTGCTCTCAGGGGAGAGATTGTTCATGTTTGGAAGGGGAGGAGAGATCAGCCTGGAGTGTGATAAGAAATACTGGGAGGGGGGGGGGGTGTCTCCAAGGCTTATAAAGCATCAACCAAACAAAATGAGCAAGCGGCACCACAGAGGAGCCAGCCATACAAGGAAAAATATGGTTAAAAAGAACAGCATATTCACAGAATTGCTCACTCAAGGGACGTGGATTGGTCTCTCTCCTACGGAGATAGAAGTTGTAAACACTGGAAAACGATGGCCCAGGAAAGCTGCCTACCCTACCCGGTAAATAAACACAGATGACAGTGAGGGGGGGAAGAGGGGTGTCAGTAGCACGGAGATACGGTGAGTGGGAGGGGAAATAAGGAACACGGAATATACGCAAACAAACAAACAAAAAAGTATCTGGAAATAACGTGATCAGAGGAGAGACACAAATTTTAGCTCAATTAATCTGTGCTTGGTCCAGGTGCTGGAGATGAAACAGGAAGTGACGCCTTGCCTGCGCTATCCAATTAGGAAGCAGTAAAGAACAAGCGGGCCACATGCTAAAACAAAGCGCTGTACCAAAAAGGTATGTGGTGGCGGCCCATGAAGTGGTAATAAAAAAAAATGTTAAAGCAAAGCGGCTGCACCGGAAGTCATGGTGTATTGCATTAGCAGGGTCTGCAAGTGCTTCTAACGAATAGAGGCGGAGGTGTGCCCATGGTAATAAAAAAGCTAAGCGGCTAACCCGAAGTGATGGCGCTCCACGTTAGCAGGGTGTTCAAATGCTTTTGATGAGGTTGGACGTGTGCTTTTGCACTTTATAGGTCATGAGTGGTGTCTTGCTGAGCGCAGCCTCTAGCTATGTAAATAGTATGGAAAATAAAAGTGAGCGCCGTGCTAAAACAAAGCGGGTGCCAGTGTAAATAAAACGTATGGACGCCATGGTATTTAAAAAAAAACATAAAAGTAGGTGCCGTGCTACATACAAAGCACAGCGCCCGTATACCTTTTATGGACGTGCAGAGAAAGATGAGAGGGGCACCATGCTAAAACATCATGTGCGATGCCCGTGTACATAGTAACATTAGCACTAATTTTAAACAAGTAGTCCCCAAAGGAACACATAAACAACTACAGCATAAAGAAACTGTAGTTGGCCGGTGCTCCGAAAATAAAAAACAGAAGTGAAGTATCAGGAGCTCCACCAATAAGGAGCCAGGAAATATAAGTGATGGAGGAGTGAACCAATTGAAGCTGAAGGCGGGATTACACTGCGTGTAGAGCGGTTACAGCAGGTCTTGCAGACAGCGCCTGCCAGCTGCCTGGGCTCGACCTAATGATGGAGTTTGTGTTAGCAAATAGTATCTATAAATAAATCTTGCGCTCCATCCAAGATCTTTGTGGTTTGCTAATAATTTTGACTTCATTTGATAAAATTACATGAAAATGAGAACCCACTTAGCACAGCTATCTAAATTTTACTATGTTGAGTTTCATGCCGATTCTTAAAGGGTTGGAAAATTTAAAGAGGGGCTTAAAAAAGAAATATTTTCATTTTAGCTGTCACAATAGATTTTACCCAGCACTACAACTAAAACTGCTGAACAGGATTACTCCAAACCTTGCATGAAACTAGAGCTTTACTCAGACTAGACCCTATTGTGGTTTGGTATAGATCCGTTCAGTCGTTTTTGAGGTTTTTGCACTGCAAAAAGCTGTCTCGCTGACCTTAAATGGTTAAATTATAGAGCCAACTTGTGTGTTCCATGGATCCATATCCACGGATGATTTACAGTTCCAAATAAAAAAAATAAACTAATCTGATTGGGCAAGGTAACATTTTTCCCCTCTTCCATTCTTGAATCCATGGATCCTTGGAGGAGTTGCAAACCCAAATTATCTGACTGGCTGGTACCAACTGAAAATGTTTGTTGTGACAGGCATTACAGGATGATAAGGGCTGAAGCCTGCATCCTAAAAATAAGTGCCAAAGGGAATATAAGTATGCCTGGGTGAAATTTAAATTACACTGGTGTAATTTGTGTAATTTGAGGAATTTCAATTCGGTTTGAAGGTGAAATTTAAAATAATTGCAACATGACGCTACTTTGCATGATCACGTGCCATTTGCAGTACAAATTTACCACAAACATATCTTCTTGTTAAAAATGCACTGCAAACACACAGGGACAACAGAATGCAGCTGATTGTTGTTCACGGTGCTTTTCATTTTTTTGCATAAATGTTTTAGTGCGAAATGCATTCTCATGTCAACAATTAATACAGGGCCTGTTTTGTACTAAAATATAGCACTAAATGACGGATTCGCATTCAGTGTAATTTTGATTAACTTTGCATGATTGTACCAATTTGTTGTGTAATTATGTAAAAGCAAATGACAGTAATTGTAGCACACCCCTAAATATAAGGGTGTATGGGGAGCATCCTCACACACTGTAAGTAGAATATGGAGAGGGTCCCAGAGGGGCAGACACTTGAGACACCCCCAATGAGATTCTCCCCCAGATGTCAGTGTGGGCAGGGACAATCTTTATGGAAGGACTTTGGCAAGATGGGGCACGTAGGAAATTTGACGCAACCTTAGAAAATGGGGTGTAGGAGATGGCGGCACCAGTGCAGCTGGTAGGTGCTCCACGCTCTTTATAAAAAAAAAATGCCCGGTACCTCTGTAGAAGGCTGGGGTGTTGGGAGGTGTGGGTACATCATTTACCCTCCCTGACCTTGCTAAATGCAAGCTCTTGACAAGACGGAGGGCTCTGTATTTCTGAAGGGGATTGGCAGAGGAATCCTTCATGGTTTGTCGTCAAGGCTGGGCAAGGTTTAGTGTTTTTGCACCCAGTGTGCACTTAATCTGTAACTGCCCCCTCCTCCCATTTTGCTTTTTTTTCTAATTCCATGTTGTGATCATTGGAGCGATAGGAGTGAGGGGTGCACAGTGTTAAGTGCTTTCCATTGTCCACAAAGAATTATCCATGTTATCATGGTAAGCTGCTAAGCTGGATCACACGAAGGACCTCATGTGTGATGTGTCCAGTGGCTCTCCCCGTTTGTAGCAAACAGTCAGTGCAGCTTTTATGAGCCAGAGAAAGATGGGAGGATATTGTGAGACGGGTATATACCAAACTGACCAACCTTCTTTGCCTGGGGCCATCTGTCATGAAGTCCAGCATCAGCCAGCGCGAAGGCCTGGCCTCACAACCACTGGTGCTCTCTGGCAGCGCCGCCAGATGACAACAAATCATTAAGGCTTTTGTGAGGGATCGATGCAGGTTTATTCGCTAATAAAGAGACAGAGGCCTGTTTTATGCCCCATCTGTGCTCTGCTGCCTCCCCCTTCTTTGTCTTGCACAGGGCAATTCATTACATTGGCCCAGTGCACATCCAAAGACATCCTGAGCTCCTGGACATGTCTTCGGCCTGATAACCTGCCTGTCCTCTGATGGACAGGCAGGCTACCACTGAAACCTGTAATGAAAATTAAGTTATCTCAAACAGTGGCCATAGCAACCCACCTAATTTAAATGCTTGCTTTTTCAGAAAAGCCACTCAAAATATAAGCCAATCATACTCTGAATAAATGGCGAGGGATTGTACAATTATTCAAAGGGCAACTGTTCACAAAATGGTCCTCACGTGAAGAATAAACTGAAATGCACCATGTCTGGACGAACATGCGATGCAAGATTTTGTGCAGGGATTCATAACATGACATGTGTATTCGTAAAAGCGCACGTTCACCCGGGGGTATCTTGGCGCCGAATAACAGATGTATATTGTACCCACCTCAATGGTACTCATTTTATCGACCTCAGATGGATGAAAGGCTGAGTGGACCCGCTGGGATTTGAACCTGTGACTATGAGTTCTAACACAGGTCCCTGCAGTGGACAGATTAATCCTCTGAGCCACCAGACCCGTCAGCAGGCCTTTGTTTAAATGCAAAACTACTAAACTAATGACTCTCAGACAGGACAGTGACTTAAAAAACTCCAGAACTGGTCGCACTGGGACAGCGTGGCCAGGGTAGGGCTCGGCTTTTGGTAGATGGGAAAATGGGACACACTTTACAGTTAAGAACATCCATATACAGATGAAAAGACAAAACAATCTTATGGCAAGCAGGCTGGCATCTTTTGCTAGGAAGGGGTGAGGTCCCGCTTTCATTCTCGATGCCCTGATAAGTGAATGGTGTGCACCGGTCTTTCCTGTTGCATGCTCAGTCACTTCCAGCCACTGCCAGGGCTACTCACCGTTCCAACTGCCCCTTGATGAAGGAGTTGCCTGTAGCATGTAAAAACGGAATTTCCTAAAAACCCTGAACCCTCATTTCCGAGCTGCATCTCGCTCGATGCCCCCAGGTTCCTGGGAAGATCGAAGACGTCACTTCCTAATATAACTCCGCCAGCTGCGGACGCTTCCCCTGGAGGAAAATAAACTGACGTGGAGTTTGATTGCCCCGTGTAAAAGTTTTTTATTGGTTAGCAGTAGATCAAAGTGACACACCACACCAGCATTGACCACCGCCCTCCCAATCAACCAGCTCATCATAAGCCATCTGTCATCCCTCACTTCACCCGGCGCAGTATTTGTGACGTCAGACCTACGGCACGCCAGCTTCAGACATGCTTGAGGGCCGCAGGACGATCCAATGGACACAGCAAATGCACTTACGAGACAACAGTGTGCTCAATTGCATAAAGGGCAATTGTTAGGCACTTTAAACAGCACTAGATTGATAAATATCAAGATTTTCCAGGTGACCTGTGATGGAGCAGGGTTTTGAGAAAAAGTAAAACCTGCTCGAATTAAGTCCTCCATAACATTTACTAACAGTGTGCTGTGAAATAACGTGCACAAACATAAAAACACGGGAAAATGCTTTGCGCATGCGTACACTAATGTGGAGACTAATGCATGAAAAAAAAAACTAGGCCGCATTCGCGTTTTGCTTCTAAATAAAAATAAAAATAATGCTGCTTTTGCACATTAATGCTCTTGCTAGGAATATAACATGGGTTAAGTGCAATGGTGGGTGGTAATCAGTGAGAAGTACATTTCGTGAAATTAATACTGTCTGTGTTCTGTTCATTGTAGTGAAACAAATATGGGCCTTCATTTCTGCATGCCAGTAGTGGGTAAAAAAAGAAAATGATTAAGAATACATAAACAGAATATCGAGCTCTGACAGAGAGTGGAGAAAGCAAAAGGCTGATAACCTTCGAAGAGTGTTGTATGTCTGCCAAGTAATGGAAGGATTGCCATGAGAACGAGAGGAAATGTACAAACTTCTTCCGCAGAAGCAACAGTGCTGAACAATGAAAATGTAGAGATTTGTAACATGTTGCTTACTAGAGGAAATGTGTATTCAAAAGTTGTGGTTAACGTAATGTGAAATAAATTAAACAAAGAACGCTATGAAAATATGAACGTGACTATGGTGGTGTGATAGAACACCCCCCAAATCAGCCAATGAAAGACTGAATTTTCGTAAATGTTTCAAAAAGTGTAGGTTTGACATGTAGGTTTTAGGGTATAATTGAGGTGCCCTAGGGGGCGTGTTTTGGTGCATCTTGGAGAAGCTAGAGAGAGGGAGATCGTCACTGTCCATCGGTTTACTATATCCAGATTGAGGCCTACCTATATCTTGTTCTTGTTCTACTCTTTGTTCCCAGAATCTTCTCGGGACCCCCATCTATTCCCATGGCCAGGGGGTAGATTTTTCTACTGAATTATTTGGGTTAGTATAGCTGAACTGTACTTTGCATTCCCATTTGCAAATGTATTTTGTCTCTGAAACGTTTGTCTCTCCACCGATCCACTCCTTCATTGCATTCTGTTCATTTTGACTTGAGTTTGACATTGTTTGCTTTGATTAATGTTCTCTCTCTGTGATTGATGCATTGTTTGTCTTGTAAACCTGTACATGATGAGCATTTTACCTTCACATTATTTGCGATAAATATTATTAACCTTACATCGTGTTTGTGAATTATTTAGTAGGATAGATAGATAGTTAGTTCTAATTATTACCGTCAACTTCTCCACTTTTGGTCCATCGACCACAGGCAAGAGAGTAGATTACAGGTTCAGTTATGTATCTAGTGCGTTAGGAATGAGCCTGTATTATGAACAACTGATTTACCTCAAACTAGAAACAGCGCAACAGGGATTTGTAAGTTGGGTGTATGTGTATGGGCCAAAGGTATGTGTTATAAGTCTTTATCGATCCCTGATTGGCGCTGGATCACTTGTTATTTATAGACATTCAGACCCTGATTAAGAGGTGTGTGGTAATGATGGGGTGAAAATTCCCACATGTAATTATTGTTACTGTGCGGTAACACCCTGCCAGTACTGGCAATTACGAGTTAAACTCCTTGGAATGAGGAATAACTGGGCAGGAACGGAGTTACCATGCTGCAGTATCCCATAAGGTAGGCCCTTTTATGAACGGGTTAACACTCACATTTATCATAAGCTGTGAGTATGTGGTAAATGCGAGGGGAACAAGAGGAGGAATAAAGTGGGGAGGGGAAGAGGAAGATTAGTTATGGCTGAGGAATACTGAATGCTCCTCTCTCGCCAGAAGCTAAAGTCAGGGTAGAGCAATGCATTGCTGCTGTTGCAGCTAAATCCTTGTTGCGATTTTACTGGCCAAAATTACCAGTCAGTTAAATAGGATCTGGGTTCCCACATACACATGGCGCCGTCTGAGTTTTGCGTTCCGGCAGAATCAAGCGAAACATGTATAGTACAATTTAAATGTCATTGTTGAGACGACGGGACGCTGAATTCAGACAGCGCCATTTGTATATGACAATTTAGGTGTCATTGTTGACACGCCAATTTGTGATGGAAAAACTTTTCAACAGCTTCTGTTTGTCCTAGCAAACATTTTTTTGATTAATTTATTATCACTCTGGACTAATTATGCCAAGGTCCTACATTGATCTAGTCTTAAAGGGGTCTTTAGTCCACATAAGAATCTTTCTGTCCTGAAGATGGTCTACTAGATGCAATACATGACAGGAACAAAACATCGACCAGTTTAACCCATTTTCCATGAATAAATTGTTTTATATGAATTTGTTATCAAAAGTTAAATAAAAATTTCTATGTGTAAATAGGCCTTCGAAATGGGTTACCTACTTAAGTGACTAATAGACATTTTTATCTGGAAGATTGTCAATCTATGCCACTTATGTATATGTGAATTTTGTCTTGTACCCTTTAAATTTAACTATTTGATTATACATTTCTACAAAATAAGTATACGCCCGTTGCCGATTGATTTATTCACTTTTGATTTCATTAACTGATTTATAAAATTCATATACTGGAGGTCATTAGTTTTGACACTCAAAAATGATATTGATAAAGTTTGTTTAAATATTTTGAAACAAACTCCCTTGTAGGCACTTTTACCTGATAATATTTTATTAACCAAGCCTGCAAGGGTATATTGGGTTGCCCAATTAAAATAATAGCTTTCTAAAAGTGGAATTTTCAAAATTGTAATTTAAAATTCGACTTCACCATAAGTTAGGATTTTAAATTTCAGTTCCAGAGATCCCAAAAATGAACTGGGTACTGATTACCATTTGTAAACCGAGGGTGGTTCTCTTGGGGTGGGTTTGGGGGGGATAAAAATGTTAAAATGATTAGGTTGGAGGGGAAGGTAATTTGTTATTATAATGTTTTGTTGCAATGCAGTATGAAAAATCAAAATCAAAAACAGGCAAAGCGCTCTAACAGATCGAAATGACACACAGAATCAGATGTTTGGCCTGGAATGTAGCGGGACTCAATGGCAGGAATAAGAGACGGCTTGTCTCTGAAGAGCTTAATCTGTATAAACCCCAGATCGCCTTGCTCACTGAAACACATATCATTTATTCTGACCACAAGCTTCTGGGGCAGTTAGGATACGACGTGCTTGTGCGTTCAGAATGCAGTATTCCAACTAGAGGTGTCGCTATTTTGGCACAGAAAAGATTAAATATAGAATTAACTAAAACTAAGGTGGATAAAGCTGGCCGCTGGGCTATTGCTCAAGTGCTCTGGGATGACAATATTTTTACCTTCTGTGTATTTTATGGGTCGAATATTGATGACCCGTCTATTATAGACAGGTTAAATATTGAACTATTGGACAGCAGTGGAGAACTTATTATAATGGGGGACTTTAACCTTATTATGGATTACAATATTGATACTACTCGACACCGAGCATTTCAGAGGATGCGCCGCTCACGAGCTGCACTTATCGAACTCGGACGTATCCACAATCTAAAAGATGTCTGGCGAACAATATACCCCTCTACTGCCGGCTTTACATACTACTCTGCCCCTCACCAACTTTGCTCAAGAATTGATATGGTTTGGGCATCAGATAATATTATAAAGAACAGCTCCATGGAGCTGTGCCCAAGAGTTGCCTCGGATCACAACCCAATTATATTATCATTTAGTCTACCACGGACTAACCGGAAACTTAGGACATTTACATTTCCCAGACATTTACTATCTAACACTGATTATATAACACAACTCAAAGCACACTTACGCGAATTTACTGCAATAAATATTAATTCTGCTTCTCCAAGCATAGTTTGGGATACGGTTAAAGCCAGCATTCATGGGTTCACACAACAGTTTGTTCTCAATCAAAATTCCCTATATAGACGTGGCTGGGCTGTTTTGAGTAACACCATAACTATGCTTTGAAAAACAGCTGTCACAGGCTTTGATACAGGGCGTGCCAAACTTATCCGACATATGTCAAAAGCTAGCTTCCTCTAAGCTCAATATCAAAACTAGACTTATGGAGAAAAATTTAAATAGTTTACAAAAATTTCATATATCTCAATATGAGAGTGGGGATAAGATTGGCAAAATTTTAGCATATAAAATTGCCGATGATAAATCTAAAACATTTATAAAAGAAATTAAGGGCCCAAACAATTTGGTTTACACTCAACCCGAACAGATTCTCCAGCAATTCGTTGCTTTTTATAGTACATTATATACTCCAGAGGAGCAGCCTGAGTTGAATAAGATTCAAGAATATTTAGATACCAATATAACTAAAGGCAAACAGATTGGAAATATGGATTTGCTCTCTGAAAATATTACTGAGCAAGAGATCAGAAAAGCAATCGCTTCACTACCCTTAGGTAAAGCTGCTGGAGAGGATACTATCCCATTAGACATCTACCAAAAATGCTCGGAGGAAATTTTGCCATTACTTACTGATGTGATTAGTAATGTTGGGATAAATGGGGAGGCTCCTAAATCCTGGAACACCACCAGGATGGTCTTTTTTCTAAAAAAGGGTAAACCGGCGGATCAATGTGGGTCCTATCGACCCATTTCACTTATCAATTCAGATGCTAAAATTTTTGCCAAGGTACTTGCTTCTCGACTAGCTCCACTTATTCCTCATTTGGTATCCCCTCACCAACATGGTTTTGTCATGGGAAGAGATACTACCGCTCATATTAATATGGCCATTACTGCATTCGACGTTGCCAGGCTTGGACCCAGCCCACTCGGTATGATTCTCTTGGACGCTGAAAAAGCTTTCGACCGAGTGGGGTGGGAATTTCTCTGGTCAACAATGATCACTATGGGTTTCCACGGTCAATTTCTCAAATGGCTTCAGGCTCTATATGATCACCCTACAGCTAGGCTCTGTTATGATGGGCTAACCTCTGCCAGCTTTTTAATTTCTCGCGGCACTCGGCAAGGGTGTCCATTATCACCCTTGCTTTTTGCATTATCGCTCGAACCTTTTCTTGTCGCACTACAAGCTAATCCTAATATTATTCCTTTTATACACGGTCAGAAACGACTAAAAATAACGGCGTATGCTGATGATATCGCGGTTTATTCAACCAATATACCGTCAGCTATACTGGGAATTACCGAGGAGGCTAACAAATTCGGGTCAGTCTCCGGTTATAAACTCAACTCACATAAAACACAAGTTATTTTGAACTACAAACCATCGACTCAAATAGCAGGTACTTGCAGAACAGCCACTTACCTTGGTATTAAAATCTCTTCTGATACTAATGAGATAATTAAACTTAATTATGAGACTCTTCTTAAAGAAACTGCTACAATTCTAAAAAAGTGGCACAAGGTTCCCTTAAGTATGGTTGGTAGGATCAATCTAATCAAAATGAATATACTACCTAAATTCTTATATTTATTTAGGTCCATACCTCTTCTTGTCAATAACGCATACTTCAAACGGCTCGATGGGATCTTTAGCAGCTACATCTGGGGATATAAGAAGGCTCGCAGGTCAATTAATCTTCTCAAATTACCTCTTAATCAAGGTGGCTTGACCTTCCCCGATTTTAGAGTATACTATTTTTCTGCTTTCCTGAATCGTCTTCGTGGCCTGTTTATCCGCAACACGCAAGCGCTGTATTGTTATCAATTTGCCTTAGGCGAGGACTCCAATATGTTTCTAGCCAAAACTAATGACCCAAACTATTTTAAACGGGTAAAAGTTAAGACGATTAGAGACACTGTCAAAATTTGGCAACTTATTTTAGCCAAATGCAATACGTCTTTGTTCCATCCTCAATTGCCTTTATGGGCTAACCCCGGTCTTCCGGATATATTTCATGATGGTATATTTTACAAGTGGAAAGCTGCTGGAATTGAAACACTCGGAGATCTCTACGGTAATGATGGACTATTGGCCTTTGAGACACTAAGAATAATCTTTAAACTACCCTCAGCCGCACAGTTTAAATATATTCAGATACATGATTACTTAATACGTAAAATAAAGCTACTTAAAATTGAAGATTCAGATATATGGAACTGCTTCTATCCTGTTAAGGTTAGATCACTCATTAGTTTAGGCTATAAAGTTTTTACCTCGCTTAAACTGGACGACTGTGGGAATATTGCGGACAAATGGAGTTCCCGTTTGGGTTTGAATATCTCAGCTAATCAGATATCATCTTCGCTAAGTAGTTTTAATCGCTCGGTCCAGTCTTCCAGCCTACGCTTACAACAATATAAAACGATATTTCAGTTATATTATACTCCGGAAAAAATCTCAAAATGGTCCAGTAATCGTTCCAGTAGTGAACGGACAAGGTGCCCCAAATGCGACCTGCTAGCCGCCAATCTTGAACACATGATGTTCACGTGTCCCCGACTTACTGAATTCTGGTCTAAAGTTAGCCAGGGTATCACGCAGATTCTGACACAACCAATTACAATAAGCTTGGCTAATGTATTGCTCGGCATCCCCCTGCTGAATCACTCATCTTTAGCCTTACAAACTGATCTTATTAATATTTTGATCGGTTGTGCCAGACTCACTATTGCTAGGACATGGATCTCATGTAACCCTCCACACGTGATGGAGTGGTGGCTTCTTGTCAAAGAAATCCACACTATGGAAACCTCTCTAGCTAAGATCAGAGGTCACAAATTTCTTCAAAAAACTAATAGAATTTGGGGCGCCTCAACTCTAAGTAAAGACTGACGTACACATATTTTTATGTTACTGAGTTGATTTGGACAAAGCTGATACAATTGTTGATCTGTATGTACATGCCCTTCTTTGATTTGTCTGTTTGATTTGATCAATTTGTTTAATTGTCTGTAACTCTAATTATTATATGCTGTCCCGGTCTCCTGTCCTGATCTCAATAAAATTATTGAAAAAAAAAAAAAAAAAAAAAAAGTAAATTACACTTACAAAATGTAATAAGGTAACTTCAATATTATCCTATAGGAGATTTAGGCCTTGTGGGAGTGAAAAACAAATTTAAAAGTGTAGCACTACAAGGACATGTCCTACTTTTTAAACACATTGCATCCTGCCCTGTGGGCTGGCCAGCGCCTACCCTAGGGATGACTTATATGTATTAAAATGGAAGTTTTGGGCCTGGGAAAAGGTTTACTTTGCCTGGTCAAAATGGCAGTTTAAAGCTGCACACGCTGGCTGCAATGACAGACTTGAGACATGTTTAAATTGCTATGTAAGTTGGTGGCACAGTCCGTGCTTCAAGCCCATTAGTAGCATTTAATTTACAAGCCCTGGGCACAGGTAGTTCCACTTTACCAGGAATTTACAAGTAAATTAAATATGCCAACAGGGTATAAGCAAATCTAACATGTTTTAAGGAGAGAGTATAAGCACTTTGGCACTGGTTAGCAGTGGTAAAGTGTGCAGAGTCCTAAAAACAAATTCAGCAAAAAGTGGGGGACAGAGGCAAAAGGTTTGGGGGTGACCCTGCAGAAAGTCCAACACCAGCCAGTTATGATCAAGTGGAGTGGTATCCAATCCCACCATTGTGCTTCAATTTTCGCATAATTGTAGATTTGCTGCATTTGTCACATAATCAATCATTTCCTGCATAATCTGCAGATTTTAACAAAACAAAAATTTGTTTCTAGCAGCGAGACGTGTTGCTGCGCAGTGGAAAGCCCTTTGCAAATGTTGACTGATCACCTTTCTGTAATTTATTGCTATATTTGGGTGTTAAACTGTTAGCAATGAGGTACAACTAAACCCCAGACAGTGTTAAAAAGCTTAAAAATGACAAAGTAATGAAGTAATATCATCACAAAATGTGCCGCATGATACTGAATAATTACTCTTTTCTTGCAGCATAATTTACTCAACCCTGCCGCATACTCCACTGTGGCATAACTCAATTGGCCCTGCCCCTGGTTGAAATACAGCATGACTCCATTAAACCTTTTATATAGTGAAAATGTATATCATACATCAAATAGTCTCCCTGTTGATTCTCAGGAGAATCAAACTTTTCAAAACTAAGAGTATGAATATTACCTGTTAGTAAACTGGCCCACTACCCTGTAGTCCATCTACCACAACCCACTCCATACATAAATAATAAATAAAAAGCCTGAGAAAAACAATGTACGCAGAGCAGATAAGATGTAGGCTAGAATGCCAATAGACTTTAATTAATCAATTGAAATATTTATCAAGAAAATCGTTCTGGTCGATACTTGCTCTCAGAGATTTCTCACATTATGAATAGCCTCTAGTTGCCATTTTGCAAGTGGTACCTTTTCCCCACACAATAGCACTCCAGGTGGTGCCAGGCAATCTCAGACTCTTCCAGCACAGGATGTGACCATAAAAGAGAATACAAATGTGAAACTTGCTCACAGGTGTCACGTCCTTATTTCTTGCAGCCCATCGATGCAGGTCCGAAGCTCTTCGCTGTGCTTCATCAACAACATTTCTCAGCTTTTGACTAGATCAGTCTTCGCCTTCCAAGATTTCAGGGCTCAAACCCTGTAATAAATGCTGCAATATGTCTTGTGGAACACATACAACTTGTGAATGTAATATCTGGGCTCTGAACATGACGCTCCTGTCTGGTACTTTGATTCATTGATGCACCCAAAGGTCGTCAGAGAGTAGGATCCCAAGCTGTCTTTGCCCAGGGCCTGCAGGGATACCCCAAGGCATTCTCCTGATAGGGAAAAATGTTCCAAAAGATTTTCTCACAAAAAAACACAAAGAGCGTAATAAGAGTTTAAATCCTCTTCTTCCCTGATACAATGATTCAGCTCCTTGGACCATTCATAGCCCCAAAGCCCTTCCCCCGATGCTGGGGCCTTCCTCATTGTCAGAGCCCACTATGATGTTGAAAAAGATGAAGCTAAAATTCCAGACTCCATTGGCCAATCCTGCGCAGGCTGAGGCTGTAGGAATTAATCATTTTTTGCCTGATGTCCCTCCAGATTTTTCCCTATCAGTTTTGCTGGTTTTAGAATTCTTTGCACTTTACCACTGCTAACCAGTAGTAAAGTGCCTGTGCATTTTACCCCTGCTAACCAGTAGTAAGGTGCTTGTGCTCCCTTTTTGAAACATGGTCGAATTGGCATATTCCTAATTCATATAATACCTGTAAGACTTAGTATACTGTACAAGGTGTACACAAGTAATGGAAGTTAATTGAAGTGGACTGCAGCATCTATTGTGCCATCCACCACAGTGGCGATGCAAAAATGGCTTCTGGTCTTCCATTGTCATTACGTTCAAGCTCCTCACCCAAGCATACAAGGCCCTTCACAACACCGGACTCGCATACCTGAACTGGTGCCTCTCCTTCCACGCACCCAGAAGACACAGGCGATCAGCCCAGCTCACTCTGGCCACCGCCCCTCGCATCATAGTGAAGCAAATCCACTAGAAATAAGGTCAGGGCTATTCTAAGGAACAGCATTCCATCAGCATCAACCTTCAGAGCCAGTCCAGAAGTGACAACAAAGTTATTGCTACACTTGGTGTAGGATTTGACATTCAAGACACCATTAGTAGCAACAGCAGCTGCTCCACTCTTCCCCATCAGCCACTGGCTCTATTGCCTCAAAACCTTTTGATTCCCCTTCCCTAGACCCTTATGGTTGGAAGGGAGCATCTCCTTTTTTTGTACCAGTGGGAGATAAACACGGTGGGTGGATCCAACTAATTTGCAAGGGCTATTCCCTATCTTTCCTGTCATCTTCTATGAAGTGCCTTTCTTCAAACAAGATGTGTTCTTCAGCACATGCTTGATTTTGGAGGCAGAAGTTTTGCCATGCTGAACAAAGGAAACATAGACATGGTGCTCATGGAGGAAAGGGGCGTGATATTTCACTTCTTTTTTTTCTTGCGCTAAAAAGAAGGATGAAGCAGTGAGACCATCCTGGTAATTTACCTTCCAAACGTTTTCATAAATCAGGATCAGGTCAAGATGCACTCTCTAAGCCAACTCTTGCTGTCCTCAATGAGAGACATTGGCGGGTGTCCCCTGACCTCCAGAATGCCTACTTTCATCTCCTGATCCTACCAGCTCACACAGGCTACCTGAGTTTTACTCTGGGGTCTCAACACTTCCCATTTTCAGTCCTGCCATTTGGACTGATGGTTGTTCCTTAAGTATTCCCCTAGGAGATGGCCGTAGTAGAGGTTACACTGCAGGGGTCAGGAATCCATGTATTTCTGTACTTGGATGACTGGCTGGTGAATGCAGGGTGTCCTGCACTGGTTATGTAACATCTTAAGTCTTCTTCATGACTTGGGCCTCACGATCAACAACCAGAATCCCATCTCGCACCAAAGCAGAGGATTACATTCATAGGAGCAGTGATAGACATTACCTCCTCAGAAGATTGATGACACACAGGGTAAGATACTGACGTTTTTGGCTTAGACACAAATATGGGTTCTGCAAGCCTTTCGCCTGTTAGACCTCATGGCCTCATGCATTCTGTTGAGGCCATTCACCAGATGAGGAATTAGCGCAATGGCTCAGGCACAAGGGAAGCCTCTCAGCTTCATTCATTACAAATCTGCATTAATGGATATACCCCTTCAATTTGTCACCATGTTGACCATTCAGCCCTCCACGGTTGCAAGCTAGCATAGTGATGGAGGTCTCCTGGCTGGGCTGGTCCACCCATTTGGATGAAATTACAGGCCTCTGGTCCGCTTCAGTGCAGTGCCAATACATGCGTGTGTTGGAGCTGCAAGTGGACCGTCTTGCTTTGAAGGCCTTCCTGTATTCCATATCAGGGAATGGCATTCAAATTCTGTCCAACAACACCAACACCATTTATAACATCAGCAGACAGGGCGGTGTGGGGTCATTGACCCTGGATTTGACTGTGGTGGTAGACTGAGCATAGGAGCATTATCTCACACCTCAAAGACACCCTCGACGTGAGAACAGATGATCTGAGTCTCCTGTCCTTGGAGAACCATATGTGGGAACTTCATCACCAAGTGATAGAGATGATCTTTTCCAAATTAGGATGTTCATGCGTGGATCTCTTTGCCACAGTCCAGAACAAGAAAGGTCTAATTTTGTGCAATTCACTTTCTCTGTAACTTTCTCTGGAGGATATCTTCAAGTTCAATTTGTCAAGTGGCTTGCTTTATGCATTCCTGTCAATCCCACTTCTAACAAGTGTGCTTCTGAAGCCACAGGAGTATCGTGTACAGCTGATCCAGGTCACCCCAGAATGGGTGAGGAAGAATTGGTACACCAATCTGTTCGAACACAGCATCCTCCTCTTCCGTCGAAGGTGAAGTTGTTCTCTCAGCATGGTGGACAGTCCCTTCATTTTCAACCACAAGTAGTGAAGCTGCAGATGTGGAGATTTAGTGGTGACTGAGCTGCCTTTTGCTTGATGCCTGAAGTTGTGGACAGGGAAACCAGCCACTAAATCTATTCATGCTGGCTGTGGGCACAAGTTGTGCTCAGTTTTACAAGTCAAAAGGTCTGAAGCCATACAGTAATGCCTTTCCTATGTTCCACGGTTCACACTGTATCTTCTGCAGCAGGGCTTAGCTTTTTCCATGTGTTTCTCACCCCACCTTTTTTTGTTTAAGTCACCACTGGCAGTGAATATTCTGAAAGGTTTATGCTGCTTGTTTCCTCCCACTCTTTATTGTTTTTTTTTTTACGTTCCTTATGGCATCCCTATTCAGCCATTGCACAATTTCTTGGTTCGACTTATGACTTCGACTCATTTTCTAAGTGACAATAACTTTGGTCCTTACAGTCAGTGAACTTTAGACCTTCTCGATCAGGCCACCAATCATAGTTTTCTATCTGGTTAAACTGGTTGTTCACACTGGTCCATCTTTCTTACTAAAAGTGGTATCTGCCTTTCACATGGGAAAGTTCCTCCCTCTTACCTTCCACCACACAACAATTCACAATTAATCACCAGCTCTTTCTGTGCTTCACCATAGCCTAGAAGGGCAAATCAATGACCAGGTACTATATTTCCTGCTAGGGTATCCTTTGTAAAAAAAATCTCACTTCACTTTGTATATTTATAGTGCACCTTGCGAGGGTGGTGATGGAACAAGCAAGATTATAAACTGATCTGACATGATTATTCAGACTAGACAACATCCTTTGCTGTTGTTTCCTCATATTCTTGCTTTCATTATTCATGATGAAAACTTCCCATTGGTGGTGTTATCCCTGTTATCTATACTTTTGATAATGAAAATAAGGGCCAGATGTATGGACTTTAGGGACAAATTGTGTATTTGGTATGTACGAAACCCATTCGCAATTGTTTTTTTGCAATGCAAATGGATTCCGAATGCCAAGTTTTTTGCGAACAGTTTTTGTAAATCCCTATTTGGAAATACTAATTTGCAATTCGCAAATGGTATGTTCAAGGCAGTTGTAATTTGCGAATAGGAGAAGAGTCGCAAAATAGCACATGCAAATTACCATCCATTTAGAACAGGTGATAACAGACTGCAAACTGTAAAATTAGGCCCAAGATGCATCAAGGCTATTCCAAAATGGAGGCTGTGTACGTTATTGCAGGGAGAATGAGGACTTTGGCTGGTTCTGAGGATGAGGAGGAGACAGGAGAGGATATTCAGAGTCGGCTGACCATCTTCAACCAAAGAGAGGAAAAAATCTATAACAAATACAGGCTGAGCAACGCTGTACTGTTGGATACCATTTAATTCCTGACACCACACTTTGGAAGCAGACCACTGCGCGGTAATGCCATCCCCACACATGTGAAGATGCTGTGCTCACTGCACCTATTAGCATCTGGTAGTTACCAGGGTGTCATTGCTGTATCTGGTGCAGTGTCTAAGAGTGTGGTGTCATGTATTTTGACTCATTTTTAGATACCTTTTTAATATATTTCAAACAATACATCTATCTACCCAGGAATGCCACTGACATCCAAGCAACTAAATTGGATTTTTATTGGATTGCTAATTTTCCGCGTGTGGCCATATGCCAGTGGTGAGTAATGCAAACAACATCACTAGCGTAGTAGCCCAGTACCCCAGAAGCACCCATGATTCCTTCAGTTTCAGGCACAGTGACATCTACAGACGGCTAGAGCGAGAGGATTTTGATGATGGACACCTTTTAGCTAGCCAATGAAATGCACTCAATGAGGGTTGAAGTGTGGGGTAACATTTATATTGAGACCAGACACTCATGTGCATGTTTTCCACAGGTGACAGTGAGTAGGCCTTACACCTCCTGGATACTGACACCATATCTTACGGCAAATACCCTCAAGGAGCAGTGCAACAATATGGGGGGGGGGGGGGGGGGGTTAGGATTGAGCAGACTTTTGGCCTGTTGAGAAACAGATTTCGGTGCTTATATAAGAGTGGTGGATCACCATATATGCCCCAGAAACATTGTGCAGACTTGTTGCATCTTGTGCAACACCTCAAAACATTGCAACCAGGAGAGGACTACACATCACAGTGTCAGAAGATGACGACATGGCACACGCAGCACAGCAGGGAGCAGAAGAAAGGAGTGGAGGGAAGACGGTGAAAGGACAACATTGTAAAGAACCATTTTGGAAGGTAAGTCAACAGTTAGAATGTTTTCGAGCATGTAAATTAAACACAAACTTTGTTGATGCCTGAAAGCAAATTCTCTTTTCTGTCAGGTATGTATTAATAATTTTTACAATACAAACAAAGAATCAGCAACTTCTGCTATTCTGGTTAACTCAACAGATAAGAGCATTAGAAAAAACCATAAACACCAACATAAAACATCAATACTTTCTGCCCCTGTGGCCTGATGTTTGGCTGCTGCTGCGTCTCTGGTGCCTGGTAGACGTTCCACTCTAGGTCTCATTATGACCTTCCTGCACATCCATGTGAGTTGCATCGCCTCCCTCTGACTCTGCCCCTTCTGTGTGCCGTGCAGTGTCATCTGCGGTGCAGAAGAAACTTGCAAATACTTTTTTTGTGTGTGAATTGATCGCATCTAACATGCCTTTGTTATTTGCTCCCAGTAAAATGTACCAATATCAAACACTATGCTTAATGTACTACATATCCCATAATGCACTGGTATGGAAACAGTCAATGCTAGATAAACATTTGTATTAATGAATACTACATCTGTTTTCAGTACATTGGACATGCTGCACTTTCTTGGGTTAGGTTCTGATGTTGAGGTGTCTATGTCCCTGAATCCTACAACTGCCTATGACTCAAGGGTGCCTTCCACTAGTCTTTCAATGGCAGTGGGTGGAGGTACCCAGGAAGGTTTGCCTCCTGTGGCACATCTCTGCCAGGTGAGTGGCCACCTTTTCTTTGGTCCTTGACCTGAGGTCATACCAACGTTTGCGGATTTCATCCACTGAGTCCTGCGTCACACTATCTGTGTTTATTCTGGCCTGCATGTCCAGCCAGATGATCTTTTTTTGTACCTCGGTCAGTCATGGAGACCTTCCACCCAGCAGATCATGGTTATTTCAGCATTCTACAGTTAGAATTTCCGTCTCCTTCTCATAGAATTTCAATTTTTGTTTTCTGACCCCAGCCTTTTTATCACCGTCCTGGCTTGCCATTTTTTTGTTTTGAGTTGTATTCTCCACCCAACACACAAATTGCACCTGCAGTTTGCAGCACCTCCTCTCTCTATGCTTCACTGGCTGGCAATAAGGAGTCCTTCCTGGTTTGAGGGTCATTTACCTGAACCAGGAAGTGCTTTTCTGTGTTTATGAATGTGTTCACAAATTGCGACTGAGTTTGCAGTTTATGAAATCGCAAATTGTGAACGTCAGAACTGAGACTTGCATTATTTGCAAGTCACAATTATAGACAAGAAACCATACATACATTCCATTTGGCAATTACCTAATTGTGAGTCGCAAAAAAATCGCAAATAGGCAATCTCATAACAGACCATTCATACATCTGCCCCTAAATCCCTGCTTAACATCTGATCGAATTCCAATCAGAATCTGCTCAATTTCTACCACATTTGGCAATTGCCTTTGCTGTACTGTCACCATTGAATGTTTCATCATTAATGCACTTGTCTAGAGTTGGAATTCCATTGGCAGGTTCAGGCCTCACACAGGCCCTTTGATCTGGTATGGTTACTGACTGAAACTCTAGACCTATGTGACATAGACATCTTCTTAATACAGAGCATCTATGTAGCTGTATATCACTAGCAGATGTTTTTAGAGGTCTTCCTGGTGGTGCAGGTCCTGCAGGTACAACAGTTGACCTAGTTGGTGCGCTACAGCTGGGAGATGATTTTTCTAAACTCTCTGGCTTAGAATTGACTTCCTTCTGAACATCTTCCTCTTCCCAGTCATTACAACCTTTGTCAAGGCTGAGGATGCGGAAATGTACATGTTGTCAAAACAATGTCATGCTCTATTTAAAAATAATATTTTGTCAAGACATGACACTAACATGCCTGAAATGTTTGTATTTAAATAATAAAATACAATTTAGGACCGAATATTTTTCATAAAACTGATTCATAACCAAACTGCATTTCCTACAATGCATTGTATAGGTAACATGGAGCTCAGGACATGGCATATAAAAACAAAAACCTACGTTTTGGAGCATGATGACAATACTGTAGTAAAGTGGAATGAAGGTATTATATAAGGAAAACACCTGACAGCGGTAGTCTGGAGGTGTCTACATCACTGGCTTCTGCAACTGCCTCTGGTACCAGTTCTAATGGTTGGTGGTGGCTGAAGTGATGGTCCACCACCAGTCCCACCTGCCTCCTGCTTCCTGCTCACAGTGCGAGATCGTGTGTCGAACCACCATTTGCGACTATTACCTATTCACAACTTCTGATGAATACTAAGAAATCGCTGATAGCGATTTTCTCGCTTTGGACACAGTGCATAGCTTTGTGGTATTAGCAAATCGCTATAATTTACAAGTAAGTAATCTCAAAATATTTTTCTAATACATCTGGCCCTTGGTGCTAAAAAATCTGCGTTCTGCATGAACCACATATTTACCAGGCACAATTCAGTAACTGGTTCTGCCCTGTGTAATAGTCATACATTTCTGCAAATGTCACCAGTCCTCTTTTTAGCCACAAACACACAGGTTGAGTTGAAAGTTTGAGTGCAACCAGATTGATCAGCGGCCCCGCCCCCGCCCTGAGGCTCGGCTCGAGACGGGGGTTTGTAGAGCCAATGAAAAATAGAACGGTAATAATATCTATCACCATTTTATTTTTCATCTGTGGACATTTAAACTAGTGGGGCGAGGCTCCTCAGCCTTACCCGAGGAGCCGCTCCAGAATTATTTGATAGATTATTCAGGCTTTTGTTTCTCATCGGTTACAGTTTTACCATCCAGCTGGTTAGCAGTTTCACACTTTGAAGTCCATTGTCACAAAGGGTGTCAGTGATGTCACTGACACCCTCAGTGATGTCACTGACACCCTTTGTGATACTGAGCGCATTGAAATCTTCACATTTGATCCTCACAATGTCTGCTGCAGTTCCCTTCTCCGAGCACTTTACTTCTCCTGCTATTTATCAACAGCACTTCTCTTTACTGCCTTTTTAGCGGCTCCCCTGGGTGCTGAATCTCCTCCTCTTGCAACATTTATGTCAAAGCAGATGTCCTGTTATGTCAGAACTTCTCTACCAGATGGCATGTGTTCCCAGTTTATTAAAGCGCTGCTCTCGAGCTGCCTGGTGGAATGGCCCAGATGGGTCCTTGCCTTTACGCAGCGGCGCTGTCACAACTTCTTCATCTCCGTGGCTATTTGTATCTTCTGTTTCTCTTCTGTCTAACTTTCCTTTGTACTTCTCACTTGAATTACTGGCTCCAGTTGATCTCCAATTCCCTCGTCGCCATTGTTGTAATTCGAGTTTTCAGGAGCCACAGCAATCCTGCAGAGTCGGATGTAGGATATACATTTTACTTTATGTAATAGGTTGCAGGCAGACGCTCCACCAGGAGCTGGATCTATTCTTGCTCAGGCTTCAGGTCTACAATCCTGGACTCACAGTCCAGGGACCCCCATGTTTGTAGCTTAGGTCCTTCTAACAAACCTTTGTAAACTTTAGACACTGCCCTTTTATTAGATCTGTCCATGATCTTTAGCATTCTCTGAAACCCCATACGGTGCATAGCGATCGAGCGCAGCGAGTGAGCCTGACCATTACGAGGGGGTTTGTGAGGTTCTCCTCCATGAATATATGGCAAAAAAGATAGCATTCAACAAAACATTTAGCGTTATATATTCAACTGTATTAGGCTTTGAAACATAGTAATTGATGGCCTTACAGTGCACCAGGATACAGCAAACATTATTGGGGGTCTTCAATGATTCTTTTGCTATCTCCCTCCAACAGTGTCTCTCATCTCTCCATTGCCAATCTCTCATATGCATCTATTTTGTTTTATAGCACCTCTGATACCAGTATAGGGTGTCGGAGCATTTTACATCACATACACATATGGAAACAATGAATCATACGTCTATAAATCAGTTTATAGAAAATGTTACATATGACAAAGGGGACTACAAGGTGTAGGATTCACATGTCATCCATGCTGTTAGGCATATTGTAGAAGTGCTTGGTCCAGGGAAGCACAAACTCAGGATTCAGAACGCAACATAGTGGTCAGGGGTGACTTTACTAATAAGAATTTATTTCTACCCAATAATAAACTATTTTAGCAGAATTAGGATAATGAAAGACGGGGAAAAAGCATAACTTTCTGATCTAGATTACGATTGTAATTCATTAAATTAATGGTAAGAAAAGGATCTCTGTGGCAAGTCCGGCCTTGCTGTATCTCCCTAGTGTCTATCAGCTTATTAGGTTTGTGGGTTATCCAGTTCTCAATTGTTGTTACCCAAACTTCTCAAACTCTCCTATCCCAAATGCCGTATTGCAATCTTCATAAGTCTTTATCTTGCCATTAACATATAAACACCCCTTTTCTCCACTCATGGCAGGGAGAAGTATCCGTTGTTGAGAATGAGTGTAAATGGAGATTGTCAACTGCTGCGTCAGTGCTATGGAGTCCCACATCCCCAGCACTGTTCCTACAGTCTGACTGCGGTATAACCTCTGTGGGCTCAGTGAGCTAAATACCCACAGCACATCCCAAGGGGGTCTCCCTATCATTGCCCTATCCATATGCACCCAATGTCTGATGAAAAACCACAATCACTATTCCTCGCTACCTAAAGTTGCAGTGCCCTATAGTGTCCTCTGACAATCGATAAACCCAGCTCTCCCTTCTGAACCAGCTGCTCTGGGGCTTTTCTTGGGATCAGTACAGATTTCCTTTGCCAGATGAATTGTAGAGGTGCTTTTTTTAAAGTTCATCAAGAGTGTCTAGATCCACTTTTATTGGCAGTGCTTGAAAAACATATCAGAGCTTAGGTAGAATAGGACACGTCACAACGCAAACATTTACAACGCATGCCTTTACAACGCGGTTTTTACATCGCAACATCCATTACAACGCATGATTTTACAACTCATGCCATCACAACGCATTTTTTAGAAACTACACTTACAAAGCATTCCAATACAACGCATACCATTACAACACATACCATTACAACGCATAATACTTTTAGGGCAATAGTAGGGTAAGTGTTGGATAGTGTAGGGGTAAAAATTATTATTCTCAATCCAGTGAGTGCAACAGTAGGGTAAGTGTTGGATAGAGTAGGGGTAAAAATTACTATTCCCCATTACTTACCTTATAATGCATTGTAATGGCATGCATTGTAGTGACATGCGTTGTAATGTCATGCGTTGTAGTGACATACATTGTAATGGCTGCGTTGTAATGGCATGCGTTGTAAAGGCAGTTGCATTGTAATGACTGCATTGTCAATGTAGCGAGTTGTAATGACTGCATTGTAATGGTTGTTTCCCGCTTAGGCATCACCACTATTTTGTTTGTGCTAATTCTGCCTAAACAAGAAGTATATATTTTTCTTGATAGTGTTCGTTGGAGGAGTCCTGTTAGGTTTGTAAAGTCCCTCAACTCTTCTTACATATTGTATCCCAAAGCATTTTAGGGAGTGCGATTTTACATTGAACTAGGTAGCTACTTTCAGCCCTACCTCCATGTCCCTGCTCATTTGCATAAGTAGCAGTTTAAACTTGTTGGTATTCACCTAGTAGCAGCACTGTAACCCTTCAACAGGCCTGTAATTAAGGAATTTGACTTTAACTGGACAACAAACAAAAGAGTAGGTCTTTAGTAAATAGCAACATTTTATGGGCCATTCCTTCAAATTCTAACCTTCTCATTTCCTTGTGTTTACATATCGAAGCTAGACTTGATAGTCACAGTGCAAACATTGATTGGGAAATTAGTCGCCCCTACCTAGTATTCCTTGAGATGTCCAGCACTTCTGAGTAGATACCAATCAGCATAAATCTACCTATTGGTACCGTGAAGGCGGGCATCAACATTTGTACCTAGTCCTCCCCAATCCAAACCTCACAATGCCCTTTTGCAAGAACTCCCAACTGACCCTGCCAGATGCCTTCATGGCATCTAAGGCTAGCGAGGCCAATGGGCTCCTCCTCCTGTTTTCCTTCTCAATAAGGTGGTTTGTTCATCTTATATTGCCAACTATCTAGTGTCCTGAACAAAACTAGACTCATCTTTTTGTATGATGTTCGGGAAGATTATTAAAAGCTTAGGCGGCAAAACTTTCTTTTCTAATTTATGACCTAGGTTGGGAGACCAGGGCTGTGGGTCAGCAGTAGGAACAGAGGGCCACGCCTCTCCCTTGTTTCGGGATAGCATCACCTTTGCATCATTCTTGAATTCAGGCATCCTACTCTTACTTGATACTGCTTGGAACAACTGTGTCGAAATTGAGGACAGGTGGTTAATGAAGTTTTTGAGAAATTCCCCTGTAAAGCATCGCCCCCATAGCCATATATGACTACGGTTCTTTTATGGTCTTCTTGACTTCCTCTTCTTTGATGGGTGCTATCAAACCCTCTTTGCTCGTAAGCTATCTGAAGGAGATCTAGACCCAATAAAAATGTTTGTGTGTGTCACTCGGGTTTCTGCTTATATAGTTTTGAGTAGAATACTTTTAAAAAAGCATCTTATCCTCTGTTGTCAAAGGTCAGTTGTCTTTCTCTATTCTGTTTTGTGTTTAACACCCTTACAAACAGTTTATGAGCTTTGTTTCCAAATTCATTCATTCAGCTCCTCCTCTTCAGCCCCACAACATGTTACATTTTAACTTCTAAGAGAGTTTGATAGATTTCAAAATTACCAGATTCGAACACAGATCTGTGAGTTTGTCGTGTAGTTCCTATATACCTTTATAGGTTCTGCACGTTTGGATAACATAAACTGTGGGACTGGTGGAAGACTGATTCCGTGAACCCCCACTGGGTATGTTAGCCTTTCTGTATCAGCTAGCTCACAGTGCCACTGTAATCTCCTCTTACCAAGGAGAGAATAGATTCTGGCAACCTCAGAACATGACAACTCTGATCCCCCAGAATCGTGGAAACAATGTACTAATGTTTGCTCAGTCACTCGTGCTCACTTAGTTTGTCTCAGAGAGATACACAGAATAAACAGGCTGGGCGTTTTTAATAAGAATTTATTGAACAGTTGTTATTCTAGTGTACTACGAAAGTAAAGGGATGGTAAAGTTGTATCATCTTGTAATAATCATGAATACATACCAGTATATAAAACACATGATAAAAAGTGCGTACTCCTATCATGCCTCCCTAACTAGATGTACCTAAATGTACCTAGCATCTGTGTAGGTGTTATGCCAAGAATCCCTCTAGGATATAGTCAACCCCATTACCTGAGAATGAGAGAATATGGGACCCCATCCTGGTCTCGAGTTGGACACCCCGTGAGGAATGTTAGACCACTGCTAGCTGGAGTGTCTGCATGCAGGAACCTCAGCGTCTCTGGTCAGTGTGTCAGCCGGGAAGTCTCGGTCTCCTCTGTCCTTCTAAGCAAGATGTGATGTATATGTACCCATAGGTCTACCCAGGGGTCCTACCTTGCTGTGTTACTGTGTTGGCCTAAAGGATGACATCGGGCCTGAACTGTATACAAGAGATGTTAGTCCTGCTTAGGCCTGGGCGGTGAACTTCACTCCGTTCGTGGAGTTTGCGGAGTTTTCTGCACTCCGCAGGGCTCACGGAGTGCAGAAAACTCTGTTTCGCGATGTGCAGCAGAGTTTTTTCCCTGCTCGCGATCACGAACGGTAAGTTCACGATCGCGAACGGTAAGTTCGCGAGCACGAGCTGCCGCTCGGGTAGAATTTCTACCCGAGCGGCAGGAATACCAGCACAAACTGCAGTTCGCACTACACACCGCCATTCGCGGAACTTCGCAGAGTTTTGTTGTAACTTCTCGGAGTTCCACATAGCAAAACTCAGCAAACCACGCCCAGGCCTGGTCCTGCTGTTAGTCCTGCTGTGCTTCCAATAAGCCTCATACATAAAGTATGAGATTCGAACTAGGGAAAAACCCGTGTTCTGAATGCAGTGTTGTATCTAGGTAAAAGGTCAGTTCCTAAGAACCTTTATGTATGTAATGTAGGGAAGAATATAGGTGAAAGGTTGCAATGTTACCTGCGCCTATATAGGTTACCTATATGGAATATAAAAAGTCTAAGTTTAATCACGCCCTTCAATTTGCCTAGCTATGAAATCTTCCTAAGTCAGGAATAGTTGAGAGTTTTCTGCAACCTATTCAAATGTTATTGTGATCTCTCAATCAATCCCTCCCTGCTGAGCTATTTCATTGTGTCTGCCATTGTTCCTTCTGTTGCCTTTGGTTGCTGGTGCATCAGTTTTTGCTTTTGCAAACTTATCTCTATATGTCCACATTTCTAAAATGTTCGAGCCTTCTCGTCGCCCAACTGAAATTAAATAACACAGGAAAATACCCATTGGACGTGGAGCCACTTCTTGACAAGCTCATTGTCAATGGGACATAATTGTTTCCTTGAGGAGAGTGTCATGGGAGCGAACATCATGTGCACGTATTCCATAACATATGTGCTTTCTGCCTCATCTGATACATTTTTGATTCTTAAACTACCCATACAGGCTCGGTTTTCCAAATCTTCACACTTCTCTTGCAGAATCAGTATGCTGGCCTCCAATTCACCAATTTGACAATTCACAGTCCTAGAGAAGTGAGTGAAGAGAATATATCCATTGACATTTTGCACATTTCACCCAATTCCTGCTCCAGGTCTCTGCATTTCACACGTAGACTCAGCAACATGGTGGTAAAATCTTCTTTAGTAAGTTGACCGGCATCCTTCTTGGCTGGCATGTCTGAAGCGAGCTGTGTATCTACAGGCTGCCCACCAGGTCTTTACAAGTGTTAGTACAGTAGTCTAAGAGTCCTTTTTGACCTTTTAGGTTCCTGGCATGTAGTATCCAAGAGTCAATGGAGGGCCTTACTTACGCTGCTCTGTTTGGGGGTGTTAATTTCTGTAGTTTGAGCACGAGCAGTAACCCACCCTCTCACTTCACAGGGCGTAGTGCTTGTTGGCTGTTTTCAGCAGCTATTTGATGGTAAGGCCAACCTTCAAGGCTTCATTTTCTATCTTTCTCTAAATTTTTCCCACTTCAAATAATGGCTGTATTTTTCAGTTCAATTCAATTCAATTCAAAAACTTTATTCGATCAAAAATTAATGATCATAAAAGTACATACATACATAGGTATAAAAACATGTGGATGCATCAAATTTTAGATTAATCATATGTCATAAAAATGGTGCTTTTCCTCAAACATATCGATTTTAAAATATATACAGCAGTAAAATAGCAGATGTCCTGTGAATTAAGTCCAAATAAAAGCCCCATGGCTGAAACAATATTGAATACATTGTATTTTTTAAAAAGTGGTTTCAGGTATATTTTTCGAAGATAGTGATAAAGAGGGCACAACAGTAAAAAATGCTCCGTACTTTGTTTAGTAGTCCCGTCACACGGACAAGGGGCAGTTGTATAAATCTTCATTACAGGATACGCAACAAGCAAGTGAACAGTCCCCATCCGAAGTCTTGTCAACGCAAATTGGTGAGAACGAATAGTAACCAGTTTAAGGTATCCTGGGGGCCCCATTTCTTCTTTATTATATTTGTCATAAAGGACATGTGAGGAGAACTGGACAGTAGCTGCATTACGCTTCATCATGCTAGCCCTCAAAAATTCATGTTTAATCTCAGTCTTCGTAATATCTAAAACACAAGAAGGGTTATCACAAACCCTAAGATTAAAAAGAACATCAAATGTTCGAATAATATAGTTAAGCCATGGGATGCGGGAACATTTATCCAAGTGAAGACAATCAGTGATTATCATTCTTGTAAAACCGGTCTGTTCCTTCGACCAAATAGATCTCCATACTAACAGAGGTCTTAGTCTGATCAGATCAGATAGATGTTCTAGACCAGACTCTTGATGGATCAACTTTGTTGAAGAGGAAGATGGCAAACAAAGGAGTTTTTTGATGAATTTGTTCTCCTCTACCTGGAGCATGTTGTTATTACAATGGCCCCATACTCCTGAACCATATAGGGCAAGAGCAACACATTTATGTCGATATAAATACAACATGTCTAATATCCGTCTTGAGCCTAGTTTGGATGCAAACCTAAATAAGCCAAAAGAACACCTGGCCATTTTGGCTCTTACATTTATCATTTCGGAGGTCCACATCCCCCCTCTATCGAAAGTGATACCCAAATAACAAAATTTGTCCACCACTGTTATAGTTTGGTCCATTACTGTAAAAGGCCTTAAATTCTTAATTTTCTTCCCACAGGGCATTATAAAAGTTTTTGAATTATTAATTTTTAATTTTCTCCCCTTAATAAAATCTGAAAATTTATTCATTAGTTTTTGCAACCCTAGAGGGGTTTGTGAGAGCAGAACCGCGTCATCCGCATAAAGCAAAATTGGGATGGACAAGCCACCAGCAGTCGGTGCATCTGCACTTGTGGACCGTAGTTCCGACTCTATTGCATTAATAAAAAGGGAGAAAAGAAGAGGTGCAAGGACGCATCCCTGCCTAATACCGGATCCAATTTTAACACTGGGTGTGCACTCCCCCGATTGCCCATATCGTATCTTAGCTGTCAGATTCCCATAAAGTTGGGCCAGGAAATAAATAATATCTTGAGGGGCACCCATGTCCAACAAGGTTGACCACAGCAGACCATGGTCAACCAAGTCGAAGGCACTGGACAGGTCGGCAAAACAAAGAAACAGCGAGCCTTGTTTGGCTCGTGTATATTTACATATAATAAGGTCTAGGTTAATGCACTGTTCTATAGTGCCCAACCCCTTGCGAAATCCATACTGTGAATCTGCAAGGATCCCTTTATCTTCTACCCATTCCTCCAGACGGCTCAATAATACTCTGCTCATAATTTTTAGGGAAGCAGTAAGGAGGGAGATCGGGCGATAGTTTTTTGCCTCACCCCTCTCCCCTTTTTTATATACCGGAATGATAATCGATTCCCCCCAGGTCTGTGGAGCCGCGGTCGTCGCAGCTGCATTAAAAACCTTTGTTAACAATGGGCTCCAAATGGAAATCTCGGCTTTATAAAGGTCGACGGGTACCCCGTCCGGGCCCGGCGCCTTTCCCCCCTTACTAGCCCGAATGGCTGCATCTACCTCTAAAACTGTGATATTGAGAGGGAAGGGGATTAGAGCCATGATTTCATTTCCCCCCCCTACAGCTAGTCCTTCGGGGTTAAAAATACTATTAAAATGAGACACCCATTGTTCCTCAGATACCTGGGCTGACATTACCGGTGCTTCTACATTTTGGAGGAAGGGACTATTTACCGTGGACCAGAAAAGCTTGGTATCCTTAAGGTCCACTGCCTTAGTCAAGTTGTTCCAAGCCTCTTCCCTTAATTCCTGTTTCCTATCCCTCAGATGATTTGTGTATTCCCTTCTGAGGGTATTAACTGCTTCCTTGTCTCTGGGTTTTACCTTGAGAGCAGCTTTGAGTCTTTGTAAGGATTTGGTACATTCTCTGTTAAACCAGCCCCCATTAATCCTAGGACTCTTTTTTTTCCTTCCAGTTAAAATTCCAGCAACATTTTTATTAATAATGTCAAAGCTAGCTAGAATATCAACATTATTCTTTCCGGGTTCAAGACAGCATTCCACCTCATCTATACAAGCAGACACGATAGTACCAAGTAATTGTTCCTCGTTTTGCCTACCCCATTTAATTCTAGGGCCATTAGGTCTATGTGGGACTAAATCTGTCACCACTCCATGTAACACCTTTTCTTTGTCCCCCCAGAGGGAAAGATACATTGTTAAACAATTATGATCACTTAGGGCCGGATCTACTATTACAGGTAAGGTACACAAAGCTGCAATACTGGTAGAGACAATGAGGTAATCGATAACCGTGGCACAGTTCCTACCAGTAAAGGTTGGTATCGAATTACCCTCGCTGTCTACCCTAGGTGTCATAATACATAAATCCATCTTAAGCAAAAAGGTGTTAAGGGAATCCCCATAAACCGAATGCATAAAGTGGGTCTGATCTTCCCCCACGTCGACCCCATGCCCACACACCCTATTGCCACCGAATGGGCACATGTAAATGTTAAAATCTCCACCCCATAAAATATCAAAATGCACATCACTGCACCCATATAATCTTTCCACCTCCGCTTCAAGTTCATCAACCATATCTGTATTTGAGTGGTTAAAGGCATTGTTGTAGTGATTTATAACTAAAACATTTCGCCCATTCCTATTTTGTAACCACAACAACTGAGAGTGTAGACCAACTGTCCGGTAGATTTTTACTCGAACCGGTAGCCTCACAGAAAGCAGTATCACCATTCCTCCGCTGGCTCTCCCCATGTTGGATGGTTGGGCATGGCAATTATAGGCAACATACCCATCAAGATAGACATCTTCGGTCGCCCAAGTCTCCTGGAGACACAGGATATCAAATTGGGTTATGAATTCTGGCCATCCTAGACATTCTAACTTGTTATTCCATCCAGCAATATTCCAGCTCGCCATCTTGTATCCCCGTTCCATTAAACTAACAACCTCAGTGGGTGGTGGGGATAAGATGTGGTCATGGATTAATTCCCTTGACACGGGATCTACAGATAGTGAGGTCTGACTTATGCTTCCATTGGCCGGGGTAGAAGCGACAAAATTACAGTGAGGCTGGGCGAAGTTACATGTGCTGCCCCCAGAACTACACGTAGCATTATATCCATTAGGTCTAATAATATCTATTGAACCTTTTTCCCCCGTACCTCCATCCGTGTCTCCCCCTATATCACCACGGAATGCCGTCTCCCCCTTCCCTGTGGCTCGATGGCATCAATCGCAGTCTTCCAGACCACTAAACACCTCAAACCTGTTGGTGGTATCTAGGGGTGTAAAGGGTTTGAGATGGTCCATTCTCCTATGTGTTAGGGGGTTGTATCTTGGGCCTATAGTATTCCACCCATACAGATCTACAGCTAATGGTAATTGCCTATCGCTAAATATAGGACCATTATTGTAGACAGGTGGACAATATGGGTTTGGAAGCATTTGCCTCAATAATGGTGGGGGGGGAGCTCGCTGTGATTGATGATTTGGTGGAAACACCACTGAGCGAGGGTAAAAATATGTTAGGGGGCGGGGGGTAATAGATTTGCTACCGTAATCTGTCGGCCAATTAAGTATATAATGGACGGCATTCTGATCTCTAAAATTAATGACCACTATGTCTCCCTCAATATCTTTGGGTCTTCCCCCCAGCCAAGGAAGACGGCGGACATGTATAATTTCTCCATTAATATTATTTACAATAGGTCTGTGTAGACTTAACCAGTGTGATATTTTATTTTTCAACTGGGTAAAGCTCTCCCGTTTATCCTTCTCCAGCTCTGGTACCCCAGTAAGAACTACTACAAGGGGTACTGCTTCTGGTGGGAGTTCTGGAAGGGGACCCTTGTTATAATTGTCTCGGGCCGGTTGCTCGTTACCTCTCTCTCTATTGAAGTTCCCTAGGGCTTGACCAGAGTTATTCCGCTGTCCGTTGGACGTTTCAACCTGTACTGATGTAAGTTTACTGTTAGGTCCAACAGGATTACTCCCTGATATACTTCCCCTCATACTAATTGAGGGTTGAGGCTGAATAGTAATCTGGTCAGGGGTAGGTAGCGTTATTGTAGCGGATGTACCTGATGAAGACGGTACCATTGGGACTTGTATAGAGGGGTTAAACGACACTTTATTAGTAACAAGCTTTTTCTCCAGTTCTTGTTCTATCTTCCCAAGTCTGGCTTCTAATTCATTAAGTTTTTCTATAATAGCCAGGGAATAGGTCCTCAATATGGATTCTATGCTCTCAATCAAAACCCTGTCTGAGGGTTCCTGTAATTTCCCCACCGCTGGGGGGCTATCGGTGATGGAAATAACAGGGTCAGTAAGGGGAGTTACACATGAATACATGGGAGATAATGCTTTCCTTCCTTCGTCTGTTACTTTAACCAGTCCTCCACTAGTGGTACTAATACCCTTTTTCGTACCGAAGTCTACATGATTAAGTTTCCTCTTGGAAAGATTATTTTTACGCCGTTTAGCCGGAGGGGGGCCATGAATTTTAACTTTCGTAACTTTTTTAACTCTACTGTTTCCTTCTTTTATTTGTTTAGGGATTGGGGTAATTTGTGCTTTAGTTATGACAATGGATTTAGTGGTACTGGGAGTGGTGACTGTGGTTACCTGGTCCCTAATAGTGACTAAGGGTTCGGATTCTCTCGTAGATGTACCTTCTCTAAATATTAGAGGGATACTGTCCTGCGAGGTAGTGCAAATATCACCCCTAGTGCTCATTAGCGCTGGTGACAGCGGCAATGGTCTGTTCTTTAGACTATCAATCGACCGGCGTCGTTCAGCCCGAAGTTCATCAAGGGTAGGGGGATTTGGGGAATCTAAGAGGGTTTTCTTAAAATACTTATCCAATTTCCCGTCTACCAGACCCATCGACTTCGCAGGGCCAGGTAGCTCTGGGGTTAACATTTCAATGGACATAATGTTCATACCATAAACCCCACAGACACTTACACAATGGGTCTATGTTGCTCGGTAATCGGGCAGGGGTTCTGGCCCAGTCCAGTCTCTGAGGTTCTATGAGGGTCTTAGAGGGTCCGCCCTTAGTCCGGGCTTTGTCCCGGGCGATGTCCCGCACACGCGTCCCGCTGCCGCGTAGTAGCCTCAGGTCTTATGCCAATTGTGAAAAGAGGGGGCGGAGACACGGGAAGAGGCGGCAGGTGTGCTCGATGCAACACGCACAGCCTGCTGGACCTCGCAGTCCCGTCCTCCTCCGCCGCACTCCCCGAATCTGTTCGCAAAATCCACAAGTCCAGTGTAACTAGTGCACAGCAGGGCTCCTCATGGCTTCAGTCCAAAGGGCTTGAACAGGGCAAGGACTCCTCGGCGAGCGGCACCCGCGGAGCGGGGGCCGCGAGCAGTTTTCACCGGTCAGCAGGGGGCGGAGACACGGGAAGAGGCGGCAGGTGTGCTCGATGCAACACGCACAGCCTGCTGGACCTCGCAGTCCCGTCCTCCTCCGCCGCACTCCCCGAATCTGTTCGCAAAATCCACAAGTCCAGTGTAACTAGTGCACAGCAGGGCTCCTCATGGCTTCAGTCCAAAGGGCTTGAACAGGGCAAGGACTCCTCGGCGAGCGGCTCCCGCGGAGCGGGGGCCGCGAGCAGTTTTCACCGGTCAGCAGGGGGCGGAGACACGGGAAGAGGCGGCAGGTGTGCTCGATGCAACACGCACAGCCTGCTGGACCTCGCAGTCCCGTCCTCCTCCGCCGCACTCCCCGAATCTGTTCGCAAAATCCACAAGTCCAGTGTAACTAGTGCACAGCAGGGCTCCTCATGGCTTCAGTCCAAAGGGCTTGAACAGGGCAAGGACTCCTCGGCGAGCGGCACCCCGTTATAAATATGGCACCGTGGCTACCAGACATTGGGTGCAAGATTTCTGCTGTGTATAAAGGCGACACTTTGAAATGAGAGAAAATTAAACTGAAGAGTTAACTTTATGTTTATGTGGATTCCATAAAACTCATCATTCAATTTTAATCTCATTTCCAAGTGTCACATTTAAAGACACCAGGAATCTTACTTCCAGTGGCCTGCAGACAAGGTGCCATGTTTTTAACATTAAGACTTAATTGGCTTAATTGAAAGTAGAGAAGAACTTTAAGGGTCTGGTTTAAATCTCGGCGGATGGGTTACTCCGTCACAACGGTGACAGATATCTCGTCCACAGAAATATAAATCCCTTAGGACATAATGGGATTTATATTCCCGCGGACTGGATATCTGTCACCGTTGTGACGGAGGAACCCATCCGCCAAGATGTAAATCAGGCCCTAAGACTTCTCTGCTGGGAGGGTCTGAATGCTCAGCTTTTACTGCTTGTAATGTTTGATTGTGCCGCTGTATAAACGAAATAAAGTTAGTTATAAAAAAAAGACTTAATGTTTCATATAAATATTTTTCTTCACTTTAAATTTCTCCCATTTAAAAAAGAGGACTGTATTTTTCAGTAATAAATATGGCATAGTGTCCACTGGCTACTGGGAGCAAAAGGTCGACTGTCTGTAAATGTGACACTTTGAAATGGGAGAAAATTGAAATGAAGAGTTATCTTAATAATTAAGGTAACTTTTAATTCTCCAATCCAATCCAATCCTTAAGACTTTATTAGGATAACACCGTATCCATAAAAGTTGAGCATATACAATGGTAAAAATCACACAATAAAACAGTTAGAGAGCATAATCAAAATTCATAATATTGCGAGCAGCAAGCAAATGGGCAGCAGAGTAAACAATTCCAGTGGCATGATTAAAAATGCGTAATGTTAAAAACAAAATGCAAGTGTGCTTCACGAGTCACTCATTGATTTGCGAGCCGCTATGGCTATTCACAAAAAAGTACCAACACGCAAGATCAATTCATCATTATCCAGTTTGAGTATGCGGCTGAGGGCATCAGTTTATTGAATAGGTAACAGTTTTTTGAAAAATTGAATCAACAGCCATTGTGCATATTTTGTATAATATTTACAAAACAATAACAAGTGTAAAAGTGTTTGTCCGCTCTGTCCATCGCATGGGCATGACAGGGAATCAAGTTTTGCATTATACCAGAGGGGAAAACAGAGCAAATATTTTACAGTCCCAGCTCTTAAGCGAAAAAGAAGTCCACTCCCCCAATATGACATTGGTAGTGTAATGTACCTGGGCAAGCAGTATTCGGTTCGCTCAATGGGTATAAATTTAGCGACGGTGTGTTTCTTCGATTCCCTCTCTAGTCTTTTCACGCTATATAGAGCATACAGTGCTGACCTAAGGACTTTTTTATCTACAGTCTCAGCTGTGTTTGGGTTAAAAACAAATCCTTCAAAATTAACACTTTTCAAGCTCTTGTTAACCCCTGCGAGCCATGGGATATCCATCCCTTTCTCACAACTGGTGCAGTCATCTATTATCTCCCTAGTGAGAGATGCTGCAGGGTTTTTCATTATAGCTAGCCAAAACAATGCAGGGCGTGCCCTGATAAAATCTTCGATATAGTTTAGTTTAAGTTCGCTATGGCATATGTACTGCGGAGTAGAGATTGGTGTGCCCAGAAGCTTTCTGCAAAATCTATTTTCCTCTAATTGGACATTAGAGCTTTTAGCAATGCCCCAAACCTCTGCGCCATAGGTTGCTATTGGTATGCTCTGAGATTTAAAGATCTTTAGAATTGATGGAATTGACCCTGATCTTTTTGGGCGGGGGAGGCGAAGGATGGAGTTAGTGGCCTTTGAGAACTTGTTCTTAAAAAACACCATGTGTTCAGACCAGGTGCCGTTCGTGGAAAAGACCATCCCCAGGTAAGGAAAAGTGGCAGTGTAAGTTCGTTTTTGGTCTCCCACAGAAATAGAACTTAGAGGATATTTCCTTGCCCCGCAGGACATTATAAATGATTTCCTAAAATTGGTACATAGGTCTAAGCCAGTCATAAAGTCTGTGAATCCTCTTACTAAAGTGCGTAGTGCATTAGGTGCACGTCCGATTAAAACCGCATCATCTGCATATATAAGCACCGGTAATGGTTTACCTTTGACCCTAAGCACGTCGTCAGTGAGTGTAATCAGTGAGTTGTGCAAATTGTTAATATAGATGATAAAAAAGAGAGGGGCTAGGACGCACCATTGCCTAACCCCTCTACTGACATTAATATCATTGGACACCTCACCCCCGCCACCAATCCTGACCCGCGCTTTCAGGTCCGTGTGTAAGTAGGCCAAGAAGTGAACAAGGGCATCATCCAAGCCATAAGCTAGGAGGGTGGGCCATAAACAAGACCTATTAACAAAGTCGAAAGCGAAGGTCAAGTCCATAAAAGCTAAATAAAGTGGCGAGTGCTGTGCAATAGTGTACTTCCCAATGATCAAGTTAAGATTTAAACACTGCTCATTTGTGCCTACTTTGCTACTAAAACTTAATTGACATTGTTCTAAAATGTGGTTATCCTCAGCTGAAGTTAAAATTTTATTGTATAAAACTCTGCCTAAAATTTTAAGAGTATTGTCTATTAAGGAAATCGGCCTATAACAGCTCGGTTGGGAGCGATCGCCTTTTTTAAAAATAGGAACAATGATACTGGTAGTTCATGTCTTTGGAAGTGGGGCATTAGTTAGGTTATTAAAAACATTTAGCAACAGTGGGGCCCAAAAATCAAGTTTATATTTGATGAGGTCAATGGGTAACCCATCAGGGCCGGGGGCTTTATTGCCACGCTCTGACGTATGGCCTCCTCAACTTTTCATTTTCTACCATTTAAAAGCATTCATAAACATCAGTTTGTTCTCATACTCCAATATTGAGTTGACAAGGACCCATTTAAGAGTGAAATAAAATATCTCAGTGCTTCAGTTCTTGACCTCTGTGCCATGGGTCATAAATATGACTGAGCTCTGCTCAATATCAGGCCCTGCTATCTACAGTCTGATTTTATTTTTGTCAAACCATTTTTATTGCAGGACCAAGTACAACATACAGTAATCAGGATGCATGTGAGTAATGCAGGTTTCCCGTCCTCCCCTTAACCGTTAATCCGTGCAGCATACACAGCCGTACTGCCCCCATCCCGGAGGCCGGGCGGCGTCACATAGACATATGGCACATTGATACAACACTGTCAGGAACCAGCTTCCGGTGGGGAGACCCGCTGCCCGCTTTTGATCACTGTCCCCCTGCTCCCCCAGATACGCACAGAACTTACAATCTACTTCCAGAAAACCTTAAACTGGTAAACTCCCCCTCAGCTCGCCCCCCCCTAGTGCCCCGCCCATTGCGCCTAGTCAGGAACAAATAGCATGTGTGGTGGGTAGCAGGAAAAATCCGGTAATCCCTAATCGTGTGTGTTTGGCAGGGGAGCCAGTGGCACGACTACGTCTGCTGCGTCTTCGGAGTTCTCATCTTCCTCCCCACTGACTAGGCTATCCCGCAGGGCCTGTACCAACACCTCCCATTCCATTGCCGCCGCCTGGGCCCGGTTTTCGGTGAGCTAGTTGGTATCTGAGTGTGCTCTCACTAGCCGCCCATTTGAGGAATTCGTTCAGCCATCTCCGGTGTGTAGGACCCGCCTTCGACTTCCACCCTTTCATCACCTCTCTCTTTGCTAGGAGAAGGCCCATGTCTATGAACTTGCTGGACATTTTATTCTTGGGCGTATGCGGGAACCAGTGGAGTATACAAACGGCCGCGTCGTATTGTAGGTCTCTATCTGCCACGTCATTCAGCGTGCCGCCGACCCCCTCCCAGTACTCCCGCAGATTTGGCCAGGCCCACAGCATGTGGACCAGGTCTGCTCCCACTCTGTTACATCTAGGGCACGCAGCCTCCGCAGCTCCAAAGTATTTCCTAATTTTGTCTGAGGTGAGGTATGCCCTGTGGAGCACATAAAAATGAATCAATTGGAATCGCGCATTTCTCGTGCTTTTTCTGGCTCTGCGCACCAGCTGCGCCCAAGCGGTGTCAGGGATGTCCGCCTGCAGGTCCAGCTCCCACTTGTTTTTTAACGCGGTCAGGGGCTGAAGGGTCTCCTTTACCATCCGTGAGTAAAGACACGTCACTGCCTTGAAGGTGCCAGCCGACATCATCGTGTATTGGCACGCCTGCGTCGTTGCCGGCTCAACTAGGCCCTCACCCAAGTGCGCCTGTATGGCTCTCACTACCGCCGCATGCAAGAGGTAATCCCCTCTCGGGAGGTCGTAGCGATCCTGCAGAGTCTGGAACGGGGACAGCACGCCGTCGTCGTACAGGTCCCCCAACACCTGCAGACCCGCCTCCTCCCACAACTGCAGCCGCGACCAATCACCCCCATGAGGGAGTGCTGTCACCATGCCCAGTGGGATTTCGGGCGCATATGGGTGTCTGACTCCTGCTCGTCTCTGCGAACTGTTCCAGCATAGGCGGAACGTACGCTCCTCCTGGGTCAGATCCCCAAGTGCCAGCCTCTGCTGGAGGGCGATGTAAGCTAATACGTGGCGAGGAGTGCCAGCGTCCCTCTCTCTCTCCGGGCCACGGTATACTCTCGCTATTTCCTGCGTAAAGGACTGCAGCTGTGCAGCTAAGTAATAGAGCTCTAAGTTTGGGACCGCTAGACCCCCTTCGTCTTTCGGGCGGGTCAACGTCGTGAGTGCTATTCTGCGTCTGCCCGAGCCCCTGCTATCTACAGTCTGATGATAGTGATGTAATATAAACACAGCACCCCCTTAACTTCAAAAGGAAAATGTGACCCTGTGCTTTTGAAAAAAATTACTTAAGGCTGTGAGCTACTCTGAAGGTGACAATAAGCTACTGGTAGCTCACCATTGACTGGTAGGAGACAAGGAGAGGGCACTATTGATTTCCATCCTTTATGTTTTGTGCTTACGTATTTCCTGTCTCGTCCAGGGCCCCTTGCTTTTCTCATTCTTCATTTCATAACAACATGATTTGTCAATGTTTACAAATCCATCTCTGATCTTCATTGGACCATCTCTGAATTAAGAAGGTGGTGCTCTGTGTAAGGTTATTCTTGCAGAAGAGTGGTATTGTCTTCTATAGGTGGGACTAGTATACTCCGATTCAATTAGAAAAATCTCTGATTTAGTACAATATGGATCAATCCTTACCAGCCATTGAGTGCCTGGGACCAGTCTTCTTTGATCAGTTCACGATGGTGCCCTTGCGAGACGCTTCCTCCTAAGGTCTGATAGCGGGTCCTAAATATTTCAGATGTATTAGTCTTTGGGGGCGGACTTAGGTGGGGTCCGATACATTTTACCTCCCTCGTAAATATACAGTGCTGACTTCAATATATGGATAAAAACAATCTCTGAAGTTGGGTATTAATGAATAGATTATCAGAGTGTGCATTCAAAAATTTAAAACACGAGGTTTAGGACCCCTATATAAGCTGCCCTGGAGATACTTAAAAACGGTTGTCTCCAGATTCCTGTAATTGAACTACGGTCCCCTAATCCTCTGTGTGCCTATCACCGCCAGAGAGGATGGTGAAGAAGGCTCTAACTGCATTCATTTGCTACCAGTGAGGACCCAATCATCTGCCACATATGTACCAGAGCAAAAACCAAAGGAAATGATGGACGGAGTGTTGAACATTGCAAGCACTCACCCCCAGTCAACTGATCTGGGTTTAATCCATCACCGTTCTTTAGCCCACTCTGCCACCCCAGTTCAGACATATGTACCAGAGCCAGGTGAACTTTCATTTCGCCGGTGTAATTTCGCATAATTATTGGCCTTTCGCCATACAATTGTTATGTGAAATGCCTGAAATTAGGTTGTATGACAGAACCACGCATGCCTTTACCAAGCATGCCTTAACAAAGCAGTCTGAACAACGACTGCGTCTTTATCACCCATTCCTTTAGCACACAAGTCGTTACAATGACTTGCCTTAGAGAAAACACTGGACTTCGAATAGTATAATTTACTATTGCAACTTCAGTCGACGCAAAAGTAGGGAAGGTGTTGGACTTTAAATCAAAACACCAGTCCAACAATGCGTTCCCTAAAGCAAGTCGTTGTAAAAACTTACGTGGTAAAGGAGCGTGTGGTAAAGATGCAGTCATTTTTCAGACTGTCGTAAAGGCACTGCATGGTGCAGACTGCCTGGTAAAGATTGTTTCCCCTGAAATTATGCCATTATGCTCTACTGTTTAATTGAGACTTTATTTGCATAAAAAGCTGGTGGCAGGACCATGGCAAGAACGCAAACAAACTGGACACGAGTGGCTGTTGTTAGCATCACATGCGATTTTGCGCTTTTTTAGTGCAAAATGTATCCTGATGCCAGTGGGCTGAAAAATAGTGCAAAATTTTAGACCGACATTCTAAGATGTACCCTCTTAAAGAGGAACATATTATAAATAGACCAACATGCAAGGAAAATGCTTACCTAGTTTTGTAATAAAAAGCTGCCATAATTGTGGGGCAGTGAGCCCCTAAGGCCCAGGACCCTGGTGACACTGCACCTGTCGGGCCCTGGTGACACTGCACCTGTTGCACTACCCATTGCTACGGACCAATTGCCAGTTTCTAGTTGCTCTACGCTAGTGACAGGTAAAAGTCAATTAAGTGTAAAAGACCGTAATGAAATGGTAAATAATTAATCTGAAATTTAGGTGAATGGCAGAGCAGGATCCCAAGCAGCTGAAAATATTCATACAATCTGTAAAAGAACGCTATTAATTACATTCTGAATACCAGAGTAAGCAAGTGGTGGGCATGTAATAAATTGCAGTAGCAGGTAAGGTCGAATATTACATAGATTTATTCTGCCTTTCTTTGATTCTTCCAGACTCCTCCATAATTTAATAGAAGGATTACCTGCTAATTTTCCACTGATTAACCATGCATTGCATTCCTGAGTTTAACGTTACGAAATCCATCAGCCTATTGGCATGCTTCTGGGCAAACAAAGAAAGCAAAGTATCCCTGTGATGTTTGCAGACTGTACCTCTGCAGATATGTGCCTGGATTGTAAAGATAGCGGGTTTGCCAGCAGCGGTTACCATGGTAACAGCTCATCACCTTCTAAGGTCTGTGCTATAAACATGTCATAATAAAATCTGAGTTATGCGGTGCCCCAAAATTCTGCTATTGCATGCCTGGAGGAATGAGACTCAGAGCCGAGAAGTTTTTCTCATTTGGAAAAGGTGCTAAACATCAGTTCCAGGCCCAGCAGCTGCACACACATCGCGATAGCATGCTTAAAAGAACGCCCGAGGACGTGCTTGACCTTATCACAATGGCCTTTCCCACTAAGGCGCGTGTGGCTACTTGATAGCTAAAGGGCTAGTTAAGTGAAAGAGAACGTAACCAGTCAGCCGCTAGATTTCAGGGAAAAGCTGATTATATGCAGGGCCACTGGAATTATGCGATTCTTCTGCTGTGTTTGCTCATAATTGTGGATTTGCTGCATTTGCCACATAATCCATCATCTGCAGAATAATCTGCAGATTTTAATAAAAGAAATGTTAATTCTAGCTCAAATTTATGAAAAGTTACTAAAAACATGGCAGCATGTGTTTGCACACAGTGAAAGGCCCCTCACAAAGGTTAAATGGTCATCTTTCATTTCCTTATTTCTAGATTTAGTTGATAAACAGACACTGATGAGGTGAAATCTTTGCCCAGACAGTATTATCACGTGTGAATATAACAAAATAATGATTGAGTACTATAAAAAAATGAGCCGCATTAGGCTGCATAATTTGCCTTTTCTTACCTCATAATTTAGTCAACTCTACCGCATAATTTGGTGCTCCCCAACCACATAATTCCAGTGGCCTTGATTATAAGAAAATTCTAAAAGAAGAATGCAGTCCCTTATTTATGCAACACACTGATCCCACAATGCATCTCGGCAGGTGCTACAACCACTGAAACAAAATATAATGACTTCCTCGTATCGACCGTTTCTACTTCCCTGTCAAGCATTTTGCACTAGTGTTGTTGGTAGTGAAGAATCATCAAGAAGAGGGGGCGCTAGGTGGCGCACTAGCGAATGGAAGCCTTCGAGTAGGGCTCCCGCTGTCCGGCGGTAATTATCCGCCTACATATCCTTAACTGGCACACCTGGGGGCTGTAATCGCAAGCGGATCATCAGTGAAGTGCCCGGTGTGGACTGGCCAACTTTGAGCGCACTTGACGGCGCGGGGACGGAGAAAGACGCTCCGGCAGTTTCGGCAGAGGCAGCGGCTGGAGACGCTGCGCTGCGTGACCGGCTCCTGTTATCAGGCGAGGCCGAGGCTGCTCCCTCCCCCCCCCCCGCTCGGGAGAATTTGCCAAGGCTGGACTGTTGCTGATCCCCGGGTGAGGCAAGGCCCTGGATTGCTTCTAGGAGTGGCGAGCCTGGGCTTTTGAGCTGCTCCCAGCCGTCCGGAGTTGAAGTGCGAGACGTCGGTCCCCCCCCTTCCTGCACCAAAGATGACGGAACATTGCTGAGGCCCCCACGTACCGGGGGTGAGTTGCCTGGAGTGGTGGCAGAAGAGGGCGGTGACGCTGGGCTGAGGTACAGTGACTGCGGTGCCTGGCTCCGCTGGGGTCCTGCGAGGGTGGACACGAGATGGCCCTCAGGTGTTGGAGGTGAATACTGCGGCTGGTGCTGCCACGCTCGAGGACACTGTGGTGGTGTGCTGGACTGGGCGTATGAGACAGCACGTGGCCTGCTCTCCTGGTGTGTCTGCGCGGCTGATTGCCGTGGAACGTCGCCTTTGAGTGGGAGCTGCTGGTGTCGCCTGAGGTGAGGGGAGAGATATACTGTGCTCCCTTGCTGTGGACACCCATGTTAGCCTGTTGTAGTGGGACAGCAGATCAAGAAGGATCGGAGGGTGGATTGGTGCCACTTCTGTTCAGGAGGAGGTTGCGTCCTTCCAGTCCCTTGCTGGTGTCGACAGAGTGGTCTGACCAGGGATCAGGATGGGCAGGACGGACGCGAGGCAGCCCAAACTCACGTTTGAGGCTAGTAAGAAGACGACCAAGCCTGGTGAGGTGATTCACAGCCCGGCGGAAACGTCTGGAGCGGCGGGGGACTCGGCGGACACGGCAACAAATCTACAAGATGTTTTACGAGAGATGCGCCAAGGGTTTGCGACGATTGCGGATAAAGTTGACAGGATGTCGTCACGTATGGATGCAGTGGTGCATAAGTTGGACGCTCATGAGGAACGGCTGAAAGGGGCGGAACAGCGTATATCGGATTCGGAGGACACAGTGACACAACACACTTCACAGTTATCCAGAATGGACAACCTGTTGCGAATCATTGCGGCTAAAAACGAGGATTTAGAAGCGAGAAGTAGGCGTAATAATGTACGCATAGTAGGTATTCCGGAGACGACCAATGTGGGCAAAATGGAGGAGTACGTTGAGAAGATGTTGGTGGCGGCGATGGGCTCTGACGCCATTTCTCCCCAATTTATAGTGGAGAGGGCGCATCGGGGCCTAGGCCCCAGACCGAAGCCGGGAGCGACGCCCAGGCCGATCATAGCCCGGATGCTGAATTATCGGGATCGGGATGCAGCCTTAAGGGCCGCAAGAAGCACGCGCTCGTTATCATATGATGGAAACTCCTTCACGCTGTATCCGGACTTCACTCCGATAGTCCAAGAGGAACGTAGGAAATTTCTGGCTGTAAAGGCAAAGCTGCGAAACTTGCAACTGGACTACGCATTGCTCTACCCGGCGCGTTTGAGGGTCATGTACCAGGGGAGACAAAAATTCTTCACGACTCCTCAGCAGGTGGAGGATTTTCTCAAACATTACAAGCGTGTTCACAGGCTGGCGGCTGGAGCGGAGGAAGACCTGGACCCCCAGCAGGTGGAGCTGGTGGATGGTGAACCGTGAGTGGGGTGGACTTTGATCGCATACTGTAATGGAGGTAGATATGAGAGGGTTGCCCAGGAGTTATTATTGGGGTTCCTGATTGAGAGACATTGCACCGGACTCCGCATCATGCTAGTTGCTCCGGGGTTGAGAGTGTGGAGAGATGGTTGTATATTTTTGGGATCTCTACATTATTGGGAGCCTCTCCGGGCGCATTGGGTGGTGTTTATTTTTTACTGGCTCGTGACGGTACTGCTTGCTGATTGTGTGCCTCAGATGCCTATGATTATAGCGCCGGACGCCCCTCTGTATCGCCGGGCCAGACTACAAGTCAAGTGGTGTGGTTGGCGTTCATGGGGGGTATTAGTGGTGCCACCTAGATATGCTTCCCGACGGGAAATACCCTAGCATATGTTTGGGGGAGGGGGAGTGTACTAGCCCTTATTTTTGGGGCAATTGTGGGAGGGAGGGGGGTACAAGTCTGGCAGGTTGGGGTTTGCTTCAGTGGGAGGGGGGTGGGTACAAGGGGTTCAGAGATGGTTCGGATGTTTGGAGTTCATGTACGGGGGAGGGAGACTTGAGACGGCTATGGGGTTTTTGTCTACAGAGGAGTGAGATGGCAGAAGTGCATTGCGATCTTGACATGCTTATTCATGAGAGTCCAGTGTTGTGGTTGCGGTGGGTTCTATTGCTGTGCATACAGGTTCATGGGACAGGAGCTGCATTCTGGATTGTGTGGCTATTCGGATCATGGGAAGTGGACGAGTGATGGCTGACTATGCACGTATGTCGAAAGTCACGATCTTAACTTGGAATGTCAGAGGTTTAAATGATGCGAGAAAATGCAGGAGTGTGGTGGCCTATTTAGAGCAGCATCAGGCGCAAATCGCATTATTGCAGGAAACACATCTTAGCCCCCGGGCTACTTACGCTTTCGCGAGCAAATGGGCGGCGGTGCGGAGATTCTCTTCGTATTCAGGGTATGCCAGGGGTACGGCGATTCTGATCAAGAAAACTGTGCCATTTGTGAGGCTAGTTGAGCATGCGGATCCTGAGGGGAGATTTGTCCTGTTATGGGGTAGGCTTGGCTCTGACACAATCACGATAGTAAATTGTTATGGCCTGCCTTTTTCACAATGCTGTGGGGTAAGATACTGAACACTGGTTCCATGCATATCATATGGGGATGGGATTTTAACGTTACAATGACCCCAGGGCTGGACAGGTCTGATGGTAGACCACAATACAACAAAAGTGCGAGGGACGCTATGGCGGGAATAGTGGAGGAAGGGGGCCTAATAGATTGCTGGAGGTTCGTACATGCTGGGCTCCGGGAGGGGACACACTTTACAGCGTATGCCAACATGTGGGCTAGGCTTGATTACGGCTTTTTATCTCGCGGATTAGCGGTTGATTTAGGTAGAGTGACGCATTTGCCGAGGTCTTATTCGGATCACTGTCCGGTTCTGGTTCAGATAGCAGTCCCAGGCTATGGGAGGGCTGCACCAATGTGGCGTATGCAACCCACGGCATTGTTGGATCCACTGTTCAAGACAGAGCTAGGAGAGGAGATTGTGGAGTTTTTTCCCTGCAATAAGGGGTCGGTAGATAGTGTTGAGACCATCTGGGAGGCGTTTAAGGTGACGGTCAGGGGATACTACATCTCAAAGAGCTTTGGCGTACTGAAGGACATACGAGGCTCGCTCACCAAATTAGAGTCCGAACTTAAGGAGCTAGAAACTAGGATGGCCCGGGAGCCGATGGGTCCCCTCCACAAGGACTTTAGAGAAAAGCTTACGCGATATGAACAGGAAGCAGATAGAGAGTCCAAATTCAGAGGCAAATATTGGCAAGTCCGTAGATATTGTGAAGGGGAGAGACCGGGTCGCGCCTTAGCGGAGATCACTCGACATTCGCGGTGTGCTACGCACATATTAGAGATACGTGCACCGGGAGGGGGCATACATCAAGATACGAAGGGAATTTTAGGTCAATTCACTGCGCATTATGAAGGGTTATATGCTGCCCGCGGCTGTGGGGAGGTCATATTTGGGGATTTCTTGGATGATGTGGCATTATGTTGGTTGAGCGATAACCATAGGCAGTTTCTTGGAGCTCCATTCGAACTTGATGAAATACGGGATGCGATTATGTCTCTGAGTAATGGTAAGGCGGCAGGCCTGGATGGGCTACCGGCAGAATTTTATAAATGCTATATAGATGTCATGGCCCCAGTGCTCCGGGAGGTTTATGAGGAATCTCTGGAGGTGGGAGTGTTGCCGGGGATAATGAGGGAGGTGGTGATTACCTCCCTGCTGAAACCAGGCAAGGACCCGGCGGACTGCGATGCGTATAGGCCACTCTCTTTGATAAATTGCGACGCCAAGATATTGGCGAAGGTGCTGGCCACTAGACTCTCTCTGCTCATGACTAAGATTGCCCTCCCAGACCAGGCGGGGTTCGTACCGGGGAGATCTACTGCTAGTAATTTGCGAACCCTATTCTCGTTGATTCACACGATAGCGCCGGATCTGCCTGTCGCTGCCATATTTCTTGATGCTACCAAAGCATTTGACTCGGTTGAGTGGAGTTACTTGTTTGCTGTTCTGTACAGGATGGGGTTTCCCAAAATATTCGTTGCATGGATAAAATTGCTTTACACTGACCCGAAAGCGAGAGTACTAATTAATGGTGAGATGTCCCACCCGATTTCATTAACCAGGGGTACCAGACAGGGGTGCCCGCTGTTCCCATTGTTATTTGCGATAGCGATCGAACCCCTGGTATGCCGTATCCGACAGTTGCACAAGCAGAGTGCCTTTAAGTGTTTCCAACGTCAGATAGATGTGTCACTATATGCGGATGATTTAACGCTGTATGTGGTGGATCCGCAGAATAACCTCAATCCGCTGCTCCGAGAATTTTTGGTGTTTGGGCGATTATCTGGTATACAAATTAACTGGAAGAAGTCACAGGGCCCGATTCACAGAACAAACTTAAGACTAAATCCTAAACTTAGTACCATTCTGGTATTCACAGAATGCACCTAGTACTTCTGGTATTCACAGAATGAACTTACTACTTTTGCTATTCACAGAATGAACTTAGTACTTTTGCTATTCACAGAATGGATTTACGACTCCTAAACTTACGTCCGCACTCGGGCCGGAAATTCCGGCCCGGAGGCGGAGCTTCCGGGCCAGAGGCGGGGCTTCCGGGCCGGAGGCGGGGCTTCCGGGCCAGAGGCGGAGCTTCCGGCCCGGAGGTGGAGATTTCAGCCATAGCTAAATCGGCCGGAATCCCCACCTCCGGGCCGGAAGCTCCGCCTCCGGCCCGGAAGCCCCGCCTCCGGCCCGGAAGCCCCGCCTCCGGCCCGGAAGCTCCGCCTCCGGGCCGGAATTTCCGGCCCGAGTGCGGACGTAAGTTTAGGAGTCGTAAATCCATTCTGTGAATAGCAAAAGTACTAAGTTCATTCTGTGAATAGCAAAAGTAGTAAGTTCATTCTGTGAATACCAGAAGTACTAAGTGCATTCTGTGAATACCAGAATGGTACTAAGTTTAGGATTTAGTCTTAAGTTTGTTCTGTGAATCAGGCCCACAGTTTTTTCCCCTGACACCTGCAGTGGTCCGATTCTCATTGGACTATCCGCTCGAATGGTGTGACTCGGATCTTCGATATTTAGGGATTCAGATTTCAAAGGTCCGTGAGGAGACGTTGCGCTTAAATTATGGCACTGCCATAACTAAGTTGGCAGAGGATGTAACTCGTTGGATATCTTTACCATTTACCATGGCTGGTAGGGCCTCGTTGATCAAAATGGTGGTGTTACCTCGCTTTTTATACTTCTTCCAGAACATTCCGTACTATCCAGGGGCGTTTTTTTTTCGGACACTACGCTCCGAGCTACTGAGACTGTTCTGGGCTGGTAAGCAACCTCGACTGGCGTGGTCGATTATTACCCAGCCATATGGCATTGGGGGATTTGATGTTCCTGACTTTCTAGCGTATTATTTGAGTGCGCAAGCCCATTTCGCTTACCATTGGTTTGCACCCACGCCATTCATGCCACAGCTGGCGGTGGAGGACTGGATAGTTCGACTTCTGCCACTGAAAGGCATTATTCAGGGCCCCGTAAGTGTAATTGAAACGCCATCTACTACGGTGACATGCACGGTAGATGCGTGGCAGCGAGTCCTACGCAAGATAGCACTCAAGTTTTTGTATGCACCGACCTTGCCGCTAGTTTATCATCCGGACTTGTCTTTGTTGCAGGAAGGAGGGTTCCAGGGGTTGTGCGCTAAGATAAAAATCCGTCATTGGGGCGATCTCTTTGTGAACGGGCAGTTCAAAACAAGAGAGCAATTGTTTCGGGAGAATCAACCTACACCGCTAGACATCTTTTACTATATCTGGCTGCGGCAGGGGCTGAGGACGGTTCTACCGCATTTTCCGGAGGAACCTGATATAGTAAGGCCTTTGCAAGTTTTGCTTACTTCTGCGGATGGCAGGCACTTAGTCTCTCAACTGTACAGTAGTATTCGAGAGCACAGTGGGAGTGTAGTCTGTAAAGCGCTCAAGCAGTGTAGTGATGATTTGGGCAGGGACATAACGGAGGCGCAGTGGGCGTATTGTTGTGAGCTCACTTCCCAAATATCGTCCAGCTGCAGATTGCGGATTATTCATTACAAGTTTTTGCAGAGATTGTACTGCACGCCTGTTAGAAAGCTGAGATTCCGATTGTTGGACAATGATAAATGTGAGCGCTGCCACTCGGAAGGAGTTGGTTTTTTGCACCTGGCTTGGATGTGTCCAAGGGTGGCCGATTACTAGATGCAAGTACACACTGCGCTGATGGCTATGCTGGGCGATACGATTGAGATGGACCCGCTCATGATGTTACTGGGCTACACTATGCAGATACCTAAGGTGAATCGGAAATTTGGGAACATAGCACTTTTGCTAGCAAAACGGAGGGTTGCATGTAGGTGGGGTAGGGGTCGAGCGCCGAAATTTAAGGAATGGATAGGTGATTTGCTGTACTGCCAGGAACAGAACACAATATACGCTGACACACAACCATTGAATAGCAGGGCCAAGGACATATGGGATCCATTTAGAACGTACTTGGCGGCACACTCCAGCTCTGCTGGAGAGGAGAGACAGGTAACAGCGGGTGCAGTGCCGACAGAGATAGCGTCCAGTTAGGAGTGGCTCATTGAGGCTTTGCAGTAGTGAGGAATTGATGTGGCGGGGTGGAAAATGTAGCGTTGAAGTGTTATGCCTGTGGTGGTACTTAAGGCAGTGGGGGTACTCACATTGGGAAGGTGTTGGAGGTTTTTTGTTTGCCACACACAGGGGCTGACAGGAGAATTGAAGAGGTACACGGACCTGGTATAAATGGCTCCTTATGTGACATGGTAGATAGGCCACAAAAGTGGGAGGTGTAAAAGTTTGCCATGCAGGCATTGTGGTATGGCACATTGCAGGTTGGCCCTCTACTGCCACTTTCTCTCGGGGCTACTGGTGTGGGGGCGGCTTAGAGGCGTGGGGCTTGCCGGGCTTAGGGACCCGAGCTGTGGGGTACTACAGTTGTTTGCTCATCGTGACTATGACACTTATGGACTTCTGTATGGTGGTGAGATTATGGACATCCAAACCCCAAGATCGCCGTTTGCTGTTGGCACACAGATTAGATGTGCCTAAAGGACAAATAACTCATCTCGTGGCCTTGGGCTGCAGTGCATTACGCAGATATGATATCAGGAATATTATGCAGGGCCTTGCCGCCGGACCTCCGGGTTGTCGGTCAATTGGCTGTGTAAATGGTGGAAAGGGTCAACGGTGTGTTGTCATCTGTAGCCGGCCCGTGAGGTTGTAGGCGCGAGGCTGTAAGGATGTGTAATGCTGAAATAAAGGTTTTGGAAATTTAAAAAAAAAGTATCATCAAGAAGAGTGTAGATTTTGTAATATTAACTCAAACTGGCAATATTTTAGTAAATGATACTTAGGACACAATATTTTGATCAGATTACAGTTTGGTTACGATAATCAAGTAACATAACCTCCAGTGAAACTATTGATGTTTATCAAGAATAGGCCACGTTACACCGCATGCATTTAGAACTCATGCCATTACAACGACCGCGTTGTTACATCGCAGCCCATCACAACGCAAGTCGTTACAGCGACTTGCTGTAGGGGTGGCGCTGGATGCTGGAATAGTATAATTTACTATTCCAACTCCAGTCTGTGCAACAGTAGGGAAGGTGTTGTATTTAGAATCCAACACCTTCTGCCCCCTACAGCAAGTTGTTGTAACGGCTAGCGTTGTAATGGCATGCGATGTAACAACATGGCTGTTTTAATGACCGCGTTGTAATGGCATGCGATGTGTAAACATCGATGTTTATAGTTTATCAATAGTGATGTTTTCTCTTCAATATTTCATATTTGTATTTACAGTTGTTGATTTTCGGGGGGGGGGGGTTTAGATGGATAAAGAGGATCCCCCTTCAATATCTCCTAAAGTTATTCACCCCAGTCCCCTATTTCTATGACAGTCTAAAAAAGGTAAAACATCACTACAGTTTACCAATGAGATAAACAGCATATTGTTACTATGGCCGCCTGATCTTCATTAATTATTTTCCTCACATCGATAGCCCAGCACCCAGTTCAGAATGAAACCCCTGCTGCATTTAGTGACAAACTGATGCCTTCCAGTGCACGTCACCAAGTTATTCCTTCTTTAATGTCCTCGCCAAATATAGGCAATTGTTGTGTGGCCTCGAAAGCTAGCACCAAAATACAAAGCCAACAGACAGGAATAAAGCGTTACACTACACTAGTCATCATCCTCGCAGCCTCCGAGATAACTTACCTTTTTGGCAATTTTTAAGAATAAAATGAAATTGCTCATATAAAACAGATTATAATCTCCAGGTTGGTGGACAAAATAATAGCACGAGGCTACCCCAAAAAACTTCTTAAACAATCTATGAAGAGGGCGTGGTGGACACCACGAGAAGTACTGTTACATAAAAAGGAAAAACAAAAAGATGATCGTCTTGTATGTGTCACCACATTTTGCCCAAGGACAAACCAATTGAAGAAGGTGATCAAAACACAATTGGCACTTGCTTTAAAATCTTGATGTGTCTTTTACAAAACTGCTTTTTGCACTTAAAAAAGAGAAATGCATTGGAAACCAAGTGGTAAGGGCATCATTTCATAAGACATCAGTTAAAAAGACACTACGTGAACAGTTCAATTTGCCACCGATTGTGGGACACCATAGGTGTGGCACTTGCACCTGCTGCAACCAAACTATTGAGGGATCCGTGTCTCACACAAAAATATTAATTGGAGGGGGCATGGCCAAGCAGGGACCAGGAATGGCCGCTTAGTATGTGAGCTCCGTTGTCCGCCTCAGCTATTAACTATCCTGTGCACTGATCCATAGCGCCCAGACGCGATCCCGTGTTTTGGACCACTGGCGGAGCCCGTCCGGCCCAGCCTGGCGTGTGGACAATTGACAACAAGGGAGCGGGCTCCTCTCCCAGATCGCGGCCTACTCGCGGCTCGGCAGCCGGGGCCTGTGGTGGCGGCTACGGCCGCCAAGGAGATCCGGGCCGCTCCTCCCCCTTCAGCACTGACGCCGCGGCCCGTGCCGCGGCTGTGACCCCCCCCCCCCCCTGCTGGCACTGCATGAAGAACTCTGCCCGCTCTGGAAGAAATGGTGACACTGGTGACCCTACTGAGCGTCATCTGGAGCCGCGAGTAACCTCCTCTGAGTCCTGACTTGAGCGCGCCGGCCGCGGGACTTAAAATGGCGGCGGCGCGGCTTTAGCGATGATACCTCCAGTTTGGTGCCTGAATTGAGGGCAGCCTTTGGCGGCGACCCACGGAGGGACCCACCTCTTCAATAGCGGATGCTGCATCTAGTTTCGAGCGGTCGGTGGAGCTGCCGGGACCCTGCTTGAGTGCGGACCTCACTGCATGGTGCACTGGGGGGGATCCTGGACCTGCAGTGATACTGCAGGTGTGGTATCGCGACACAGCGCGTCTGAGCCGAGACGCACCAACTGGTGGTGCACCCCTAATGCTGTCGGCCTGATCTGGGGACATTGACTTCCTCGCTCCTATTGCATTGTGGCCGTGGGAAATACCAGGTGTTGGGGCGCACTGCACTGGACAGCCGAGGGCGACGGCAGGTGCCTTAGTATACCACCGTGGACGGCAACTGGACAGAGTGGCATTGTGGGGGCCCTGGCATGGTGTGGAACTACCAGTAACTGCCCACTGAGAGGAAACAGCGGTCTCACTGCGATGCTTGCTTGATTACAACCCCCTTCACCAGCCTCAGCACAAACCGAGGGGCGCCTAGTGTGGGCCACTAGTGTAATACAGCATCGTTCCGAGGGGTGACTCCCCTCTCTCCTTGCCCGCGGTTGGCAGGCTCGGGATTTGCGGGGCCCCGCTTCTGGCCCCCGTGCCGTCTTCCCTATTGGTTCGAGTGGATGTGGCCTAGGGTGCGGTGCCCACTCCGCGGGCCTGGTGAGGCTCATCCCTTGGGACTTTGGGGTACCTTTTGACCCGTGAACTGCCCGAGCTGTCTGGCGCCTGCGGAGCGGAACGTCAAATGCATAGGCCGCTGGTGCGAAGACACCGGTGTTGATCCTGATACTCCGGTCGGGAAACTGCGGGCTTCGCTTCGCCTGTCCGCCCCCTCTGTTTCTTGCCTGGCGACGGCTCAGATTTGGCGCCATGACGGACCGTGTCAAGGGATCCGGCACCAGGGCAGCGAAGTTGGTCCAAACAAACAAACTGGACAGGTACACGATATCTAAGGACCTGCAGCGGGGACACCAGCCTGAAGAGGGCGAGAGGGGAGGGCCTGGATCTGGAGAACAGGAACTCTCCCTTAAAGATGTCATGGAGGCAATAACGGGGGTCAGGACCTCTTTGGACTCAGTGGCTATTGACGTCAACCTTATCAGGACCGACATGGGAAAACTTAATGAAAAGGTGAAGCAGGTGGAGATCACGACTGCCGGCCTGGTGAGTGACGTAGCGCTGTTGCAAAGGGAGGTCCATGATCTGCGTGATTCCCGGAGCCTCACGGAACTCAAGTTGGATGACTACGAAGGCCGTCTTCACCGCCATAATCTTCGCATCATAGGAATTCCGGAGAAATCAGAGGGGCAGACTCCTGACCTGTTTGTCGAGGACCTTATCCTCAATCACCTGCGACCCAAGGGATTCAGTACATTTTTTGTGATCGAGCGGGCCCACAGGGTCCCGGGCGGCCGACCCAAGCCGGGCGCTCCCCCGTGGCCTATGTTGGCCCTTGTCCTGAACTATCGAGACCGAGATGTGATCCTCCAAAATTCCAGGGCCAGCACCCCCCTCCGATACGAAAATGCTACTATCTCCTTCTTCCCGGACTTCACGCAAAGGGTACAGAAACAGCGGAGACTATTTTGTCTATTAAGCGCGTTCTGAGAGAGAAAGGCCTAAAGTACTCGATGCTGTTCCCAGCCTGCCTCCGGGTTGAGGCGGAGGGGAGAGCTTGGTTTTTTGATCGGCCTGAGGACGTAGCTGACTGGATTGAGTATCGTGGTACCAAAAGCCCTGCGGTGGGGGGAGCCGGAGGTCCTGATGACAACAGACTGACCTGAGGAGGAGCCTCGACGAGGACAGGTTTTTTGCAGCTTGGGGGGGGTGGCGGGGGGATGGGCGGGGGGGATCCATGGTGCCTCACCTAAACGGGACTACTGATTTATTAATGGACATATGTCAATTGTTTAATGGAGGTGCAATAGTTATGTAGCTTGGGGCATGGACACGGAGCTCCCTGCTTTTCCCCTTTGGATCGTTTTTCCTTCTTTCTTTGACCTTTTTAGGGCGACAGGCACTCTGCAAGTTGTTTATGGGCAGTTTTGAGCCCAGAGGGCAGGTCAGCGGGGTGGGGGGTTGTTGGGTAAGGGCCTTCTTTTTTGCCTACCTGATGTTGGGGTTTTTTGTTTGTTGTTCTCGACGTTATGATGATGGTGCAGTTTCTATTTTCGGAGGGTATCACTGCTACAATCCGCACACGTATCAATGGGGATACAGCGTAACAAGGAAGTTAGAATTTTAAGTTGGAATGTGAACGGGTTGGGGGCAAAATCAAACGTAGTATAGTATTGCAACAGGTTCGGAGGCTGTCACCGGATATTGTTTTACTTCAGGAAACTCACCTCATTGGCCACACTTGTAAAGCTATGCACAGATGGTGCTATTCTATGATCACCCATGCAGGATTTGCATCTAACTCCAGAGGGGTGGGCGTTATGCAAAAGAAATCATTCCCTTTCTCACCTACTTCCACCTACGTGGACGACCGAGGTAGATATGTGGGTATCACGGGCACATGGGAGGGGCGAGTCATCACCTTCATGTCTATTTATGCACCCCCAGGGCTACAGGCCACCACATTCTCCGATCTCAGCGCTGTACTGTTGGCACTGCCGGAAGGGCGCCTTGTGCTCGGGGGAGACTTCAACTCCGTTGTATCAGGTACACTGGACAGATACCCCCCAGGCACGCTCCCTCCCACCGCGCAATCTTTCTCTAATTTCTTGGAGGCGATGGGACTAGTAGATGGTTGGAGGACATATCACCCTGACAAGGTCCAACACACTTTCCACTCTGACGCCCACAATAGCCTTTCGCGGCTAGACTATATCGTTGTCCCGCCCCGCAGGTGATGGATATACACGAGATACGACACTTAGCTAGAGGCATTTGCGACCACTCTCCCCTCTGGGTCCACATTGTCCTTGACAACCCCCTGGTGGGACGCATTGCCCCAATTAACCCCTGGTATCTTAAAAGCCCTAAAATACGGACCGGTTTGATTAAATCCATCGATAACTATTTTTGGGAAAATGAACACACGGTCGAATCCCCACAGACACTGTGGGAAGCCTTCAACACAGTAGTTCGGGGTGAAGCCCTCTCCTTAATAGCGGGGTCCAAAAAAGACAAGCTGATGACTGTCTCTGACATAGAGCAAGAAATCTATCGCCTTGAGAGCGACCTAGACCCTGATCCCTCGCCGGAGACTCTCCATGCCCTACGACTCCATCAGGAGGAATACCGAGCCCTGGTCACCGACCGTGCTAAACTGCTAGGACAAGATAGATTTGGGCGAATTTATGACTAGGGAGACAAGTCGGGGAAATTAATCGCCTGGCTGGACAAAAAGGAGCACGCTAGCCGACTAGTTCCTGAATTAAGAAGCTCTGGAGGATCAGCCATAGTGGATCCTCAAGACATAGTTGACCACTTCGCAGCCCATTTCAGTACGGTTTACTGCTCCGCCGCGCCATACACCGAAGCGGACTCCTCTGAACTCTTGCGTGCCATTTCTCTGCCGGTACTATCCGACAGCGACCGTGCGTTTATGGATAGCGCCCTTATTGCTGATGAGATTGCAACTGCAATTAGAGCACTTCAACCTGGCAAGGCACTTGGTCCCAATGACATCCCGATCGAACTCTACATGCTCCGCCCGGACAGACTAGCACCACATTTGAAATCTATGTTTGAGACTAGTCTAGAGCAGGGTTCGCTTCCCCTTGACCAACGAACCGCAACCATTGTCACGATCCATAAAGAAGGGAAACCTAAAAACGACTGTGCCTCCTATCGGCCTATCTCATTGTTGAATGCTGAGCCCAAAATATTAGCCAAGGTACTCGGCAACAGACTGGTTAAGGTGATAGGGGGCCTGGTGCACCCTGACCAATTGGGGTTTCTGCCTCGGCGAAACACCGCTTTGAACCTGCGTAGACTACACGGGGTCCTAGGCAGGGCATCGACTTTGCGCGAAGACGCCATCGTGGTCTCCCTGGATGCCACTATGGCCTTCGACACGCTTGAATGGCCTTATCTTTTCGCCGTACTCACTAAGTTGGGATTTGGGCCGGGCTTCAATCAATGGGTACGACTACTATACAGTTCTCCAATGGCTCAGGTAGTTGTAAATAACAGGAAATCTGAATCCTTTCTACTTAGCCGAGGGACCCGTCAGGGATGCCCCCTCTCCCCCTTACTGTTCGCTTTAGCTCTTGAGCCCCTTGCGGCCTGGATCCCCAGGGGCGCAATGATCCGTGGGCTGCGATGGTCGGCTGACTGGGAAGACCGTATATCCCTGTACGCGGACGATATACTACTATACCTTGCATCCCCCAAAAGATCCCTTATCGCTGTATTTGACATCTTGGCCGTCTTTGGTAGATACTCCGGGTTTGGCATTAACTGGCAGAAATCTCTCCTGTATGTCCTGTGTGGGAAGCCCCCTCCGATACCCCGAAACTGCCCCATTCCAATAGTCTCAGAAGGCTTTAAATATCTGGGTATTTTCATCTCGCTGGACAAGACTCTTTGTTTTACCCGAAACCTGGCTCCCCCAATACCAGGACTAAAACAAGATATCATAAATTGGAAATCACTCCCTCTCTCCTTGCTGGGCAAGGCGGCCCTTTTCAAAATGATGTCCCTTCCCCGCTTCCTCTATGTTCTTCAAAATTCGGCGGACCCAGTACCAAATTCTTACTTCAAACAAATAGAGGGGCTCCAACGAGACCTTCTCTGGGGTGGGAGGCCTCGTATTGCTTTACAAAAACTCACCCTCAACTGGTTCGATGGGGGGATTGGATTGCCCGATATCAAGAAATACTACTGGGCCTCACACCTAACGGCAATAAACCACAGCAACTATGGTCGGCCCGACAACCCGGGGTTTAGCATGGACAGACTGCTCCTCCCAAACGGTTCCTTTACCCAGGCCCTTTACTCTAAACCCAACAGATACCCCCTCACTGGTCCCACTTATCATACTGTCCATATCTGGCACGCGGCGACTGCATCGCGGGTTGGACCAGCAGACTGACCCTATCCACACCCCTGTGGGACTCCCAGAGACTCGGGGACCTGGGCAACTCACAGGGCTTTGATAAATGGGACCTAATTGGCATCTCCCACATCAGAGACCTGTGGGATAAAAATGGCGTTAAGTCCTTTGACTCCCTTCAACGTCAATATGACATGGCGGAGACAGAGCGTTTTCGTTACCTACAAGTACGCCACGCACTGCAAACAGCTCTGCCCCGTGACACTTCCCCACCTGACTATTCACCATTAGAGGACAGACTATTAGATGGTCATCTGCCCGAGAAAGCCATATCCCTAACCTATAGAAAGCTCATTAACAATATGGATGATCCATTGTTGTACCTACCAGAGAAATGGGTTGAAGACGGTATCGAACTGGACGACGAAAATTGGCAGACCGCAGTCTCCTCCCCCAAAACTGTCGCCATTCCAGCGCGCCTCCGTCTTGTGCAACTAAAAATATTGCATAGAGTCTACATCACAGGCCCCCAACTGATACACATAGGTGGTCCAACGGATGGGTTTTGCAGACGGGGATGCACCCAACTAGGCACGTTCATGCACATAATATGGCACTGCGACCCAATACAGACATACTGGTGCAATATTCACAACATTATGATCCAAACACTGGAACTCACTGTAAAGCCAGAGGCCCCCAGATGCCTCCTTAATATCCGGGAACCTACTGACCTTAACTCACACGCTATACAATGGGTCACATTGGGCTGCATGATTGCCAAGAGAAATATTGCTCAACTCTGGGGGGCAACGCATGCTCCAAGGTTAGTGGATTGGGAAACCGATCGTGACTGGTGTATGCTTCGGGAAAAGACAGTATATGCGGCTAGGGGTTGTCCCCGAAAGTGGTCTAAGATCTAGGCTCCCTGGAACGCATACCGTGGCTATATATGCACCCCCCCAGGTGACCCCGAATGTGATAGTCCCCCCTCACCGTAACTTTCAAGCATCATCCTACTATGTATGTACACCTTGGTTTTGCTGTGTTCCCTCAAACTGATCTGAGTGGAACTGTACCTCTATGTCGAGTATGTTTAATAAAAATAATTACAAATATATATATATATATATTAATTGGAAACATTCGTCCTTTTCCAATTGTAAGACAAAGAACATTGTTTATGGGATACTGTGTTCATGCCCAAAACTGTACATTGGAAAAACAAATCAAGAAGTACGGCAACGAATCACCCAACACAAATCTAGAATTCGGAAGAAGGTATTAACTGACCCATTGGGAGAATTTGAATCACAAGGAGAGTGAGTTAAGCTGGACGGTTATATCAGTGATAGAAGCAGATATGCGAGGAGCTGATCTGCAGAGACGATTGATCCAGAGAGAGGCACTGTTAATAGTGATACGTAAATGTCTTTAGGCGGTTGCCACTAGGATGTTTCCTTTCAATAATGGGTCAATACTGAATCATTCCGAATTTCCAAACTTCATACTAAAATTCCACCGAACTGTTTACATATTCAAACTACAACTCCCATGAATTCAAGCTCTAATCCATTCCCAGGATGCACGAATAAAATCATTAAAATGGAGTTCCTTTTTAACTCCACCATAGCGGGCAAGTGCAACTTTGTATAAATGGAAAGAGTTTTCAGTCGGTCATGTAAGACCTGGACTGATGCGAGGACGTAGACCCGAAAGTATGAGTAGAGTACGATGCCAAACATCGGCATCGACCAAGTAGCATTGAATTGCTCAACACAGAGAAGATTAGCAATCTCGTTCAGTGTTTCTCTATATACAAGGTATGTGAAAATTGTCTTTTGAAGTTTTTCCATGGGGTATGCCGAACTCGTCTCGAGTAGACACAAGCATGCCGGTCCCACATTTAGGCTTACTGATAATTGGTGGCTTGACCACGTCTCTTTAGAATTACTTTTCTAATTACCGTTTCATGAATTTAAGTTTTTCCGCTTGTGCATTTATTTTGTAGTGGATTGGACTGGATTACCAGTAGACGCTGATTGGTCACCATGGTTGGGATGGATTTTTTCAATTGTAAGTAAGTGTTTAAGAGTTCGGTCGACAAGTTGTTTCCAACAATAGGATTAGGAAATAGTTTTTAGAATGCTTCTTCTTTTGTCTTTTTTAGTGTTCCATTTAAATCGTGAAGCTGGTTGTAACTTGAAAGACTATTAAACAGGAGAAACATATTTTTGATACGACGCGGTAAAAACAGTGTGGATGGTGCATGTGAGGTATATGGTGTACAAGCATTAGAATGTGTGGTATCACATGTATTTTTTCATTTTTTACAGCTCATTGTGTGTTCTGAGTCCTGAGGAGAACCCTGTAAAATACACAATAAGGTTCGAAACGCGTCGATTGCCATTATTCCAAACAAGTGTTTGTTGCAAGCATTTACCATGGAGGCTCAAATTACGAAGTAATGAAAAGCTGTAATTAAAATAGTGTCTATTGAGCCCAACTGGTACACTGTTTGGTTTTGCCCTTGTTAAAGAAATATACAAGTAGGGTGTTGAAATGCCAACTTAAAGGGTTGCATGTAGCATGATGTGGTATTATTTTTAAAAATCACAGAACCGGAGCTTTAGTTAATCTTTGTATTAGGTTTTGAATTGTTTAATGTTTAGTTTTGTGTTGTTGTAAAGAATGTCATTTAATGTAATAATGTTGTTGTATCTCTGTACTGTGTAGAGTTTTTGCGACAAAAGTGATGTTTTAACGGATGAATAATACAATCTGGTAATTCTCACAAATACATATGAAATAATAGATCAAAGATAAAAGATACGGTCATATCAATTGTTTTGTATGATCATGATGTGAGATAAGTGAATTGGTATCAGTAATGGCACATGTGTAGTTGTTTTTGTGAAATAGGCCTAGCCTTACTGATTAAGGGCCCAAACCTTTCTAGTTGATTAACTTTCTAAAAGTGGCATTTTCACAATTGCGACTCAAAATCGGACTTTGCTATTAAAGACAATTTGAGCTGTCTAGGGCCTACCCTAGGAGTGACTTATGTATTCGAAAGGGAGTTTTAGGCCTGGCAAAAGGTTTATTTTGCCTGGTCGAATTGGCAGTTTAAAACTGCACACAGTCTGTAATGGCAAGCCTGAAACATGTTTAAAAAGGTCTACTTAAGTGGGTGGCACAATAAGTGTTGCGGGCCCACTAGTAGCATTTAATTTACAGGCCCTGGGTATATGGTATACCACATTACAAGGGACTTATAAGAAAATTAAATATGCCAATCAGGTGTAAGAAATGTACCATGTTTTAGGGCGAGAGCACAAGCAGTTTAGCACTGGTAGCAGTGGTAAAGTGCACAGAGCCTAATTCCAACAATCATAAAACTCAGAAAACAGATGGGGTGAAGACAAAAGGTTTGGATGTGAACCTGCAGAGAGGGCCAATTCCAACAGCCACATTGTGCCTTCCTGCAAGAAGTGGGGGTTTGCTACCAATGTATCTAGGCTAAGAAAGGAAACTCTGGTGTGTTCGAACATGTTTAGCAAGGATAGGAGAATATTGTTCTACTCACCATGCCTACCCTTTACCTGAGGAGGGGATAGGTCCCTCTGCTTTGTGCTAAGGAGAGGATAGGTCCCTCTGCTTTGAGCCCTCAATGGAGGCATTGCAGCAAATGATAAATTAAGTTGTTGAAGCAGGTTTCAGACCAAGAGAGACCCCCACTCTACTGCCTAAAGTGCCCAGGATGATAATGCTGGGCACCCTGATGAGGAAGATATCAGGGGTGCTTTATCCACGGTGCAGATTTCACAGACAGATGTGTTGCAGCACCTTAAGGATCACCTGGGGATTTCTATTGGAGAAGTGTGGCTCAATGGTTAGAGCGGCAGACCCTGATGCAGAGGACTGGCCCGGGACCAGGGTTCAATTCCTGCCTCAGCGGGTCTTGGGCTCAATTTCCTCGGACCTGTTAATTCTTGCCTCGGTGCCTATCCTAATCATGGGTCCCACTCTGCAACTCTGGGCAATAGCTTGCTTAATCTTCACAATGACCCCAAAAGCGCTGGGATGGCTGGCTTCCCCATTGGGGTGCCCAGGAGTGGACATTTCACAGGGAAAAGCGAAGAAGGGTTCCAAAGCAGTATGAGTACAGCGCCAGGACACCCTAGGGTAACAGTGTGCTATACAAGTACAACACATTTACATTTACATATTCCCATGCCTCATCAAATGAGGAGCACATTTTTGCACATTATTAGTGGGCGGAATCTGTGTTCCTCCCTCTTCATAGCACTGTGAGGAAAGTACTATCACATGAATCGACCCAGAGAACAGTTATCGCTGGGTAAGCCCTTCCATTAGAAGCAGTGGACAGAAATGTGGACACAGAGATTTTCAGTTATTAATGGCCCAAACGAATACATGTGTTGATTGCTCAAATATCCTTTTATCTATGGAACAATGGGTAATTTTCCTTTCTGACTTTTCTTTTGTCAACCCACGTGTTTTGGCAGCAGTTTTAGGAGCAGCAATTGTGGCTTGGAGGCATGTATGGACGTGCTCAATGAAAACAGATGCATCCAAGAAAGCTGGGTTAAAGACCAGGAACTGGAGGGGACCTTTTCAAGGAATCAGTAGAAAATAAGAAGTTATTCACCCCCACTATAGTTTTCTCTATGGGTTGAACTTTCAGTTGAAGAAGGGCTTTTGCTTCAGGATCCTCCATAGCAACCAACCAGCCCTTTCATGGCACAGGTCGCAGCCGGGGCTCCCCTTTGGCTGACAAGTCCCGGTTCCAGCAGCCTTCAGCTTCCACCATGCTCCTCCCAAAGCATGACTTTGCCATACAAATCTGGTTGGCTTTTTTTTTCAAGGACTTATGGCAGTCTACAGTAAAAGATGCCTGAACATGCCTTCGGACTATAGAATACCCTTTGTGAGCTCTCCTTCTCCTTACTTTCAACACAGTCCTCTGCTTTGCTGTCCAGAAAAAGGACTGAGCCTTCTTCAGGGAGTCCACCTGCTCTTGAACAAGCAGCCATCATCAAAGTGTCTCAAGAGGAAACATTCTGTGTTACTATTCAAGCCCCTTTCTCTATTTAAAATCTTCTGCCAACTACTATCCAGTCCTTGGCCTGAAGTGAGTCAACAGACATGTTCCACATCTGACCTTCAAAATGGTCCTACTTCATAAAATCAGGCCAACCATCAAAGAAAGAGATTGCCTCTGTTCTATAGACATGCTGGATGCATATCTTGATATCCAGATCCACCTAAATTCCTAAAGATATCTCCGATTTGCAGTTGATGATCAATTCTGGGCTCTACCCTTTGTCCTCTCCTCAAACCCCAGAGTGTTCATCAAGACACTGGACCCACTGGTTGGTATTTTACATGCCTCTGGTATTCAGGTATATCCATGTATAGATGTCTGGCTAATTGCTGCTTCCACTTTTTCAAAGGCAGAGAAAGATGTTCAGCAAGTATGTTTGGCCCTTTACCAACACAGTTTTCTACTGAACCTCAACAGTCACACATCAATCTAACACAAAGACTCACAATGATTGGAGCTCTGTTCCAGACACACATCACCCAATATGTTCTGACTCAGAAGACAAAAGTAAAACTAATAGCTCATCTAAGATCTCTGTTTTCCAAGTATTATACATTGGCAAAAACCTGGTAGAGGAGTCAATGCGAGATGGCTTCATCCCTCTCCATTATGCCTTGGATTTACCATCTCAGGTTTTGTGCCAAGAGTCTCGTTCCTGTTGGAGAAGGTCATGGGGAGCAAGGAAAGCATCTCAGGCAGTCGTCGTGTGGTCTGAAGAGCAGGCCGGGTGTTGTGGGCAGGCAGGCTGGAGCTCCGTGTTGGCAGTCCCCTGGGGGCTGTCAATGCTGCCATGTGAAGAGATAGGCTGGCTTTGGCTCACACTAGTGCAAGCATTATGATCTCAGTGTGAATGGGCTTGTTCACAGTTGCAAACAACCCAAAAGCTTGGTTTAAAGAGGCTGTGAGCCACACCAAGGGTCTAGGACCTGAGAGGCACAACTTGGTGGTCTGGAACGCGCTGGAGCAGGATCAGTTTTGGCGAGCTCTGTTGGCAGAGCTGGTAAGCCCTGACTCACTGGTCCTCCTACTGTGGACTTTTCCCACCTCCTGTCCCTCCTGGGCCCCTGTACCCTCTGCTGTCAAGTGGTACCCCCAGCAAACAGAACTGGTAGAGTACCTTGGGTGGCCAACCTACCCCACTCTCCTGATGCTGTGGAGCTCCCACCAGTGGATAGTCTCTTGGTACAGACCAGATCCCCGTGCTTGCGCCCCCACTGGGAGAAACCAAAGCACCGGGGCTGGAAATGGGCTGCCCTGGGCCGCTGCCCACCACAACCTACCCTCCTATGCTCAGAAGGGGCATGGGAACCCTCCCCCCCGCACCATCCTGGGACTTGCCAAGATCACTGTGCACCCTCCCCCACCCTTGAACTTTTTAAATTGTACAGTCCTTCAAAAGTGTTCACCTCACTACCCTTCACCCATCCATCCAGTGCCTTGCACAAGTAATCCACAAAATCCCCCAGGACTGGTTAGACAGTTTCTGACTGTCCCTGAACCTCAACCTGTACTCTTCTGGGGTGAATCTATATCTCTTGAGAAGGGCCTCCTTCATGGTGGGATACCTCATCCTGCCTCCTTCACTAGGGCAAGGAGGGCCATTAGCTCTGAGAGGAGGATTTGAGAGTTAGGAGCCTTACTATCTACTCCTCCGTTTATCAGATTTTTTCCAGTTCTAAGGCCAGCTCCATTTTCTTACCTAAAATCCCAACTACTTTTCATTGTATGGAAGATGTGGGGGCATATTATCAAGGTCCGGAGTTAAAATTATCGCTGCTTTATCGGCAGAAAACTGCAGCTAAAGCGGCGATAATGGGCTTGATAATATGCCCTTGAGAATTCCAATAGAAACCCATGTTCACACAAGAACATGGGCTTCTATTGGAATTCTCAAGGGCATATTATCAAGCCCATTATCGCCGCTTTAGCAGCAGTTTTCTGCCGATAAAGTGGCGATAATTTTAACGCCGGACCTTGATAATATGCCCCATAGTTTTTCCTGTGTTTCCCCAAATCCATCTATAGAGGAGCTAGTAAACCTCCTTTCTTTGGATGTTCATGAAGCACTGTCAATCTACCTAGCCTTGACGTCCTCTTTTTGGAAGGCTAATTCGTTCTTTGTCACTTTTGACCAGTCTGGGTGGGGTATTTTGCCTTGCTCATTCGCACTTTCCAGGTGGGTTAAACTAATATTAAAATCCTATGAGTTGGCAGGGCAGGAGCTATCCCCAGTAGTCCATGGAAGATCTACAAACAGCATATCAGCTTCTAGGGCATTATTTTGAGGAGCAACTCTAAAGGATCTATGCTGTGCAGCCAAATGGTCGACTCCACATATTTTCATGTCACACCTTCAAGTGGGAGGTTCTTCGTCTATGGAATTAGGTTCATATGTTTTCTCCACTGTGCACGATGGCTATAATACGATTATTTCTTTTGATCTCTTCATTAAAGCTCATGGGTGCAGCATTAAATTGGCTGTGAATATTCTTCTTCTTTGAATCCAACTCAAAATGCTATGCTTATTAATTAACTCATTGAGGAAGATGGACGAAGAGGTAATCGCACGGTTACTTACCGGTAATCCTCATTACTTTGAGTTCAGGTCTTCCTCATCACAGTCCTTAATCCTCACCCTCCAAACTCCCAATTTATATTTTGATATCATTCCAGGTTTATTTAGGCTTGGTTATTTTAGGAAGTGGTCATGGGACGGTCCTGGTATTATGGCATGCTGGGATATGGGGCTCCAGATTGAGTGTATAATTTTTCTGAGCTAGGTATTATCTGTATGGGCAGAAGACAACTTATGGTGTAAGGACTTAGTTGAGGAAGACCTGGACTCATAGTAATGAGGACTACCGGTAAGTAAGGGGTCATTACTATATGTGTTCCAAAACCCTGGAAGTGTACATGCCATGCTGTGGCTTCCCCGGACCTCTTGTCAGTGCAGCGCTGCAGTGCCGCGGCTCTTGAAAGTTCTCCTCAATATTGTGCTGTTGCTTCCAGGGCACTCCTCAGCACAGTGCTCTAGCTGTCCAGAGTTCTTGTCTGCTTTGGCCATCCAGTGCTCTCAATGTTATGCCAGTGCAGTGCTTTGGCCACACATCAGAGCCCTACACCTTGCAGCATAGTAGCCACCCTGTGCTCTCCACAATACAGTGCTGTGACCACTACGCGGCGAAAAGCGCTTTGACACTAGGGGTAGTAAGAGCTATATAAACACAATTACAATTACAGAGCAGTTCTCTTCTGAGGTTACCTGTGTGTCACCCTTTCTCGCAGCTGCTCCCCCGTGAACCCCCCCTTTTGCCGTCCTCGCTTCCGTCTCTCAGCTGAGCTTCCCTCCCCCTCCACTATATAAAGACGGCCCCTGCGCGGGTGAGCAAGCATGACCACTGACCTCTGGTCAGGGACCTGCTCGCTCCCCCAGCAGCTCCGCCGTTGTGCCGCTGCCGCGGAGAGGTGGCGAGTAGGGGTTCGAGCCTTGCCTCTGCAGTTCCTGTTGCCCTCTGCCTCGTGGTGATCGTTGTGCACATTTTTTGGTGTTTGTCTCCCTTGTAATTAGCCTTGTCTTGTAGCACTGCACCCCAGGTTTATTGTCCACTTCACTGTGCCCCCGTTTTCTTTTTCCTGTCCATAACTGTGCTCCTGTAAGTAGCCTTGTCTCCTGTAGCATTATGCCCCTGTTTTATTGTCCATTTTTCTGTGCCCCTGTTTTGATTGCCCATTACTGTGCCTTTTACTGTGCCTTGTTCCCTGTGCCTTTGTCGTCTCCACTACCCGTTCTCCCATCGCACTTTCCCGCTGCTGCTCCCCACGGTCTCGCCCCCTTGCCGTCACCGCTCCCACCTCCCAGCTGAGTTCCCCTACCCCCTCCACTATATAATGGTGGCCGCTGAGCAGCTCGCCGCTCGCGTGCCAATGGCAAGCCCGTCTGCGCCCGTCCGCGACCAGACCACGACCAGCGGCAGGGACACTGGATCTCCGAGCATCCTCCGCTACGACTCTGCCGCCCTACTCGCACTCAACCCCGGAACAAACAACTGCGAGCGGTCCACACCAAACACCACCCACAGCCAGTTCTCCTGCCGCCACTGTCGCCAGCCCTTCACCACCCACCGCACCCCCAGAGGCACCAGCCCCTCGACAGACACCAACACCACCGAAGCCCTGAAGTGCATCCTCCTCAACATGCACTCCCAGCACAGACATGCTGTAGAGATCTGGAACCTCCGCGACACTCTCTCGGCAGACGTTGCCTTCTTCACTGAAACCTGGACCAACACCTTCTCTGCCCCAGACATCGCCACCGCCATCCACAATGGATACAAGATCCAGAGGAAAGACCGACCAGACCACCTAGGAGGAGGACACGCCATCGCACACAAGAGCTCCCTCTGCCTCACCACCTCCTAGACAAACAACCCCCAGTTCTCCACCGAGCACCTCCACTTCCAGATACAGACCAGCTAGTCCAGATCCACACTATGCGGCATGGTGACCTACAGACCCCCTGGACCTCAAACCGCGATTCTCCACCACCATTGCCGAGCTCGTCGCACCGCATGCCATCGCCTCCATGGACTACATACTCATCGGAGACCTCAATTTACACTTCAACAACCTCAACGACCCCAACTCCTCCACCCTCCTAGACAACGTCTCCAACCTCGGACTGAAACAACCTGTCTCCACCCCCACCCACAAGGCAGGACACACCTTCGACCCCATCTTTGCAGGAGGTAACAACATCCACTTCAGCCATACCATGCAACCCCCATGGACAGACCACCACTGTGTACACTTCCACGTCAACAAACCCACTGCCCCATACCAGGACTCCGCCCCCTGTGAAGTAACTGGAGCAAGGTCACTGAGGAGCACCTCAACTCCACCCTTCTTGAACGACGCCATCCTTACAACCAAAGAACTACACAGATGGATCTCCAACTGTGCAGACGAACTCGAACCCCTCCGCAACCCCGACAGACAATGCCCCAGGAAGGCCACCTGGTTCACCGCCGATCTCCAAGAATTTAGGTGCACTTGCAGACATCACGAAAAGGATTGGCGAAGGGGGCGTGGCTTGCTGTGACGCAAGATGGCCGTAGCCTGTAATCGCTCCGGGAGCCGCCAATAAAATACTGCATGAATTTGCGTTAATCCACAAAAGCATACGCCTGGGTTTGTGCGGGGGAATCCCTACCAGCCCAGGCGCTCACTAAAGGAACTTGTTGTCTGGTTAAAAGTTAGAAAACTGCATTCTAGCACCCGCCGAGCAGTGAGGCCAAACAGTGACGTGAGGAGCGGCGGCAAACGGCGTGAACCCAGGAGACTCCCAGGCCGGACTGTTGCTGCCCCGAAACCCAGTGCAAAAAGAACAATTGGTGGACAGAATGCAGAACAATGTCATACATTCACCCCAGTACAGAGATCTGGGCCTAAATCCATCGTTTTTTTGCTCACCATGCCATTCCAGTTTGGACCCAGCCATATGCAAATCACTCTTGACCCTGCGCCCAATGGGAACTGTCCAGCCCGAACTGCCAGGCCAGGTCCTCCCTGGACTGGAAACAAGCATCCTAGGGCTGGTTTTGGGCTTACAGCCCTCATCAGCGAGGTTAGCTTGACTCCAGTGGCATGGAGAGCACGGAGCACACGTCTGGGCATACACGTCCCACCTGGGGTGACAAATGCAAAAAGAACAATTGATGGACAGAATGCAGAGCAATGTCATACATTCACCCCAGTACAGAGGTCTGGGCCTAAATCCATTGTTTTTTTTTGCTCACCATGCCATTCCAGTTTGGACCCAGCCATATGCAAATCAGTTTTGACCCTCCAGCCCGAACTGCCAGGTCCTCCCGGGACTGGAAAAAAGGATACTAGGACCAGTTTCGGGCTTTCAGCCCTCATCAGCCAGAATAGCTTGACTCCAGTGGCATGGAGAGCACTGGACCCACGTCTGGGCATACCCGCCCCACTCGGGGTGACAAATGCAAAAAGAACAACTGATGGACAGAATGCAGAACAATGTCATACATTCACCCCAGTACAGAGATCTGGGCCTAAATCCATTGTAGGAGAGTAGGATCTGCACTTATGTTGCCCCCACTTTTTTTCTGATGTTTACACTGGTTTCTGGCTATAGTCTGGCTGGGTCCCTGCTAATCAGGGCCCCAGCCTCTCTGTTCTGTCTAAACCACTTGGAGTGCATATTAGATGCACTAGTGATTGGATACTGTGTTACCTTATGAGCCCCTAGTATATGGTACCTTAGGTACCAAGGGCATAGGTACTTCACAGGCCTACCAGGGGCTGAAGCATGTATTGTGCCACCCCTGGGAAGCAGACTAAATTTGACACCACAGGCCTGCTACTGCAGCCTGGGTGAGGTAGTGTTAGCACTCCTCACTGAGGTATAGGTTCCCTATATCTCACCTTACACACACATATAAACCTATCAGTCACCCCTAAGGCAGGCCCTAACAATCCTGAGGGTAGGGTGCTTGGTTTCCATGTGAGTGGGTGCCTCTGCCTGAGCAGGGCCCCTCTGCAGCTGGCAGAGTCTATTCTCTGTGGCTGTTTGTGGATGCGGTTAAACCATATACTCTTAAGTGCATTATAACCTAGCAGTAAATGCTAACTTTGGGATGGCTGCATCAAAACATGTCGTGTTTGGTGTCAAACTCTTTGGAATCATACCCCCACACCAGTAACTGGTGTGGGAGTATGATCCCACCCTTCTAGAGGGATAGACATGTACCCACTGTGGAAACACGGTAGAATCCTGAAGAGCCCTGGCATCACAAAATGGATGCCACCAGCACAGACATTGGGCTGCCCTCCTACTGCTGACCGAAACTCGCAGTGGAGGAGGCCCAACAATAGGCATCCTGTCACAGGGAGGTGTAACCACCTTCCAGGCAGGATTTAGTATATTGGGGCTGGGTGGGTGCACTCCTAGAGTGCTTTGAAGTCCTGCACTGGGGGAGCAGTAGGCTCCACTGTGCATATGCCAGCTCAAACCGGTTCAGGGGCTACGAGCCCCTGCTCTGGCATGAAACTGGACAAAGGGAAGTGGGTGTAGCCACCCACTCCCCTGATCCTCCCATAGGAGTGGTCATAGAGCTAGTCCCTCCCTTCCTTCTAGTATAAGTTAGGGAACCCTTGCCATTGCAAACTAGATATCCCTGGACGATGCTCTGAAGAAGAATCCTGGACCTTCGACGTTCCACTACCTTTGGAAGACTGAAGAATCTCCCTTGGAGTCAAGGAGTGACTTCCCTGCTTGGCAGGCACCAAAATTTTGCATCAACGGTCGCAAACTTTCCCGCTCCCGCCAGAGTCCGAAGTCCCTGCAGCCCCGGAAGTAGATTTCCTGACTTCTCGACGGCCATTGTGAGTCCCCAGCAAAGCTGAGGCGAGTGGACCCCACGAGTGACGAGGAACAGCAATACCCGGGTACCGTGCACTATTGTCAAGTGCAACCCCTTCACGACGTTCTACGAACTTGTGCTTTGAACCACGTGTGGCCCAAGCCTCCAGCAGGATTTCCTTCGAAAATCAGAGGCCTACCTCATCCCGAGTGACCGTGGGACACTCCGAATCCAGCTCCTGGTCATCATCGACGCCTCCTGGACCTCGTGGCTGAAGAGTCAAGACACCCGTGATCACCTGAAATCACCCGACATCTGTGGGCATCCAGCTTCCTGGCCCCGGGTCACTGGCTAGTGACTTTGAACACTGTCTCCTCTGCTTTCAGGTCTTCTTTCTTCAGAATCCAGCCTTGGATTCCACCGGACACGTCTCCTGTCTTCACAAGCAGCAAGTCTTCTTTGGGTCCCATTGAAAACGACGCAGCGACCCGACACCAAAAGACACTTATGCACCTGGCTTCCCTGGGTGAGGTAACTTGAGTACTCCGGTGCTCCTGTGTGTGTTGGCTCTAGAACTACTTACCCTGTAAGTGACTTGCTTGTAGACTCTCCCGAAGTATCCTAAAACTTAAAATTCCAACCGCGACTTGCTCCCATGAAGTCTATTGGGATCCACGGCTGTGTTCTCAGACTGCATGCGTCTCCCGTGGGTCCTTTACTTACCTGCCTTGGGTGGATTAGTGAGGCCCCAGCGCTTCTGAAGACCATAGGCCTTCTCCCTTCTCAAGTCGTTCTTCTTATACCTCTTTTTTAGTATATGGTCTGGTACGCCCATAGGGCCCCAGCCATATAAGTGCTTAATTTGTTGTGAAATGTTGATTTGTGCATATGTCCTTGACTTCTAATCTCATAAAGAGATTAGTAGAGTGTGTCTAGTAATAAATACATATATATTGTATATATATACCTGTGTGGTGTCCTTTCATTTAGTGATTCAAGAGATTGTAAGGTAAAACAAGCTGCTTTACGTTCCTCTGAGACATATCCTGAAGGCTGCTCTCCCCAGCTACCACTAGGATAGCTTTCATTAAAAGGTTGTCTAAAACCTATCTACCATTAGAGTCGAATTGTACTGGGGCAAGGTGGCCACTTTAACTAGTGACCAGCATATACCAGGCCAACTTCTCACATCCATCGTTTTTTTGCTCACCATGTCAAACCAGTTTGAACCCACCCATATGCAAATCAGTCTTGACCCTGCGCCCAATGGGAACAGGCCAGCCCGAACTGCCAGTCCAGGTCCTCCCTGGATTGGAAACAAGCATCCTAGGACGGGTTACGGGCTTTCAGCCCTCCTCAGCCAGAATAGCTTGACTACAGTGACATGGAGAGCATGGGACCCACGTCTGGGCATACCCGTCCCACTCAGGGTGACAAATGCAAAAAGAACAATTGATGGACAGAATGCATTACAATGTCATACATTCACCCCAGTACAGAGATCTGGGCCTAAATCCATCGTTTTCTGCTCACCATGCCATTCCAGTTTAGACCCAGCCATATGCAAATCAGTTTTGACCCTGCGCCCAATGGGAACAGTCCAGCCCAAACTGCCAGGCCAGGTCCTTCTTGGACTGGAAACAAGCATCCTAGGGCCAGTTTCGGGCTTTCAGCCCTCATCAGCCAGGATAGCTTGACTCCAGTGGCATGGAGAGTACGCGACCCATGTCCGGGCATACCTGTCCCACTCAGGGTGACAAATGCAAAAAGAACAATTGATGGACAGAATGCAGAACAATGTCATACATTCACCCCATTACAGAGATCTGGGTCTAAATCCATCGTTTTTTTGCTCACCATGCCATTCCAGTTTGGACCCAGCCATATGCAAATCAGTCTTTACCCTGCGCCCAATGGGAACAGTCCAGCCCGAACTGCTAGGCCAGGGCCTCCCTCGACTGGAAACAAGCTCCTAGGACCGGTTTCGGGCTTTCAGCCCTTATCAGCCAGGATAGCTTGACTCCAGTGGCATTGAGAGCACGGGACCCACGTCTGGGCATACCCGTCCCATCGGGGTGACAAATGCAAATAGAAAAATTGATGGACAGAATGCAGAACAATGTCATACATTCACCCCAGTACAGAGATCTGGGCCTAAATCCATCGTTTTTTTGCTCACCATGTCATTCCAGTTTGGACCCAGCCATATGCAAATCAGTCTTGACCCTGCGCCCAATGGGAACAGTCCAGCCCGAACTGCCAGGCCAGGTCCTCCCTGGACTGGAAACAAGCATCCTAGGACCGGTTTCGGGCTTTCAGCCCTCATCAGCCAGGATAGCTTGACTCCAGTGGCATTGAGAGCACGGGACCCACGTATGGGCATACCCGTCCCACTCGGGGTGACAAATGCAAATAGAAAAATTGATGGACAGAATGCAGAACAATGTCTTTTTTTTTAAAATATTTTTTATTGAACAGGCGGACAGGAAAAACACATATAAATGCTTACATCAATTAACGTCTATAATCGAGAAAATTACAATATATTCTCAGCTCTAAATAACAAAGCTTGAGCTGTAAGCGCGAGAGGAGACAGGAAAAAAGAAAAAAAAAAAAAAAGAAAAAAAGAGAAAGGAAAGTGAAAAGATGATAGAAACCACCTCATACTATAAAGGTTCCCCAATTTTTTTCATGTTTGCTTATGGAGCGGCTCCCTCTTAGCCGAGCTAAAGCTGACTCCATGGTGTATATCTCAGTAACCAGCGCCCACCAATCCCAAACCGTAGGTGGATCGTTGCAGATCCAGGCTCTTGCCACAGTGAGTTTAGCGCATGACATAAGTATTGAGGTCAACGCAGCTTGTGGGATTGGATTAGAGTATATATCAAGCAGAACTGAGGCAGCGGTAAATATAGGTATTTGAATATGTTTGATTTTTAGAACCATCTGAATGTCCCCCCAATAATCCTTGAGGGCAGGACACGAAAACAACATATGTATCAAGTCGGCGGCCTCAGTAAAGCATTTTGGACATTTAGTTCGATCACTGAAAGAATTATTAAAAGACCATTTAGATATTATTTCAGGGGTATAATATAGCATACAGCTCGTTCTAAACTGTTGAAGCCTTAAACTTGAAGAGCGAACCAGTTTATTAATATTTGACATAGAGCACCCTATTTCTCTGGCTGTAATATTTATACCTAATAGCCGGCCCCATTTATCTGCTAACTTAGAGCAGTCGTTTGGTTTATAACAAGATAGAACATGATAAGTGTCTCTTATAGTTGATTTAGTTTTCCCAGAATATAGACAGGACCAGATTTCGTTGTCTATAACTGCTAAGATTTGTTTTTTATTAATCAAATAGTCGTGCAGTTGCAAGTGTTTGTATCTCATAGTTTCAGGGAGATCGAATAGTAATTTAAGAGTATTAAATTCTATAAATCCATGAGTGCCATATAAATCCCCTAATAAATTGATACCTTTCCTAGACCAGCTATAAGTAGAGTTGTCGTTGAAGATGCACGGTAAACCCGGGTTACCCCATAACGGCATCATTTGATGATAGTAAGTTATTTTACAGTAATTTGAGATGTTGCCCCATATCTTTATTATGTCTTTGGCGGTCTTAAATTTGACTCTTTTAAAATATTTTGGGTCGTTGGCGCGAAGCAAAAACATGTTTGCATCTTGTTTTAGCATAAGAGTATGAAAGGGGAGTGTTCTTTCTTTAATGAGCAGTGAGCGAATACGCAAAACAAAAGCAGACCAAAAATACAACTTAAAGTCAGGGAAATTCAGCCCTCCTAAATTCGTATTATTTGTCAGAGATTTTATCGACCTTCTCGCCTTTTTGTAGCTCCAGATAAATCTGCTGAATACACCGTCCAGCTCTTTAAAAAATTTATTATTTAAATTAAGTGGTATAGATCGAAAGAGATATAAGAATTTAGGCAATATCGTCATCTTAATAAGATTAATTCTTCCAATTAGGTTCAGAGGTAATCTGTGCCATTTTTTTAAAAGTAAGGTAGTAGATTTGATTAATGCTTTGTAGTTTATATTATTAATTTCCTGGATTTTAGCCGTTAGTTTTACACCTAAATATGTAGCGCTCTTACAGATTTCAGGAACGACCGCGTTTGGGGTATAGTTAGCAATAACCTGAGTCTTTTGTACATTAAGTTTATACCCTGAGATATTCCCAAATTTCCCAGCCTCAGAAACAATACTTTTGAGTGCCATCACAATATCTTGTGTATAAATAGCGATATCATCGGCATATGCTGTTATTTTCAGTGTTTTTAAGCCAGAACTAAAAGGTACAATTTGGTCTTGGGACTGTAAAGCAGATAAAAAACGTTCTAGTGAAAGAGCAAACAAAAGGGGTGAGAGGGGGCAGCCTTGACGGGTGCCACGGCATATTTGAAAGTCAGGGGAGATCAAGCCCGCGTAACAGACATAAGCAGTAGGGTTGTCGTAGAGGGCCTGTATACCCCGCAAAAATTGGCCCCCAAACCCCATTTTGGATAGGACGCACCATAGATAGTCCCATCCCACTCGGTCAAATGCCTTCTCGGCGTCTAAAAGTATCATGCCGAGTGGGGTGGTCTCTATCTCTGCTACGTCAAATGCCGTTATGGCCATATTTACGTGCATAGTGGTGTCTCGACCGGATATAAACCCATGTTGCTGTGGATTGATGATCTTAAGTAGTATAGGGGATAATCTTATAGCCAGTATTTTGGCAAAGATTTTTGCGTCAACGTTTATAAGAGATATGGGTCGGTATGACCCTCTCTCCTCCTTAGGTTTATCTTTCTTCAAGAAGAAAATTATTTTCGCCCTATTCCATGATTTAGGGGTTTTGCCATTAAGACCAACAGATTGCAGTACCTTCAGGAATAGGGGTTCCAGCTCAGCTAAACACACTTTATATAGCTCTAATGGTATTGAGTCTTCCCCTGCCGCTTTCCCAACAGGTAGGAGGGCTATGGCTTGATGTAGTTCAGCCATTGTAATATTATTGGACAATAAATCTGTTCCGGTTGTGATCTGTGAGTTTGTTATGTGTTTGTCCAGATAGCACCGAATTGCGTCTGAATTAGGAATGCTTTCTGGGGTGTATAAATTCTTACAGTAGTCAGCGAATTGTCCTACTATATCCTGAGGTTGGTTATAGCTTTTATGGTCGCTCCCCCGTATACTGGTAATTATTGTACTAGCTCTATCTTCCGCAACCTTATAGGCCAGAATTTTGCCAATTTTATCGCCACCCTCGTATTGTGCAATTTTGAATTTGTGGATCTTAGTACTGCGCTTCTGTATAAGCTTGGTCTTAGTTTCATTTTTTAGAAGTCCGAGTTTGAGGCCTATTTCAGTTGTTGTTGATAGTTTTAGTCGGAGTGCGGAAGCGAGTAGTTCCTCTTGTTTAGTTATGCTGGTTATAAGCAGAGAGTTAGCCTTTCTGCGTTCCGTATTTTGTCTGATCGTGTAAGCTTGGGTGAATCCCCTGATACTAGCTTTACAAGCATCCCAGACGATGCCACAAGCTGTGGAGTCTATGTTGATATCCATAAAATCTATAAGGTGAGATTTAAGCTGCATCACATACTGTGGGTCTGTAGTCAAGTATCTAGGGAAAGAGAATGGTCTAGGCGGAGTCCTAGTGTGTGAGGTGCTTATTGTAAGAATTAATGGATTATGATCTGAGGAGATTCGAGGGCATAGAACCAGATTAGAGCTCTTCAATAGATTATCCCCTATTAATACCATATCTAATCTTGAACATAGTTTATGGGGTGCGGAGTAATAAGTATAACCCGGTTGGTTTGGATATAAGTATCGCCAGGCATCTTTAATGTTATGGATGCGGCAGAGATCTAAAATGGATAATCTGGTTTTACGCATCCTTTGAAAGCTACCAGATCTGGTTGTGTCAATTTTATAGTCCATGATACAATTAAAATCTCCCATAACAATGAGCTCTCCCTCCCAGCCCAGGAGTGTGGTGTTCAGCTGGTCGAAAATCTTCGGTTCATCTGTGTTTGAGCCATAAATTACACAAAAAACATATTTATAGCTCTCAAAATTAATCTGAGCAATCGCCCATCTGCCCTCTTTGTCGCAGAGGGTCTGTAGTGTTTCAATCTTGAACCGTTTATCCTTAAGAATGACCACACCTCTTGTTGGTTGTGTAAAATTCAATCCTATCAAAGTGTCATAGCCCAGTTGATTCATTAATTTGCTATCTTTGCCCGCTATGTGTGTTTCAGTAAGGAGAGCGATATGAGGGTTATGTAGTTTTAATTCTTCTGTAATCAAAAGCCTTTTATTTTTGCTATTCAAACCGGAAACATTCCAGGTTATACATTTTATATCATACATTATAATAAGTAGAGAGCACAGCCTTAACCCCAGTTCCGAAAACCCTGATGCAGTTCCTATTATTTGCCCCTAAGGTAATAATAATAAATGTAGAAAATAAGATAAGAGAAAAAAAGAAAAGAGAGAGTTGAGCTGATATAATCTCTAGTAGCTCGTTAAACTCGTCCCTGTCTGCCTGTAAGTTTTTTAAGATGATTTTACCCCACCCCCAAACCCCCCCACCCCTCCCCTCCCTGGTTCCAACCCCAGCAGGGGCAGAACCGCCCTTAGAAGACAGCTGCCGTTGGAAGGGCAGCTTCCTGTGGCATATCACCCCAGGGCCCCAATCCACCCAATCATCCCTCCCTCACCAAAATATATAAAAAAAGAAAAGCCTAAAGTGTAAAATGAGATAGAAGATAGAGGACAAGAGGATAAGGGATCCTCTAAATAAGTACGGTTTTCGTAAATTCATAGGTTCAATTGTTCATAGGACGTGCTAAATTGACCAGTTTTGCAATAATTAGCTCAGACCCTAATGTGCCATCATTTTTCTGTCTGATTCCTGCCTTCATTCAGACTAGAAATAAATGCTTCAACTGCTTTGACTTCGTTAAAGAAGTATATGCGTCCATTTTTGATAACTTTCAGGCGGGCAGGTTCCTGTAAGAAAGCCTGGCCCCCATTAGATTTGATTGGATCGATAAATCTACGGAGCATCCAGCGTCGGTCCATAGTTTCTTTACTTAGATCGGAGCGGGCGAAGATTGAAAAATCCCCTATAGCAATAGGGGTATTAGGACGAGCTCTCTGCCATACTGCTTGGCGAAGTAGGAAATTACCAAAGAACAACAGAAAGGGACGTGGAAATTGGCTTGCTCTGTTTTTCATCACCAGTGGTAAACGGTGAGCGCGTTGTATTTGTGAGTCCCAGTCCCAGTCTGCCAAGTCCGGAAAAGCCTTCTGAAGTAGCCCCACTACGTAAGCCCTGGGGTCGGAACCCTCGGACCCTTCTGGAACCCCAAACAGTCTTAGATTGGAACGTCTCTGTCGGTTTTCCAAATCTTCGATCTTCTGTTGAAGAGTGGATAGCAGATCATCATGCTTTTCTACTTTAGCGGTCATTTGAGTGTTAGCCTCTTCAATCTCAACCACTCGTTGTTGCAGCTCGGTAACATCTTGACAGATCCCTCCAATTTTAGAAGTGAGTTCTTGTAGCGAGTTTTGTACTTTACTGTTATCTTCCCTCAGTTGAGTATGGTGTTCTTGGGCTACCTTGCGTTGATCGTTCAGAATCTGCAGTATTAAATCTATTGAAGAGTGATCCGCTATCTCATCCCCAGCTCCCTCATCCCCAACTCCCTCTTTAGTGATAAGTAAATGTGGGTGTTCGCTTTGAGGGGGTAGGGAGAGTGGCGTTTGTATAGTGGTGCCCACTTTAGGTTGTGGAGAGATATAGCTTGATGATGATACAGGAGCTATGTTAGCATTGGCATTAGACAATGAATTTGCATCAGCTCGGCTTAGAGAATAGTCTAAATGGCCGAGACGGGCTTGAGTCGGAGACAGTTCTTGTTCGTTTGAGCCAACTATTGCCGAGTTGATTTGAGCGGTGGTAACACTGGCGGAGCTCGAGGTGGGAGAAGGTTCTACCTGTTCTGAAGAATCGTTCGGGCTGGCACCTGACAGTCTCAGCGTCATATTTTTGACCAGCCCCCTTGTTTCAATCCATTTTCTTAGTGGGCTTTTATCTACTTGCATTTTCTTTATATTTTTAACAGGCTGAGATATAGTGGCAGTAGTCTTGCCTCCTCTTCTGGATTTTGCCTTGCTTCTTAGTTTGCGACCTCTATTTGCTCGCGGCTTAGCCCTGCCATCTGTGCCACCTGTGCCATGATCCTTCCTATGCGCCTCCCCGAACTCATCCTCTTCCTCAGTATGTGCGGATAGCTCTTCAGACATTTCTTGCTCGCTGACTTCAGCATAGTCGTTATGCTCCGAGATCCCTATCCCTGCAATAGCATCAGTAGCTTCAATGGTTGTCTTAGGGTCCGCTAGAGATCCTACACTACCGGGATCCTGTATATCCTGTATATCATCAGCACGGCCTCTGAGACTCGTCATACCGGTAGAGGGATCAGACACCAGGTCCTCCAAACCCCCCACTTTTTCGTCTCTGGAGTGCTCCAATGCCTGCATCTGTATCTGTATCTGTTCTGTTGTGGAAAGAACAGGGGCCGGGTCGATAGCAATCCCAGTGACAGTATCAGCATCAGAGTTAGTAGAATTAGTAGGACGAAACAGTATGGCCCCCCCTGGAGCTTGAAGGGGTACAGGATCAATAGCATTATTCGTTTCACCCCCCATCGCCTCACTCTCGCTGGTCAGAGTCATATCCGTCCCTTTACCCGTTCTACTAGGGGGGCACTTAGGATGTGAGGCTACAATCAAAGTGGGTGGCTTCAGTACCTGTTTACGATTGTTCTCTCCCGTCTGCTCTGCTGACAAAGACGGGGCAGGCTTCAGCAATATGGGCAGCAGCGTTTCTTTTTTCGCGCTCTCCAACTCCAACTCCACGGCGTTGTGCTCGTCCCCCGCTGATCTGGAGGTTCTTTCGGCCCCAGCGGCATCGGCGTCGGCGTCGGCCAGAGAGATCAGAGAGATCGATGACAGCCCAGCCGAGACCAAAGCAGCCGCGCGCGGCTTGATAGACGCACGTACCGTAGCGGCCGTGGGGGCCGCGAGTCCAGCTTCTTGCAATCTTCCTTCAATTTGTTTGTGGTTGCGGGTCACACGATGTAGTTTCTTGGGAGACATTATCCCAAGCTGCCGGATAGAGTTGGGGAGAGACCGGAGATATGAGCCGAGCCGGCCAAGTTTGGTGCTCCCTCGAAGACTCCGCAGAGTGCGACCGAAGAGCCAGGCAGTGCTTGAGAGCTCCAGCATCGGCGATAATGATAATGGTGCGCCGGTCGAGTCAGCTCAGAAAGGCCAAACACCAGGTACCCGCTCTTACGTTTTTTCGGGGGGTCGTGCAAGCAGTTTAGCTCCTCAGCCCATCAGCATAGTGTATCGTTTCGTTTTGCCTTTGGGTGCCTTTGGGTGGGGAGATAGTGGATAGTGGATGAAGCCCCGGGTGAGCAGCTCAGTGCGGACCCAGCTCCGCCATCTTGGATGTCAGTAACTCATCAATTATTTGAATGCAGAACAATGTCATAGATTCACCGCAGTACAGCGATCGGGGCCTAAATCCATAGTTTTTTTGCTCACCATGCCATTCCAGTTTGGACCCAGCCATATGCAAATCAGTCCTGATCCTGGGCCCAATGGGAACAGTCCTACAGCAAACAAATGATGGACGGAATGCTGACAATGCGAACATTCTCCCCCAGTCAAAAGATCTGAGTTAAATCCATCGTTCTTTTGCCCACTACGCCACCCCAGTTTGGACCCAGCCATATGCAAATCAGTCTTGATCCTGTGCCCCATGGGAACAGTTCAGACCGAACTGCCAGGCCAGGTCCTCCATGGACCAGAAACAAGCATCCTGGGACCGGTTTCAGGGTATGTCACCCTTCTTCAGCCAGGCAAGCTTGAATCCAGTGGCACAGTGAGCAAGGGACCCACGTCTGTGCATACTCATCCCACTTAGGGCGAATAGTGTAACTGCAACAAATGATGGACGGAATGCTGAATGGTTCAACCATTTCAAGGGATCTGGGTTAAATCCATTGTTCAAGCTATCCTGGTTGATGAGGGCCCTAGGATGCTTGTTTCCAGCCCAGGGAGGACCTGGCCTGGCAGTTCGGGCTATTCCCATTGCAATAAGAACAATTGATGGACAGAATGCAGAACAATGTCATACATTCACCCCAGTACAGAGATCTGGGCCTAAATTCATCGTTTTTTTGCTGGAAGGGGGCCTAGAGACTCAGTTAAAACTGTGGTGCTACTCACAGGGTACAGTGGGTGCACTTGGGTAGAGGGGGTCGGGCTGTCACTGAAACACAGCATAACATATCTACAGAGAGCCTCACACTGTGGGACTGCCTTGCCCCCCCGCCCCCCCGACACATACCATTCTGCTGTCCCTCCAGCGTCAGGATTGCCCCTTGGTGTCGGGGCTGTAGTTGGGCATGGGCTGTTCCCTCCAGATGGTGCGCACTACCGTTGCAAATAACCTGGTCAGGACTGAAACAAAAGGTGCTGGGCCCCTGCAATAAGTCCACATTGGTGCAAGTATTATTGGAAGCACCGAGGGGCAACCAGAGATATGGGAAAAACAGACAAGGCGCAGCCCAGGCTAACTTTCAAATAACGAAAGACCACTGGGACGCACAAAGATGACGTTCCTTCCCCTCCTGCTAATCAAATCAGTAATGACACGGATCCAGGGGAGAATATTCGCCATATATTAGCGGCTATGTAACAAAGCCTGACATCCATAGATAGTAAAATTGATTCTTTATCATTTTGAATGGACAGGTTGTCAGAACGCGTGGACAAGCACGCTGAAAGATTGGACATGGCACAGCGCTACATATCTGATACAGAAGATGCACAGACATCATTGGGGGCAGCGCAAAAACAAATGGAAAAAACCCTGGGGGCATTGTGCGACATGACGGAGGATTTGGAAGCATGCTCCCGGCGCAACAACGTATGAATTCTGGGTCTACCCGAATCCACAGCGACAGGAAATATGGAAACGTTTACTGAGCAGCTCCTGGTGTCGCTTTTGGGTCACGAAACATCTCATCTACTTTCATAGTGGAGCATGCACACCGGTCGCTGGCCCCCAGACCTCCTCCGGGGGCTCCTCCAAGGCCCATAGTGGCGAGATTACTAAACTATAGGGACAGAGACTTGGTGCTTCATAGTGCTCGGAAATTGCGTGTACTGCCATACGAAGGCTCTGAGCTGGCCCTTTAGCCAGATTTCACATCTCAAGTGCAAGAGGCGCGCAGGCAGTTTGCACCTGCGAAAAGGAAACTCAGAGAACTACAGAATGACCATAAAATGCTGTACCTGGCCAGATTAAGAGTGACAATTAACGGGAAAAATAAACTCTATTCAGACACGCAAGCGTTACAAGAAGAATTAAATCAGTTGGATAAGGAGCGCAGAAAGTGCCAGCCGCAGAAATCTGCCGAAGGGGGAGATGCTGTGCAAGAATCCACGAAATAACCAGCAGTTAATAGCAGTACTTTTCTGGACGTTTTGTGTGCCGCAGCTACTTACCGGAGGATGTAATCAAAATGCATAAATGTCTTTATTTGAGCTAGACTGATCAATAGGTCAGATAAGTAAACTGCACCGGTACAATCAGAACGTACAGGTATATAGTTCTAATTACTAGCGGACTGCAGCTCATGACAGAAGTTGAGGTAGTATCAGGAATTCTGTATTGGATTGTATAGCAAAATTAAGGCGGACGGAAGCCATCTTTGGGCATAGTTAGTTGGGCAGCCACCAGCCCTAAGGTGTAAGACACATTGGGAACCACGTTTGTTATTGTTGGGTAGGGTGGGATGCTATTAGTTAAGCCTAGCCTGGCATTTCAAACCAGACTGTCGCGTGGGTGGGGGTGGGGGGATAGTCATAGTTTACATGGGGGGTGGGGGGTAGTCATAGTTTACATGTCAGCAAGCAACACAGGCTTAAATGTTCTGGTGATGTATGGCTCTTACGCTATGTAGTGTAGAAGATGTAATTTAATAATGTTTAAAAGGAAACAATGCAAGCAGAGCGCAGCAACAGAGATAAACTCATATTAAAATTCATGTCATGGAATGTAAGGGGTTAAACTATCAAAGGAAAGGGCGGAAAGTAGTAGCGTACTTGCAAAGACATCACGTAGACGTAGCAATCTTACAGGAAACTCACCTACCCCCAGGGTCAAAGGTATTGTCAGCGCACAGTTGGAAGCGCACCTGTATAGCCGCGGGGCTTACCTCACACTCCAGAGGAGTACTGATCTGGACGCATAGGAATGCCGGATTGCATCTGCACGAAATTGAAGTAGACACTCAGGGCAGATTTGTAATTGCGAAATGCAGGAAAGACAATCTACATATCCTATTAGTAGGTATTTATGGGCCAAATAATGATGACCCCCAATTCTACTATACTTTACATAAGAAACTTGCACAATATTCACACATGCTGCAACTTTGGGGGGGAGACTTAAACTGCATACAGGACCCAGATCTTGACAGGTCACAGGGACCGCCGAGGCGTCCATGCAGAGCAGCCAGAGCAAATATGGACATCGCGACAGCAGAGGGACTGGTAGATGTCTGGCGCAGCCGCTCTCCGTTATGCAGAGAATACACACATTATTCTTTACAGTATGATACACATACCAGGATAGATTACTAGTATGCCACAAAGGAGTTGTTAACACAAGTAGAGGAATGTACACATTTGGCGCGCACCCTATCTGACCATTCCCTGGTGGTTCTGACCTTGGCTCTTGGTGGAGCCCGGCACGCAGTGTTTAATTGGTGTTTTCCACAATATTCGTTACTGGACCAAGTTTTCCATAATGAGCTAGGAGTAGCAATAGACGAGCTCTTTATAACTAACGTAGGTAGTGTCCCCCAGATGTGTACCATTAGGGAAACATTTAAGGTGTATATTAAAGGTATGGCTATTTCGAAGCACGCTGGTGTACTAAAGTCAATTAGAGCAAAGAAAAAGGGGAGGAACCCTATCTTAGTGATACTCGGGATGGGGTGACAACAGGAAACAGAAAAAGTCCCTAATCAAATGATCCGGATCATGTGTTGAGCCCAAGGACTGTAGCAATTTAACAATTTTCCATACATACACACACAATGTATTTAAACAAAAACAATGAATAAAATCAATAAAATTTAAATTTCTAATTTATTTCAATAGAAAAAAAATTATTTTCTTTTTTTTTAAACTGAACATCAGTATAGTATACAGAGATAAACACAATACATGAAATACAACAATCATAAGGAAAACTACATTTAAAAAGTCACACTTTCATGTATTGTGTTTATCTCTGTATACTATACTGATGTTCAGTTTTTTTAAAAAGAAAAGAAAAAAATGTCTATTGAAATAAATTAGAAATTTGAATTTTATTGATTTTATTCATTGTTTTTGTTTAAATACATTGTGCGTGTATGTATGGAAAATTGTTAAATTGCTACAGTCCTTGGGCTCAACACATGATCCGGATCATTTGATTAGGGACTTTTTCTGTTTCCTAAAGTCAATTAGAACACAACTGGTTACGGTAGAAGCCAACCTAAAAACTCTAGAGAAGCAATTCCAAGAAACAGGTGACGCACAATTATTAGCACACATTAGGTCACAAATAGACATATTTAACGACTTGGCAGCCGGGTCAAGCACTTAGGGAAATATGCCACAGCCAGAATATACGACGAGGGTGACAGGCCCAGCTCAGTGTTAGCTAAACTAGCACGCCCTCCTAGAGATGCGAATGAAATGGCACAAATTTCTGATGATGTGGGCAACATAGTCAGCAGTACACCCGAAATAGTCGAGATGTTCAAAGAATATTCCCAAAAATTATACACCACACGTGAACCGAACACTGCTGAGGAGTACCTAGCTCATATAGCGATGAAGTGGCTTGACAACTCAGACAGGGAAAGATTACTGGCCCCGCTCCGCCCCACAAATATAGCGGCAGCCCTTAAGAGCATGCCTAATGAAAATGCCCCGGGATCAGATGGCTTGACCGTGGCATTTTATAAGGCCTATCAGGATCGACTACTGCCATATCTTATGGCCCTATTTGAAGAAATGGCGAAGAATAGCCATATCCCCCCTCTATGTGTGAGGCCACTCTTATTACTCGACTCAAGCCGAGGAAGTCTCCGGAACATTGTTCCTCTCACAGGCCCCTCTCATTACTCAATACAGATGCAAAACGTTATGCAAAAATGTTCTCTAACAGACAGGCCCCACTGCTGCCAAAGTTGATAGGACAAGAGCAAACTGGATTTGTGCCCGGCCGCTTGCTTGCTTGTAACCTACAAACCCTTTTTGCTACAATCGCGCGCATTGATCCACAGATTAAAGCGGCGGCCCTTTTTATTGATATAGAAAAAGCCTTCGACTCCGTCGAGTGGCGGTTTCTGTATGCTGCTCTCCAAAAGGTTGGGGTTGGAGATATTTTTTTACAACTAATCCAAGTGCTATATAAAGACCCTACCGTGCACATTAGAATAAACGGGCACATTTCAGTGCATATAACAATAATACGTGGTACCAGGCAGGGGTGCCCACTGTCGCCACTATTGTATGCCCTGTTTGCAGATACATTAGCCTGCGCCATGCGTGAGTTTCACGGTCATATAGGCATTCGGTCCCCACAGCATAATCTGGTTATAGCGGCGTATACAGACAACACTTTGCTTTACATCCGCAACCCAGAGCAAAACCTAAACTCAATGCTACAAGAAGTCACACTGTTGGGACAGCACTCTTGATTGAAAATCAATTGGCATAAGTCCCTTCTGTTCCCTTTAACCAGCATCACCATCCCCGCCCAGACAGACTATCAAATAGAGTGGACCATGGAACCAGTGCAGTATCTGGGGGATTCAGGTCAATCAATCAATCAATCAATCAATCAATCAATCAATCAGAGCATTTATAGAGCACGCTACTCACCCGTGCGGGTCTCAAGGTGCTGAGGGGGTGGGGGGGGGGTGGGAGCCGCTACTGCGTGAAGAGCCAGGTCTTGAGGTGTTTCCTGAAGGTGAGATGGTCCTGGGTCATTCGTAGGTGTGCGGGGAGGGAGATCCATGTCTTGGCTGCCAGGTAGGAGAACGATCTTCCTCCGGCGGTGGTTCTGTGAATCCGTGGGACGTTGGCGAGGGCGAGGCTGACAGACCCTGAAATTATAATACGTGACAACTACGGACGTGCAATACAAAAACTGAAAGAACCCATAGAAAAATGGATCAAACTCCCACTATCACTAACTGGCCGCTATAGTGTTTCCCCGTTTTTTAATTTTGTTCAACAACATTCCAATCACGCTACCTAGAACACTCTTTCAGACCCTCTGTTCATTAATGATACACCTCAGATGGGCTGTCAAACAGCCCCAGATCAAATGGGAGACATTAACGAAACCCTACTCAGAGGGAGGCCTCAATGCCCCTGATTTAGAAGGGTACTATAGGGCAGCGCAGATATTACATTCCTACTATTGGCTTCACGGTCCCAAACTCAGTCAATCCACATCCATTACTGGGCGTGTTGACGTGGGGGGCTCGCGTGTCCACAGGGACCATAGATCCGACAGGTTGTACGAGCGCCCAAATGAAAAAGATTGCACTATCCCAGCACCTCACACTAATATACTCACCTGTGTGGCCCATAGAACGGTGTGACTGGTTCCCTCTGTGCAAAGACAAAGGGGGGTTGAAATCCCTTCATAAGCTACAACTTGACTGTATGGGTGATCTATTTCATGACGGGGTGGTGAAAGCCTGGGAGCAGCTACAAGAGCAGATAACGCATTCAACGACTCTGGATGCTTATCATTTTCATAGAGCACGACGGGCGCTCCGTGCTGTAGTGGGGGTGACATGGCGGGCCGCAAGAGATGAAGGCACTCACATATTTGGTGACTGCCAACTCTCTTAAGAATGGCATTACTACACTTTATGCACTTAGCAGAGCCAAGGCTACACCTACAATGCACAAATCACAAATAGAATGGCAAGAAGAGCATGGGGTCGAGATCACTGTAGCTCAATGGGCAATATGCTTTGCGAACACTAGGTCCATATCACAGAACAGGCACCACAGGTTAATACATTATAAATATCTCCATAGAGCGTACTACACCCCTTCCCGTCTACTAAAGTATGGGCTGACAGAAAACGACAGATGTCCTAGATGCAGGGCTGGGGGCGCGGGGATCTTGCACTTGTCATGGGAATGTCCCAGAATAGGAGAGTTCTGGAAGAGGGTATACCCAGCGTTAAAGAAAATGTTGGAGCTCCCTGTCCCAGAAACTCCACTTGTTGCACTCCTGGGTTACAACAGAGACAGACATCAAGAAAGCAGGAGGTAAACTGGCAGCCATAGGACTTCTATTAGCGAAGCGAAGAATAGCCAAGCGCTGGATGCGTGGTTTGCTTCCTAAGATATCAGAATGGTATACAGACTTGGCTTTTTGCTCCATGCAATCAGACAACTACAATGCCGTACTTCCTAAAAAATGCAGATCCAAAGACATATGCGAGGGGCCCTTACAGGTCGTTCATGCTACAAAATTACGATGTTGTGTCAGAACAGGACAGAGAGGGAGTGGGATGAGGTTTCACAAACTGTATAAATATAGAGGAAGCATACTAATTAAAGAGATGGTTTTATAGATGTGCTTTTGCCCCTTTGATATCGAAACACATATAATATCAATGTACAAATGTTTAGATGTGGCACGCTGGTGTTGTTATACAGTAGTAATCAGCAAAACTATACATGCACTTGCAATGTTGATGCTCTATATTTGAACTGTGATGCTTGTCTGACTGTATATAAGAAAAAGCGAATAAACAAAAGTTAAAAAAAAAAAAAAGGATTGGCGAAACAGCATAACACTGGAAAACCAGACCACTTACAAGAACACCATGACTGAATACCACCAACTCATCAGGTCAACCAAACAAACTTTCATCCCGAAAAAGATCTCCACCAATGCGGGCAACTCAGAGGAACTCTTCAGCATCATCCAAGAATTCACCAAACACCCCAGCAAAGCCTCAGACATCACCCTTTCCCAGGACCTCTGCTACAAGCTCAGCTCCTATTTCCACCTGAAAATCAAGGCCCTCTACGAAAAATTCAACAAGCAAACTCCAGACTCTGAAAACACTCCCCCCTCCAACACCACCAGCCGACCCATCATCTCCGCCTAGACACCAGCCACCACTGAAGACACCGAATCAACCATGAAAAGCATCCACTCAGGAGCACCTATGGACCCCTGCCCCCGCACATCTTCCACAAAGCCGCCGCCTCCATCGCGCCAGAACTACGACGCACCATCAACACCACCTTCACAACCAGTACTTTCCCCGATGACTAAAAATGCGCGGAAGTCAAGCCTCTGTTCAAGAAACCCTCTGCAGACCCCGCGGACCTCAAGAACTACTGACCCATCTCCCTCCTTCCCTTCGTGGCCAAGGTCACCGAGAAGACCGTCAACGCCCAACTAACGAAGTTCATTAAAGAGAACTCCATCCTCGACCCCTCCTAATCTGGATTCCGAAGCAACCACAGCACCGAGACCGCCCTACTCGCCACCACAGATGACATCCGCACCCTCCTCGACCAAGGCCACACGCGGCCCTGATCCTACTCGAACTCTCCACTGCCTTCGACACCGTCTCCCACCACACACTCGCCGCTAGACTCCATGATTCCGGCACGTGGGGTACCGCCTTCGATTGGCTCTGCTCCTTCCTTATCAGCAGGACCCAAAGAATCAGACTGCCACCCTTCCTCTCTGAACCCACAGACATCAACTGCGGAGTGCCTCAGGGATCGTCACTAAGCCCCACGCTCTTCAACATCTACATGACCCCCCTCACCACCATCGTCAGACAACACAGACTCAACATAGTCTCCTACGCTGACAACACACAACTCATCCTCTCCCTCACCTAGGACTTCATCAGCACCAGGCTCAGCTTTCAGGAAGTAAAGAAGGATTTCACAACCTGGATGAGCAACAGCTGCCTGAAGCTCAACTCAGAAAAGACAGAGGTCCTCATTCTTGGACCCTCCCCGAATTCCAGGGACACAACCTGGTGGCCCACCACCCTCTGCAGCCCACCCACCCCCACCGACCACGCCTGGAACCTCGGCATCGTACTCAGATCTTCCCTCTCCATGACCCGACAAGTCAACGCCCTCGCCTTCAACTGCTTCAACACCCTCCACATCCTCTGCGAGAGCTTCAAATGGATCCCCCCAAATCAAGAAAACCCATCACCCACGCACTCATAACCAGCAGACTCGACTACGAAAACGCCCTCTATACCGGAATCAACAAGTCGCTGCTCCGCAAACTTCAGACCATTCAGAAGGACCGCAGCCAGACTCGTCCTCGGAGTCCCTCGACCGGATCACATCACCCAACACCTACGAGACCTCCACTGGCTCCCCGTCGAGAAAAGAATAACATTCAAGCTGCTCACCCACGCCTACAAATGCCTCCACAATACCGGACTCCAAAACCTCAACAAGAGAATTTTCTTCCACGCACCCAAGAGAAACCTCAGATCCCCCAAAACCCTATGCATCCGCAGAGCCAGAACGGGCGGAAGGGCTTTCTCCTACATCATGGCTAAGACCTGGAACGAGCTCCCAATTGACATTAGACGCGCCCCCTCTCTGAACATCTTCAGGAAGATGCTCAAGACCTGGCTCTTCGACTTTGACTGAACAGAGCCGCTCACCCCAGACTAGCGCCATGAGACCCTCGAGGGTAAGTAGCGTGCTTACAATTCCCTGATTGGTTGATTGATCCAAAGCTATCATCAGCACCATGCTGTGGCTGCGAGAACCCCTTCTTAGTTCAGTTTTATAGCTGCCCAGAGCCCTCCTCAGCATAGTGGTTTCCTCCTCAGAGATCTCTCCATCCATAGTGCTCTGGCCACACATTAGAGCGCCACACAGTGCAGCACTATGGCCGCCCAGTGCTCTCCTCGCCGTAGTGCTGTGGCCACAAGAAGCCTTCCTTAGCACAGCAAGGTGTTGATGTTACCACCAGCTCTCCTCATATCAGTGCTTAATTTGAGCAGGAGGTTTCCGGTGCTCGACACCGCCACTTAATTTTCAACACAGCCCCTATGACAGCCTGCCACATGTTGGAGCTGCTCTTCTAATTTAGAGAAGAGCAGAACAACGGTTGTTTATGAATACAATATACATTAAAAATTATTAATACCTGCCTTCCCAGTCATTCCTTTTGCTTTGAGGACCTGGAATAATCTGAGCTGTCTAACCTGCAGGTGAGAGAGATGGTTAGTAGTTGTTTTGGTTCCACCATTGGCAGCGATGACAGGGGCAATGGGCGGTGCAAGCTGCAGTGGCCTCCCGGTCAGGGCCCTGGCACTTATTATTTTACAAGTTAAGCTCTGCCTCATACAATGCTGTGCATGCTCAGAGCCCTCCTCGGCTCAGTGCTGCTGCTGTCCAGAGCTCACCTCAGCCTAGTGCTGTGTCCCACTTGTGCAATCCTCAACAGAGTGCTGTGACCACCCACTGCCCTCCACAGTACTGTGCTGTGGCCACCCACTGCCCTCCAGGAGCAGGGCCTTATTAACCCAGTGCCCTGCCCACCCAGTGCCCTTCACAGCGCAGTGCTGTGGCCGCCTAGGTTCCTCCCAAGTCTGAACCGAGTGCTGTGGCGATCCATCCAGAGCCCTCCTTGGCGCAGGGCTGTGGCTCCCCAGACCCATCCACGGTGCAGCGTAAGCAGCTCACTGTAACTGAGGCTACTACAATCTACTCCCAAGGTTGAGACCTGATCACTTCACGCCGCACCGAACTTCACACACCAGTGACAGTGCGTCATTTACGGCACACGGGCGCTCGGCGACCTCAGTGCCAGCTCCCACACCACCACCGCCCGGCCGCATCTCTCCCAAGGCCTCTGGTGACCGCCCAGGGCTGGGCAGGGCCTTGGCCGCCTTTCATCCTCTGCCAGCCCCACACTCGAAGTTCCACATTGCAACACCACAGTCCAGAGTAAGAAGATATCAGGTCGACTTTGGACCCTTCCTTCCTCCTTCTCCCAGGTGAAGAGTTCCCAGTCTTGCCGTCCACGAGCACCCAAGATGTCGATCGAGTTCGCGCCCCTCTCTACCCCCTTGGAACGGAGGCTGCAGACCGCCGCCGTGATCCAGTGGGTGTACTCCTTCCTGGCCCTGGGTAAGCACCTTTCCGTGGCGCACGTGCCTGAGGCGCTTCAGGGCTCTGCGTGACGTGGGGTCTGTGGTATCCGGGCAGCGCGTGGCAGTGCAAAGGCTGCTGGGCCCGCTTACCTTGCCTCTACTTTCCTAGCACAGGTCATTTAAGAGGAGGTAATATAATGCAAGCGTAGAGTCGTTGCTATATTTTCGTGTAAAAGATGCATCCTACTGTAAACAGCCGCAGGTCTATTTTATGATGTTTGCTGGCAGGGTATTTTTTTTAATGAGGATTTACTAACTCACGCTAATACCGATTGTGTGGCTTTGCGTGTCTTTGTAAAAAAAAAAAAGTAACACAAAGTAGCCATACCTCTGCCTTGCATTATCTGGCGTCCTGTAAGCGTTGCATGAGTGGTGCATGGGCGTTCCTGTGCATACACCCATGTATTTTGGTGCAAACCCATGTTTATGTTTCATGGTCATTCTGTTGCACAGCAATGTGTATGTTTCCTGATATAGGCCAGAAGTGGCTACAGTGGGGGGAAAAGGTCTGTCTTCTAAGGTGAGACGCAATAGGCCTGATGTGGTACCCCTATTTGTAAGCCAGGGATGTGCAATTTTCACACTGCTCAGATTGTAAATTGGAAAAACAACTTGTGATCTGGCTTATGTATTAATAGGTTGCATCGCAAAGTGTCCATTTGCAGCAGGTCTAATGAATGTTAATAAGACAGGTCACTATTTGCTTTGTTGGGAAGGCGGGGAGAGAGGCCCACAAGAGGCAGCAGACCTCCGTCACTGCATTTGCATTCCCAAGCTGGCGACTGTTTTTAGGTCAGAGCCTACCGGACGCTAAAGACATCTTGAGGACATTCGGAAGGCTTTCCTGTGAATGCATTCCGCCCATTGCTTACCATTAGCTGTGTGGTTTGTAAATCACATTTGCATGCTTTCGATTTGTTCTAGGCTGGCTAGCTTGAGTTCCTCCCTTTTCTTGTCAGATACTGATTTATTGTATTCTTCCACTGGTACTGGATTTCTGTAAACAGGCCTTTAAATCTTCTTCTTATCTTGTCACATTTGGTGTGCATTCAAAAACAAAGGTCAAATGTCAGGCTCTGTCTTCAGAGGGAGCTTGGTGTTCACTTTTCCTTCTTTGACTTCAAAGTGAGAGAATTTATGTGACCATCCTGCTGGCTGCTTAGTGGTGGAAATATATTTTAATACGATCAAAACAAATCAACACATTAGGTGATGACATTTTCACACATTATCGTTTGTGCACTGTACGCGTTTATCAGTAAAACTATGTCTGTGCACATGTAATGCTCACTTCAATTGAATATTTGTTGTCTGTAATGGCAGTGCTCTACCACACCATGCATACTACACTTTACCCCACTCCACTCTACTTTGCACCTCTCCACGCCACTGCACTCTACTCAGCACCACTCCACACTTCGCCACTTCATACTTCGTCACTGCACTCTACTCTGCACCAATCCACTTTATGCCACTTCACTCAACGCTGCTGTACTCTACACAACTTCAGTCTTTGCCAATGCACTCTACTCCACAATAATCTACTGTGCATCACTGCATTCTTTCCCACTGCACTCTACACCAATCCACTCAAAGCCACTCTAATCTACTCTGCACCACTGCACTCAATGACACTTTACTCTAATCTGAAACAATCTGCTCTACGTCACTGAACTCTATGCCCTTTTACTCAACTTTCTGCCTTTCCACTCTACGCTACTCCTCTTTATGCCACTCCTCTCTACACCACCCCACTATACACCACTGCAATCCCAAACCCAGGGCCCCTTCATTCATCCCCATTGCACTCTACGCCACTCAATTATATGCTGCTGCACTCTATGCTGCTGCACTCTACGCCACTTTACTCAAAACCAATACACTCCATGCCACTGCACTCTACAGCAATCTACTCTCCACCACTGCACTCTACCCCACTGTAGTCTACTCTGCAATGCTCTACAGCACTGCACTTTATGCTACTTTACTCTGCACCACACTATGCCACTGCACTCTACCCTACTGCACTCTAGGAAACTCTATTCTACACCACTTCACTCTACACCTCTCTACTCTGCACCACTCTACTCTATGCCAGTGCACACTAGCCCACTCTACTATGCACCATTGCACTCGACACCACTACACTCTACTCTGCACCACTCCTCTCTATGCCAGTGCACTCTACGCCACTATACTCTACACCACTCTACTCTGCATCACTCCTTGCATCTCTGATCTATTCTGTACATCTGCACTCTACGACACTGCACTTATGACACTGCACTCTGCAACACTCTACTCTGCAAGACTGCATTCTCTGCCACTGATCTCATCGACACTCTACTCTGCTTCACTGTACTCTACACCAGTGCACTCTGCGCCAGTGCACGCTTTGCCACTGCACTCTATGGCATTCTACTCTGCATCACTCCATGCCACTCTAATCTATTCTGCACCACTGCACTCTACACAACTCTGCTCTAAGCCACTGCACTCTACGCCACCCCCCTATACACCTCTGCAATCTACCTTGCACCACTCCACTCTACCCTGCACCCTTCCACGCCACTTCCCTCTACTCTGAAACAATCTGATCTACAAAATTTCCCTCTATGCCACTGCACTCTATGCCAGTCTACTCCACTCTACACCACACCACTCTACGCCATTATTCTTTATACCACTGCAATCTACCCTGCACCACTCTATATCACTGCACTCTACACCAAATGGACTCTACACCACTTTACTCAAAACCAATGCACTGTATGTCAATCTACCCTGCACCACTGTACTTTATGGCACTGCACTCTAGTCCACTCTACTCCACTGTATGACACTACACTCTACAACACTCCACAATACTCCATTCTGATGCTGTACTCCATTAATTCTGCTCCACCTCATGTCACTCCACTCTACAACACTCTATTCCACTGTATGACACTACTCCACTCTACGACGCTCTATGCAACCCCCTCTATGCCAGTCCATTCCACTTTGCTCCCTCTTTATTCTACCACACACTTCTGCACCTTAGTGCTCCACTCTACGCCACTCCACTCCACACCATTCCACTATGCTGTTTGACTCTATGACACTCTGCTCCATTCTTTGCCATTCGACTGTCCTACACTGCTCCACTCTACGCCACTCCACGCTACAACAATCTACTCTGCTCTACTTTAAAATACTCTTCTCCACTCTATGTACCACCCTCTATGCCACTCCTTTCAACTCTACTCCACTTTACACTCTTCCACTCCACAGCACTGTACTCCCTCCACAACATTCAACAACACCCTCCATCACTGTACTCTATGCCACTCCACTTCACTCCTCTCCACACCATGCCACTAAACTCGACTCTATTCTACTCTGCCCCACTCTGCTGCAGAACAGCAGCCATGCTAATGTACAACATGGCTAAAACATATTGGCATTGTCGATTAAAGGGACATGTGCATGAAAGAAAATAGTTTTCTGTTTGGGAAGACAATGGGGGAAGCAGACAGCGGCCCTCTGAACAACTGTCATCTCCCCACAGACCACTAACATGATTCCGAAAGATGCACCTGGCCCCCTGGTATAGCTTACATTTTGAAAATCGAACATCATCCTTTTTGAAATGTGGGTATCGAATCAGTGGTTTGCAGCTGTGGTCATGGTCCAATAATACATCCCTTTCAGAACTGACAAGAAGATGGGGCTTCCATATTCAGGCCCCCACCTAGTTGTGATACGGAAAGGGTCACAACAGCCCTTTTATTAGTTGAAAAGACAATTCTGATTCAAGAAATGGCTTTCAAAAATAGAAAAAACGTATTTTGTTGTGACAAACACTTGTTTTTAGGTCTCGCCTTGGCAGCACATGTGCGGTCTCTTCGAGACATGGTATTCAGTCCATGTGCTTTAAACACGCCCAGCACTTTCCATTGGCTCTTTCGTCTACCTTTACAAATTCCTTTGTTTTGTTGGTCAATAGCATACATTTGTCCCGCCTTTGAGCTGTTTTGTAGAGCCCTGGAGACTGCCACTGCTACATGGATCCTTCCTTCCTTTTACTATGGGCCTTATGTTTTGCTTCAGTGCATTACTTTATCTTTTGCTCTCTCCTCGCTGCTGCCCCTCACTCATCCCCCTCGTCTGTTGTGAGCAGAAATTAAGGGAGACGCTGCCTCTTCATTTCTTCAGCAGCGCAGGCCTGCTTCTTCATTTACTCTGCCAGTAGCATACATTCTTGTTTTATGTGCGTGCTGGATGCATTTCCGTGTTGTGTTTCCTGCTTGTGTTACACTATGGGTGTGTTCAGGGAATGTATTTTGTTAGATAAAGAGGAGATGCTTGTTTATAATCGGTGAGTTCTGTTAACATTTGTATCTTAGTGTAAGATTTTATTAATAAATTATCTAGTCTTGTACTAAACGTTCATTTTGCATCATTATTATAGCATGCAAATATACTTCACTTAAAGATAGCAGCCTAGTAGTTCACTAAAACGCAAAGTCTCATGAATATGCAAATAAAGCGAAAGGCTCACGTATGTGACTTAAAAAAGAAGATGCATTGGCAATCTTGGAAAAGAAGCTGGTGCGCGAAAGTTGTTCCCCGTGCAATTACGCTACTCATTGTGCATGAGAATCACAGAAAGGTGACCATGGGGAGTTTATTTAATTTTCGGATGCACTGAGAGTGCACGTCTCTGCAGTCTGTCTCCCTCAGGCCTCCCTCCTCTCACTGTCCTTGCTTTCAAACTTTCCCCCTCTGCTCTCCGTGGTATCAGCCCCCCCATCTCCAATGTTTTTCTGATTCTCCTCGCAGTATCTGCATTAGCCCACTGAGCTGATAGTGATATTGTGTTGTGCACAGATAATTCTGTTACACTGATGCGTCTTTTGTCTTTGATGTTCTCCCAGCCTGGTGGTAGCACTAACCACAGGCACACACACAAGTATGCTCTGAATTAATGTCATAGATACTTCTTTTGAGAGCGCAGTAAACAGAAGTAAAACAGTCAGTTGCTAGGTAAATTATGCTAATGTCTGCAATGCTACTATCTCTGCAGCTACCATTGTGAGGTAAGAAAAACTTGAGAATTGTCATATAATTCTACTGATTTAAAGCAAAAAAATGGTTCAGAGGCCGGACAGGGTCCTATAGCGTAATTGCTTATAGGTAACCCCTATACCGCTAGTCCGTTGCCTAGTCAGCGACCTCTGTGACACTGCTGGATTATTCAATGTTATCCCCCCGCCTATTTCTCCTTTGCCTTTGACGGGGTTGTTTTTCCCTACTCCCACCCAAAATGGTGCTGTATTTAATAAAGCTGACAACCAGAAATATAAGTTGGTGTAGGGTGCATTTATTCCGTGAAAAATACGAAGTTTTTTTTTCTTTTTCATTAAAATCCAAATTGCACTTTTCGTCTGGCTGACACGTTTTTACTCCTACTTTATTCAGCTCGGGAGCGGACCCAGGCATAAGACACGCTTGTTATATTGATGAGATAACCTTCTTTGTAAGGTGAGAAGTACGAGGGATTTAAAAAACAGGACAGCCAAACGGGAAACGGCCACTACAACGCGGCAGTTTCCACGCATAACCATAACCACGCATGCATTACAACGCATGCATGGTTACAACAAAAAGCCTTTACCACACATACCTTTACTACGAAATTCGTAGTAAAGGCATGTGTGCTAAAGTAAAAAGAAAAAAAAAGGGGGGTTGGGGGTTCTACCTCCCCAAAAAAAGCAAGGGATTAAAAAAGAGGGCTTGGGGGAGCACCCCCAAAATAAAATATAAAAAAAACGCACCCGAATCCATCATTTAAAGAGAGATGTGGAGGCAATCTGCGTCGTTAGAGGAAACGGAAGGACACTTCCGCTTCCTCTTAACGACGTGGAACGTCACCAAGGATGATCGAGGAGGGGAGAGGTAAGGGGGAATGAGGGGGTGGTGTCACGCAGGGGTAAATTTAAAGGGTAGATTTTTAGTGCGATATCCTTTAACAAGAAAATGCAAATAACATGCATAATTTAACAACGAAAATAGTTGTAAAAGTATGCGTGTTAAAGGCATTTTCGTGGTAAAGGATATGCGTGGTGATGGCATTTGCGTTGTAACGCATGTGTGGTAAAGGCATGCGTTACAACGGAATGCGTTGTAAAGTCATACATTCCAGCCAAACGCCCACATGAATAAAACGAGATGCAGCGGCAGGGTTTTTTTTAAATGATGACCAAAAACACACCGTCTGCAGATAGATTTCAGAAGATACATGTGGTTTTCAAGTAAGCTGCATTTAAACTTACAACAATATTATAACTTTTTAAGCAAGCACTTCGCTTCTCACTGCAGCAGGCCACACCGTGCAATAATGGCCTGACCTTTCAATGGCGAGTGGAAGGCTGGCAGTGCCCTGTTTCTTGAAAACACGAACCCACATTTTATCTGCCCCTCCCCTCAGACTGCCATTATTTTGGATGGCACAGGAGTCCTGCAGAAGGAGAATAATATATTGTGCTTGTGTGACCAGCCACATTTGGCATCCCTGATAATGAGTTGTTTGTGTTGTGGTTAAAACCCCAAAATGTCACGGAAACAGTGAGTGAAAGCTGCATACTACACGTTACCAGGCAACATTTAATGGCAACTGTACAGATAGTACACCACAATATTGTGTATTATTTTTTACAATGGCTAATTCTTGGGAAATAGTGGGTTTACAGCTTGTATTTTTCACACAGCCCCTGAGCAGCAGCTTTCACCTGGTGCTCTATGCAGTAGGGGTGCACTGGAACAGCTACATATCAAACACTGCGATCATGAGATGTGATGTGATACTACCTTTCCACTTCATTGTCCATTTCATAGAAGTTGTAGAATTCTCTGGATGGCCACCAGTGCATTAGCCTATGCTTGTTTAGGTTTTTAATTTCATCCAGAAAACAATACCATTGCTGGAAAGTAATAATGTCGACTGGACAAACTAACAATGGGAAAGACGAAAGATCTGGCTTTAAAGTGCTCATGCGTGCACGCAGCATGCACAACTGATATTTGTGTGTTAGCAGATTAAAGCCAAACCTGTTGGTAAAAAACATGTGGACTGGGTCTGTTTGCTGTTCCTGGGTGCAGGACTCGCCTGGACAACGTTCTGAAAAGTATGAAATTGACCAGTAGTGACATTGCCACTGCATATGGATATCATGTGACAGAATTTCTTTACGAAAAAATGCTACTCAGTACCACATAAATACACCCACATGAATCCACTCTATGCCACATAACAACAATCCACTTAAATACACTCCACACCATGCCACATAATTCCATTCAACATAGTTTCACTTAACACCACACTGCTCAATGCCACACTATTCAACTCCTCACATACATGTCACACCACATAATTCAATGAAAACCACATAATTCCACTCCACAACACAATTCCAATACACACCACATATATCCAATTCGCAACACTTTATTCAACATCATACTACAAAATTCAGCTGTAAACCACATAATTAAACTCCACAACACAAATTACCATTCCACACTCCATAACACACAATCCAACTTCACATACATCTAATACACTCAGAAACACATGCTATCCACAAAATACAACTGCACACCATGCCACATAATTGCACTCCACAAATCCACTCCACACTACACAGTTCCACAACTAACAATTCCAATTCAACCCACATAATTCCATTACACACCACATACATCCACTCTAATCCATAACACATAGGTAAGAGATATTTACGTTTACAATGCCAATAGCTCTAACTCTCTTTTTTTAACTCCCAAACACACACATCTAGAGCTTAGCTCTCACCTCTTTGTTCTTTTTCGTCACCAAAAAAGGAAAAGCTACCCACACAGTTCCATGCCACACAATTCAACTCCACACATTTCCAATCCACACCACAAAATTCAACACCAAATCACATAATACAACTCAACAACACAATTACACAACACACCACATACATCCAGTACACACCACACAATTCCACATCATGCCGCAAAATTCAACAGCACACCACATAATTAAACGCCCCTACTTACCACGCCACAACACAAAATAGAATTCCACATAATTACACTACACAACACATAATCCCACTCCACATAATTCCAGTAGACTCAAAACCACATAATTACTATCCACTTGATACCACAGGACACAATGCCACATAATTCCACTGCACAAAGCCACTCCGTACCACACAATTCCACACCACATAGTTACGCAACTAACTAATCCAATCCAACCCACATAATTCCACTACACACCACATTCATACACTCCATAACACATAGGTAAAAAGCATTGTCATTTACAAATCCAATAGCTCTAGCTCAAGCAAATGCGAGACTGGTTGCATTTCCAATGCTTGTGTTTTTTTTGCTCAGCCTATGTAGCGCTACTAGAAACTGTCTTTGTACACCATCTCCCAAGCTCTGGATCTATACAGGCATTTTTCTTTAACTATCATGAATACACAAGAAGCAGTGTTGTGAATTGTCTGATGTAAATATAGAAAACACAGCTTTCCAGCGTGCTCTTGTTCAGTCGCAATTACTTGTTGCTACAGCTACAAATCACTTCCTGACTTGTTATTCCTGTCTAACGTCACAGACGCAGCGCACTAGGCTGCCCTCTGTTCTGCTTCCCATGTTTGCGACCGTCCTTGTACAATACAAAGTGACGTGTGTGTGCTGTGTAGTTCTGAGTCTCAATTACTCCTTCCCATAACTTCTTGATTTCTGCCATCCCGCCTAACTTTATAGGCCCACTCACTAGGCCGTTCTCTGGTCTGTGCCTCATATTTGAGATGATCCTGCTACAATAAAATGTTTCTCTCTGTAGAGCTTCATCTATTCTTTGAGGTAAGTCAGCTCTATATCAAACTTCCAAAATAAACGGGAAACATTTAAAAACGACAGAATGGTCATTTTTAGAATCTCTGATTCTTCTCTCTTTATCTAAAAAAATTCATGATCTTATTAAACACCGAAGCAGCAAAGTCTTTCTATTCCATTCTTAATTGTAAACAAGAAATAGGATGCAGGCACAATCGGGGGCGAGGGGGGGGGGGATTATTTGGAATCTTGGAATCTTTATTTAAACATGCTCCCCCACACAAAGAATGCAACATATCAAAGAAGATGACATCATATAAAATGGGTTATTCGTGACAAAAAGAATCTATTAATCCCAATTGTAATAACGGTTTGGTTTTAGTGTGAGGTGTGTTACACACAGCTCCTGGTTCGATTTAGCCGACCCCTCTCTGGTGAAAACACCACTTCTTCGCCTTTGCAAAGAGCTTTAGCTACAAAGGATGACTCGCTGCCACCAGGGACACTTTGTTGCGCTCTAGTGAATCCTTCCCTAAACTGTTTTAATTTCGAACTTTAGTACAATCGTTTCAATAGACTACAAATACCAGGATGCATTAGGCGGTTGTATGAAATCCCAGGACTGGATTGTGGTGGCATTGATGACTTGGGGTTATCTGGTAACCTACTGTATTTGCTTTTTAATGCCGGTCTTCTTAAGCTCTCTGGCTTTCATTTTACTGATACTCGCAAGACCACAGGAGTCCAGAGGTGGTCTAGTGACCTCCACTGTGGGACCTGAACTCTGGAAGTCCATGCCTATTCTCCTCTGTCTCTAGAGTGCAGAGAACAATCAGAAAAGCTGTATTTTATGTAATTAAAACTGTTACCTGTAGTTGGTACCTTAAGTCAAGGGGTTAATATGCCCAACACAAGATTGGCGGGTTTTAGTTTCATGTACCTGCAAGGATGACTCAGCTTTTCACCCTTCCGTGTGTCAGCGAAAAATATATGGTTGCAAACGCTATATTTTCTCAGGGGGGATTGATGCCCACAGGAAATGCGCACAGTGCCATTCTAATGGCAGATTGAGCTACATAGAAGTGCTAATTAACAATGAAAATGCAAAAATAATTGCAAATGTAAATTACTAAAGAGTTTTTATTTATATAAAATGTCAAAATCTTCAACAATACATGACCAGGTTGACAACACATGCACCTGTACTGTGCAGACAACTGTGGCATCTTTCCTTTTCCTTTGATTTACTCCCTGACCCTGAGTTTTCCCCACTGGACTCCACATCTGTATGCCCACAGGAGGTGTTCCATGTGTAGTATGCTAATGTAATAATATTATAAATAATAAAAACAATGGTGCACATTGTTATTAGTATTATTTGCAGGTTAAGTTTTATTGTTTCAGTTAATTAAAACCACAACAATTTTACAGAAATAATCATGGTAAATTACAATGTATTAATATCGTTTAAAAGTTAGTCTAAAAGAGAGAACCTTCGTCAGGTCGTAGGTTAAAAATTAACTCGATAAAAACTTATTGTCAGGTTTGATAGGTGCTTGGAACCAGCTAGAAAATCCAGTTCACCCGGTGCTTGTGCCAAAAAGCAAGCATTAGAAATTGTGGCTGCGACCCTTAGTATTAGAAATGACAATATTACTTTAACTCATAAAAGTGTGTGGTATTTTCAAAATAATAATGGTTAATACATCGAAACTTGTGCTACTAATAATACTACATATACTACCCATAATAGTAATTTTTTATAAATATAATTAAAACCACTGGTAGAAATATATCAGGTACTCCTGGCCGCCTGTTTTCTGATGCGACCAGACACCGAGGGGCAGAAACAGATCCTTTATTCCTGACCTGATCTGCAGCGGTGGCCGCCATCAATCACTGAAGCATCGCGAGATCGAACGGAGCTGGCTCGCGGCGACGGTCACAATGCTGCTGTCGCGCGAAGATTAAACGATAGTCAATCGGCGCCCATGTGGCCCAGTCACGTCCGATAGATAACCTTTGCAGATATGCTTCCAGGCTCGGCAGGCTCGGCGAGGTTGGCTCCTCTGCGTGGCGCCGAGCTGTCAGAACCATTACCGTCCGCGCTCCGATGAACGGCCTTTTCAGGGCCCTCGGTGTGCACCGCCTTCCACGCAGCTGCAACGCGCTCTCTTTCACGCTGCCATTTCTCCACACAGTTGCAATGTGGATGACACACAGTTTGAAGTATGCACCAAGTGACACTTTAAAGACAGTGCCTAATTTGTAAAAAAAAAAAAAAAAAAAAAAGTCCCACAGGGCTCTAATCAGGAGGCCTCTGCACCTGGCACCCCCCATTGCCACTGCTGTCATTGCCAATGACAGTACCTATACAACTACTACTAACCACTGCAAGTGTGACAATTCAGCCTATTCCAGGCCTCCCTAGCTATAAAAATAGCTTGGACTGCAGGTAGCAGTTGTTTTTAATGCGTATTGACTTAATAAAAAATGGCTGTTCTGCTCATCTCTAATTCATACAGACAGCACCACCATGTGGCAGCTGTCATAAATGCCAGTGTCGACAAATAAGTGCCTATGCCAGCACCGGAAACCACTGGCTCAAATTTAGCACTGTTTAAAGACTGCCTTCTCTTCTGGTTGGTACAGCAAAGAGGCAGAATATGAAAATCGTACACACAAGGCTTTGAAAGTAATTAGAAAATTACATTAAAGAGGCTTAAGATAGAAGTAATATGACATTCCTTGTTTGTGGCTAGCCCCAGCATAAACGTTTAAGATGCGCCATCACCCACACGTAGCCGGGCTGAGCTGGCACTAGGAAACATATTTTGGGTAACTCATCCTATTATTGTTCAAACTACAATTTTGTATTTTGTTTATAGGGTAGGGGATTAAATTAATATAGAATAAAATATTCAATCAAAATACAAAATTTTGTCACAGACCCTCAATAGTTAACAAGTAGAGGCAGAAGCAATATGTTTGGCCTTTATATGATTAAGCATGCAACACAGAGTTGCACAAATTCTGTGAAGGTGTTAATGGTGGTGTTGGTAGTGGTGCCAGTAACGGTGGTGTTGGTAATGATGGTAGTAACTGTAGCGGTTCTGGTGGTGATGGTGGGGGTGGTGATGAGAAGGGTGGTTTTTGTAATTGTGGTAGTGTGCAGGTCCGCTTGTTACTGGTCAGCTGGAACTTCAGGAAAAAGGCCTTTGGAAGATTGTTGCGGCCCTGTAGCCACACACGAGGTTTGGCAACCGACCCTTAGAGTCACCTTAGTTCTGGGGACAAGAGTGAGAAGGTCCAGCCCTACAGGACTCCAAACAGGTTTCAAACAGCAAGACCAGCCTTCTTCTGTTCTTCCACAGGCCCAGCGTGTGTTCTAATGAGCTTTGAGTGAGGTGCCATTTTTGTAGGATTCACTAGCCAGGGGGTGGGGATGACGTTACTTCCTAACCAATGAAAAAAAGGTTCTCAGGAACAAAACTCTCCACTTATGCAGAACATCCTGTTTGCCTTTCTTCAAAATTCCCCAAACTGCACTATTCTAAGTAAACTTCAAGATGACTCAGCCGTTCTGCTCTTGGCGGTGTCTTGTGTGGCTGCGAGCATTGTGTTTACAGAAATGAACAGTTCCCTCCTTCTTGGCTATACCAAATTAGGTCTGAGACCAGCTTCCCTTACCATTCCCACCCCTAGGGAAGAGGGAATAAAAGGCCTTCATTTACACTTAATTATGAATGGAAAGGCCACACCATGGTCCCCTTCAAGTTAATGAAGTTCCTGAACCCTCCCTAGCTGCCCTTACGATATGTGTCACATACCTCACACCCAGATCTTCTTGCCAAAAGGCCTAAGTCATTGTTTCTTCTCTGGATGCAGCTTTCACACATTACTAAGGGGAAGCACTGACGGGTCAGTTGCTGGCAGACTAATGCCAAAGACCCCACTGCTGGTTCAAGAAGACTGACTGCAACATTTGAAACATCACTTTACCAAAAATATTGTTTAAAATCAGGCTTCATCACTGAACTGGACATTTAATAACATTTTTAAATAATATTTGAATTTTTTCTGTAGCTTGTCCAAAACCAAAGATAGCACAGTTATGATTTTATTCTGAACTTTAGTTTTTCTCACAGAACAGCTACAGCCCTTGACAGTGAAAATAGCTTTTAGGAATAGTCACTCTAAGTACATGTCAACACTAAATTCTTGAATGTACCGCTTTTAAATACTAGATACTCTTCCTTATGGGCGGCAAGGCCTACTTAGGGGTGGTGTATTTAATAGTTAAAAGTAGGGTTCTTTGTAGTCAAAAAGGGATATTTTGGCATGTCCACCTGCTGGTTTAAAAAACTGCAGTAATCAGGTCACACAGCTAGGCCTAAAGCCATGCCCTCATTGTCACTCTGAAGGATGGCACAATAAGGGGTGACATTTAACTTAACATGCCATTTGTGTCTTTTCCTGTAAGTAAACTATGGCCTTACTGTAAAGATAAAGATGTAAATTTGGAATTAGCCAGCTATACCATGGTTTAAGGGTCAGACACATACACTGGGGCCTGGACAGAAGTGACCAAGTGTGCAGAGTTAAAAAACAGCAATACCAATCGGCAAACAAATCGGAGCGACCTAACAACATGAGGCACTACCTCATTTTTAGGTCTCGCCGTACCCAGCGCATGCGCTGGTCTGGCGAGACTTATTGAGAGGGCTCCAAAAAGTGCTACCAGGCCAGCCTAGAGCTACAGTGCATGTGCGCGGGTGCGCGCGCTGCGCTTTACCGCGATTACTTTCACTTTTGCGGCTGCAAGGCCGCTTTGCATAGCCAATAGGTCTCGCTTTTGGGACCTTATAAGTATTTAGTTATGCAACTGTTGCATGGCTAAACACTTATAAGGTCCCAAAGGCGAGACCTATTGGCTATGCCAATGCTTGTTCTATTTACTAACACTAATACCATACTCCTTAATTCATTAAAATAAATAATTGCCTCTAAACATCTGTCTTCTAAATAAATGTATCTTAAATTACAGTAATTTAAATAGTTAGCAATAATAGTAACCCTAATTCTAAATTTTAATTGAAGTATATGTAATTAAATTGAGTAAACCTCACTGTTTGTATTGCAGTAAATATTATTTAATTTACTCTTACCCTTAGTTAAACTGTAGTACTTACCTTAATAGGTCTTCAGCAGTGATCCCAGTAGTTGATTCATCAATGAAGGCCATCATTGCAGAGACTTTAGTGCCATCAGTGTGGTGGAGGTATATCTCAAGGGCAACAGAAGGGCATTCTTCTCCTAAGAAAAGGCTGTTATTGCCTGGGTGTGTAAGATACAGGTATGATGGACGTGAAAGATGCTTACAGAATTAGAGTCTGATTCTGCTAAAGTAATACGATCATAGTGTAAAAGTAGACCGAGATGAAACAAAATCCTTTAGCAAGTACATTCTTATCTGCCATCAGTATCTGTTGAGCATGTATCTCCTTGCATATTTGAGATGAATGAGATAGATTGCAGTTGTGCACTGACATGGTGCATGGAATGCTGCTTGGACTGTGGAGTTACCTGGCAGCAAATAGAGGCTGCAGGACTCTCCAAAAAATATGAAAATGAAATTATTTGCTGTACTACGAGGAGTAGGGGAGCAATCAAAGGGCAGGTGAAGGACAAGCAAGTACAAGAGATAGGAGGCTGGTTTTAGAAGGGGGAAGTAGTACACAAGAGAGTGTAAAAAACACATGCATCATGGAGTGCTTAAGGATTTTTTTATCTACTTGGCAGTGCAACAAGCATTGGTAAAGCTGTTGCTGAGTTTGAATGTCCTTGAAAAGACAGAAGACAAGAAGGGTTTGGCAAAACAGGAACAGTTTGTTTAATTGTTTGCCGGGAGAACATTTACAGGCCCAAAAGTGTGAGGACTGTCTCAATTTATATTGGGTTTGTGCTCAGCTTTTATACAAAATTTCAACAAGCAATAAAAGATTCTGGCAAAGCATATATGGTGAGGAATGTTGGTTGCTACCTTAGAGTCATAAATTAATGGTCAAATGGTTACTACAGGTGGGTCTCAACTTTGCGTGGACACAGTATGGTCAGTGGTGAATGTGTCCAGATGTCCGGTATGGAGAGTTCATGTTCACTACATATGCTAGGTCCTGATTGGCTATATGTTCCTAACTCATGTGGCATCTGACTCTATGATGTTTTTAGAAGCACACACACCCCCTTCAGCCATGTGTGCTTCATTGGGGCAGTCTCCCCAGACCATTGTCATGTCGCTGCACCTATCTGTGGCATTGTTCAAGAGTTTCCTGCCCGAGTGTTTGCCTGCCATCTATGCACCCTACCACCTGTGACCTATCAATCAGTATTCCCATGCCTAGGTCGCAGGGCCTGCCTGTCTACATACTTGTGTGTCAAGGTAGATGTGGAGTTCAGAATGGGCGATTCTATCAATTGGGACGATAGTTCATTTTAATCAATAAATTCATCAACATCCATATTAACAAAGCCAATAGATCTCGCCTTCTTTACCTATTGGTTTTGCCTGTGCTTTTTGCCCACCAAAATAAAAAAATATATAAAAAGCATAATGATGTGGCCACTGGTGGCAAGTCATTCTGCTGGCAAGTGCATGAGTGAAGACATATGCATGTGTGAGCCATAATGCATGCCAATAAAATGATGTGGATGCCAGTAGAATCAGTACATTTAAAAAATGTGGGAGTTTTTGGCACTGACTTGCTTTTTGGTGGTGGAACAAGGGAAGAGTGGGCTGGGTTAAGCAATGGAGGAGCGTATAAGGGGAAGCAACAAGTAACCGGTAGGGTAAGCAACAGTGCGTGAGCGGGGTTGAGGGAGCAACGGAGGCGCATGGAAATGTTTTTTCGACTGTGGAGCAGCCTGGCAGCAAATGAAAGATGCAGGGCTCTCAAAAATAATGAAAATTAAATAATTAGATGTCCTGCGAGAAGGAGGTTAGCACTGGATGGTCCGGTGATGGGGACGCAACAGAGGGAGGGCACAGGTATTTAAAAGGCGATAATAGTAGATAGTTCCTAAAATGAGGGTAGTGGAAGGATACGAGTCACCCAATCAAAAGGGTGTTAAAGAGGCAATGCTCCAAGAAGAGAAAGGCAAGCCATCAAATAGGAAGCAAGAATATGAGAGTGACAATAAAGCCAGTCAATGGTAAGCAACTTTTCGGCTGCACAAGCAGTGTGCGTTTTTGGTGTGGTCCACCATAGCCTTTGGCCTACAGACAGTTAAAAGCTGTCTGGTAGGTGAGGTCTAAAAACTGACCTAAATCACTTTCTGCGCCTTCAAGTCTTTCCTAATGTTGATGCAAATGAAGTGGAAACATTTCACAATCCCTGGTGCACCTTATGCACTTTGGCCCCAGATGTCCTTATCTGCAAAGTTTCCACCCAACAACATCCCTCCACTTATCAAGCAATCAACGTACATTAGGACAACACTCAGACAATGCAGGACCGACATATGTTATATCTGTGTGACTTCCATAAGGCTGCCTTTAACAATGCCCTGTTGCATTGAGGTAGATACAGTCCTTGCATTTTTCATTTGCTTTTTCAATCTTTCAGTGATCTATATAGTAAAATACTGATCAATTCCCAATGAGGTACTCTCCTTAATCTCCTTTGCTTTAAACAGCACAGGTCCATTTCTCTGGGGTAACTTCCTGGTATTATGAGGTTTTGCTTTCATTAAAGCACTTCCAGTTTGCTGGTGCTGACTTGAGGCTGCAGAACAAATCAAAGACTCAAGCACCCTTGAGGCACACCTGCGATAAATTCTGTGATGCTTTGTGTGAGTGTTGCCCCAGTTTATGTCTATTCATCCCTGCCAGTCTAGTGCCAGCTGACAGCTTTCCACCTCTTTGAAAGAGAGAGAGCTTATCTTGGGCTCACAATATAGAGCTCTATTTCAGAGTAGACTTTAATGTCTTTGTCTGGATTTATGTGCAGCTTCACCCAGGCTCGGTTACAGCCCATTGCTCCAGTGTGCAACCTACAATAATTCTGTCTGGTTCGGGGTAATGAGATAATAACCATTTTCCTTGCTCAAGTGTCTTGTTCATTTTTAGCAAAACAATCATCAGCAAAGGACAACAAACTCCATTCAGCCAGATGCAAATGAGCCAAGGAGACACAGTCTGTATTTCTTAGCTGATAAATGCTCCACTGCCTTCTTTTTAAATGCAGCAGAGCGGCCGCAGGGTCACCAGACATGGCATTCTGCCTTCTGTTGGGGTAATGTTTGCAGTGCCAGTTCTGTACAGGATGCAGAGCTGCAACAGGGTCATCAAACACAACATTCTGCCTTGTGTTGGGGTGGTGTTACAGTGCCGGTTTTGCACCTGCAGCAATGCTGCATCAGGGTCAACAGACATGGCATTCTACCTTGTGTTGGGGGGATGGGTGCAGTGCCAGTTCTGCACCGGTTGCAATGCTGCAGCAGGGTTATCAGACATGGCATTCTGCCTTGTGTTGGGGGGATGGATGCAGTGCCAGTTCTGCACCTGCAGCGATGATGCTGCAGCAGGGTCATCAGACATGGCATTCTACCTTGTGTTGGGGAGATGGGTGCAGTGCCAGTTCTGCACCGGTTGCAATGCTGCAGCAGGGTTATCAGACATGGCATTCTGCCTTGTGTTGGGGGGATGGATGCAGTGCCAGTTCTGCACCTGCAGTGATGATGCTGCAGCAGGGTCATCAGACAAGGCATTCTGCCTTGTGTTGGGGGGATGGATGCAGTGCCTGTTCTGTACAGGCTGCAGAGCTGCAACAGGGTCATCAAATACGACATTCTGCCTTGTGTTGGGGTGGTGTTACAGTGCCGGTTTTGCACCTGCAGCAATGCTGCATCAGGGTCAATAGACATGGCATTCTACCTTGTGTTGGGGGGATGGGTGCAGTGCCAGTTCTGCACTGGAAGCAGTGCTGCAGAAGGGTCATCAGGCATGACATTCTGCCTTGTGTTGGGGTTGTGTTACAGTGCCAGTTGTGCACCTGTAACGATGATGCTGCAGCAGGGTCAACAGACATGGCATTCTGCCTTGTGTTGGGGGGATGGATGCAGTGCCTGTTCTGTACAGGCTGCAGAGCTGCAACAGGGTCATCATACACAACATTCTGCCTTGTGTTGGGGTGGTGTTACAGTGCCAGTTCTGCACCTGCAGCGATGATGCTGCAGCAGGGTCATCAGACATGGCATTCTGCCTTGTGTTGTGGGGATGGATGCAGTGCCTGTTCTGCACCGGTTGCAATGCTGCAGCAGGGTTATCAGACATGGCATTCTGCCTTGTGTTGGGGGGATGGATGCAGTGCCAGTTCTGCACTGGAAGCAGTGCTGCAGAGGGGTCAACAGACATGGCATTCTACCTTGTGTTGGGGTGGTGTTAGAGTGCCAGTTCTGCACCTGCAGCGATGATGCTGCAGCAGGGTCAGCAGACATGGCATTCTGCCTTGTGTTGTGGGGATGGATGCAGTGCCTGTTCTGCACCGGTTGCAATGCTGCAGCAGGGTTATCAGACATGGCATTCTGCCTTGTGTTGTGGGGATGGATGCAGTGCCTGTTCTGCACCAGTTGCAATGCTGCAGCAGGGTCAGCAGACATGGCATTCTGCCTTGTGTTGTGGGGATGGATGCAGTGCCTGTTCTGCACCGGTTGCAATGCTGCAGCAGGGTTATCAGACATGGCATTCTGCCTTGTGTTGGGGGGATGGATGCAGTGCCAGTTCTGCACTGGAAGCAGTGCTGCAGAGGGGTCAACAGACATGAAATTCTAACTTGTGTTGGAAGATGGGTGCAGTGCCAGTTCTACACTGGAAGCAGTGCTGCAGAAGGGTAATCAGGCATGGCATTCTGCTTTGTGTTGGGGGATGGGTGCAGTGCTAGTTCTGCACTGGACGCAGTGCTGCAGAAGAGTCAACAGACATGGCATTCTGCCTTGTGTTGAGAGGATGGGTGCAGTGCCAGTTCTGCACTGGATGCAGTGCTGCAGAAGGGTCAAAAGACATGGCCTTCTGCCTTGTTGGGTGGGATGGGTGCAGTGCCAGTTCTCCACTGGAAACAGTGCTGCAGAAGGGTCATCAGACATGGCATTCTGCCTTGTGTTGGGGTAATGGTTGCAGTGCCAGTTCTGCACTGGCAGTGATGCTGCAGCTGTGTCAGCAGAGATGGCATTCTGCCTTGTGTTGGGGTAATGTTTGCAGTGCCAGTTCTGCACCGGCTGCAGAGCTGCAGCGGGGTCATCATACACAACATTCTGGCTTGTGTTGGGGTGGTGATCAGTGCCAGTTTTGCAGCAGAGCTGCAGCTGCAGGGCCATCAGACATGGCATTCTGCCTTGTGTTGAGTGAGTGAGTTCTGCACCGACTGCAGTGCAGCTGCATGGTCAGCAGCCATGACATTATGGCTAGTGTTGGGATGAGTGCAGTGCTAGTTCTGCACTGGACGCAGTGCTGCAGAAGAGTCAACAGACATGGCATTCTGCCTTGTGTTGAGAGGATGGGTGCAGTGCCAGTTCTGCACTGGATGCAGTGCTGCAGAAGGGTCAAAAGACATGGCATTCTGCCTTGTTGGGTGGGATGGGTGCAGTGCCAGTTCTCCACTGGAAACAGTGCTGCAGAAGGGTCATCAGACATGGCATTCTGCCTTGCGTTGGGGTAATGGTTGCAGTGCCAGTTCTGCACTGGCAGTGATGCTGCAGCTGTGTCAGCAGAGATGGCATTCTGCCTTGTGTTGGGGTAATGTTTGCAGTGCCAGTTCTGCACCGGCTGCAGAGCTGCAGCGGGGTCATCATACACAACATTCTGGCTTGTGTTGGGGTGGTGATCAGTGCCAGTTTTGCAGCAGAGCTGCAGCTGCAGGGCCATCAGACATGGCATTCTGCCTTGTGTTGAGGGATGTTATAGTGAGTTCTGCACCGACTGCAGTGCAGCTGCATGGTCAGCAGCCATGACATTATGGCTAGTGTTGGGATGAGTGCAGTGCCAGTTCTGCACAGGAAGCAGTGCTGCAGCAGGGCCATCAGACGTGGCATTCTGCCTTGTGTTGGGGTGATGGCTGCAGTGTTGGTTCTGCACTGGAAGAAAGCAGTGCTGCAGAAGGGTCATCAGGCATGACATTCTGCCGTGTGTTGGGGGGATGGATGCAGTGCCTGTTCTGCACTGGAGGTAGTGCTGCAGAAGGGTCATTAGGCATTACATTCTGCCTTGTTTTGGAGTGGTGATCAGTGCCAGTTTTGCAGCAGAGCTGCAGCAGGGCCGTCAGACATGGCATTCTGCCTTGTGTTGAGGTGGTGATCAGTGCCAGTTCTGCACCGGCTGCAGTGCTGCAGCAGGGTCCTCAGACATGACGTTCTGCCTTGTGTTGGGGGATGGGTGCAGTGCCAGTTCTGCACTGGAAGCAGTGCTGCAGAAGAGTCAACAGACATGGCATTCTGCCTTGTGTTGGGAGGATGGGTGCAGTGCCAGTTCTGCACTGGATGCAGTGCTGCAGAAGGGTCAAAAGACATGGCATTCTGCCTTGTCGGGGATGGGTGCAGTGCCAGTTCTCCACTGGAAGCAGTGCTGAAGAAGGGTCATCAGACATGGCAGTCTGCCTTGTGTTGGGGTAATGGTTGCAGTGCCAGTTCTGCACTGGCAGCGATGCTGCAGCTGTGTCAGCAGAGATGGCATTCTGCCTTGTGTTGGTGTAATGTTTGCAGTGCCAGTTCTGCACCGGCTACAGAGCTGCAGCGGGGGTCATCATACACAACATTCTGACTTGTGTTGGGGTGGTGATCAGTGCCAGTTTTGCAGCAGAGCTGCAGGGCCATCAGCCATGGCATTCTGCCTTGTGTTGGGTGATGGTATAGTGAATTCTCCACCGACTGCAGTGCAGCTGCAGGGTCAGCAGACATGACATTATGGCTTGTGTTGGGGGGTTGGGTGCAGTACCAGTTCTGCACCGGCAGTGATGCTGCAGCAGGGTCAGCAGACATGGCATCTGCCTTGTGTTGGGGGGATGGGTGCAGTGCCTGTTCTGCATCGGCAGCAGTGCTACAGCAGGGTCAGTAGACATGACATTCTGCCTTGTGTTGGGGGAGGAGTGCAGTGCCAGTTCTGCACAGAAAGCAGTGCTGCAGCGGGGTCATCAGACATGACATTCTGCCTTGTGTTGGGGTGGTGATCAGTGACAGTTTTGCAGTAGAGCTGCAGCAGCAGGGCCATCAGACATGGCATTCTGCCTTGTGTTGGGGTGATGGCTGCAGTGTCGGTTCTGCACTGGAAGAAAGCAGTGCTGCAGAAGGGTCATCAGGCATGGCATTCTGCCTTGTGTTGGGGGGATGGGTGCAGTGCCTGTTTTGCACTGGAAGCAGTGCTGTAGAAGGGTCATCAGACATGACCCTTCTGCCGTGTGTTGGAGGGATGGGTGCAGTGCCTGTTCTGCACCGGCTGCAGTGCTACAGAAGGGTCATCAGGCATGACATTCTGCCTTGTGTTGGGGTGGTGATCAGTGACAGTTTTGCAGCAGAGCTGCAGTAGCGGGCCATCAGACATGGCATTCTGCCTTGTGTTGGGGTGGTGATCAGTGCCAGTTCTGCACCGGCTGCAGTGCTGCAGCAGGGATATCAGACATGGCATTCTGCGTTGTGTTAGGGGGATCATTGCAGTGCCTGTTCTGCACTGGCAGCAGTGCTGCAGCAGGGTCGGTAGACATGGCATTCTGCCTTGTGTTGGGGTGGTGATCAGTGTCAGTTCTGCACAGGAAGCAGTGCTGCAGCAGGGTCGGCAGGGATGACATTCTGCCTTTTGTTGGGGTGGTGATCAGTGCCAGTTCTGCACCGGCTGCAGTGCTGCAGCAGGGCCATCAGACATGGCATTCTGCCTTGTGTTAGGGGGATGGTTGCATTGCCTGTTTTGCCCTGGCTGCAGTGCAGCAGCAGGGTTAGCAGACATGGCATTCTGCCTTGTGTTAGGGGGATGGTTGCAGTGCCTGTTCTGCACTGGCTGCAGTGCTGCAGCAGGGTCAGCAAACATGGCATTCTGCCTAGTGTTGGGGTAATGTTTGCAGTGCCAGTTTTGCAGCAGAGCTGCAGCTGCAGGGCTATCAGACATGGCATTCTGCCTTGTGTTGGGCTGATGGCTGCAGTGTTGGTTCTGCACTGGAAGAAAGCAGTGCTGCAGAAGGGTTATCAGGCATGACATTCTGCCATGTGTTGGGGGGATGGATGCAGTGCCTGTTCTGCACTGGAGGTAGTGCTGCAGAAGGGTCATTAGGCATGACATTCTGCCTTGTGCAGTGCTACAGCAGGGTCCTCAGACATGGCATTCTGCCTTATGTTGGGGTGGTGGTGATCAGTGCCAGTTCTGCACCGGCTGCAGTGCTGCAGCATGGATATCAGACATGGCATTCTGCCTTGTGTTAGGGGGATTGTTGCAGTGCCTGTTCTGCACCGGCAGCAGTACTGCAGCAGGGTCAGTAGACATGGCATTCTGCCTTGTGTTGGGGTGGTGATCAGTGTCAGTTCTGCACAGGAAGTAATGCTGCAGCAGGGTCGGCAGGGATGACATTCTGCCTTATGTTGGGGTGGTGATCAGAGCCAGTTCTGCACCGGCTGTAGTGCTGCAGCAGGGCCATCAGACATGGCATTCTGCCTTGTGTTAGGGGGATGGTTGCAGTGCCTGTTTTGCCCTGGCTGCAGTGCAGCAGCAGGGTTAGCAGACATGGCATTCTGCCTTGTGTTAGGGGGATGGTTGCAGTGCCTGTTCTGCACTGGCTGCAGTGCTGCAGCAGGGTCAGCAGACATGGCATTCTGCCTTGTGTTAGGGGGATGGTTGCAGTGCCTGTTCTGCACTGGCTGCAGTGCAGCAGCAGGGTCAGCAGACATGGCCTTCTACCTTGTGTTAGGGGCATGGTTGCAGTGCCTGTTCTGCACTGGCTGCAGTGCAGCAGCAGGGTCAGCAGACATGGCCTTCTGCCTTGTATTAGGGGCATGGTTGCAGTGCCTGTTCTGCACCGGCTGCAGTGCAGCAGCAGGGTCAGCAGGCATGGCATTCTGCCTTGTGTTGGGGTGGTGATCAGTGTCAGTTCTGCACAGGAAGCAGTGCTGCAGCAGGGTCGGCAGGGATGACATTCTGCCTTTTGTTGGGGTGGTGATCAGTGCCAGTTCTGCACCGGCTGCAGTGCAGCAGCAGGGTCAGCAGACATGGCATTCTGCCTTGTGGCAGTGTGATGGTTGCAGTGCCTGTTCTGCACCGGCTGCAGTGCTGCAGCAGGATCAGTAGACATGGCATTTTGCCTCGTGTTACAGGGATGGTTGAAGTGCCTGTTCTGCACCGGCTGCAGTGCAGCAGCAGGGTCAGCAGACATGGCATTCTGCCTTGTGTTAGGGGGATGGTTGCAGTGCCTGTTCTGCACCAGCTGCAGTGCAGCAGCAGGGTCAGTAGACATGGCATTCTGCCTTGTGGTAGTGGGATGGTTGCAGTGCCTGTTCTGCACTGGCTGCAGTGCAGCAGGGTCAGCAGACATGGCATTTTGCCTTGTGTTAGGGGGATGGTTGCAGTGCCTGTTCTGCACCGGCTGCAGTGCTGCAGCAGGGTCAGCAGACATGGCATTCTGCCTTGTGTTGGGGGTATGGGTGCAGTGCCTGTTCTGCACCGGCTGCAGTGCTGCAGCAGGGCCATCAGACATGGCATTCTGCCTTGTGTTGGTGTGATGATAGTTACAGCTTTGCAGCAGAGCTGCAGTATGGTCCACAGCCATGACATTTTTCCTTGTGCTGGGGGGATGTCACAGTTACAGCTGTGCATCGGCTTCAGTCACATCCTGCAAGAGCAGGCGGTGGGGGAGGGGCAGACAGATCAATGAGCTGCTAGACGGCTCTCTGTGACCTGCACACTTGAACTTGCTGGATAAATTGTATAGATCTGTGAGGCTATATTCAAGCGGTGGGGGTGATCGGCTGCTGTCTGAAATAGCACTGCCTTCTATGCCACAAGGCAATAACAAAACGTTTGTAAATAAATAACCAAAGCTGTCAATCAGGCGAGCTGTCAAATCAAAACCTCTGCCTGCCTCCTGCCTCCTTCAGACCTGCTGACACAGTATGGCTGAATGATTTTGAAATGCAAAGTTATTTCCCTTGTGCGTGGAAGAGTCGACACAAAAATATTTGTTGTGCTCACTACGCCACGCCTGTCCATTGCCGCGTTTTCACTGTAAAAGGTACCAATTTCTGAAGAAAGAGAAATGGATCAATGCAGTAGACACATTATGATTTTAAACTAGTCGCTATTCCACATCACCTTATTAACTATATTTTAGATCTAGGGTGCAATAAAGAAGCATTTTCTTGCACAGCTCTAATGAGCACAATTGTATTGCGTGCCACGTGCATAGCTGCCTCATTTCTTGTGCAAATCCTAGAGCATGTGGACAGGGTGCAGATAAGTACAATGGGGCAGATTTACAAGCCCCTTGCGCCTCATTTATGCCGCCGTTGCGTCACTTTTGTGACGCAGTGGCGGCGCAAATCCTGCGACATGGTGCGGGGTACTTACAACGTGATGCATCTGGGAGATGCGTCACGTTGTAAAGCCCAGCGCCACATGTAGGCGTTCCTGCACGGGGGGGGGGCGTTCCGGCGCAGGAACGCATCCTAAAAGTGGCTGAGTGAAATCTACAAGATTTCAATCAGTCACTTTTAGACCCATGCTGCATCAAAACCCTGCACCTGCCTGAAGCAGGCGTAAGGATTGATGCAGCATTGACAAGATAGGGCCCCCCAGAGCATTGCTGGAGCTGCGTCGCGCTTGCGACGCAACTCCAGCAGTGCGCCACTTTTACGGCACAGATGCGTCACACATCTGTGCCGTTTTTGCCCCATGGTGCGCCGCATTGTAAATGCGGCGCATCCATGGTGGCGGAGCTGTGGCGCACAATAACTGGCGCATTCCTGCTAATATGCAGGGATGCGCCAGTTATTGTAAATATGCCCCAATATGCACAACCTCTGTCGTATGCAGCCTGTGGGGTTATGTGCATGATGTTTGCCCTATGGTCAGTTGCACATCCCAAATTCCACCTTCCACAGTTCTTCGTTTGCGGTCTTGTAGCCGTCTCAACACAGTGGTACTCCAGAGAGAGGCCAGCACACATGGCAGGGCTGAACCCTCTGCTTGATATCATTGTCCTTTCCTAAGTTTTGGAAAGCCTGCTGAGTTCACCTTGCTGCTTGACCTGCAGCCGGATACCTGCCCGCATAAGGAGGTGAGCTGAGTTTACCCGGTCGAGTGACCTTCTCTTCAGAAAGACAGCACATGGCCCAGCTCACTGGAAGGTCCATCGCGGGGGTAGGTCGAGTAATTGAGTTTGTCCAGGAGAATGGTGAGACTCTATAGTCCATGAGGGGCCCTGCAGCTCATCAATACACATCTCTATCTCAGTTCTGGAGGGCCTAACAGACATTCTGACTTAGCACTCTAGGAGGAGGCAGTGCTTAATTTCTAAAAAAAAAACATAAGTGCCAGGGCTCTTGTCAGGAGGCCACTGCAGCTTGCACCACACATTGCCCCTGTCATGCTGCCAATTACAGTAACAACACAACTACTAACCATCACTGTTGGAAAACGAGGCAGCATCTGTGAGGCCTGCCCAAATAACATGACTACATTTGTCCTTCACTGGGAACCCAATTGTAGCGCTTGACTCTCAGAGGGTAGCGTTGCAGAGCAGTCTGAGGCTTACTCAAGGGAGGTGGTGTGGGCTAGTAATCGCCATTTGCAGGTGTGCAAAAATAGCACTCAATAATTGATTGTCCAGTCTGTACTTTGCTTTATAAAAGTAAGAGTACATTTATTAAACACACACACTACTCAATACTATGCACCAATTTACAAATATACATAAGCTGTTGGAATTACTTTGTGACATTGCATAACATCTCCACCCCTCCTGCAGGGGTGGGGTCTTGTACCACCACTCCCATGTATGCACATCAACTTGCCCCCAATGCAGATAGTTGAACATAACCTAGAGCGAGGGCCCTGCGCACTGGCACCATCCCAGTGGCGACCCACCCCATTACCTCAACAAGCATTAAAAAGGGGTAAACCTGCCTTGGTGACACATGACCCTGACTGAGCATCTCCTACTGGCCATAAAGTATGCACCTCTATATCTTGAGGCCTAGCAGTCTGGGGTCTTCACCTAAGCGCAGCAGCAAGAATACATGTTTCCGCACACTTTAGAATGACAGTACTCATCACCTTGGTTGATCATTTGAATGCATTGCAATTACAGCCCCTAAAGGCATCACAGATGAAATCACAGGATTACACATATACAGCCAGACACCCTAGCAGGACTGTCTGGCAACATAACCCAACTTGGCTTATGACATCTCCTTACACATGTGACTTACAGTCCCTTCAAAAGAAGTACTCCTGGCAACTAAGCTTCTCTTGCATTGCGCCTCTTCACTTTAAATGGAATCACAGGTAAAAGCATGGGATTATGTAAATACAGCCAGACCCCCTAGCAGGAAGGTCCAGCAACATAAGTCCATGTAGCTTAACATCACCTTACACAGATACTTCACTTTACACATGTGACTTTCAGTCCACCTAAAAATAAATAACCACTAATAAATGCATTTCGGTGCAATTACACCACTTCACCTCCAGGGGATGCACTTCTCCACACATCCCCAACTCAGCCCTTCACTCCATGATGCACTTCTCCACACACCCTCAGCTGTAGAACAAAAGTTCCAGCCTAGAAGGTGTATAAATGCTAGCTGAGCCCTTGAGGAGTAGTTTCCTTTAGGTCTCCATGACACTGAGGGTGGGACTTTTCTTCGTGCTGCGCTTCTCCAGCAGCTCCCCCAGCACCTTTTCACAAGTTAGGGTGACCCCCCTCCTCTGGGGGCCACAAAGCACCAAAACGGCAGATTTCCAAATGCCTGGCGAGGCATTATGGGGCACTTCATGCTCCTCTTCACCAGCCCCAGCCACTGGGAACACTCTCCTCTGCCCTCGGGGTCTCTGAGAGGGTGGATTTAGAAGGGGCTGTCTTCACTGGCTCCCTGCGCCAGCCTTTCGCCTGGCTCTCCTTCTTCGTGCTGGGGGGGAAGACTGCGCTTCTCCAGCAGCTCCCCCTAACATCTTTTCACAAGTGAGGGTGACCCCCCTCCTCTGGGGGCCACAAAGCACCAAAACGGCAGATTTCCAAATGCCTGGCAAGGCATTATGGGGCGCTTCATGCTCCTCTTTACCAGCCCCAGCCACTGGGAACACTCTCCTCCGCCCTCGGGGTCTCTGAGAGGGTGGATTCAGCAGGGAGCTGTCTTCACTGGCTCCCTGCCCCAGCCTTTCGCCTGGCACTCCTCCTTGGCCTCTCTTCTCCCTGTGCAGAGCCCACTGCTGTTCTGGGCTCTTCTTCTGGTGCTGTTAGGGTCCTGGGGGCAGTCAGGGGGTCTCTCCTTCCGACTGCCCATTTCGCCAGGCTCCAGCACCTTCAGCCTCAGCAGACCACACCCCAGAGAGAGCTTCTCTTCCTGTGCAATCACTTTTTAGAAGTTGAGTAGGGGGCTGGCGGGAAGTCTCTGTTGGTCCTATTAAACAGCGACACATCACTTCCCTGCCCCTGCTCCCTCCTTCTTGTCCAGCCTCTGGGCTTGTTCAAAATGGCGTCGTCCAGGGTCTCTGGCCTCATGTCTCTGAAAAAGCCCCTTCCCCCCTCGCTGCCTTCCCTCCTTGGTGCAGTCTGGTGCCTGGCACCCAGTGACAGCTGCTAGTGGATGAGCCTGTAGCCCCTCCCATCTTCTCTTCATGGAGAGGAGGCCCTAGATTGTGGAAGAAAGGTTATCAATCCATCCAGCTGAGGTCAGTCCTCAGCCTGGGTCTTGTCCTGGCTGGCTCACAGAAATATGACAGTTCTAGATGACCCAAAAGCAGTACAAATATGACTTTGGACTCTGCAGAATACTTATTTTCACATCCGCTACAGTGGACTTTAGCGCGTGTCTGGAATCTGTAGGCCTAATGGAAGTTAATCTAGCCCATGGGCTCCACATTCCCATAGGGGAATAATGAAGTGAAAAAAAAGTAAGGCACACTGACTTTCCCTGGCAAGTTTCTTTCCAGTGTATAAAGCCTATTCAATGTCACCACCCAATACTGGATAAGTCCTGCCACACCATTCACTTTGTAGCTGCTCCTGGTCTGCGTACGCTAGGAATCTCCCCTGTGCAGCCCGTGCACGTGTGCACACGCATGTACACATGTGTCTACATGTAACCAGCCCGGTGTCCCATACTGCAGCTGCTGCGCAGTGGCCTGGTCAAGCTAGGAGGACACCAGTAAAATCCCCATGCAGTCTCTTACATCCTGAGTTCACTGTGGGTGAGTCCCAACTTATGAGGCTCCCTCACAGTAAAAGCTCAACAATTAGGTGCTCAAAAAGCGAAAAATCCGGGCGGCCCATAACAATCACACTCCTACAAGTGTGACAAATCAAACTATTTCAGGGCCCCAAAGCTATGAGAACGGCTTGGACAGCAGGCAATAACATTTTTAATGCATATTGAATTCATAGTTAACTGTTGTTGTGGATGTCTCTAAATTAGCCAGACAGCGCCACCTTGTGGCAGACTGTTGCAAGCGCCCCTGTTGACAATTAAGTGCCGGTGCGGAGCACCGGAAACCACTTGCTCAAATTAAGCACTAGGATGAGGTCAGAGTTTAGAAGATGGCAGGAGGCTGCCCGCAGTTTGAAGCTAATTGACTTATTAGTCTTATGCTTGTGGTGCTGGAAACATTGTTGGTTAAAATGAGACTTACTCTTTCCTCTGGTAAGGTGGGTAAATGTTCCCAAAGAAGAACAGATTTCGATAAATATTTGATAATAGGGAAACATGATTTAATCATTTAATTTTCATGTACATTACTTACTTGTAATTACAATTAAATGTGCTGCTAGTTCAGAATCTACTTGTTAAGTAATTTGATCTCATAATAAATTTAAGTCAAATAATGACGCTGTTACGGTAGGGCGCGGTAGCCTCTTAATTTGAATTGTATCCCCCTCAAGTGTGCATTGTTCCTCAAAAAAGGAGTTCTTTTGGAGATGTAGCATTCAAAACAGCTTTTTTTCTCTAAATGAGACAACCCTGTATGTTTAGATATATTCTATTTTTGTGTGCTTGCGATTGGTAAGTATTTCTTTTATTTGGTTCATTTCCTTATTAATTGATAAATGATGCTAAATTAGCTGTTGTGTACTAGAGGATAGGACGTAATCTCGATTTGAAATAAACATGTGAAATCATATTAATATCCCATAATGTGTGTATTCGTCTATTGCTATTAGTAGTTATTGAATATCTCCACCACTGAGCAGTTGGGTAAATATCAAAGAAGCCGCTGGTATTCTCTCTTTGCCTAAACAGATGCCAGTTGCTCTTTGTGAGAAGTTGGCCTGGCATATGCTGGTCACTAGTTATAGTGGCCACCTTGCACCAGTCCAATTCAACTCTTATTGATGATAGGTAAAGACAACCTTTTAAGAAAGCTATCCTAGTGGTAGCTGTGGAGAGCAGCCTTCAGGCTAAGTCTTGAAGGAGTGTTAAGCTTATTGTTTTACCATAGATAACCTCTTGAATAACCAAATGAAAGAGTAGTCCACACAGGTATATATATAAAATATATGTATTTATTCTAAACAGAATCCCACAAGTCTCTTTATGAGGCTAGAGGCAAAAGTACATTTCAAACAAGCATTGATAGATACAATAGTTAGCAATGGAATCAATGGGCCCCAGGGGGGGACCAAACCATATATTAAAAAAGTGGTATAAGAACCACGACAATTCTACAGACAATGCCTAGGGCATTTAGGATCGCTTGCCCCTTTAGAATCCACCCACAGTTATGAGGAAGGGGACCCACGGGAGACACGTGCAGTGCAAAGAGCTGCTATCGGGATCCCAATGTTAGTCTATGGAGAATGTCGCGGTTTGCTTTTTAAAGATTAAAGGCACTTCTAGCAGGAGTACAAAGTTAAGACTTTAGAATTAGGCCTTTGGAGAGCCCACCACCACGGGAGTACCGAAGTACCACTGTTACCTGCCCCAGGGAAGCCGGGTGCATAGGTCGATTATGGTGTCGGGTCGCGGGCTGATTTTCAATGGAAAATAAGGCAAATCTGCTGCTAGCCAAAAGCGTTGATGATGTCGTGAAGATCTAAGATGTAGAAGTTGAAGAGAAGAACCTGAAAGCAGAGGGGACAGAGTCTGGGTCACGGCACAGTGACCAGGGAGCTCGCAGGAAGGAGCTCTGCAGTGTCGGGCGCTTCAGGTGGAGAAGAGTGCAGCTTGGCTCTGCAGTCACGGGCTCCGGGAGGCTTCAAGGAAGGCCAGCTTCTGGAGAGCAACTGTCCCATGTCGGATGAGGGTCGCAGCAGTGTTAGTGTCCGGATTGGATCCACTAAGCCTTGGCCACCGCAACCCACGCGAGATGAACAAACCAGCTGCTGGTGCAGACCCACGAGGTCTGAGGGTGCTCTCCTTTAGAGAGAGCATAGAGCAGGCCTGGAGCAACCAGGGGCACTCTTAGTCATTGAGATTGTCCTCTGCCAGGGCCCACAAGTCGAGAGACAAGGGACCGCGGAAGGCAGCAAAATGGAGTGCGTAAAAGGGAGCCCACGGGCCACCGGAAGGGGCTAGGGCGCTGATCTTTGGCACGGATGCTGCTTGGTGCTTGGCTCAGTAATGGGCCAAAGCACAACTTCCCCACTGGTCAGGGTCATGTGCTATGCAAGAGGTGGCTGGTGCCCTGGGGTATGTGGGAATCTCGGCACCCACGCGGTCCACGGTGCTCAGCCTTGCTGTGCACACTCACTGGCCTCTGGGATGCTCAGGAAACCCACCTCAAGGTTGCTGGAAGTCGTTGAAGTTCGTTAGAGCAGCGAAGTCCCAACCGGGTCACTTGCAGTGTTTCAGGTGCCTGCCAAGCAGGGGGATAACTCCTTTATCCCAAAGGAGATTTCTTCAGTCAGCTGGGCAGCAGCTTGTCGAAGGTCAGTTCTTTGAAGTCCTGGATTAATCTGAGGCTCTGGGGCCACGTTATCCACCTTTATCCCCAAGATTAGGGGAGTGTCCAGAGTAGTGTCCACCAATGAGTGGTGAGGCGGGAAAGGGTGGCTACACCCTCTCCCCTTTGTGTTTTTCCCGCCTGGGCGAGGGGCAGGATGCCCCTGAACCGGTTCCAAGCGGTGTATGCAGAATTAGGTCTCTGCAGCTGCCTACATGCAACTCTGAAAGGACATTTGGTGCACCCACCCTGTTCCAATCCACATTATCCTGTCTGGGGAGATGCTAGCACCTCCCTGCCACAGGAGCCCTATTTTCCAGCTGGCGAGGCTGGGGTTTTCCCCAGCAACAGCCAGCCAGGGTCGTGTAGGTGGCGGGCAGTAGCCATTTTGTGATACTTGTGCACTTTTAAATTGGTGTCTAAATTCTACCGCTTTTCCCATATCGCCCCTCTAGCAGGGGGGAATCGTACCCTAATGCCCATGGCTGGACTGGGGGTATGATTCCTACATGTTTGACACCAAACACGATATGGTTCTGTGTAGCCATTCTCGAGTTATCGCGGTATCGTGATAGACTTATAATGCGGTTAAGAGTACATGGTATGGCTACACTACAAACAACCTAGTAACGATTTTACGAAGGTTGCAGAGAGCCCTACTCATGTAGGGGTCCCCCCTCACACATACCTCAGCACCCTGCCCTGTAGGATTAGCAAGGCCTGCTATAGGGCTGACCTATGAGAGTACATGTGTTGTAATGGGGTGGGATATAGGGTACCTATATCCCTGTAAGGGGTGCTAGCACCACCTTACCCAGACTACAGTAGTGGTCTGGTGGTGTCAGTTTGTATGGCTGTCCCAGGGTGGCACAATAAGTGCTGCAGCCCTGGTAGGCCTACTGGGGGACCCATGCCCTGGGTACCTAGGGTACCATCTACAAGGGACTGGTAGGGCATGCCCAGCATCCAATTAGGTTTGTACCTAGAGTACTCACATCAGTTTTAGGGAGAAAGCAGATAGGCTGGGGTCCTGGATAGCAGGATCCCAGCCAGACTAGTCAAAAACCACTCAAATACCAGGCAAAAAGTTGGGGGCAACCATTAGTCAGATTCCACTCTCCTACACTCTTGCACCTTTGTATGCCAGAGCCATCTTGCAATGAGGATAATGTTTGCTTCATCATTGTGCCATATACTAGCAGCTATATTAGGGGATGAACCTATTACACACTGGTAATCTTCATTACCTAAATTAGGGGTCCTCCTACTCCCGGTCCTAATAATATGAGGTCTTCTTTGCCTCCCACACAGGTGTGACACATTAAAAATGGACACTTCTTTTAACACAAATACACACTGTGTGGTTTTCGCTCCTCCTCCTGTTGTATTGCCAGGTTCAAAAATTGGAGATGCAAAAAGAGGGAAGGGGGCAAGGAAGTGGACTGGGATGAGGAGGACTCCTAATTGGGGGTAAAGAAGATTACTGGTAATAGTTCATTAATCCCTCTTAGTGTCCTCCTTGTCCCAGTCCCAATGATTTCTCAAGCTTAATAAAATTTGCACCAACAACCTCCCGAATATTTTTTTGTTGTCTAACAACGGTTTCTGTATTGCTGAAGAAATTGCCTTAGAGCTATAATGTTCATTAATGGAATCAGACCCATTGAGGCATATGTATAAGGAGTTAACGCCGCTGTAGCGTCAATTTTCTGACGTTACAGCAGCTTTTTTTATCGCCTTATATACAAGTTGCCGCTAACCACAGTTAGCAGCAGTTTTCCGGGGTAAACGTGAATTTTTAGGACTGCCACTTCTATTACAGGGACTTAACGAAAATGAAATGCAAGGTAGTGCAAAAACCGCCGGTAACCCCACTTTGCGATATTTACAAGAAATTCCTTGTATGGTGCAATACCAAAAAAATCTGCCTCTAACTCCAGTTACAGGTAGTTTTTTTCAGACCAGAAAATAGCTGGTCTTAAAAATGGTGCAAACGCTTGGGGCCTCATTTCAGAAGGTTTTGGTGCTGGACAGCGCTGCAAGGAATGTTGCTGCGCCGCCCTGCAACAAAACTAAAGGGCAGGAATGCACACCATCAATGAGATAGGGCACATTCCTGGGCCTAATTCATGAAAAGTGTTGCATAGCTGCGACAAAACAGCGTTGCAGCGCTTTTCATTACGCCCTTCATGCGACACGATGGATGCACTGTATTCACTATACAGCGCTCCATTTCGCAATTAATGACAGATACGTCTGAAATCCTGACGTAGCTGTTAACGCCAAAGTCACGTATTGCTGCAGTTGTGTCACGACGCAACTCCAGCAATCAATGGGGCCAGCTTATCACTGTGGCACTGTGTCAGCCTTACACCTGCCATTAGGCAGGCGTAAGGTACTGATGCAGTGGATTCCTACAATTGTTGCAGTGAAATCTGATGGATTTCACTGCGCCACTCCTATGAGACATTGTTGCGTGGTACCGCCTACCATGCATACATACCGGATGCAGGTATAATGTGGAACAGGGCTTCACAAGGTCATGCATATGCCTAGATGCGTCACTGCAAATACGGCACAATGTGGTGCAAAGAATCACGCTGCAAGTACGTCTAGGAAATGATGCACCGGCGGGGTGAAACAGTTATTAGGGGCACCCTGTCTTATTCCCCATATGTTGGGGCACAATGGCTGCTATGCTCCAACGCAGGCACTCTTGCCCCATAGTGCAAGGGTGACTGTGTTGCGGAGTTGATTGATGTTGTGGCTAAATCTCTTCTCGAGAGGTCTGCGAGTGGGGCCGGACTAGTGGAGGGCGGGAGTGAACCAGTTAGCCTTCTTGGAGTGTTGTTTGCCTGGCCTTTTCTTGAGGGGTGCCAGGGTGTAAGCGCAGTTGGAGATCCATTGGTGGAGGTTGCTCGCTGTGGTGTTGGCGTCTGTAAGCATTGGCGGAGTGGTGGTGCTGAGGGAGCTGACGGGAAGTTCTTCTGTGGCCTTGATCCAGCTGCGACGAGGGGGGGGGGCAATGATGGCGATCGTGTAAGGTGGGAATTGTTAAGGCGTGATGTAAACAATGATGGTTCTCACAGAAGAGTCCTGTGGTGCACCTGTAGTTGAAGTTCCCACTGGTGGAGAAGACGGGCTCAAGCATGTGTCAGGCTATGTGGGTTAGTGCGGTGACTAGCTGCTTGAGTCCGATGTTGGTAAGGTTCCCCAGAAGGGGGCTGGTGTTCTGGTCACTGGGGTTTTCTAGTTGGAACTTGAGGTCTCAGAGTAGGATGTAGTCAGTGGATGGGAGAGCCTGGGGTACGATGAGGTCCACAATGGCATCGGTGAATGGAGGTTCATGGCCCTGGGGCCTGTAGATGAGGGTGCTGCGAAGGGTAGTGTTGGGGTTGGTCCGGATCTGGAAGTGGAGGTGTTCCATGGTCACCGTTGGGTCATTAAAGTGTGTGGTCAGTCGGAGTGTGCTTTTTCAGACAATGGCAATGCCTCCTTCTGTCCGCTCAGGGTGCGCGGGGGGGTGAATTTGTAGCCGTGGTGGATGGTGATGGCAATGTCCGGTCCGGAGCAGAGGTTGGTCCAGGTTTCCATGAAGAAGGCAAAGTCTGAAGAGGTGGCGTCGAGGAGGTCCCAGATTTCTGTTGCATGTTTGTGGAGGGACTGCATGTTGAGGAGGATACAGTTGAGCCGGTCGGCTGCAGTGTTGGTTGGCTGGGCGGTAGTAGGAGCTGGTGTGCTGATGCAGCAGAAGGTGCGTTTGCAGTTTCAACAGGCACAGGGTGCAAGAAAATTCTACAGTGTTGCTAGATGGCAGGCGGTGTGGCGTCCAAGGTTGATGATGAGGAAGGTGCTGGCGTCGTATCAAGCGATGGAGTGTCTGAGAGGAAGGGTCCTTGGTGCTGGGCACTGTCCAGGGGTGGACGGACGCAGACTGGCTTGCTTTTGGCACACCAGTGGTATGCCGCTGCGCATGGCCGCACAGGGGTTGCCATTATGTAGTGCTGCGGAGGGGTGGGGAGCGGGGGTTGTAAATATATTTGTTTTAAATTCTTACCTCGAGAACGGGTCCCACGTCTTCTGGGCTCCTGCGCTCCTGAGTCTGCTTGCAGGAACAAGAAGCAGGCAACAGGCTCCCTCCTCAAAGCCAATGGCAATGCGGCGTTGTGATTGTTCTTGAGCGCCGTGACAAGGCGTTCAACCAGGGGCTGGAGGGGTGGGCATGTTCTCCATGAAGGCTGTAATGCAGTCTGCATTGCAAACTGGGATATGTGTATGACTGCTTTGGGTGGCCTGAGAGGGCCGACCAAAGTTATTGCACACTTGAGTGGGCATACCACTCTGCCCTGCTCCGTGAGTAGAGCAGCGCCACCCACCCACCCGTCTGCAAAGAAAACATAGCATGAGTACATCGGAAAGTTATCATCATGTTATGTTTCCTCTTCTTGCACTGCTTGAAAGCAGTGGGGCGACGCTCTTCTGCCATAGTGGATGAGCTGCCACTGGGGGTGCGTCACCCACAGGTGCTAGGCCTAGGCCCGACTCGACCCCCGGGCCTCCTCCGCTGCGCGTACCACCGTCTCCTCACCTGGACATTGACACCATGGCGCAATCCGCTGCACCCTCTCCAAATTTGTGACTCAGCCTGCAGGAATCTCGGCCTGTCAGGATTTCACAAGCCTGGCTACAGCAGTCGCCGCCAAGTCCGCTGGGGAACCTCCCAATGCAGGTGATGCAACAGGGCCCCCTGAGGCGTGAAGTTGCAGCACTCCCGCCACACAAGTTCGGCGCAGCTCAGGGGCCTCACCCTCCACAGCGTCAGGCCAGCGCAACATTCTCCAGCCTGTGATGCAGAGAGGCACAGTCCACCATAGGTAATCTCCTCCATGCACCACGGTGTGGTGGTGGCACATGGTATGCGATGCAGACCTCCCTACGTTGGTGCGCAGGAGTGCCTCTACCCTTCACAGCTCCAAGGGGCACCAGGTGGTCCTCTCACACAGGTCAGCAACGTGTCTCTATGCTACCTGGCAGACTTCACCACCAGGTAAGGGTGATCGCCGATGCCTCAATGTCTACCGCCAGAGCCCAGAAACTCCACAGCTCCTTCGCATCCTACTCCGGGTCCCAGACGCAGGCCCATTGAGCCCTCCAGGCTCCGGGGACTGTCCGTGCTTTCAAGGTTTTGGATGCCATGGTGTTGCATGGAATGCGCAATAATGAGTGATGCATCACTGGTTTTGCCCAGCGATGCGCCTCTTTTCATGATTGTAGCCCTTAATTTCCTCTTCCCCTGGGACTCTGGTCATTCTGGCTGTTGGGGGGCTTGGGGGGTTGTTGATTTGTGCTGCACTTGGCCCTGGCTGCTCCAATCAGCATTCCATTGGTTTTGTTTCCTATATTTCATTGGATGTGGACTTACAGGCTGTTTTTGCCCCTAGATGCAAAAAAAAGTCACATTGGGCTGAAGAACGTGAGTTTTTTTGCCGCTAATGTGCCTTTCGTCTGTTTTCGCCCGCTAACGTCAAAATTTGTATTGCCTTCACGCTAGTGTTAGCAGCAGTTTTCATCGACGCTACCTGAAACTATCGCCATGTAGTGACGTATTGTCAATATATTGCTAACAGGGCAATAGTTTTTGGTGATAGTCTCATTAAGAAAACTGCCGCAAAATACATATATTCCCCAATGAGTCTGTGGTGCTTAAGAAAGGTCGGTGGTGATGACCAGGTTGCTGCCCTGTATATTTCTAGCAAGGAAAGAGCTCCGGCTTCCACCCAACAAGTTGACACTTGTCAAGTAACCTTGGACGCTGACATGGAGAGACTCACCTACAGATCTGTAAGCTTCGGAAATAGCTTGACAAACCCATCTCCTCAATGTTGTTGTAGACACCTTTCTCCTCTTAGCTACAGCCCCATGCGCCATTAAGAGTGAATTTGAGGTTCTGAATGGCTTGCGGAGTGGGGCGCTGGATGTTGGAATAGTATAATTTACTATTCCAACTCCAGTCTGTGTGGACACTAGGGAAGGTGTTGGATTTTAAATCCAACATCTCCCCCCCCCTCCGCAAGTCATTGTTCCGACTTGCGGCGCAATGGTATGCGGAATCACAACGCGGTCGTTGTAACGACCGTGTTGTGATTCCCTGCGGGGAAAAAGTTTTGTGGTAAACGTTCTTTACCCCATGCAGGCACTCCCAGGATCAGCCACCAATCCCGCATTACACTTGCTGCCGGACAGGACAGTGAGCTCACTCATCGGCAGTAACACTTTCCGACCAGCTAAAGGGCTTCTTTAAGCTCTTTAAAAAAAATCTTCATGTCATTGGCTAGTCCATATTTAATGCACATAAAGAATGTTGTTAATAGCACTTCCAAGTGCATCATTCATTTCTGTTGACATGTCATAAGTCCTTAAAGTGTGCACAGCTGTATTTTGGAATCCGCAGAAGACCCCTGCCTCTTGCAACCTCATTATGTAGAATAAGTCCTCCTCTACATAGCATATCCTACCCTCAGCAAAATTAACCAAAGCAATTGGAAGTAAGCAAATAACCTTGTGCCACCTCCAGTGATATATCTGAAGGGCGAGTAAAGACCCCCCATGTGACTGGCAGTAGATATTAGCTACATTTAATTGAAGCGGCATCTTTATGTGAAGCCTGATCCTGCCTTTCAGATTTCCTTTGTATTTCAAGACCTGGTCTCCCTCTCCCCAAGTCAATTGAGCAGCTCTGCTGAAAAAGCATAATACCTGCCCCATAATGTATCAAGCAACAGCAAGCCTCACCGTCTGGGTCTTAACACCCACACCCTGAGAACACTTTTTGCTAGACATGGCATCAAACAATGCATTTTTTCAACACCATTTTTCAAACACGAAATCAACACACACTCCAGTCAGTTCTCAAGAAGACCTAAAGAAATATTCCAACACTTACCAAGGAGCAACATTTTAGTGTGGCCTTTAATGACATATGTTCCTATAAGAATCGTGTGTACCTATTGTAAAAAGCTGGAGATACAAACGGGGAAGTGTTATGGCATAGGGGAAACCGTGCAAAAAAATATGCATCGAAAATCATAAACAAGAACAATAAAACTTCAATTTTAAATACAGTTCCGGAAGATCATGCCCATCTTTCTTTCTGTGTGATGTTCACATGAAAGGGTCTGTGTGACAGTGCTGGAAATGGGAAAAAATTACTCTTCGATCTCACAAACTGGGAATCTGTGTGTGGTTGTCATGTGGAGTGCAGCAGCTGGGGGAGGGTGTGGTCATAAAATGTGGAGGGACAAAGGGTGGAATTAGAAGGGTTGGAATCGGTTACAGTCAGTTAAGGTCTTCTCAAGATAGAGAGGAGAGAGCTAGAGAGAACGAGAGCTGGAGAGAGCACTAGCAAGAAAGAACGAGAGAGAGAAAACAAACTAAAGAAAGAGAAGTATAGAGAGCTAAAGAGGGAACTACAGAGGAGTAGAATCTCCACAGCTAGTCCAGCTCTCGCCCTACAGTCCCCACAGAGGAAGCCACAGTGCACAGACCACAGCACTGGTTCACACTCCAAGCCCCAAATAACGGGGGAATTAGATTTAGAGGGGGACCCAACATCAGAGGTTCATAAGGCAGTCAAATATTTTGCATTAGAAGGAACCCTTCCATATTGTGCACATACATCTTTACTGATTGAGGCCCGAGGCCCTATAAGTAATTATTCATTTACATTAGCTGATGAATGCCCATTACCATGCAACAATGTGCATTAGTGCATTACATGTATTGTGAGTTTAGATAGCTTGCCTCTATTTTGTATATTTGTGTATTCGTTTGAGTAGTTGGTGCTTCGAAAAGGCATAAGAGTTCTTGGTTTTATATTGAGAGTGCAAGAGAATTCTCATGTTTTTTCTCACCTGAGATCATGATCACGTGGTTTGTTTTTCTCAAAATAAATGCCATGGGTGGTATAAATTAGGGGTTCGCATCCCTTTCCAAGAGAGAGAGAGTATGACCCCAAACTCATTCCAGGCAGTGTTCTAGCGTGGCTACAATCAAGGACACTCAGCTATCTTTTAGCAAATCTTGGCCTTCATTGGCCTTGACTCGCAGACAGGCCACGGTCTGGAATAATATACATGAAGCTCGGGTCTGAATGTGTGTTGAAAATGTAATACTAAACCCTATTATAGCAACATCTATGACGCTGAAAGATTACACTGGTACAAATCCTTCAAATGCACCATCATAAAATGTTATCTTCTTTCATAAGGTTTACATTCTGTGTTTTTGTGCTCGCTGCAGTGTTATTAATGTCTTCAATTATTCTCTTTCCCTTATCCTGCACTAAAATTGGCTTCAAATAAAGCCTGCAAAACAGCAGTGTAGATTTCTTTTGGGTGTGCAGTTATAATGAGCAGCTGCCAGAAGTCACAGCAACCCATCAAAAATGCCTGGCAACCAATGGCATGTTGGTACAGGCCAATTACACATTATCTCCAGGTAAGTTGATGAGATGCTTGGGTCACAACTTGTCTGTTACTTTGGTTCAAGCTTATAATTTGGCCCATACTTGCAGTTACCAAAGGCCCAAATAGAACCTTCTGGTTCATCTTCACAGAAACATGCTCACACTCCAAACCCCGAGATAACAGGGAAATGACATCTTGTGGGAAATCCAACATCAGAAGCTCACTGTGCCACAACTCGACTTCTTCAGTATGCAGCATTGTAGTCATTTTAGCTCTGAAAGTGCAGGTTCTTTTAGACAGTGATGCCCAATATTTATGAGTAAAAGTCACCTCCCCGCTTGCAGGTCTCAGCCCCCTTCTCAAACACCATGCACTTTTGTGTGCAAGACAAATAGAAGTGTGGGGTGGGGGTTGGAAGAAAATGCCCGTTTTGTAATGTAAATTGCTTTTATAAGGAGCTTAATGTCCCTTATAAAGTGCTTTAATGTATGCATAGCTCACTACACTGCAAGGGAACGCTTGGCTGACATTCTTGAATTGCACTATGGCCCAGGTGGGCTGCATTTTACTGAGTGCGAGTGACCAGAGGGATACTTTGATCTAGTCTCAGTCGCTGCGCCTCTGCGTGCAATAGATGAAGAGTAACGAGATATAGAAATATGCACTTTACCTCAGTTTCTTCCATGTCATAAAGTTGACGCCCCTCATCCCAGCTGCATGGTCATTAATCCTCATATCTTCCATCAAAGACATCCCTCTAAGTGTTCAGACACGAGATGCTCACTGTGTCTCTCACTGCCATGTCATGTGCTTTGTAATTCCCCTTTCCTACTACTAATGTTGAGAAGCCATTGCATGGCCAGTGTCTGCTGTGGGGAAAGCTCCAGGTAGAAAATGCTATGAAGAGAGGACATGGGGCGGGATTGTGCAGTCTGGTAGAGCATGACACTGATACACCCATGTTTGACATGTCTGAGCTCTATCATTTCAGGCCTGGACCTCTCTTGCCCGGCCTCAGCTGTCTCATCCCATCCCTTGCATTGTGGTGTGCATGCACCAGCTGAGCTGCAGGAGTTGGGTCTGTTAGTTGTTGCCCTGGTAGCACTGGTGCCTGGGACAAGCAGAGTTTGAAAGTGCTTTTTATCGTATTTCCAGGCAGGGTAACAATGGGGGGTGGTAGGTGTATGCGCCAGGGGCCTGCTGATCTTTGTCCGGTATCCCATGGTGCATCAAGCGGTGGTGGTAACTAAACATGGTCTCTATTCAATTCTCACTATGGTTTGTCTGGGTATAGCTTTGTTAGAAGCCTCCTGTGGTTGGGGTGAGCAGTACTAGTACGTGTGTGTTTATGTTGTGCTGTTATCCCATATCAAAGTATACACAACAGTGATGGATGGAATACTTGAATTAATCTCAGCCACTGGTAATTACTCAAAGCTGCATCCCTATGCTTTGTTATTTTGCACGCTGTGCCGCATCAGTTTGAACCTAGCTATATGCAAATCAGTCTTGACCCTGCTCCAGTAGGAACAGTCCAGCCTAGCTGCCGAGCCAGGCCCTCCCTCAACCAGAACACAAGGAACTCAGGACCGGTTTTGTCCTACTTAGGGCTCATCAGTCAGAAATAGCTTGGTTCCAGTGACACAGTGAGCTTGCGGCCCACGTCTGGGCATACCCATCCCACTTAGGGCGACATACTAAAGTATACATAGAGTGATGGATGGAATACTTGAATTAATCTCAGCCACTGGTAATTACTCAAAGCTGCTTCCCAATGCGTTGTTATTTTGCACGCCGTACCGCCTCAGTTTGAACCTAGCTATATGCAAATCAGTCTTGACCCTGCTCCAGTAGGAACAGTCCAGCCTACCTGCCGAGCCCGGCCCTCCCTCAACCAGAACACAAGGACCGGTTTTGTCCTACTTAGGGCTCATCAGTCAGAAATAGCTTGGTTCCAGTGACACAGTGAGCCTGTGGCCCACGTCTGGGCATACCCGTCCCACTTAGGGCGACATACTAAAGTATACATAGAGTGATGGATGGAATACTTGAATTAATCTCAGCCACTGGTAATTACTCGCACATCTCGGTTTCAGGAGCAGTTTTTCTGCCTCACTTTATTAGGTCCTAGTGAGGCAAACCAGAAAGACATTTTCATCTTACTCACTCCTGGCCATTTTTGTAGAAATATTTTAGTACAAGTGTAGAATTGGAGAAAATACATTGTGGACGGGTTGCAAAGTATCACAGCAAATTGACTGAAAATAATTGTACCCGTTAAAAAAAGATTTTAACAGAGAAATCCTCGAACATGTATAAGGTAAAAAAATATACCAAACCCATTTTTCACATTTTTGCTACTTAAAGTTCAGATATAAAACAAACTGACACAGTTTATAACTTCCTTCCATCTATCACATTCGAAAAAGAAAAGCAAAAATAGTATAGCCTCGGTTTTCTGGAACAAAACTTCACTATGGAGCCATTGGTATTTGCTCCAGACCCTATTGCATTAGGAGCAACAATTGTGCAGATCAAATTAATATTAATATGCTTGTACCTATGCATATATCCTGTGATGCGCTTGCTTCTTTGTGAATATGTGAGTAGAGAATAAACCTAAGAAACACGTGAATGACTCAGCACAAAAATGTAATCGTGGAAATTACTTGCATATTTATTGGACATGCAGAAAATCTGATTAGGATATACTGATAGAATGTGGTGAAATACCCCGCTCCGGTACAAGAATTTTCATACTCCCAGCTAAACTGACATTTTACCATTCACGCACTCCCTTCCGCCTAGCACCAAGGCCTGTTTTTAGGTCATTTATTGCAAGTGGCGCCCTCTTGTGGACATTTGTGGAGGCGCGGGAGTGGAAATGGCCTTGAATAGCAATGGCTTGCCCTCTTCAGTGAATGGCTCTGCCTGCTGCGTAAGTACAGTGGAAGGAAACGAGAAAACACGGAAGGAACGTGTGGCAAGCTCTGATCAACACAACCTGTTTCTGAGATCCAAGCTTGTTCTGTCGAATATTGAAATGCAAAAGGTGTCTCCTTTCCCTCATGTTCGCGTCTAAAATCCTAATGTAATTGAAGTCTGCCTGCTCAACACCAAGGGGATCAGAGAAGCCATTTTCCTTCAAATAGTATATTATTTCCGGTCTGATGTGAAGTTGGCGCCCGAGGGGACGCCGCAGGCAGCCGCGCTGGTGCCTGGTTAGTGAAGGCAGCAGGAGGCCATCTATTGCCCATATTTTTTTTCGTGCCGACGTAGCACAGCGACAATGAGATCTGAGAATCCAGGCAACCGGCGCTCACTGCCTCAAATATCTTTTATTCTGTAGCGCAGGAAGTTCTGATGCCAGCTAGCCTTTTCACGGATCTTTTATATTCGAAAAATGCGAATTAGTTCCCTGGTTACGGCCTTAATTGTCAGACTGGACTCACTGGGCCTTTTTCATAAACATGTGCAGTCACGAGCGGCATTTACAGCGAGATGCCTTTCCTGCAGAGAAGGAGACTTTTCAGCATTGTATTTTATTTCTTCGTTGCTTTTTCATGCATACGCATTAGGCATAATTTACATTCCTTAAAAACATGCCAGACCTTCTTAAATACAAAAAAGGGATAACAACTGACTACTCTCAGGATTAATCAAAGATCTTGTTAAATACAGTATTTTGTCTAACAGTATTAGTCATAACATTTGTATGCATGCAGAAGTGAGAAACATGGGGGCATATTTTAAAGCCCATATCGCCACAGGAACATCACTTTTTGCGGCGTTCCTGTGGCAAAAGAGGCTTTGCGTTATTGACAAGGCGGCGTCAAGCCACTTAACGTGGTTTACGCTGCTTTGCAAATAAGGCCCCCTTTCACGCTAGATTTAGTGTAAAGGGGGTGGGCAATAGGTGTTGCAGTGGGAGTTCCGCTGCAACAGCCATTGATTTTGACGCTGCCCCCTATTTACAAGGGTGGTGTAAATAGGAGGCAGTACCAATATTAGGACCAGGGAAAACCTGGTCTTAACATACAAAACAAGGAGAAATGCTTTATTTCTCATTTTTGCTGTTTCTGTGTGTGCTGCATTGTGCAGCATACATGGAAACAGTGAATTGCCATGATTGACTGTTTATGTGCAAGAAGGTGTCACTTCCTGCACATTAAAAATAATTTAAAAAATGGCGATTTGGACCTTCCTAGTGTGCTGCACAATACAGCACACATAGGAGTTGCAAATCGCCATTTTGCATTGCTTATGTGCAGGAAGGGACACCGTCCTGGACATAAACAATCATACCCTCAAAGCAGGCACCCTTGCACTAGGGTGCAAGGGTGCCTGTGTTGGCGCTAGGCAGCTGAATTTAGCACCAGCACAGGGAGAAACGCAGGGCAGTGCCGTATTATTGTAAATACAGCGCATCCCAGCGTTTCTAAAGTGACGGACAGCGGCGTTAGCAATTTTGGAGCTAACCTGCGCTCCGCCACTTGCTATTAATATGTCCCATGGTGTTCTATCTGTGTCGTGTTTCTATGTTACAGTTCAGAACGTAAAGCGTGGTGATGCGTGATTGGAATAGTAAGTAGGGAATGTTGGCTGTGTGAGCCAGTTGTGTTCTGTAGGTAAAGCTGAGAAGTCCTTGCTCCTGATGGGGTGTCCTACTGACCACGTTACAGCTTATATACTTCTTCCCCTTGGAGGGTATATCGTCACTATGAAATACAGAAATATCCTACATGAGCTGGGGGGTTCTGCCTCTTAACTGAAAAGGTACGTGATTTATAACACTGGTGGTAATTTTTAAAAGATGGGGGAAACATCTCATCTAATGAAAAAGAAGACTAAAACTGAAGACATTGGAACTCCAACCAATGTATTTTTACACCAGGCAGTGTCAGCTTAAGTACAAGGCTTATGGAGGTGTTTGTAGACCTTAAGCAATGAGATGACATCTGTGAAGCAGTCTCCAGCAGCAAAGAAGAAAAAAACAGAGGCAAAACATGGAGAGAAAGAACTAAAGAACACACTGGTTAAAGAGATTCTTCTTTAGTGAAAGTGGTGCAGGAGAGAAGTAGCAGTGTTCAGCTGTGGCCGAAACTGGCATTAGCGACTGTATGTGAAGGTGTCACAATCTGTCATGTACCTGTCTGAAGGCGTGTGCAGACCTGAAGAGTAAAGTTGTCCACTCCCGATACACAAACACACTCAATTCAAGCTCCTCACACACACATTCCAGGCAATATACAATTAAGGCCGCACCTATCTGAGCAGTTGCATCTCCTGCCACAAACCACCCAGACACCACCGCTCCACAGGGCTACTACTCACATGCATCCCACGCATAAACAGAACCAGATCAGGAGGATGGGCGTGCTCTTACATCGCTACTGAAACGTAGAACCAGACTCCCACTCCACATTGGAGCCTCCACCTCTCTTCTTGAACCCTGCAAGAAGCTGAAGACATGACTTTTAATTAACCTACATACCATAGGTAGGGCTAGGCACTGTTGTTAGACATTACCAAGTGTCAGCTGCCACTAGGTAGTTATAGTTATGTCTGCTTCTCCATAGAAAGATCCTTTTTTGGTTTTCTAATAAATCTGGCCCCATTTGACAAATCTTCACAAAACTTTAGAAAAAAATTTTTTGTCCACCTTAGCTCCTTTCTGGAAGGTTTTGGGGTGATCTGTCAAGCTGGCGCAGAGAAAATAGGGGATGCCAAAATGAAAAATCCCCATGCATTTTCCATAGACTTCTCTAGACAAGACTTTGGCAAAAACTGCTGAATGGAATTACTCCAAATTGGACAGGAAGCTAGATCTTGCTCCGTAGGTTTTGCTTGTTATGATTTGGTGTAAATTCGTTTAGTAGTTTTTGAGAAATTTTGGCTAAAAAATAATTATATATTTAGGCAGTTGGGTCCGCGAGAAACTTTACAGACTCTTACGGGAGTGCCAAATTAAAAATAGAACAATCTGATTGGCCCATAGAGCTTTATTTCCCTTGGGCCATCTGGCTTCTGTGGGAGACTGACTCCTGCGAGTGCCGCTCTGACAGGCTGCCAGCACCAGGATAAAAATGTTGCTGGCAGCCATTACAGGACTCAGGGTCCCCTGTCCTGAAGTTAAAAAAAATAATAATATAACCCAGAGGAACCCCCCTCCCCCTACCACCCGGGCCAAAAAAGAAAAAAATGGCAAAAAATGCAGCAATCCCACAAGAGTCTTGCAGAATCCCCCCCAAAAAAATGGCGCACGGGATGCATTTATTTACAATAGGCCATTCCCAGGGCTGTATTCATAAAGAGAAGGGGGGCTGCGTGTACCCCCTCCTGAGCCTCCAGAGCCCCCAGGAAGCCCACCTCCAGGGCTGAAAACATTGTTTATGGGGAGAGGGAATGCGCAGTCCCCCTTACCAAGCCATCAGAGGCCCCGGGAAGTCCAACTCATGGACTGAAATTATTATACATGGGGAGGGAGACATGCAGCCCCATTCCCCAAGCTATTTGAGGCTTTTGGGAGCCCACTTCGGGGCCTAATCTTTGTCAAATGGTGAGGGAACCTAGCGGCCTCGGTCCCTGAGCCTCTAACGGCCCTGTGGAGACCAAGGTGGGGAAAGAAATCTCCAAAATGGGGATGGGGTGCGCGACCCACTCCCTGAGCCTCTAAAGACCCCGGGGACCCCACCCACCAGGGCTAGCTCACAACCAATGTCCTAGGGAGCCAACCCCAGGACATACCAGTTGTCTCTGCCCGTAGCGGTACTGGCAAGGAAGCCTGTGTTTGCTCTTGCTTGGCAGGCGCAATTTCAAAACTCCTGCCAAGCGGGATGAAACACCAAGTCTGCTTCCAGCAGGTGGGAACTTCAAAACTGCTCCTGCCAGCTGGGAGCGGACTTTTGATCTGTTTCCTTGCCGGGAAGTGATGCATGCGGGGAAACTGATCAAAATAGTTCTCCCGCTCCCGCTGTATGCGGGCAGCCGACTGGGGCTATTGGATCCCTGGGGCTCACCCCCAACAAGACTCAAATCAACCCGGGGATGGGGTCCCCGGGGCCTAAATCGGCCCAAGGAAGGGGGCCTCATGCTCCCCACCCCAGCAAATGTTGCCGGGCTCCCGGGAATGTTAATGTTGTAGACTTGTAAAGCGCACAGCTGCCCCAGCAACGGGGCGTCCCGGCGCTGTAGACCGCTGGGGAACCCGTCCTGGCTATCCCTGTGAGATGGTCCCTTTCTGGGTATCTCCAAGGTGAAACCAGGCATCCCCGGCGTCTGTGGGGGGCCGTTGTAGAGATGAGGCAAGCTTAATGCCCAGAGTTGCCGAGTGTGTTCCTGGTTAGAGTAGGTACAGAGGCGAGAATTATCAAGTCCGTTTTGACCCTGGTCCACGACCCTGCCGCGTCGGGAATTGAACCCTGGTCCCTGGCCGATTCTCTGCTTACGGGTCTGCCGCCTCTAACCAGTGAGCCACACCTCTCCAGGGGTCTCCAGGACCGAAATTGACCCAAGTAGAGCGGCCATGTGAACCTCTCCCCCTAAAATGTATGCCAGGCTCCAGGCGATGGGGTCCGAGGGCCAAAATCGACCCTAGTGGGGGCACGTGCTTCCCTTCTCCTAGGAATGACACTGGGTCCCTGGGTTGGGGTCCCCAGAGCCAAAGTCAGCCAAGGAGGGGGGCTGCATCCCCAGCCCCTGGGGAAGGGGTTTCACGGGGCCAGAATCTGCCTGGGAGGGGACCCATAAACCCCCTACTCCTGAAAATGGTTCTGGGCCCCAGGATTTAGGTCCCCGGGCCGAATTCAGCCCGGGTAAGGGGGCCACATGCCTCCCCCCCTCTAACAATGATGCCGGGCCCCGGGAGATGGAGTCCCTGGGGCTGAAATCGAGCCAAGGAGTGGGGCTGTGTGCTGCTCTCCCCCTGATAATAACACAGGGCCTTGGGGGATGGGGTCCCCAGGGCCAAAATTGGCAGGGCGGAAGGGGCTAGGTGCCCCTTGCCCCTAAAAAGCAGACCAGGCACCAGGGGATTGGGCCTCTGGGATTGCTTGTCCCCCTGTCCCTAATAATCACATTAGGACCTGGGGCGTGGGGCCTCAGGGGAAAAACGGCCCTGGGAAAGGAACAAGTGTCCCCCTCCACTGATAATCACACTGGGCCCTGGAAGATGGGGTACCTAGTGCCAGAACTGGCCTGGAGAGGGGGGGCATATGTGCCCCCTGCCCTTTAGTAAAAAACAACAGCCCTGGGGGATGAGGTCCACAGGGCCTACGGAGGCTCAGGGCCAGAAAAGGCCATGGGGGATGGTGTCCCCAGGGCCAGGCCCAGTGGTCAGTCCCTTCAATGCACTGCTTATGACCTTACATATATTCTCAAAACAATATGGTTCACTTGGGATAATCTCAGCAAGCAATGAGGCTATAGATATGAATGAAAAAACAAGGGGCCCGATTCACAAAGGTTAACGTAGAGGTTTGGTCTAAACATAGACCAAACCTGTAAATTTACTACTTTGGGAATTCTCAAAGGGCATTTACGAGCACTATCTTTATGTACAGACTTGGACAAAAAGTGGAATTGCTCTGCAGAGAACAGCTAAAAATGCTGCTCTCTGCGGGCGGAAGCAATCTTTTCCTATGTTTCCCTGCCCAAAACAGATGAGAAGTTCGCTCCCAGAGGGCGGGAGCATTTATCAAGACCCGCCTGCTGGGAGTGGACTTGCTGTATGCTCCCACTTAGTGGGAAATTTGAAATTGCCAAGTGAGAGCAAACACAGGTTTCTCTGTCCTCGCCAGTTCGGGCAGAAAAACTGATATGTCCAGTAATGAGCTCCCCGGAACATAGCATGAGCCGGCTCTGGTGGATGGGGAACCCAGGGCCATGAATGTCTCAGGGAGAGGTACAGTATGGCCCCCCTCCCCTTTACATTTATGGTCAGGCTCCGTGGGATGGCGTCCCCAGGGCCAAAATCGGCCTGGAGAGGGGGGCTATGCCCCTATCCCCAAATACATATTCGGCCGGGCCCCAGGGTATGAGGTCTCAGGGGTTGAAATTGGCCCCAAAAGAGGGCTGTGCATTCCCCCTCCCTCTTTTGAAAAATGTGCCCCCCTTCCATTTAAGAACGCAACCGGGCCCTGGGGGATGCATTCCCTCTCCCAAAATATAAACATTTGTTCCCTCGCCCCAAGGACCTGACCCACCCGAGGGCCTTTTCAAAACAAGCGCAAGGGACCGTGCTTTGTTTTCTAAAAAAGTTTGCTGCGGATTTGTGAATCTGTCATAAATTCATGGAAAACTTGAAATAAAAATCGTTTTTGTCCACCCTCTGGGACCACATCAACAGGCCTAGGGACTCAGGGTATTCCCACCCTCCCACCTTTTGTCTTTTATTTTAGGAGTCGGGACCAAGACCGAATCTTCACAAAAGTTTCAAAACTAGATTGCCACTCACATCAGCTGCTGTCTTGAAAGTTTCAGGGTGATTCATCAAGCGAGGGCCGAGAAAAATGGAGGGTCCCAAAATGCTTTTTTCACCATGGAATTTTCTATAGGAATTTTGTACACAACTACAGCCCGAATAGCTGGTCCAGAAAACAACCTTTTTGTTTTTTGGTGTAAATTGGTTCAGTGTTTTTTGAAATATAAAAAAAAAAACTAATTTGTATATCTAGAAGTGCTAACCCTTGACAATCTCGTGCAGAGATCTGATTTGCTGCTGACACTTTAAACCGGAAGTGTTTGCAGCCATTTTTGGACTTTGCCTTAGCCGAGTCCCATAAAATGATGTAAAACTAAAGAAAAAGGGGCAGGGTATGCCTCGTGCTTGGGTGCCCCAGGTACCCCACTAGGGCAAAAAAAGCATTTTCTATAAAAAGAAATTGATGTGAAAATGTGAGTATTCATGAATTCGTGGCAAAACATTAGCCCCTCGGGTTGGCCATGTCCCGGGGACTTCTTTATATGTAGGAAATGGGGAGGGGGTGCACGCGGACCCTCCCCATGGCCAATCTTGGCTCCATGACTGCCTCAACCCAGAGGCAGGCCGATGTTATTTTAACTGGAGGGGGAAGTCTGGCCCCCCTCCTGAGTCTTTTGAGCCTCAGGGACAATCACCTCCTCGAAGCTTTATAAAAAAATTGGAGAGGGGCCGTGTAGCTCCCCCTCCATTGCCATTAAGGACCCCGGGGACCACCACCTTCCCGGGGCCATGAATTAAATGTTTACAAGGAGGGGGACCGTGCGGCCTCTCCTGGGCCATGAACCTCTGGGGAAGGTGTTCATGGGGCCTAAATATAAATGGGGAGGGGACCCATAAACTCCCTACTCCTGTAAATGATTCCGGGCCCCATGAATTGGTTCTTCTGGCCTAATTCAGCCCTGGGAAGGAGGCCACATGCCTCCCTCCCTCTAACAATGATGCTGGGCCTTAGGAGATGGAGTCCCTGGGGCTAAAATCGGCCCAAGGATGGCGCTATGTGCTGCCCTCCCTACGATAACACAAGTCCCTGGGGGATGGGGTCCGCAGGGCCAAAATCGGCAGGGGAGGGGAGCTATGTGCCCCTCGCCCCTAAAGGGGGATTAGATCTCCTGTGTTGCATGTGCCCCAGCCCTTAATAATCACTTTAGGACCTGGGGCGTGGGGTCTCCGGGGAAAATAACAGATCTCAAAAAGGGGCACGTGCTACCCTCCACTGATAATCACGAGCCCCAGGAGATGGGGAATCTAGTGCTAGAATCAGACTGGGGAGGGGGTCATATGCGTCCCCTGCCCTTAAGTAAAAAACAAAAGCCCTAAGGGATGAGGTCCACAGGGCCTACGGAGGCTCAGGGAGGGGGGGGGGCATGCAGCCCGTCTCCCCCCTATAAGAAAAGGCCCTGGAAAATCTCATTGGCGATCGCAGATACCCGGTAAGTTGCTCCGACATGCAGGAAAATGCATTTTGGGTGCGCCAACATAAAAAAACTCCACTCCTTTGCAGAGTGCGGAGTTTTTCGGCAACTCCGTGTTCTATGTGGAATGCAGAGATGCCAAAACTCCGCATACTCCGCGAGTGTAGCGGAGTTTTACGCCCAGGGTTAGTTTTCACTTGAGTTTCGTCTTGGGGTTCTCCCTCTACTCTTCTAACCAACTAGGTTACTATGTTTAGAATGTTGTGTCTACGCTACTGAAAAAGGCAACCCCAACAGTATCTATCCTAAGACCGTGCAGAGCGTACAGGAAGCTCAGAATTATGGGCACGCCTCGTTTACAGCGTACAATCACCTGACTATTGAGAGACCACCATGGTTCCTGATTAACCAATGCGCAGGCTTTGGTGTCCTTTGCTTCGCTCATAACCTGGAGTATGGTTCAATGATGACATACCTTATGTTTTTTTAAATCTGTTTATTACATTTTCAACTGTTCAGATCTGTGCAAAGACACAACATCTACATTCATGAGTACGTACATCATTGAAAGATAATGCAGATCAAAGGCTTAGGTCTATTTGAGCCTCAACTAAAGAAACTGCTGAATTGCTCGGGGGCTGACCCTCACTAAAATCACCCAACCGACCCAAACCTGTCTCCCAATGTGACATGCCTTTCTTGACTGATGCAGCCCTGTCACCCTCACAAAAGACTCTCTCTTAAACCCAAATCAGTCTTTACACATAAGGAAAAAGCAACTCTCTGGAGGAAGACCCTCCACATGCATTGTTATAAGTTGTGGAACTTTCTCCTGGCTTTAAAGAATACCACAAGTGCTCTGATGATCCTACTGTTTTGTTTGTACTTGGATAATAGCAAAGGAATTGAGGCATCTCACAAAATTTATTTTTGTTCTTGTGCCCCCAATAACCTATAATTTAGAGACACTCTTTTTTTTGCTAGTAGAATTTAGTTGGGCTTGTTTTTACTTTTGCCCTTCCTAGAGGCTGTGATGATGCCCTGTTTATCTTCACCTTCACCTGTGCAAAGATTTTTTCATATTAAGAATTTTTTTTCACTGCTTTTACTACTAGTTGTGCGGGACAGAATTCCTGCATAAAATTCTGGTCTGCATAAATATAAGTGGGATGATGTTTCTGCACCCAGATTTTTCGGGTGGGTGCAGGAACCCCTGCTGGTAAAATTGCTTTGTGAAAAAGACTGCAATTCAGCCCTCGCCTGGTCTCGAGCCCCCACCCAATTATTTGCCAGGGCCTAGTTGGACATACAATTCTCCATGTCAGCCAGGCAAAATCCTCCCCTGTCCTGGATAAAAGAAAATAGGTTAAAACAGTAAAGGAAATTAAAAAATGTAGCTGCAGTCCTTAAACACAGAGCCATGGCAAGATGTGCTGTCCTTCTGCAGTGTATTTTATCCCTCCGGCTCAAAAACTTAACAGATTGCATCGCAACTGAGGAACAGTGGAATCTAGGATTACACACTTTGCATGGTGCAGAGCCAGAACAGCTTGTGCACTGCGGGCAGCAGCCTCTGTTCCAGTCTGGAGCTGTGCGTGCGGCTCTCTGCTGCCCTCTGCAGGCACTGAACACGAGTTAGCTCTTTTAAGCAGACATGAAATAATGGCCACAGGAGTAGCTTGCCTTGATTCTCAGGATAGATATTAGTTGAATAAACCACAGACCTAGGCTGTCCCGCCAGCTGTATTGGTCTGTGGGCCTCATTTAGAGTTTGGTGAGGCAGGAGGGATGCTGCAAAGAGGCGTTGCGCCTACCCGTCAAACCAGCAGAACTGGGTACTGTCATGGGGCCTCTGTTAGCTCCGCTGACAGTAAACAGTGATCAGTCGGTCTGTTCCTCACAGGATCACCAAAGTGTGGCAGTCACAGGCTGGGAAAATGTAGAATGATCCCAGTGTTGAAGGAGGAAACTCCCTGCATGCCGGGACTACTTGTTTTTGTTTAACGTTTACAAAGAGGGTGCTTTAATCATGGGGGACTCTGCGCAACCCTGCAGTGCTGTGAGGGGAGCTGCAGCAGAGGGAGTTCCCTCAGAGGACAGAGATCCGGCAGGCAGGCAAGCATCTCGAAATAGGACAGATGGTCTACTGCCAGGGACAGTTCTAGGATGTTTTTGTCCCCGGGCAGAAAGGGAATAAGTGAGGCCTGTCTATTTTGTATGCAACGTGAGGCATTCAGGGCTGTTGGCATCTCAGCAGATGACCCTGCTCCTGAAGCTGCTTTGTGCAGACCCCTCCTTAGCTCCAGACCCTCCCTCTCAGCCACCTACAAGCCTCTTACAGCTCATAAAGGGCTGCAGGTGTGAGAGATGCTTATCTATGGGGGGGGGCTAAACTTCAAAAGGAGGTCTAATGGTCAAATTGCAGGACAAACCTGCAGACTTGTCCCCCTGCAACTGGTACCATAGGGGGGGCTCTCCTTGCTACACCATAGCAGCGACGCCCAAATGAGGAGAGTCTCTTCCGTGTGTCCAATTGCAATAAGACACCTTTCTTTCAAGCGGAAAAGCACGAGGCACAAGAGGACGTGTGTGCCTGTGCCGCCATGTCCTGGCTGTGTCGTACTGGTGCGGGGCCCAAGTTGGTGGACTGAGTGCGGGGCCCTGGGCAGCTGCCCACATCTCCCAGGCCTACCGCTGGACCTGTCTACTGCTAGAGAGGCTGAGACCTCAGCCTTGTCTACCTTGCCAACAGGCAGACCAACTCCAGGGACTAAATGGGCCCCTTTATTTTGACATTTTTTATTAAAATTTCTTTTTAGACTTTGTGATAAAGTGCTGCTAGGCCACATAATGTTATAGGGCACTTTTACAATAAAGGGTAGGGCAATACTGCAAAGTTTGCATTCTTGATTTCTATAACTTGAGCGTTATACAAGCTGCTGCAGGTTTTACGCACTTTACCACTTATCTATGTTAGACAAATGGTGCTATTGAGCGTCGTGTTCTGAAGGTAGGAAAGGTGGCACTGCAACCAAAAGATGCTTTGTGAACTTGAAAAAAGAATAATGAAAGCATGCTCTAAGACAGTGTTTAATATTACTGTGTTAAACATGGGAAACGCAGGCGTTAATATTACTATATTTTAGTGGGACTGAGTTAACTGAGTTGGTTTTGACTTGATAAAAACCTAATAACCTGTAGATCACAACAGATATTAGAGGCGAGCTCTCAATTCACTGAGCAGTCCTGGAGAAACCCTTCTTCCACAAAGTTTCGGGGTGTTCTGTGCCCCTTTCCACCCTGTAATTTTATTTACTCCAACCCCTGATTTGTAAACTTCTGCAACCATTTCCAGGTTTTGAAGGAGCTGAAGAAGTGTTTATTAATGCCCACATAAGACGGGTTGGTTCACAAACTTACAAAGTAAAACAAAGCTTGATACGCCAACTGTCCAGTACTTGGGTGGAATTTATTCCAGCATGACATTACACAGCTATGGGGTCATAGTAAATGGTGGGAATGACTCTATGCCTGCAAGGTTACCTTTTGTGCCTGCCTTACCTTGCCTTGTATCGTTTTATGAGAACTATGTGTAGGTGTAGCAAATGCTAGAATTGTGCGACTTTTGCTACTGCAATAGCTGAGCATTCAGAACCCCTTCCAGACTTCGAATAGAGCAGAGCAGAGGAGGAGAGTAGGGCAACCTCTTTATGGGAGAAATTATTTTACCTACATTTTCCTTAGAGGCAACATTACGATGGTTCATCGTCTTACTCCCTGTCACTGCTAGGAAAACAGTCACAGCAGCACTAATCCTGTTACGTCTGGATTACTGCATCCGCCTTTATGCAGGAGCAAAAAGAGCTGTTCTGAAAAGACTACAAATAGTCCAAAACGCCGCAGCTCGGCTGGTACTAAAACTACCTAGGGGGACCTCTTCTGTAGCTGCACTTAGAACCCTGCATTGGCTGCCCATACATAAAAGGATTCTCTTTAAAATTTTAATATTCATCTCCAAGGCCATCAGGGCAACGGGACCAAACTATCTAAGGTCCAGAATCAGACCTTATATCACTCAAAGGCTCTTGCGGTCACCCTCGTAAAACCTTCTAGCACCCTCCCCCCCTTAACCTGACAACCAGAGGGGGAAAGTCAATGGCAGTCCTTGGAACAAAAGCCTGGAATAGCCTGCCCACTCATCTGAGACTGGCGCAGTCTGAACCTATGTTCAAAAAACTCCTAAAAACCTGGATCTATGCTGCCCCAGATCACACTGTGCTATCTCTCATCTGATCCCTTCTCTCCCATGTGCTCACTAAGTTCTTCACCTCAGATTTACATGCTGCGGGCAGCGCCAAGATGCTCCTTGGAGTGAATGTTGCACTTTATAAATGCTTACATTCATTTATTCATTCATATCACTTTGATTGATTTAAACTTCTTATTACCCGATGCATTCATATATTGATTATTGATTGACACTAACTTGATGGTTTTGCTTCTATAAATTTGCAACTTTTAATAAACCATTATGGTTTGAAAACCTAACCACTCTTTGTCTTCCTTGTGGAATCTAATGTGCTTCTCATTTTTAAAAGGTATTGATTTGTTGACCAGCCGCAGTTGCAAATTCGCTTCATCAGACAGCACTTTATAGGCCGCAAACTTGCATAAGGAGAATCACTAACACAGACTAACACAGAAAGCGTTTTTATGGCCACTTATGAAGAAGCAGGGATTGGATGTAGATTGTATGGCTGAATGTCATTGAATTTCCAATTTCCATTTATGGCATAATATCTTGGGAATTCTATCACATCTCATCTGGAAATGGAAACACTTCTACCTCATGACTTAGCCCTTTAAGTATTGTAAAGAAGAAGGAACCCCTCCTAATCCTTTAGGTTCCCAAGACAGGGAATATTACATCAGAGTGCAGAACCCTTAGGCAACCACAGCATTTACAAATTATTATCGATAAAAATATACAAAAGGGATAAACAAGAAATATTTAATGCGTGTATGACAACATATACTTTTATTATTAATTTACCATTCAATCATTTATATAGCAGAAAAATAAAGACTTATAAAGCAATTTTTATCTCAGAAATCAAAAATGGTTTATCTAAACAACTTTTGCATTAACATTCATTCTAAAACAACCAACTAGGAGGCAGAGTACAGGAGAGATATGTATAGTAGTGAAATATTATACATAGAATAATACTTAATAGATTAAAAAAACAGTCAATATTTCATTCTTTTTTAACAAAAGTCTTGTGATGATGAGTCTTCCTGTGACTTGTTCCAATTGTATATGTGCATTTCGGCATAGCGCCTTCTTCCGGAGAGCCACATGCTAATACCACTCAAAAGTACCTGCAAAAACATGTCACAATAAATATTGCCCTAAAAAAACAAGACCAAAAGGATAACTAAGAATAAGGATAAACAACACGATTTGTAACCACTGACCAAGAACCAGCACCTTCACCTAAATTATCATGAAATGGTACAACCCGCAGCAAACAGCCTAAAGTCATAACTTTCATCATAGAAAAACAGGAGTTAATGAGTAGTCGTTATTTCAATCTAAAATACCTACAAATTGACCCTACACCAGAGTCAGAAAAATGATCGGGCACCTGACTAACAGGGCCCTGGATAATGAGGATATCTGTGACAGCTCGATAGTCACTACTATCGGTTTGATTACGAAGCCTCTCTCCAAATACAGTAAAGCTATTCTCGGACCCCATGTCCCAATAATTACATTGTATATTAAAAGACATGAGAGACATCATCACCACAGTTGAAAGGCTGCCGATTAATGCCATCAGTGACACACAAGTCACATTGGATATTGAAGCCCTTTATAGCAATGCTATGGAGGCAGTTCACGGGTTCATGGAGGAATATCATATACAGGTTCCAAAGGCTTTCATTCTTTTTTTTTTTTTTTTTTTTTAAATTTTTTATTGAAACAATAAGTCAGTTACAAGCATGGGCCTACAACCACCAGGGCCGACCGCTAGATTCAGAAAGGATCGTACATTAGTTAAGGCAGTAGGCGACTCCTGGGGCCCAGCCCCGTAAATGGCTCAGGATAGCTCGAAAGAAGCAGGAGACATACATTTAACATAAATAACAACTAAAAACAAAGGGCGAGGCATAAGGGCAAAAAGCGTGGGTCAGGCTACATCCGGGGGACTTTACTCCAAATCTTCAATTAGCTATCAACAGGAGGGAGTACTGAAAGATCGGGGGGGGGTAACGGGAGAGGAACATCTATATTCGATTATTACAACCAGTTGCAAGGAACCATCAAGGGTCAGGGGGACAAGGCAATATCGGTGTCCCCTAGGGGGGGCGTACAGATACCCCCACGATACGCGTTCCATTGCCCCCAAATTCTACCCCATGCCCCGGGTTTACCGCGGGCCACATACACAGTCTTCTCCCTGAACATACACCAGTCCATGTTCTCCTTCCATACTGACACGGTGGGTGGCCGCTGGGAGCCCCAAAGCTGCGCAATATCCCTCTTGGCAATCATGTATCCCAGGGCCGCCCACCGAGTCTGAGCCGCGTTATAATCATTGGGCTCCCACACATTCAAGACACAGCGACGCACCTCCGGCAGCAGCGCAACCCCGGTGACTTGTCCCATGACCCCATGAACCCGACGCCAGTATTCCGCCACCTCCCGGCACTCCCAAAGGATATGGAGAAAGGTGGCACTGAGCCCACACCCCCGCTTACAGAGCCCATCTTCCGAGAATCCCATCGAGACCAGACGGGGGCCCGTCACATACACCCGGTGGAGAATCTTTAGCTGGACCAGGCGGAGACGGGCTGGAATGGCTACTTCCTTGGGGGACGATAGTGCGGACTGCCAGTCCTCGTCGTCTAATTCCACCCCGTCCCCCGTCCACGCCTCCCGAAGGCGCACCAAGAGGTCAGCCCGATTATTAATAAGTTTTTTATAGATTAAAGAGATAGTACTGTCGGGGACATGACCATCGAGTATGCGGTCCTCGAGGGGCGAAGAGGCAGGGATCTTGGTCCCCTCCCCAAAGACAGAGAGCAGGGCGTGCCGAACCTGGGCGTATCGGAAGAACTCCTTTTCCGTGAGTTCGTATTCGCTCTGGAGCGCCGCAAAGGTCTTAACCGCGCCCTTCATCCATAAGTCTCCCACTCTACTGATGCCAATCGTGTCCCAACGGTCAAACCCCTTCGTTGTCCAGAGGCTTCCCAGTCGGTCGGAGGCAAATAAAGGAGTAGCACATGTTAGTCGCTCACTCCAGCCCATGGCTACATTGGCCGCCTTCCAGATCCGTACCGCGATCTTAGTAGGGCCCGTCAGGGTCCGTCCAGCCGAGCGGGAGTAAAGCGCCCTGTTATAGTTCCCACCGGGGAGCAAGAATTTATCCATCTCATACGCCGGATTCAAGCCAGGCGCATACGTGGCATGGTTAATGGCCGATAACTGCGAGGCCCAATAATACCTGCGAATGTCGGGAAGCGCGATGCCCCCATCGTACCAGGGGAGAGTAAGCTTGGCCAGGGCGATACGCGCCCGTCCGTCCCACACCAGTCTCCTCTGCAGGCTCTCCACCTCCCGAAAGTAGGCCACTGGAATGATGTCGAAGGAGTTCTGAAGTGCATAGAGGAATCTGGGAAGGGACATCATTTTAAACAATGCTGCCCGACCCAGTGGGGACAAGGGCAGCCTACACCACCGCGCCGTGTCTTCCCTCAAACGCCGAAGTGGAAGCAGGAGATTGTGCTCATAGCGAGCCACCGGGTCCAACGAGACGTGTATCCCCAGGTATTTAAAGCCGGACAGAGATATTTGAATCGGAAGCCGAGGCGGCAGGAGAGGGGGGCCACCGGAGATAGGATAGACACAGGATTTAGACCAGTTAATCGTGAGACCCGAATTTCTCCCGTAGGAAGTCAGAACATCGAAGAGAACGTTAAGCGACTGCCGCGGCGAGGTAAGATACAGGAGAATATCGTCAGCATATAACGAGACCCGATCCTCAAAGCCCGGGGCCCACCGGATCCCCCTGATCGAGGGCTCCCAGCGGAGCCAAGCAGCGAGTGGCTCCAGGGCGAGAGCAAGGAGCAGAGGGGACAACGGGCACCCCTGCCTCGTACCCCTACCGAGAGCGAAGGGCCGAGAGACCCGCCCATTAACCACCACCTGAGCCATGGGTCCCGTGTAGAGAAGCTTCACCCAGCCAAGAAACCCCTCCCCAAAGCCGAATTTGGTCAAGGCAGCCCAGAGGAATGGCCACTCGATGGTGTCGAAGGCCATCGTGGCATCTAAAGAAACCAGCGCGGCCGGTTCGGAGAGGTATTCTGCCCTGGCGAGGGCGCCATGGAGACGCCGCAAGTTGAGGGCGGTGTTGCGATGCGGGATGAAGCCGCATTGATCAGGATGAATCAGATCGCAGATGACGCCCAACAAACGATTGGCAAGGACTTTAGCCAGGATTTTAGGCTCTGCATTTAGCAGTGAGATAGGCCTGTAGGAGGCACAGCGGTCCCGCGGCTTACCTTCCTTGGGGATCACGACTATCGTGGCCAGTCGCTGGTCGAGCGGAAGGGAACCGGCCTCAAGGGACTCCTGAAACATACGACGGAGGAAGGGCGCTAGTTTATCCGGGCGCAACTTATATAATTCGATAGGGAGACCGTTGGGACCCATGGCCTTGCCCGAGCGAAGGGATCGAATCGCAGTCGCTATTTCATCTACCGACAAGGGAGCGTCCAGCCGCTCACGGTCCTCGGACAGGCCGGGCAAAGCAATGTCCCTCAGTAGAAGGCAAGAGTCTTCCTCATCCCTATCAGTCACCGGGGAGTACACGGTCCGGAGGTGGTCGGCAAAACATTCCACAATCTCACCAGGCTCAGTCACACACACTCCATCCGAGACACGCAACTCCGGGACCACACGATTCACTCTCTCCTTCTTGTCCAGCCACGCAATCAGCTTTCCCGCCTTGTCCCCGGCATCATACAATCGACCCTGCTGCTCCCTATACATAGTTTTGGCAGCGTCAGTGACAAGAGATCTGTATTCAAACTGTTTCAGGCTGAGGGCGTGGAGCCCGTCCGGAGTGACACCCGCCTCCAAGGCCGACTCCAGCCCCGAGATGTCAGTCTCCAGCTTCACCACCGCCTCACTCCTGAGCTTCTTAGCCACCACTATCTGGGAGAGGGCGTGTCCGCGGATTACGGTTTTAAAGGCTTCCCACAGGGACATTGCAGACAACACCGACCCCTCGTTTTCAAGAAAGTATTGGTCCATAGCCTTAACCAGACTATCGCGAGTCGTAGGGTCTCGCAGGTACCACGGGTTAATGGGAGCGATCCGCCCTGCAGACCGCGACTCGGTGTCAAAGAGAAGCCACAGCGGGGAATGATCGGAGATACCCCTCGCCAGGTGCCTGACCTCTCGAATTCGACCCGTCTGCGCCGCGGGCATAAGGAAATAGTCTAACCTAGAAAGACTCCCATGTGCCCCAGAGTGAAAGGTGTATTGACATTGGGTCGGATGCATTAATCGCCAACTATCCACCAGGCCGAAGGTCTCCAACAGACCACCTAGCCAAGCCTGGGCAGCGGGGAGGGCCCTGGGTGGGTGACGATCCAGGTCACCCGAGACCACCGAGTTAAAGTCCCCGCCCATAAGCAAAAGACTGCCCGGAAGTTCAAGCAGCATTCGACCCAAGTCCGCGAAGGTGGAGTTCTGGAGGCCCGGGGGGACGTAAACTGAGACCAGGGCAAGGGGATGCCCCTCCCACCTCCCAGTCAGACAAACATAACGCCCTCTGTCATCTGAGACTACCCTGGTGATCTCCAACGGAAGTGAGGATCGCAGGAGAATGCCCACCCCCCTGGAGCCAGTTGTGAAACCAGAGTGAGCCACGAGGCGGTATCCCCCCCTGTTCATTGCATGGCAGACATTACCAACCAGATGCGTCTCCTGGATAAACACTACATCAGGAGTCAGACGACGCAGATACTGCAGTACTACACCCCGTTTGATACGGTCCCCCAACCCATTGACGTTCCATGACATCAGCTTCAACCCGTCCCCCCCCATCCCCTCCAATAGATCAAAGGTCCCCCCGCAAGTAGCACAAGTCCCAAAAGTGGAAGAAAATCAATACCTCGCCCTGCAAACAAAAAACACACGACAAAACAACCCCTCCTTCCCCCCCACCCCCCCCAACACCCAACTCCCCCCACCCTGCACCCCTGCGGGCCAAAAAACCCCCCCAACTTGCAGTGTGCCTGTCGCCCAACTAACCCCAGTCTACAAAAAGACCCCGGAGGAGGAAAGGGACCCGTCCCCGCCCGCCCCCCGTACAGGTCCTAGCAAAACACACTGAACCAAAGAAGTACAACCCAGCTGAGCAGTGCAAAATGGCAAAATCAAGGACCAAGAGTCACTCCAAAGGGGACCCGTCACCGTTGGCACCTGCAGAGGGCCCGGGACGGCCACCTCTGTCCGGTAGCGAGTCCAGCCAGTCACTCACGGCCACAGGAGAGTCAAAGAAGGCAGTCCGATCCTCATGTTCCACTCGGAGTTTGGCAGGGTAGAGCATAGAGTACTTTAGGCCCAGCTCACGAAGACGACGTTTCACCCCCTGGAATCCCATCCGCTGTTTCTGGACAAGTTGAGTAAAGTCCGGATAAAAGTTAATGGATGAGTTCTCATGTCGAACCGGGCCATGGACACGTGAGGCCTGCAGAATCACATCCCGGTCTCTGTAGTAAAACAGTTTGGCCACGATAGGCCTCGGGGGGGCCCCCGGCCGTGGCCGCCCGCCCGGAACTCGATGAGCCCGCTCAACGGCAAAGAATTTACTCAAGCCCGCAGGGGTCAGCTGTTGGAGGATAAGTTCCTCGACCAGGAGGTCAACCGGGCGGTCGTCGGAGGACTCCGGTACGCCGATGACACGGATGTTGTTGCGTCGGGCCCGTCCCTCGAAGTCCTCCAGCCGCCGGGCCATCTGATCATTGACCACCTTGATGTCACCAAGCGCGGCCTGCAGGCCCGACACATCCGCACCAAGGGTGGAGGTCCGCGCATCGAGAGTTTGAACCCTCTCGTTTGTTTTGGAGAGATCCGCCCGTATTAAGGTGACATCAATCGCCACCGTATCGATCTTGCGGGCCAGGGCCTCGTATTGCGTGGCGATGGTCTCCCTGATGCCATCAATGGCGCCCATGATATCCTGTAGGGAAAGTTCCGAAGAGACGGATGTGCCCCCACCGGCGGCGTCTGAGGGGGGACCGGCCGTTCCAGGGGAGCCTCTGCCCTGAGTGTAGCGGTCCATGTTGTTGGTCTGGACCGATCCCCCACGGAGGGAGGCCTTAGTCTTACGCCCCTCGGGGCCCCCCTTGCCCCCCATGTGGTCACAGACTCCGAGGGGGACCGCCGATCAAAAGTAGCTGAGGTACAGGCCCTGGAAACCAGCGCCTCACCCGAGGCAACAATATGGCGGTGCGGGGGGACCCAAGGCGATAGGCACTCTAGTGGCAGGTGGAGACAAAGCCTTGTGCAGAGGTCGAGGAAACACCCCGCCACCTCAAGCGCTCCACCGGCCAGCCCCCTGAGGTCTGAAAGTGAAACCGAAAGTGGTCGAGCGGCCCCTGGCACCGAGCCGCAGCCGCTGTTGTTCAATTGCGACACGGCTCCACGGTTCACCTTCGCCCCGGGCACCTCCGTCGGGTGGGTCCCAAAAGTTCAAACAACGATAACTCAGGATTCCCAGGTCCGATTAAATTTCTGAAAAGAGATACGTGCTCAGCCGGTCGTCATCTCCCAGATTCCATAAACCACGTCAGGATATTGTCAGGATAAATTCCGAGGAGCAGCGAGGGTCCGGGGAGCCCTGTGCTCATGCGACCATCTTGGATGCGCGCTAGGCTCCTCCCCCCAAGGCTTTCATTCTTGTACTCTGCCTCCTAGTTTGTGGTTTTAGAATGAATGTCGATGCAAAAGTTGCATGTATATGAACTATTTTGGATTTCTGAGATAATAATTGTTTTATATCTTTAATTTTTTGCTACATAACTTATTGAATGTTAAATTAATAATAAATTATTTGTTGTCATACACGATGTATATATTTCTTGTTTTGCCCTTTCGTATATTTTTATCGGTAATAATATGTAAATGTTGTGGTTGCCTAAGGTTTCTGCACATTTTCCTTTAAGTCCCAGTCCACCACAGGAGTACACTTATAAAGAACACCCCCCAAGAACTTCAGGGGAGGCACTTAGAGACGCACACAGTGTAGGGATCAGGCCAACAGCAGGGGCCAGTCCATGTTCAGGTGCCACTAGTCAGGTGGGCATTTGCAGCAAAGGCCACTCGTAGCCTTTTATATCCCTATAGCTTAAATAGGAGGTCAGTCTTCTGACCCTTGGAGCTCACTTCATTGTCCTGTGTACAACAGGAAGCAGGTCCAGTCCTTAGGGCTCCTCTCAGGTGACATACAGCAGGTCCAGTCATCTTCTGTTCTTCTTCAAGTCCAGAGGGGTTCTGAAGTGGGTCGCAAAAGGTGCCACATGTATGCGTCACACGAGCTAGTGGTTTGGGATGGCTCCTGGGAACGCCCTAACCAATGTTGTAAAAGTTCCCAGGGCCACCCCTGCTTTACCAACTTTAGCATTTTTAAGATTGCTAAAGTCTTCCACTACACTAAACTTGGACTCTTGTGTTTGGTGTTATGGGTGGGGAGTTTACTTTGTAATCCTAGTGTCATCCTACATCTAACATCAAAATCAATTTTGAGGCTGCCACTGTACCCACAATAAACCCAGAGACAGAAGACTGCTAGGACAAGAGCATGGTTTTCCAGCAACCAGACAGTGGAGACACAAGAATTGTCTTGACATCTAGTTTCCCTTCCTTTCGAGTGATTCACAGAGTTATAAGCAAACCCAGGATACCTGTCAAGCAGGATTTGACACTCAAGCAGGATTTGACACTTTAATGTCAAAAAAGGATGCTCACAATCCCCACCCTTCAGCTGAGCCCAAAGGAGTCATTCCTGCTCCATCAATTCAACAGTCACAATGCTTTATTTTAAAGCTTAACAATCACAATGACCTATTGCAAAGCTCTCATGAGGCATTTCACACCTTTTTCACACCTATTCAAATGCTAATCCCTGATTGGAATGAGTTGAAGCCCAAATGCAAATCAGCCTCTAGGAAATTCAGACAGGGAAGAGTTAACTTTTTAAAGCACCAACATATCTGAACAACCGGCTCTCCTCCCACGCACCCAAAAGACATCTCCGATCAGCCGACCTCTCTCTGGCAACCGTTCCACACATCTACAAGACCAGAACGGCTTGAAAATCCTTCTCCTACCTCGCAGCCAAGGCCTGGAACGACCTGCACCTCCACCTCCAGCAAGCCCCCACAGTGCCCCAGTTCAGGAAGGACCTCAAGACCTGGCTCTTCGGATGACACCCTCACTCCACGTAGTCACCCTGCCTCCCCCCCTCCAGTGCCTTGGGACATTGTGGGTAAGTAGCTGCACTTTACCAACCCTGATTGATTAATTGATTGATTGAAAGGTTATTTTCCTTAATATTTATTAACAATCTGGCTTCCCCACTGCATTAGATTGTTAATAACTATTAAAAATAGTTGTTTGATTATTTTTTTAGCTAGTCGCATACCTGAGATACAGTATTTTGATTTTAATCTGTATTTAGGTTTTTTACATAGAACAGCTTGGCCTGTCACAGTGAAAAATAGCTTTTGGGTGCTAGTCAATGTAAGGCCATTTTGACATTACATTTCTACATATCCTATTTGTAAATGCCATGCACTCTGCTGTGTGGGCCCTGGGTACCTTTTGAACCATATACTAGGGATGTATAGGCAACTTAAACATTCAAATTAGGTGTATGCTAATACAACCATGTTAAAAGGGGAAGCATAGCACCTCACCGCTGGTTAGCAGGGTTAAAGTGCACACAGTTCTAAAGCCAGAAATATTTAAGGTTCATCCAAAGGTGAAGAATCTGGGGTGAGTCAGCAAATGCAGATTTCCTATATATACTATCAGACAGATTGTGACATATTTTATAGAATATAATTGCCATTTTTTGGCCCTTTAAGAGAGCATTTGAGCACCAAGAAGAGCTACACAATTTAGCACCAAGAAACAGTTCCCATGTTTTCGTGTGATAACAATTCTGTGGGGCCATGTGGGAGCACCGTGGACATGCCCCACAGCCACATGGAGGGCTTGAACAATTGCAATGAGTTTCCAAGATGCCATTTAGCACGATCAAACAGTGAAACTAGTCCACAGAACCTGCCAATTCAACTTCATGCCCCAAAACTAATAAACACGTTGTCCTTCCTTATATTAGGATTAGATGGCATTAAGGACTGACTACATCCTGATCCTGAGTTCTGGTACCAATGTATACTGCACAAAGAGTTTGTCTGAAGGACATGCCCTGCCCTCGCTGTCAGGTGGTGATGCTACAGACTGTTATGGTTTTCAGCTGTAGAAACTGTGTATTTTGTATTGCTTTTAACCTGGGATTCTAATGAAAGATCTACATGAAACATCCCAAAAACAAGCTATGCCAAGCTATTTCTGATCTTTGAAAGTTGGCAGCCGGTTTATCAAAGTAGGGAAGTAGCAGAGGCACCAACATTTGCATTTTCAACTGTAATTCAGCAGTGAAATATTGAATATTGCTGCCAAAAGTCTATGCCCAGTGGGTGCTGCATGGAGTGGTTCTGAACACAAGACAAAGGCCCTGCCATGGTCTTAGCAGATACTGAGACCAATCTTAAAGGAACATGGAGTGGTCAAAGGTCACAGCCAGTGCCATCTCTGCAGGGAATCAGCATTTGTCTAGCATGTAATTGCAGAGGGCCACACCCTGTACAAAGAGCCCATGAGCCAAAGCCTAATGAGTTTTGGGACTGGAGGAGTGGACAAAGGTCACACCCTACACCAATAGCCTGCAGCTCACAGTCACCGAAGTCCACTGGGCATGGCCTTCAGCTGTGCTGGGTGATCTGTGGTCACAAGGCGTAGACCTTGTCCATGTCCTGTGAATGAATGAATGAATGAAAGGGCATTTATAAAGCGCATGACTACCCGGATGCCTCCCAGCGCTGAGTGTGACTGCTTGGAAAGGGCTGAGAATGATTATGGGAACAGGAAGGTTTTCAATTGTCTTCGGAAAATTAGATGGTTGGGTTCTCTCCGTAACTGGAGGGGCAAGGCATTCCAAAGTTTGGCCGCATTAAAAGAAAAGAGACGGCCACCGCTTCTGGCCCTCTTGACTTTAGGGATTGATACCAAATGAAGGTCATTGGATCGGAAATTCCTGTTAACTTAATGTGGACGAATCATGGGTGCCAAAAGTGGAGGACCATACCCTTGAAGGGATTTATGAACAGTACAAAGGGCTTTAAAATGCACCCTATCCTTCACCGGCAGCCAATGCAGTGAGCGAATAGATGGTTTCACTGAGGTACGATTGGATACGCCTGACAGCAAACTGGCTGCACAGTTTTGGATCTTTTGTAATTTAGTCATAACTAGCGCTGGGGCACCCAGAAAGAGGGCATTGCCATAGTCAATCCTTGAAAGTATCAAGGACTAGACTAGGACTTTCTTGGCTAGAGGAGGAAGGAGAGGAAGCACTTTCCTAGCCATTCTAAGCAGGCCGAAACAGGTGGCCACTGTCTTCCTTGCCTGCACCTTGAACGACAAATCCTGGTCAAGCCAAATGCGCAGACTCTTTATTTCAGTTTTAAAGACAGGAAGGGGGCCCATGCCTACTGGCCAGGAGGACTCCAGTATAGCTGGGGGGGGATTGCCCAAGATCATAATTTCTGTCTTATCACCATTCAGCTTCAGCTGAGAGGCAGTCATCCATTTAAAAACCTCAGTTAAACAAAAGAAAAGGGCCTTGGTCTGGTGGGTAGTTTGGTTAAGAGCCACGACTAATTGGGTGTCGTCGGCGTAGTTTATCATTTGAATTCCGAATGGTGCTATAATTGCTGCCAAGGGGGTCATATATATAATTAAAAAGAGTCGGGCTTAATGAAGATCCTTGGGGGACGCCACATAGCAGAGGTTGAGGTAGTGAGCTCCCATCTCCCTCAAAGGCCTGGATGAAGCGATCCTCTAAAAAGGAACAAAGCCATTTCAAGGCCGTACCAACTATTCCTATTTTTTTGAGGCGGTGGATAAGAGTAGGATGGTTTACCGTATCGAATGCGGCGCTTAGGTCGAAGAATAATGGCTGCCGACCCTCCAGCGTCCACAATCTTTCTACCTTCCTCCACTAGATGCCACCAGAGCGGTCTCCGTGCTCTGTCGTGGGCGGAATCCAGTCTAAGAGGGATGCAGAACACTATGAGATTCCAAAAAATTGGAAAGTATAGAGTTCACGTATTTCTCTGCTATTTTGGCGATCCCAGGGAGAAGGGAAATGGGGCGGTAGTTACCTAACTCTTCCAGGTCTAGGTTGGGTTTTTTCAACAAGGACTTCATCATTGCCCTTTTCCACTTCGGGTGCACTATTCCTGTGTTAAGTGAGGAATTAATCACATCTACAACAACAGGGGCGACTGTAGATACCGCCTTAACCAAGATGTAGGTGATCCACTTTTCACCTGAGAGAATAAGGTCGAAAGAGTTTCTGGAGAAAGAGGGGAGAGGGAATCCAGCTTATGACTAGTGGGATGGGCACCTTGATCATCACGTGTGTCCTCAGCATGGGGCATCGATTGCAATATGTTATGAATTTTAGAGCTAAAGAATTCTGCCTGTTTATTACATCGTTTCCCTGACAAATCGGGGGCGATAGGGGGGACAGGAATTTTGTAAGTTTGATAATGCTGTGCCAAGCAAATACTCATGACAGAGGTAGCATATAAAGGTCATGCTTTAGGCTTATCTGGGAACTGCCCCAGCAGAGTAATCCTGCAACAGCCATTATTATCAATATAGTTTCCGCAGGTAAAGCTAACGGTGGACAGCGGTACTGCAGATTACAACTGCATTGCATGCCTTTGACTAGCCATGAATTTCAACTTCAGCAATTCTGTTTCATCTCCCTGTCAAACGTATCATCTGTGAGGATTTAGCAATGTTAAGTGTAGTACTGCAGTCTTACAGCCACACATAGGCCCTTATTACAATGTCAGGCGGACTCGCGTCTGCCCGACACCGTTGCGTAATGGGAACCGACCAACCTCAGGTCAGCCGTTCCGACTGCATCATTTGGATGTGACGCACACAGTGGGGTCGGAAACATCAATTTTTCTATGGGAGATTGTGTGGCACACGTAATGCGCCTGCAGCATTAGCTCGCATAGAAAAATCAATGTTTTCAAACATCCCTGCACCGTGCAGGGATGTTGAGGGGGGCAACATAGGTTTTCTCCAGGGCAGTATGTGGAGACCGCAGAGGGATTGGGGCCCTCAAAGAAACTTTCCGACAGTAGTGCCATGCCGGAAAGGCTGACATTGAACTGCTGTCAGAAAGTGCCATCATAATCCCGACGGCGCAAACGCTGTCCTTAAGGGATTATGAGCATATCCGACTGGCCAACGGGCTCCTTGTGCTCGTAGGAACCGTGTCGGATTCTCGGCCAGTTTAAACTCTGACCGCCATCATTATTATACGGCGGTCGGACTTTAAACCTACAAAGTGGTCGGAAGTTTCTGACCAACATTGTAATTTTTTATTTGTCATGTGTTATATAATATGTGTTATGTAATATATTTTGAACGGAAAGGTCAGTACTGGAGAATTTCATGCCCACACATTTAGTGTGAGGACGTCTACTGATTGACAGCCTTAAACATTATTTTAATGGCCTTCAGGATACATGTGACTTATATTTAAACAACAGAGGTCATATCTCGATATGATGTAAATTGTGTTGCTATAGCTGTGCTGTCACTAATTATGGATTGTGTGATGCTATCTATGATAATGGGTTAAGTCATAGACAGTGGATGCCGTGGATGATATGGTTGTGAAGCTCACAATAACTTCTGAATTTTGGAGGACCTCAGGTTTTTGACTTAAACCATAATTTGCATCCAACTCAAGGAGTTTAAGGAAATATATTGAAAAAAACACAAAGGGGGATATTTACAATGAAGTGGTGGAGCGCAGCTCTGCAAGCAATTTAGCTGCGCCGAGCTGCATCATTTAAAAAACGCAGGCATGCACCATATTAACAAGAATACAGCTCACCCCTGTGATCTCCCCTGCGCCAGTGCTGAGAAAGCTGCCTACCACCCGCGCAGACACCCTTGCACCATGGTGCAAGGGTGCCTGCGTTGCAGGGATGATTGTGTTTGTGCATGAAGGGATACCTTCCTGCACAAAAAGTCATTAAGGGTGTTTTTCTCTTTCTAAATGTGCTGTAAGATGCAGCGCACATAGAAAGAGCAAAAAACAAGGAGAAATAAAAGTATTTCTCCTTGTTGCACCACATTAACTCCTCCTTTAGAAAGGTGTTCGTTTTTGGCACTGCCTAAGATTGACAGATCCTTGTAAATCTGGGGCAGTGTCAAACAATGGGTGTTTGTGAAAACTGCATGAAGGAGAGCCATATTTACAAGGCAGCATTAAGCCACACAAAGTGGTTGAGTGCCGGCTTGTAAATATGGAGCAGGGCACAGCTCCACCCGAGCGTCGGAAAAAGTGAAACTCCGGTGGCGCTATGCCCTTGTAAATATGCCCCAAAGTGTTTGTGAGCTCTCTTTCATTCCCTTTTAATCAGAACCCTTGCAGGTTATTTCTATACGATTATTGTCAACGTGAGTGTTATATGTACTATTTTTCTGACAAGGTTGTTTAAAAAAAAATTTATTATGTTGTATTAAGATGAATATAATCTATGCCCTATTATTGCATGAGCCTTCCTATGCTGCTTCAGGTCAGTGATGCAGGAACAATTTTCAGAGTGAGGGTGCTGCCATCAACGCTACATCACTGAAGTCATAGTGATTGTGAAAAATACAAACGTCAAGTGCAAGTGTACCAATGAGCCACGCCCATTCAGGAAAGTGGTAAGAATGTAATATGTAGCCAGTGATACCTTTCGAAGCAGACTGTCGCAAATATATTACTAAAGCATATTGTAGTAGTGCACTGGCATTTTCAGGCATCACACTTTCCATTGAAATAGCCTCTACAGTTGCACCACTACATTTGCATAGACTAGTGTCAGACTGATAAAACTATTTAGCACACAGGGCCGGACTGGCCATAGCGGGCACCGGGTGACGAGCCGGAAGGGTGGGGGCAGGTTTTAGACTCGTGGGGACCGGTTTTGTAGCAGTGCTGCAATTTCGGTCCCCTGTAACAAAAGCAGGAGTGATGCTTCTCACTAGCAGCCACCCCCAAACCCCCCTCCCCCCCACCCCCAACCAGGGCCGGTCCAGCAGATTTCCAGGGCTGGTAGTTGTTCCCAGTCCAGCGCACAAAGTGGAAATCGAGTTTCAGCTTTTTATCGTTTGCACGTCACCAAGTAAAGAGCCTTGCTTTGTTTTGATCCTAATTAAAGCTTTGTTTCCATTGTTTCCATCACACTTGAAAATTACAAAGAAATTGCCTCATTTGTGCTTTTCTCACTACTGATATATTTGTACAGTCCATTTATAGGTACTTAAGTTTGCTGGGTGTTATAAGAATGGCCTCCTACAGCCCTTCCCTTCCCCACTTCCTGTCCCTCAGCAAGCCTGTCGCACATTTCTGTTTACAAAATCCTCTCTCTTTGCAGTCAGAGAGGGTGAACATTTCTGCCCCGGCAGCAGTCGGTTCACATCCAAACATGAGTCGGGTTTCACACTTCAGCGTGGGGGGAGCGTGGAAAGAGGCGGGCGCGCCAGGGTTGTCAGCCCAGTTTAATACATTAAATGGATTTATTCATAATCAGTAACCCTAGACAGTCTTGTCTTTTCTCGACAATTAATCCGCATACTTAAGGCTCAGCTCACGTATTTCACGTGGAGAGAAGAGCCGGAGAGAAGCGTCTAGCATCGCTAATGAGGCGCTGTCTCTGGAGTCAGGAGAGGGGTCGAGCAGGCTAATGAAGGGGCCGCGGCTCTACTGACACCCTGAGCCTACTCTCTGCGCGCGAGGGCTGAATTCAGCCGACTGATTCTTCCTTTCCGGAAAAATCGATACTAGGGAAATGTAGCATAAAACCCCATTACTGCTGCAAGCCTTTCTCATTTGTTGAGGTGCCAGGCTACGGATCGCTGTAGATACAGCATGTGCACCCCCAGGATGATATTAAGCAACCGGAGCTGCAGTAAGTACCAATCAAGGGTGTATAGCTCGCTGAGTGGTGGGTGCAGTAACTTGCATCATCCACAGTTCTAGATTGTGATGCGCCTAGGGGGCGCCATTGCACATCTGCTGATGATGAATACACAAGATGTTTATTTTACAGCTGTCACCCTACCATCGGAGGCAAGGAAACATCAAAGACGGCGCGCTCTCATTGGCTGAAGTAGCGTATCACTGATGGTAGGGCCCCGGTGCAAGTAAAGCAACTCTCTCCTCCGTCCTTCCATTGGCTGGACAGTAAAATCCAGCCATGATTTGGGAGAATCGGGCTCTTAACGTCCTTGGGCGGCACTATTGATAGCTACCCCCCCCCCCCCCCCATAGCCGGTAAATATAGCCCCACGTGCAATTATTCATTTATATATCGATATTTTAGTTATGTTTGTTCTATAGTGCTGCTTTAGACTAAAAAAACGTAACATCAAAACACTTGCAAACTTAAAAGTACATAAGCATAAAACACATGGACGAGTGTGGTAGGAACAACAGCTTCGTTGGCAGTGCTTGATATGGAAAAATAGAAGTGCAGGGGCCCTACACAAGAGGACCTGCTTACTTCTGAGAAGTGCTGGTACTCTCCAGTTAAAAGTATTGCACAGCTGCTAAGAAGTGCTGGTAATCGCCAGTTAAAAGTATTGCACAACTACTGAGAATTTCTGGTACTCTCCAGTTAAAGGTATTGCACATCTGCTGAGAAGTGCAGGTACTCTCCAGTTAAAAGTATTGCAAATCTGCTGAGAAGTGCAGGTACTCGCCAGAGAAAATATTGCACATCTGCTGAGAATTTCAGATACTCACCAGTTAAAAATATTGCACAGCTGCTGAGAAGTGCAGGTACTCTCCCTCTCCAAATAAAGAAGAGCAGGTACTCAGTAACTGACAGTACCGGCCCCTTTAAAGCATGGTTCCTAGGTCGTCTCATCCCTATTTGTCTTTCAGAATCTTCCGCTGAGGCCATCCCTGTCCAACCCTCCCATCTCTCGGTTTGGTCTCCCAGGTCAGTTGAACGCTTCTTCTCTTTTACTACAGACCTTGAAACTGCCAACCATGTCTGATACTCTATAGAAATTTGATTTGAAATTACATTTTGCCTCTGGAGCACTCCTTTGTTATTTACTGTCATGTAGTGGCCATAAAGCCTCTTGCTTTAACCTTGTTTTAGGTTTCAGTGATTGTTATTATAGTTTTAACAATAAAACATAAGACTGGATGGCATACCCACCTAACATACCCCAGAAGAGAAACCACTTCCCTCACCCATTCACATATGTTCCTCTTTGATGTCACCTGTACTCCACTACACTTTACGCCACTATACCTGCTTGTTACCATTCACATTGGTCTCAAAACCTTTACCCCTCTTTTTCAACTATAGGGTGTATGCCTCTATATAGAAAACTAAGGGCCTCATTTACGAGGTTTTGGTGCAAGGGAGTGTCGCAAGGAATTTTGCTGCGGTGCCCTGCGTCAAAAAGGGCAGTATATATGAGATATGGCACATTCCTGTCCTTTCCCCCTGTGCTGGCGTACAAGGGGCTGCCATGTGCCAATGCAGGCACCGTTGTGCCATGGTGCAGGGGTGTCTGGGTTGTAGGGGTAATTGCACAAAAATAATCATGAGAAGTGTTTTCCTCGTTCTATGTGCGCCGCGGGATGCAGCACACATAGAAAGAGGAAAAAAACTAGGAGAAATAAGGACAGGGATAGGATGGCATTAGGATCTGACGCGTTCCCACGTTTATGTTTCCTCGTAAATCAGGGAATGCTTTAGATTCCATGGGTATTGCGTGGGAACACCTACAGCAACACTGCGCAAAAGGGGCACAAATTTACAAGGCCATGAAAAGCTTCTCAAAGTGGCTTCGCGTGGTCTTGTAAATATGCCGTGGCACATTACGCCCCCAGATCATCAAAAAAGTGACGCTCTGGCGGCTCAAAAGTGCCACTAGGGGCCTCGCAAATGAGGCATTAACGGCCTCATTTAAAAGAAACTGATGTATCATTGCATTAAAGCAGCGATGTGTCAGCTTTCTTGCCTTTGCAGGAGAAACCCTTGTGCCACCATGGATGCGCCGTATTTAGAGTACGGTGTACCATGCTGCAGGGTTTTTGGGCGAATTGCTGGAGTTGGCGTGAAAACTGACGCAACTCTAGCAATGTGTCAAAATACAGAGGGGATGCGTCCGTTTTCAGTGGCACGTCATCTACTATATTAGACCAATATCATAGAGCCCCCTTAACTGAGTGGATTAAAGGGACTCCCTGAGCTGGTCGGCCTAAGGTTATCATCTCAGAGCATGGTTCCCGTTCTATGCCCATTACCTGTGAGCTGCTCTCTATAACGTTTGCAAAGAATATTTCTGTTTTTTGCAGCCACGTAGAACCCTAAGCCGCACTCCCTCCAGCATTCCTGGATCTCACATGATCCAATCCATTGTCCATAATGTAGCTGGTGTGCAGCGCCACCTGTAGACAAACTTATACATTGCCTCTTTTTCCTGTGCATGTGTTGCATAGTTGTTGGTTAATTTCAAGTCTGCAGCAAATATAGAAATTTTATGAAAATAAAAGTGGCATATAAAAGTTACTTGACATCAGCTCAAACCTCTGAACGGAAATATAAACAAAACATTTTTTGTATAATAGTTTTACAAATAAAAAAAAGCTATTTACAATGGAAAGATGCAGCCCTGCATCTGTGAGGGACGTGGGTGAAATCTATGACATCAGCAGAGTATACGTAAGCGATGTCGCAGCATCTGGAGATGCTAGTTCCACAAACTTCACTCACAAAGAGTAAGGTTTCACTGGTCACCCTCCCGACCCCTTAAAGTCAAACCCCAAGAAACAGGTACTTGGCACTTTCTTGAGCTCTCAGTGGTACTGGGCTTGTGCAGTTCCAGTGATAATGTCCATACTTGTCCAAGGATTGCCCAATGTCCCTTGAGCCCCTCAGGCCCTGAGATCTGTTGGCTGTGTAGTGTCGAGTACCCAAAGCAGCCATGCACCCTCTGTGCTGGAATCATAAATACTTAAAATACCATTTGGAGTTTGGTGGGCTTTACTGCCTGTCAGTGCCCGCAGGGGACCCCCAATTACAGAGTCTGGTGTTCTCACCCATCGGGACAGGCCTGCCTGTAGAGTTGGAGGTACAGGGTGAGTTAAACACTTATGAACCCCACCTCTTAGTGAGCCTGGCACCCACTTGAGTATTCAGGTGTGTTCACCAGAGGAATGTTAAACCCTTCTTGAGCTCTCCCTGGTGATGACTTATCTTTTGCTCCATGATGGAGGAGTTAAACTCTTGTACTTTGCAAGTCAAGAAGACGTTTGGTTGTATGTGGTGGCATGACCTGTTTATGTAAACACAGAAGCTATACTTATCTTTGTTTTATGGCGGATTCAGTCTCCCACACACGTACACTACAAGGGTTACTGCTTGGAGTTTATCAGTCGGTTAATGGCTTGCCTTCCTCCCCAAATGACAGGAAAACCGTGATGCTTGCCAATCTTGTTTCACTGAAGGGAACGTGCTCAAGGTGGGGACGCTCATCCATATATTTGGAACCGCCTTGGGTCAAGCCCCGCATGTACATCCCTATGGGAAGAACACTCACCTGTACCCTCAGCGATCTCCATCTATGGGTTTTTGATCATAAGGCTGAGCATCTGAATTCCGCTGCTCTTGTCATGCCAGGCCCCCAAGGCTATCCTGATCTTGGTCCAAGTGGAGACCCCTGGCAGGGCCCTCCCCAGTCTAGGGAGAGGCTGTGTCAGCCTGGGCTGGATCATGTAAGCTAGTTTGAGGTTAAATTACACCCTACGCCCTTATTTAGGCCAACAACCAGAACTTGCTGTTCAGGCTCTTGAACTAGGATGTGCATAGGCTAATTGTCAGTCTACTGCTCGACTTGAGGGGCTACAACAATAAAAAATAATTCAGGGGACAACCATGCTCACAGACCCACCCACAGGGTGCCTACTCAGTTAGTGCGCCCCATCGGCAATCTATTGTGTCATTCTGCAAACAAGACCGGACTCTGGCTGTTGGAATATTATGTGACCGACCGCAAAAGAACACTTGCTAGCCGCTCACAATGGATCTAACAGTCACAGACTGCCCCAGGAAAGTTTCCTGAATCCACGGAATCCAACTCCAGGAAGGTATTGTGCAGCGTGCTGCAGAATCAACCTTCACAGAGGCTCCTTTACTGTTCACACCCTCTCTTGCATCAAATTTAACACCATAAAACATCCTATTTCCCTATCGTCATCACCTTATGCGTCATCTAATCACTGCATTCCCAGACTACTTGCTAAATAGTGCTGATCTCTGTTTGTGCAATTACATTCATATTGGATTGTAGAAAATTGTCATATAAGCATAGGCAGAGAACACAATATGTCCTTCTGTTATAGACAGGATACTGCCAGGTTGAAAGGTTGTGCAGCTTGCAGATGTTTTTCGAGATTTACATCACTAATACATTTCTGAGAGCCCTCATGGTCCCTAAAAATGGTACCTTGCCAATCAATGGCTCTTCAAGAGATGAAAAAAATGTCAGTGTACATTAGATTCTTATGCTTCATTCACGGACACTGTATGTGTTTTTTCTGTACTTGCTGGATGATAAAAGGGTTACCTGGGTGAGTTGGACATCCTTGCTTCATACTGCTTTTTAGTTCACACTCTTCTCAGTCCCAAATGCCCTCTGCTTGAATAGAAATGTTCTAGGGAACCTGCTTGGTAGGTGGGCTGTTGACACCATTCTGGCTTTGTCAATCATAATTATTATGGGAAACACCCATTTACTGATCAAATGAGCTGTGCAAGGTCATGCCACCATATTTTTTCAGACAGACCCTGTATATGACCAGATTATGCTGTAAAGTTTTCTAATTTATTCTAACTACCCTGTTTCTCATTTAGGAACTCACAAAGGCTCTCCCTCAAGGCCACTAATCCTCTATCTGTTCCTCAGCCATGGCCCCAGGCACGAAACAGTTTTTTGGGGTCATTTCATAAACAGCTTGAGTATTTGGGTCTACATCAATTGTAACCCATTTAAATCGACCACTCAAATTCACATACCACTTTAAACGCCATTAATAATTCATCAATGTAAGGGGGCGTGGCTTCGCCGAGCTGCGTAATGGCCGCACATTAGAGCGGCTCCGCCGGCCGATCTGCATTAATCCTGATATAATCCGCCAATACTGATCCAGGCGGGTGCTGAAGTCGTCTCCATGTCGGTTGGGTGTTGCGACAGACCAGGAGGAAATTAATGAGTGCGGCGGACGAAAACTGCAACGGCGACGAGAGTGAGGCCTGCGCGTGCCTGCAAACCTGGAAGCCAGGACCTTGGGTGAGGTAGCGATCCCGAGTAGCGGCTAGGTGGCGCGGCCACGAGAGAGCGGTGTCGTAGCCCTGCGGATGGAGTGACTACAGGTACCGGGGGCCGGCCGAGCGACGCAAGCGGAAGGCTGCGCCCGATCGGTGCCGGGACTCAGGAGGGGCGCTGTAGTTCGGGTCCCACAGAAGAAGAGGGCAGCCGGTGGAAGCGGAGAGCACGAGGGCTGCGCCGTGCAGAACTGTGAGGGCGGCCTGGGAACATCGGTAATGGCCTGATCGGAGCGCGGGGGTGAAAGGACACCGCCCCCGCTGCAACAAACGTGAGTGCAAGGACTGTGGCTTGCCTGCGGGGAAACAAATAAAAAAAAATAAAAAAACAATAAAAAAATCGCAACAATGCAGATTAGTGGGCGCTAGTGCGTCCTGAAGAGCGCACAATCACTGCGTGGGGCCAGTGGACAGCAGGGCCGGTGCAAAGCATCTGGGGACATTGCTGTACACATCCGACAAGGATTACGGAGGTGGCACACGGCGGTAGAGCTGAGATGTACCGGTAATCTGCTGAGTGGAAAGGGAAGCGCACGCAATACAGCACAAGGTGCATAGCAGACTGCGGAGAAGGGGAGATCACTGATTCCAGCTACTGGCTGCTCAGATGTTGGACAGACCTTTATAGTTTCTCAGCGGGGTTGCGGACGCCGGGTCTGAAGAGGCCGCATGCAGCTGCGAGGTGTCACAGGAGGCCCTGGGACATAAAAGGATTGGACATTGACGCATATAGAAGTAGCTGTGGGCTGAAGGCGCCCGATTGGCAGTACAAAGAGTAGCCGTGTTGGCTGGCAGATGGCAGTTGCTAAGTGACCTATTAACAGTGGGGAGAGCTACGAGGGCGCAGTGGAGAAGCTTTGCGGACGCCCTGTGGAGTCGCCACGACGGGGGGGTTGCCTGTGTGCCCTGCTGATTTCTAGAGTGGTTGGTAACGCGAGGTGGCGTCTGGGCCGTGCCTTGCCCCTTTGTGGAGGCAACTGGGGGCTGGCGAGTGCACTCGACAGCGGCTTTTCGAGCAGACGGGCGGGAGGCCTGCATCGGTTGCTCTTGGAGGGGGCTAGAAGCTGGCTAAGATGGGGAAAAATGATACCAGACAGCCCAGACTCACTTTTGACAAGAAAGCCCCCAAAGCGACAGAAGGTGAGACTAGCCAACAGAGCCAGGTGGAGGAGGGAGCGGCCTCGGTGCCGCCAGCAGATGACATTCGCTCTATGTTTCAGGAACTTAAGGCAAGTCTGCAAGGCCTAGACTCCAAAATGGACTCCGTAGCAGAGCGTATGGACTGAATGACACAGGATGGACAAGCAGGAAGGTCGAGTGGGAGTGTTGGAGACTAGAGTCATGGAGACGGAAGAAGGGCAGACGGAACTGGCCAAACAACTACGTGAAATGGATGGAGTGCTGCAGGTAATTCACTTAAAGATCGAGGATTTGGAGGCAAGGTCAAGGAGGAACAACGTACGAATTACCGGTGTATCGGAAACAACAGATATCCAGAACATGGAATGTTACGTAGAGACCATGATGAAGGAGCTGTTTGGCCCTGCCTTGTCCCCCATGTTCCTCATTGAGCGGGCTCACAGAACCTTAGGCCCTAGGCCACGACCAGGAGAACCGACGAGACCTATTCTGGCGAGAGTCCTAAACTACAGAGATAGAGATGCGATCCTTCGAGCAGCACGGGAGAAAGGAGACGTGCAATATGATGGGAATAATATTGCCATGTACCCGGACTTCACATTGCAGGTTCAGGCGGCCCGAAAAGAGTTCATGCCGGCCAAAAAGATCTTTCAGCAGATTGGAACTAAGTACTCGCTGATATAACCAGCCAAGTTAAGGGTACAGGGCCCTGGCAGGCCAGCTTTTTTTACTGACGTGCAGGCTGCTCTGTCGTATGCTAAACAGCTGGCCAAGGAACAGAGACATAAGCCGAAGCTGGGGGATTCAAGCGAGGCAAACAATCTGAGCGACAATGACTGAATGCACAGGAGTGATGCACCGTTTCGGCAGGTAAGTCCACACATTTGCGTTATTGTATTGTAATGATTGAAGTGATAGCGGCACTCATTGACTGTAGACTCCAATAGGATGGGACATTAAGTTTTTCTGGAATTGCTGCGGCCATACCAATGTACATGTTGTTACAGATACATAATCATTATGGTGCTGCGACTTGGGGCAATCAGTGATAAGCTCGGCCACCCTGCCATAAGTGCAGGGGTGTCATGCCGGCGGACCTGCGTTCCCCACGGGATGATTCCCTTAGGGCTCCTCCTATGGGGCTACTGTTTCCAGTTATGGGTAATGGGTGGGGACAACACAACCTGTTTGGGGGGTTGGTGTGGGTGGGGAAGTGGGAAACGGGACCATTATGTTTTGGGTATCTGCCACATGCTTTCTGCAAACTCGGAGGTCGATGTTGGTGGTTGATAGAGCACACGAACATATGTAGACGCAGCCTGGATGTAGGTAAAAATAGTGCTAGGCTGAAGGTACTTTGCAGAGGTGTTCTGCTAGCCCGGTGTCTGATGTGTGGTGTAGAAATGTCGATCCCTTGATGCAACGATGTCGCATTTAAAATGTATTAATTGGAATATCAGAGGTCTGAATGATCGAAGGAAGGCGAGACTGGTTCATTCCTATCTTGCTAGGCACGGTGCGGACATATGTCTGCTGCAATAAACGCATCTGATGGACAATACTGCGAGTATGCTTGGACACAAAAGATGGGGGGAAGTGGTGGCCGGAGGCTACTCTGACTATTCAAGGGGGTGGCCATACTGTTGCGTAGAGGACTACAGTGGCATACCCATCGCACAGTGGTGGACAGGGAAGGACGTTACATTCTGCTGCACGGTACATTATATAACACACCCACGTTGATTATAAACACATATGGCCCCAATAGGGACGACCCAGATTTCTTCCAGTGTATAGGGCATATGATGCAAACACTTAACCACACTTCGGTCATATGGGGAGGTGACTTTAATGTGGTCCTCTGGGACGTGGCAGATAGGTAGGGTGCATCACGTGAGCATCACCCAAGAGCAACGGCGACGCTGCATGACATTATAACAGATATGCACCTAGTGGACTCTTGGAGGATGTTACACCCCACACTTAGAGAGGGCACCTGTGCGACACATCATAAGGGTGCATGGTCGAGGTTAGATTTCTGGTTGTTGTCTAGAGATCTACACACATGGGTAGCAGAGAATGAACATTTACCACGTACCTTCTCAGACCATGCACCTGTCCAGCTGACATTTAGAGTGCCCGGCCCATATATAGCTCCGTTTAGTTGGAGATTTCCCTCTGCGGCGTTACAGGATCAGGTTTTCAGAGAAGAGCTACGGAGGAAGATAGAAGAATACTTTGCACTGAATGAGGGTACTGTTGACTCACCAGGCACGATGTGGGAAGCGTTTAAAGCTGTGATACGGGGTGACTGCATAGCACTCAAGACAGGGGTACTCAAAGACATACGTACCACATTGGGGAGATTGGAGCGGGAGATTGGAGAACTGGAGCTATTGCAGGCCTGCTCCCCAGATCCTACTAATATGGCAAAAATCCGGTCTCGACTGTTGGAATATCAGGCAGAAGCGGAGAGAGAAACTGCATACCTATTTAAATCTACACAGGCAAGGCGATATGGAGAGGGAGACAGAGCAGGGAAAACACTAGCGGGCCTACTTAGACCACCTAGGGGGGCGGATTATATAACGGAAATGATCACGGAAGACAGTGAGCTGGTTAGGTCCCCGCCGGAAATTTTGAATACGTTGTCCCGATACTACGAAAACCGTTATGCATATAAAACTAACCCTTCCTATGCAGATATAGTGGACTACCTGTATACCATGGCATTGGCATGGTTCAGCAACAGCGCTAGGCAGTACATGGAGCTCCCCATAACGGTGGAGGATGTAAGACAAGGAATAAGTAGTATGCCTGCTGGGAAGGCTCCAGGAGCGGACGGGCTTACGGCGGCCTTTTATAAAGAGTACTCAGACATTCTGGCACCACACCTGTTGCAGGTGTATCTAGAGGCCATGGAACAGGCACCCTTCCCCCTACCCTCAGAGAGGCTACTATTATAACATTGCTGAAACCCGACAAAGATCCTAGAATGCCGGAATCATATCGCCCGCTCTCCCTCATAAATATGGATGCTAAAATCTTTGCAAAACTCTTGGCCAATAGGTTGCAGCCCATGTTGCCGCAGATAGCACTGCCAGACCAGTCTGGTTTTATACCGGGCCGATCCACTGCCCTCAATTTGCGAACGTTGTTTGGGATACTGCACTATCTGGCCCCACATGTTCAGGCAATTGCTGCATTGCTAGACGCCACGAAGGCATTCGATTCGTTGGAATGGCGATTCCTTTTTGATTTGCTGCCCCGCATGGGATTTAGCCCCTTGTTTATTAAACAAATACAGCTGTTGTATACGAGCCCTTCGGCGCGGATACGAGTGAATGGGCAGGTGTCGGCACCCATCGCCATAACCAGGGGGACGAGACAGGGATGCCCATTGTCGCCACTGCTGTTCGCCATTGCCACAGAACCACTGGCGGCACGGCTCCGCCAACACCACACACAAAGAAGCATTGGGTTCACGTCCAGGGGCCTGCTGATCTCAATGTATGCAGATGACATGATAATCTATCTCACAAATCCGAGGGAAAACTTTGTGGAAGTCATGCGTGAGATTGTTCGTTACGGTGGACTTACAGGTATACAGGTGAACTGGACCAAGTCTGTGGTATTTCCGCTCACTGACGGTACCACCCAGATTGACACAGAATACCCTATTCAGTGGGCAGGTGAGGAAGTCAAATATTTAGGAATATGGGTGAGCAGATCGGTGCAAGATATATGGCTGGCAAATTACGGGAGGGTGATGGACTGGATAGAGTGCAAAATACAGAAATGGAAACATCTTCCGTTGTCATTAATGGGGCGAATAGCTATCATTAAAATGGTGATTTTATCTAAGCTTTTATATTTGTTCGTGAACATCCCAATGCTGCTAAAAACACATTTTTTCAGAAGGCTGAGATCGCACGTACTGGACATGGTATGGGTGGGTAAGCAACCGAGGGCATCCTGGAAGCTGCTGACACTACCTTTTGCCCAGGGGGGTCTAGGAGCCCCTGACTTTGAATTATATGCTTATAGTGCGCAGGCGCAATATTTGTTTTTTTGGCATACCCCACTCCCTTCCAACCACATGAAGCGATAGAAATCGATAGAGTGGCTCCCACTCCGCTGAACACGGTGTTATATCAGCCTTACAAAAGACCCCATTTAGAAATTGACACGGTAGAAACACTAAGATGGGCATGGACCGCGATAGCTAAGAATGCAAAACTCTAGGTATTATATGCACCATCTATGCCGCTAGGGGGAAACCCGCTCCTAACTCCACTAGTAGGCAAAGCAGTTACGCTACGAGCCGCGGCACACGCGCTGGTGAAGGGTGCAGATCTTTATCCAGACGATGCATTCCTTACTCTTCAACAGATGTGCAAGGCTAGGGAGCCCACGGCATCAGACACACTTTTGTATTATCAGCTTAGAGCCGCCTGCCGCGCTAGATACGTGTCTTTCCCGCAGGCACCGCCCGTGCTCCCAGCGCTGGAAAACGTGTTGGCGAATCCGTCTTCTCGCAAACTGATTACGCGTATATACAGCGTAACACAGAAGGAATCGCCGATAATGGTGTGTACGGCCAGGGCTGAATAGGAGAGAGAGGCATGTATCGACATCACGGATAGGCAGTGGCAATACTGTTGTTCGCAGCAAGAGCAGCTATCACCCAATTATAGATTGCGGCTAGTTCACTTTAACTTTTTGCATAGATTATATCGTACGCCCTCCCAGCTGCACCGCATGGACATACACCGGACACGAACTGTTGGAGGTGTGGGGCACCTGGAGCCACATTCTCACACCTGGCATGGGACTGCGGTCCGATAGGAAGGTATTGGGAGGAAGAGTTTGAGCATGTTCGACAAATCACAAAACATAGGATACCGGCATCTCCGCTGACGGCGCTTCTGGGTTTTGTGTTTGAGGTCCCCAAGAACTCAAGTAAACTTACGGCCATGCTGTTGCTGCTGGCAAAGAGGCAGGTGGCAATTCATTGGAAAAAACAACAGGCTACTACAATAGCAGTGTGGGTAAATACTGTGGTCTACTGTAAAGACCAGCTATCGCGATATTGGTAGTTAATGCCAATCAGATCCAGGCAGGTGGATATTTGGAAACCATGTGAGGTCTGGCTGGAGGCGGGAGGCTCAGATTTACAAAGGGGATAGGTAGAGAAGCATGGGCGGCATAGCCATAAAATATGCTCAACGTCAAAGTTTGGTGGTGTGTATTAAATATGTGAGATGAAAGGGGAGAACCTTTGTGAGAACAGGCGAAATTGGGGGAACATGGGAGCATATTCATCCAGGACAACCAAGTAGACTGCATGGCCAACTGAGTGATATCATGTACGAGTAATGGAAGGCAGAGGGGTGGGTGGGAGGGGAAGTTAGTTGTTTTGGTTAAAGTAATTTAATATGAGACTACATCATCAGCTACACTGAGATGATGTGTGGGCATAGCAGAAGTTGTAATGAGATTCTGTTGCAGCGCTGCCGGCCCGCTGGGTTGTAGGCATGCAAGCCATGTACTGATTGCAACGCTGAACCAGAAATTAGCTGCCGGCCTCCGGATTGTGGGCACCGAGCTGTGTCAACCTAATTTTTTGTAAAAAATAAAATTTTATAACAAATAACAATAAAAAATAATAATTCATCAATGTATAATTTGAATAAAGCATATACATTGTTCAATTAAGGACAAACAATGAGGGTGCTACAGTGTGAATAGGTGAGGGTGCAGTGCTCAGGTGGTCATCATGTGCACGGTAGTGAAATGAAAAAACACAAGTTAAAAGACTCCAGTGGTTGCTATTATTTCACAGTAAGAATCAGGTGGGTTGATACTGTCCACTTTCCTACTAAATGCTTGTCTTTGGAGGTATAGTGTATGCAGGCCAAAACTGACAGATTCATTGACATTTCGACACCAGCGGCGTTATTTCATGGGGTCTTCTTCAGAACAGATAAGATAGGGAAGTAGCAACACTGTTACAATAGATTCAGAGGACTGGGAAAACGTCAGGTGCAGCGGTATTGAATCTACTATTTGACATAAGGAGATCTGCTTACATACACGAAATGTGTAAACTGGCGTGCAAAGGATTATTTGAGAGAAAGGGTCAGCCAGATTGCATCTGTGAGAAAAATCAAACCCTTTTCAGTACTCAAACAGAGTCTGGGGAGTTGGGAGAAATAAAAGAGTCGCTGGCTGGGCTTACCTAATAAGCGTTATAATTTGAGCTTCTGAAAGGCTCTGTAAGAAAAAGGCCTCCAACATCACATCACTTACAAAGTGAAAGAGTGTCTGATGCTGAAGTTGTTTCAGGGCATGTAGAACAGCACAAAAGAAGTGGGTAGAGTTGAAGCTATTGGGGCAGCTACTGAGTACCTGAACTTTGGAGCATAGACATTCAGCCAGCTCCTCTCTTTCTCACTCTGCAGCCTTTTTAGGCACTCACACAACATTTAGAACCCACAACTATTACTGGTTCTTCTGCCACTCACCATTCACCACAATTTGTGCCACTCAAGCGGTTCTCTCAGTTGGCTTCCTATGGAAATAGTATTAGTCTCCTCACAAGGACAAGGAGCGCTGCAATATTTCCTTTGCTTCAGGATTAGCAAAAACATTTGGCAGGCTCTAATGACCTGGGACCTGGATTTGAGATTGATATAATTTCCTTTGGTACGCTCCGGTCCAATGATCACACCAAGCCAACATCAAAGGGGCTGGTCTGGTTTGACCTAAGCGAATGCAGTAGCCGTAGGGTGCACAGTTTGGTATAACGGCATCATGTAACATCTGCAGATGCTTCTTAGTGAGATGAGGACTTAAAAAATAAATAAATAAATAATAAAAGGATTAGCAAAAGAGCCCAGCACTGTCACCTGGACCCTAGCCACATCTCTGTATTTGTATAAAATGAGGAGGTGAGCACTCCTAGAAGCCAGGTCACCTTAAGGGCAGCACAGTCTGTCATCCACCAGGGAACTTACCACTGGCTCCCTGGACTGCGTAGAATACCTTAGGACTTCAGGCTCCAATCTGCAGCGGGTCTCTCTCATAATGTTTCTGCCATATCAAAAAGCATCACCTTAGGAGCTCTTTATGTCAGCACCATTTTGACCCAGGTCAGCTGTCCACAAGGCAAGTCCTGTGTAGAAAATGCCAAGTCGCAAAAGCAATATATCGAGTTGTCCTTCATGAGATGTCTAAGGACTTTCCTAATAATGGTGGCTAGCTCTTTGACGTCACACTCTCCTCTCTGCCTGCTTTGTTGTTCTTTGTCACCTAAATGTACCTCATTGCCAGGTATTAGACATCACAGGACAGGCCTTCTCTTTCCCTACTGCATCTCCCTAAATCCATGTGCATCTCACCATTCAATTGATTTGCATTTTGTTGACTGATTTGATGAGTCTACAGTGTGGTTTGTCTATAGTAATTAATACATCAAACAATATCTTATCAGTACTTTAACCCTTGATTATTCTGCTCTAACCGAGTGCTTTGCTTTTTTCCACACAGCTCAGACCTGTGCAGCTCTTTTCATATTCCTCCTCTTCACGCGCTTCTGGCTGATCAGCGTATTGTATGGGATATGGTGGCTCACGGATCTTGACACGCCTAGTAAAGGCGGACGGCGGAGAGCACTAATCAAGAAAAGTGTTGTATGGAGATACATGAGGAACTATTTCCCAGTTTCAGTAAGTAAAATGATTTCAAAATGTTGGAGTGATCTTGTACTTAATTCAACGCTAATGACATCAGACGTAACGGGCATGAAGACGTATCTGTAAACAGACCACCATAGGATAATCGCAGTGATAGGAAACGTAGTTACCTACAAATTCACACACTTTTTATACCAGCAGGGTTAACTTACCTGTTCACCAACACTTGACGTAGTATAACTCTGCACGCATTTTCACCAAAATGCCATATTGGTAATTTATTGTATGCTAAGCTAAACTATTGTCTTGACTGTATGGTTTGATAGTGTTTTTTAGTGTTTGCTTACTATGTTGTTGTTGCTTTTGTTGTTGTAATTGTTGTTGCAATTGTTATTTTTATTGTTATTGTTATTTGATGTGTATATAGCACAGAATCTGCAATGAGTGTGGTATCTCAGTCCTTTTAGTGGACTGGTGATCATTTTCCAAACGGTTTCCTGGTGGCGAAATAGTGCTGTGGATGTACAAGCACTCCACTGGAAGCCGACTTACCACAGACAATATTGTGAGAATTTCACAATCTTCTCTGTTTTGCAAGCAGTGATATGGTTCTCCATGGCTCCTAATCACCAGGGATAATAGTTTATTGCTTGTTGGTGTCACACAGGCCAGCAATAGAGCAACAGCCCACAGGAAAAGGGGTGTGGTGTAGGACTTAGATCTGTCTGCATGCCTGTAGATCTTCACAGCTACCGCCTCATCTATGGTGCAAATCCTTTCACATGTCTGCAGAAGTGCATGGCAGAGGAAAAGTCCATGCCAGTCTACTACAGCTAAAGAATATGAGATCACTGAAAGTGATGGATGGCATTCATAGGTGTGGACCATCCCAGGGTGACATTTCTTATTTGTACTTCATGGAATCTATGTTACAGCGGGGGGATGCTGTCAAAACAAAATTAGTATTTTGTTCCAGTTTTATTATATTTCAATATTGTACATCATGGAATCTAGGCTACAGCAGGGGGGGATCCTGTGAAACCAAAATTAGTATTTTGTTCCAGTTTTCTTATATTGCAGTATTCTACATCATGGAATCTAGGCTGCTGCATGGGGGTTGCTGTCAAAACAAAATTAGTATTTGTTTCCAGTTTTCTTATATTTCAGTATTCTACATCATGGAATCTAGGCTGCTGCAGGGGGGTTGCTGTCAAAACAAAACTAGTATTTTGTTCCAGTTTTATTATATTGCAGTATTCTACATCATGGAATCTAGGCTACTGCAGGGGGGTTGCTGACAAAACAAAATTAGTATTTTGTTCCAGTTTTCTTATATTGCAGTATTCTACATCATGGAATCTAGGCTGCTGCAGGGAGGTTGCTGTCAAAACAAAATTAGTATTTTGTTCCAGTTTTCTTATATTGCAGTATTCTACATCATGGAATCTAGGCTGCTGCAGGGGGGTTGCTGTCAAAACAAAATTAGTATTTTGTTCCACTTTTCTTATATTGCAGTATTCTACATCATGGAATCTAGGCTGCTGCAGGGGGGTTGCTGTCAAAACAAAACTAGTATTTTGTTCCAGTTTTCTTATATTGCAGTATTCTACATCGCGGAATCTAGGCTACTGCAGGGGGGTTGCTGTCAAAACAAAACTAGTATTTTGTTCCAGTTTTCTTATATTGCAGTATTCTCCATCATGGAATCTAGGCTACTGCAGGGGGGTTGCTGTCAAAACAAATTTAGTATTTTGTTCCAGTTTTCTTATATTGCAGTATTCTACATCATGGAATCTAGGCTACTGCAGGGGGGTTGCTGTCAAAACAAAATTAGTATTTTGTTCCAGTTTTCTTATATTGCAGTATTCTACATCATGGAATCTAGGCTACTGCAGGGGGGTTGCTGTCAAAACAAAATTAGTATTTTGTTCCAGTTTTCTTATATTGCAGTATTCTACATCATGGAATCTAGGCTGCTGCAGGGGGGTTGCTGTCAAAACAAAACTAGTATTTTGTTCCAGTTTTATTATATTGCAGTATTCTACATCATGGAATCTAGGCTACTGCGGGGGGGGAGGGGGGTTGCTGTCAAAACAAAATTACTATTTTGCTCCAGTTTTATTATATTGCAGTATTCTACATCATGGAATCTAGGTTACTGCAGGGGAGTTGCTGTCAAAACAAAATTAGTATTTTGTTCCAGTTGTCTTACATTGCAGTATTCTACATCATGGAATCTAGGCTACTGCAGGGGGGTTGCTGTCAAAACAAAACTAGTATTTTGTTCCAGTTTCATTTAATTGCAGTATTCTACATCATGGAATCTAGGCTACTGCAGGGGGGTTGCTGTCAGAACAAAACTTGGATTTTGTTCCAGTTTTATTATATTGCAGTATTCTACATCATGGAATCTAGGCTACTGCGGGGGGGGGGGGGGAGGAGGTTGCTGTCAAAACAAAATTAGTATTTTGTTCCAGTTTCATTATATTGCAGTATTCTACATTGTTAAATGTAGGTAACTGGAGGGGGTGCTGTCAAACCAAAAACAGTATATAGTTCTTGTTATATTATATTTCAGTGTTCTACTTCATGGAATCTAGTCTGTTCCAATTTCTATATATTTCGGTATTATACAGCGTGGAATTTAGGCTAAAGAAAGGGTTGTGTTTTCAATCAAAATGAGTATTTTTTCAATTATATTATGTTATTACATTATGTTTCAGTATTCTACATCATAGAATATAACCTACTTGAGGTGAGGTGCTGGCAAATCAAAACTAGTATTTTGTTCCAATGTTGTAATATTTCAGTATTCTACATAATGGAATCCAGCGCACTGGAGGGCGCATGCTGTCAAATCAAAACCAAATGATAATAAAAGAAATGGAGCTTATCGACAAAATTAAGATCATGGGGATTATTAGACAATTACATATATTCCATAAGCTTGTGACAACTTGGGCAGTCTGGATATTCGAATGTAGTTAACCTTACTCAGCTGTGTCTCTAGAAGTGCAAACATGGCAGGTTCCAAAGTTGTACAGTGAAGTCCACTGCTCTCTAAACACTTCCCAGCAACTCACTCAAACACTTTAGAGCCTTGGTGGCTAAAGTCCTTTGGGGATGTGGCCTTGTCTGATAATTGGCTGTTACAGATCTAGCTCCCTCCAGAGATAAGGCACGAGCAAAGGTTTTTCACAGCTCATCTTATCTGAACTTTTATTAGGGAAAAGGGACATTGGCCTATTGGAGAAGCTGCATTTAGAACGCGGATTGCAGACCTCCTACAGCATTTTAAAAGCGTTTCTAGAATTTAAAAAATAAAAAACGCTCACTGAATCTTGGCAGTAAGTTCACATGTCTAATGGGATTTGAAGAAAGGGTGGAGGATGAGCAAACTGCTGGCAATCAATTTGATAAGTTTATCATTTGAAATGTTACTGTCCTTGTTCCAGCTCTTCCCCATGTATGCTGCACAAACTCTGCCATTGCTGTGGCTGATTTAGATTTCATGGCAACCAAATGTCTTCTATGGGGCCCATATTAAGTCTTGTTGAAATGAAAATCCTATTTCACAGCCTTCTTTTCTTTACATCAGACATGCATATTTATATTTCTTCGTGTGTTTTCCCTGCGGGTAAAACATTTCAAGTAAATGCATTCTTTGTTGGAGTCTCTGTAAGTGAATGTCACAAGTTGGCTTTGTGTTTAGTTGACTCAGCCTTTTATCGTTTTAAGTTTGATAAATATCTTGTCAATATTAGTAATACCGGCTCGTTAAAGATTGAGGAAACAGTATTTGTTATCAATTTTTTTGTAATGTCTAAGTCCTATATTTTGTAAGGTCTAAGTCCTTTATTTTGTAATTTCTAAGTCCTTTATTTTGTAAGGTCTAAGTTTTTGTAAGGTCTAAGTCCTTTATTTTGTAATGTCTAAGTCCTTTATTTTGTAAGGTTTAAGTCCTTTATTTTGTAATGTCTAAGCCCTTTTTCAGTAGACATTCTAATATGCTCCAAGTGAAAGATTGTGGAAGATGATGATTGAGGAAGTGTGGTTGCCCATTTACTTCACTTTACCTATATTTTGAAGTTCTGAGCTTTTTTTTAGTACAAACTAATTGCATTACCTCTTGAAAAGGCCATAACACAAGAGACAAAGTATGCACCATGTTACAAATTTGTATCTCCGGACTAGGCAACAGGCTTAGGAACAACCACATCATGTAGGACAAACTACAGGCTGGGTACTGCAAAATGCAAAAAAGGGCATTTTTCAAAGAAATCGCAAATTACCACCAACTTGAAGTTGGTGGTATTTGCGATTTCTTAAGGAGAAATCGCACAACTTGGGTGCTTTTTACATCGCATTTAAGGAATCGCAATTTGCTATTCCTTAAATGCTTCAGCAAAATAAGGAATCGCAAATTTTGCGATTCCCTATTTCGCGAGGGCCTTTTGGGATGATACAGGCTTTTTCCGGTTCACAAGCGGGCCGATTCTGAGAATCGGTCCGTTTGCGAACGGGAAACGGGCTTCATACATATGCCCCTGAGTTCTTGTTGTATGTGCAAAGAAAGTAATACACAAATACGTCTGCAAGATGGCCAATGATGTCAATTTATTAATAAAGCTACAGACGCTTTAGCAGAGCCCTTGTGCCCCCTGGTCTAATCTGTAGGCTGTAGTCATTATGAAATTAATAAAATAGAGAAAATTAGAGTGAAAAAACAGGTGGAAAATGCAAATAAGATTGAATCCCTAAGAACATTAAGCAAATACTACAGAAATACTATTTTAACTGGCAGGCCTCCAATCCATTTTTGTTTTGCAAGGCTACACTAACTACCTGGGACCCTAGAATAAATGTTTTTTAAATAATAGACTAGATTACTTGACACACCTTCCTTGAGCAAAAGGTGATTGGCTTTCACATGCGGGTGCGTTTACCCAACTTGCGCTTTTATTGGTTTTCGATAAAAGCCCGCTTGTCAGGTATGTTTGTAATGCGTTGTTAAAGCGCTATTTAATGTATAAAGTAGGCTGGTGCGGAATTTTCAATTCTGCTGGCGAAATCAAAAGAATTTTGGTAACTCTGCATTGCTCTTCTAATGCGAAATTACTGATAAATTTAAATTCTGATGCTCTGCCAGCAGAATTTAAAATTATGCATTGTTTTCTAAAGTTAGAAGCCAATGCATACCACTGGGCGCCTTTGCATACTCTGCAGTGATTAAAGGATTTTATCACTGCAGAGTATGCCAGGGCCCTGAGTGGTATTTGACTGCAGTTTTTTCTTAGGCAAAATGTATTCTCACATCCCTTTTTTGATCCTGGGGCATTTTACTCTAAGAAAATAGCATCAAATTCCCCATGCGCCCCTTCACAGAATTCTGCAGAATCTGGCAGAATTGTAATGTAATTCTGCATGATTCCACAGAATCAAAGTCCGTGAATTCCGCCCACCCCTAGCATAAAGTCTATGGTTATTCCAAAAGGTTGAGCTACGGCCCCTGAAAGTTACCAGTGAAAAGTGTTTGTGGTTTTCATAGAATGCACCTATGCAGGTGTAATTAATAAGCCTGGGCGTAGTGGGTGTAGCGGGGCTATGCGGATCGCCACGGAATTAATAACAAGCTCTGTGGCGTTCCGCGTAGCTCCGCATAGCCACCCATCTCCCACCCGCCCTATTATTGACAATTGCTAAAGTTTTAAAAGATAACTTTAAAGCACCTTTCTCGCAAGAAATGCTCATGTGCGGGCGCCCGCGCAGTTTTCACCGCGAACGAGATGAAGAGAGGAGGAGGCCAGCCGGGGACGCCGCAGATAAGCTAAGGTGCTTTAAAGTTATTTTTTAAAGCTTTAGCAATTGTTAATAATAGGGCGTGTGGGAGGCAGGGGCAGGCCAACTCCGCTCCGCCGCAGAGTGTCGGGGTCTTGCCTACTCCACGTTCTCCGCGGAACGCAGAGTAGGCCAAACTCTGCACACTCCGCCCAGCGTTAGTAATTAACTGAATGAGTGAATGAATGAGTAGATGCATGAATGACTTAATGAATCAATAGCCTGTACGTTAAGCATCACTATACACCAGGCAAGCAAGTAGGACTGGGATTATAACTAGTAATACATGCGCCCAATGATAGGGCTGGACACTGCAGTACATATGTTTACTCTTCTTAACTCCACATGTATGCACCTCGGTGATGTATCTTGAATGTACAGAGGCGGAGGGAAGAGTAGTACATCTATACTTGCTATCGCAATATTTGGCTCATCAGTATTCTGACTTCAGTATTTTTGTGGCACCATCATTCAGTAATAGATGGTCTGGTATGCACCGGTACATCAGGACCTTGGGCTCTGCAGCAGTTGTAGGAAAGAGACAGTGAATCTTGAGGTCAAAAACATTTACAGAAGATTTTCTGGAATGACAAATAGTGCTGGACTCCTACACATGAGGCTAAACACATGCCTTTAGCAAAGCTTTTAAAACTTAAATGGAAATTACTCATCGTGCATAATTAGAGAAATCTATTCGCCTAAATTGTTTCATTTCCCAAAAGCGTGTGCACTCTAATGTGACTATTTACTTTCTTTTTTCACTCCATTATAAATTGATGGCAGAGTAGATGTTTTTAATAGGTTTCGAATAAATGATTTTAATTTGCACAAACAATTTATTACTAGACAGTACCATGAATGTCAAGTCATTAAAAAGCCAGGGATAGTGAAAGTGAGCTCATGCATACTTTGACCCCCCCAATGATGTCACAGCGTTGACCCCTAATTCCACGATTTGCCCAATCTGCTTCCTGCTTGAAGCTAAGGGTCCAGGCAAGGGCGTGGAGTGGAACTCTAGAGAGTAAACATGGTTCCAACAGCCTGCAATCATGAGGCCAAAGAACAAGAGGAGCACTGGCAGTGTCTGCGATTAAAAAAGCAAGCCAAGAGTACCATTTTCTTTCCCCAGCTTGCTCTAATTCACATCCCCAGACAGTACATTTATGAGAAAAATACATTAATAACATCTTTTAGTAAACTTTTTAAGATGTCAAACAGAAAAAAAGGCACAACAATGTACTTAATTCATTATTTACAAAAATAGAAATAAAAATACTGCTATCAATGCACATGCATTTATAAGTGATTTTATAAACCAGAGCACTCCGGAAAAAAATGGAGGCCCATATTTATCAAGGTTTTGCGGGGCCCTTGCACCACGCAAGGGGGTACAATGGCGACGCAAAACCTGGGTGAGATTTATCAAGCCACGCACGGCCACTTCCGTGGCCCTGCAAGGCTTGGTAAATCTAGAGTAACGCAATGCAGTGCAAATCTCTGCCTTGTGTTACTCGGTGCCAGGAAGGCGTTCCACAGGGAAGCGTTGGGAGTTCCCACGCATTCTCCCACAGATTTTGGCGCATTCCCAGATTTACCATAAGTGGTAGACCTGGGAATGCGTCAAAATTCTACATCTCCTCAGGTGGGGCGTAATGAGGAGAAATATATTTATTTTGTCTCATTTTTTTCTTCTTTCTATGTGTGCTGCATTCTGCAGCGCAGATAAAAAATAGGAAAATGCCTCTCAGGATTGTTTTTGTGCAGGAAATTGTCCCTTCCTTCACAAAAGCAATCCTGCTGACAACGCAGGCACCATTGCAACATGGTACAAGGGTGCCTGCATCGGCGATGGGCATCCAAAAGTGTGCCAGTGCTAAAAAAAGAAAGGAATGTGCCGTATAATCCAGAGCATGCCTGCCCTTTCACGCAGCGCAGCAAGGTGGCACTGCGTTGCGCTGTGTGAAAGATTGATAAATCTGCTCCTGAATTTGTAGCATGCATCTTTAGAAATGTTAATGGGTTTTTTTTGGTTGTCATTTCAGAAAGATTTATTGGTACATATGCAGCTTTTTTAAGCCTGGCATTAGCCGAATATTTTTGATTTTACTAACATTATTTATATAATAATACTTATTGGGACTTTCAGCCAGAACTCTTCAGCCATTGGCTAACTTACCTGTACGTAATGGCATTCTGCTGTTTCACAAGAAGCACATCTACATACAAGGTAATTCCCTTAATGGTAGAGGCTTCAATAGAAAAATGTGTTTAGTGAGACCGAAAAATATTTTGTGCTTTTAGGCAATCTTTTTTTGAATAATGATTAGGGCCTGGCAATTCCCTCAGCAATAAACAATGAGATTTTTCGAAATTAAAGATGATACAAAACAAGCATAGCCTAATACAAACCTTTTGGCTAAAGCAATGCTTGTTACCTTTGAATCATTGCAGTCAAAACACACCCCCCAATGCTGGGGGGTCACTTTGGTACACTGGAATAGGATAGGTGTAAAATCCTCCAATGCACAGCTACAGAGCTGGCTTTTAAAGTAATCCGCAGTTAAACTCTTTGGGCCTGCAGCTCAAGTTGAGGGCGTTTAAAGGCCGGTGTTGCCCTGGGCACTCAGCTATAATGCTCTATCACTGCACAGTGTCCTAATCTGAACTTCATTTATGCTCGGTGCATCGAACGAGATGGAAGAGCTGATCAATAACATTGCTAAGTAAACCGTGGTCATATACTTGGTAGTAGATCGATAAGAATTTTACCTTCAAATGATCAATGAATGAATGTGAATTGTGCTTGATGCCGACAGTGGACGGTAGGGATCCGCTCCCACGCTAGCAATGAGTGGGGAGGGATGTTCCACTCACATTGAGTGGACGGGTTTTTTCCTCCTCATTGGCAGTGGATGGATGGGGATGCTCCCTCACATTGGCAGTAGATGGATGGGGATGCTCCCTCTCATTGGCAGTGGATGGATGGGGATGCTCCCTCACATTGGCAGTGGATGGATGGGGATGCTCCCTCTCATTGGCAGTGGATGGATGGGGATGCTCCCTCCCCTTGGCAGTGGATGGATGGGGATGCTCCCTCACATTGGCAGTGGATGGATGGGGATGCTCCCTCTCATTGGCAGTGGATGGATGGGGATGCTCCCTCTCATTGGCAGTGGATGGATGGGGATGCTCCCTCACATTGGCAGTGGATGGATGGGGATGCTCCCTCACATTGGCAGTGGATGGATGGGGATGCTCCCTCTCATTGGCAGTGGATAAATGGGGATGCTCCCTCTCATTGGCAGTGGATGGATGGAGAATGTTCCTTTACATTGGACATTCATGCACCCAACTGGAAATTCCATTTATAATTTTTCCGCAACGTATTGCAGTTAGTTTTCTCTGCCACACAAAGTTTCAGCAAGGAGCTCCTGTGCAATTGATCTGCTGAAACAAGGTGCCTGAAGAAGGTGCGGAGGAACAAATAAACGCCATTACTGAGAACAGTAGTTTCCAAATGACTTTCCCCATCGTCATAATATAATCCAGAAGAGAACCTTTAGGATCAACCATACTTTTTAGTGTCAACAAGAGGTGAGTTTGCAAAGTTCAAATGAGGAGGAGGCTCGGCTCTTACCTTCTAACCTAGAATGTCTCACTCTAAAGAATTCTAAATATGTTTCTCCAATTCGGTAGCATCAATGGCCAGCAGTGTAGCAGCCTTCAATATTCATTAAGATTGATGCTTAAGGAAACTCCCCTAACATTTTTTTTATCAGATCTTCCTAAACCAGCCATGAATTTCTAACAGAGATTTCCAAATCAGATGAGAATCAAAGAGCACATGTACATACAAACAGTCTCTGGCCTTGTGAAGAGCATGTTAATCTAGAGTCCAGGAAAAGGGATTATTTTTTTTCTAAAATATATTATTTCACATTTCGTGTCATTAATTTTAAGTGGTCTGATCTTTTGATAATTGACGAGAAAAATTTAAAAATGTTTCAGACTGACAAATAGTGCTGGACTCCTACACATGAGGCTAAACACATGCCTTTAGCAAAGCTTTTAAAACTTAAATGGAAATTACTCATCGTGCATAATTAGAGAAATCTATTCGCCTAAATTGTTTCATTTCCCAAAAGCCGAATATTTTTGATTTTACTAACATTATTTATATAATATTACTTATTGGGACTTTCAGCCAGAACTCTTCAGCCATTGGCTAACTTCTCAAAAGTAATGGCATTCTGCTGTTTCACAAGGAGCACATCTACATACAAAGTAATTCCCTTTATGGTAGAGGCTTCAATAGAAAAATGTGTTTAGTGAAACCAAAATATATTTTTGCTTTTAGGCAATCTTTTTTTAATAATGATTAGGGCCTGGCAATTCCCCCAGCAATAAACAATGAGGTTTTACGAAAGCAAAGATGAAACAAAACAAGCATAGCCTACTACAGACCTATTGGTTTATCCAATGCTTGTTACCTTTGAATCATTGCAGTCAGAACACAACCCCCAATGCTGGGGGGTCACTTCGGTACACTGGAATAGCATAGGTGTAAAATCCTCCAATGCACAGCTTCAGAGCTGGCTTTTAAAGTAATCCGCAGTTAAACTCTTTGGGCCTGCAGCTCAAGCTGAGGACGCTTAAAGGCCGGTGTTGCCCTGGGCACTCAGCTATAATGCTCCATCACTGCACAGTGTCCTAATCCGAACTTCATTTATGCTCGGTGCATCGAACGAGATGGAAGAGCTGATCAATAACATTGCTAAGTAAACTGTGGTCATATACTTGGTAGTAAATCGATAAGGATTTTACCTTCAAATTATGAATGAATGAATGTGAATTGTGCTTGATGCGGACAGTGGACGGCTAGGGATCCGCTCCCACACTAGCAATGAGTGGGGAGGGATTTTCCACTCACATTGAGCGGACGGGTATTTTCCTCCTCATTGGCAGTGGATGGATGGGGATGCTCCCTCACATTGGCAGTAGATGGATGGAGAATGTTCCTTTACATTGGACATTCATGCACCCAACTGGAAATTCCATTTATAATTTTTCCGCAACGTATTGCAGTTAGTTCTCTCTGCCACACAAAGTTTCAGCAAGGAGCTCCTGTTCAATTGATCTGCTGAAACAAGGTGCCTGAAGAAGGTGCGGAGGAACAAATAAACGCCCTTACTGAGAACAGAATTTGAACAGTAGTTTCCAAATGACTTTCCCCATTGTCATAATTTAATCCAGAAGAGAACCTTTAGGATCAACCATACTTTTTAGTGTCAACAAGAGGTGAGTTTGCAAAGTTCAAATGAGGAGGAGGCTCGGCTCTTACCTTATAACCTAGAATGTCTCACTCTAAAGAATTCTAAATATGTTTCTCCAATTCGGTAGCATCAATGGCCAGCAGTGTAGCAGCCTTCAATATTCATTAAGATTGATGCTTAAGGAAACTCCCCTAACATTTTTTTTATCAGATCTTCCTAAACCAGCCATGAATTTCTAACAGAGATTTCCAAATCAGATGAGAATCAAAGAGCACATGTACATACAAACAGTCTCTGGCCTTGTGAAGAGCATGTTAATCTAGAGTCCAGGAAAAGGGATTATTTTTTTTCTAAAATATATTATTTCACATTTCGTGTCATTAATTTTAAGTGGTCTGATCTTTTGATAATTGACGAGAAAAATTTAAAAATGTTTCAGTCTGAATACAATCTTATTGAAATAATGTTGCTCTTCAGTATAGGACTCTGAATTAACCTGGGCAAGCATTTTGGGAATACTTTAGTCTGTTTTAGAAACATAGGCAAATCCGGGATATTCATTTTAAGCATGAGGGGTGCTATATATACAATGGATTTGGTGGTCAACAATGAATTGCTTCTTTTTTTCTAATGGCTTTTTTTGGGGGAGTATAGTAGTCAATCAATTAAATATTTCAAGTTGTGTAATGTGCTTCAACTTAGAGGACTGCAAGGACAACAAGAGATCAGTTGGCGCATCAAAACGTTTTCCAGATGGTATGATATAGCGAGGTGTAGTCGGGTGGAGTGATTCCCGAATGCCTGCGCAGCCACGTGGATATTGATATGTTCATAAGCCTTGGTGATGAGAGTCATAGAGTTTCAAGTACCATTCAGACAATTAACCAAGTGATGGGGGTAGGGGGCAACCTACGCCATATACCCTGTTCCATCAATTTACTGTGGTTTGAGTGTGTAAAGATAAAGAGACATTAAAAAAGAGTACCAGAGAATCTGACAATATGTCTGCAAGTGGGCTGAGGATGTGAAAAAGAATATTTTTATCTGCTTCATACCAGGTCCCGCTATAATTCTGATGGGGGCGGTAACAAGATTCACCATGGTCTGCGGTAACTCCACTGCTGAGGAGTATTTCACCTGGAGACTTTACCTGCTGCAATTTCGGGCAAAAAACATGTCGGCATCTGTGCGGAAACACGGAATCCTACTGGTTATTTCCCATAAACTTGGAATAGGGAACATTCTGTCCCACCCGAGAGTTACTGATGCTCCAGTGCCTGACAACTGTCTTCTGTTATGTTATGTGTATTTGTATAGCACACGACTCATCTGGGAGGATATCCTGGAGCTGAAACTTTGGGAGATCGAGGGAGGTACCAGGCAAGTAAGCACTTGAATTATTAAGGGGGTCTTAAAAACCAAAGTGTTCCTCAACTTTCTATCTTAAGAAACTTGTCTGAATATGAGTCACAAATCTCAAACTTTCACAAAATGCCCCAATCAGTGTGTGATGACTCATACGGTGGTATTAGGTATGCAAATAACAGCAAGAGCTCTCAAACTCAACACAGACTCCAATCTTCGCTCTATCTTCACGCATTCAGGGACAGAAATGTGGTATTTATGCTCATGATAAAAGGATAGGAAGAGGCAACTGAGCTGGGGCTTCCACCGCTCTGAAATCCGTTAAGAAAAAGCCCCTGAATAATCAGGTAATCGTCACACTGAGTGAATGTCCTCCGACATCTAACACCAACATCCAACATCCAATTACAAGCAGCTACAGTAAACCCCCCCTCCCCGCTGATGAAAAACCCAGAGGCAGGGGTCTGATAAAACAAAAGCAGGGGTTCTCAGCATTCAGACAGTGGATACAGAAGAACTGTTTTTGCATCTGTCTTTGCCCTTTGAAGTGCTCCCAAGTGCTATATGTAAAACTGCAGAAGACCTGTCAAGCAGGCTTTGACATTCATGCAGTATTTGAAATAGTAATTTAAAAATGGGGCCCTTTGTGGTTGGAGCCTGCCTGGCTGGGGAGGACAAAGGAAGGGCTCTGCCCAGGTGCCAGCTAACATTTGCCAGTGACAAGAAGGCCTCTTTGAGGTGCTCCCCAGGTGTTATTTGAAAAACCCCAGCAGACCTGTCAAGCAGGAATATACACTTAAGCAGGAATTGACACTTTAAAGTCAATAAGGATTCCACAGTCTCATCCTGCATATTCTGTTAGGTTTACAGGGGTCATATCTCTGCTCATTCAGGTCAGCCTATTATTTGCTACTTGATATGTATTTCACACCCATTCACCCCTGTTCAAATTCTAATTACTGGGTGGAAGAAGGGGGAGAGGAAAATGCAGATTAGCCTCTAAGGACTTTTGGCAGGGAAAAGGTGGCTTTCAAAAAGTTAGTTTTCCTTAATATTTAAACTATTAACTATTACTATTAAAAGCTTTTTTTCAAATAATTTTTCTGGCAAATCACATTCCTGAGATACAGTATTAGTATTTAATAGTGTATCTCAGTTGAACTGTCAGCAATGCTACTGTGAAAAGAGCTTTTGGGGCCTTTTCACTGTAGAGATATGTGTAACATTAAATGTTTCCATGTTCTACTTTTAAATACCATGCACCCTGCCTTATGGCTAATAAGGACTGCTTAGGAGTGATTTATAAATATTTAAAAGCAAGTTTTGACTTGTAAAAAGGGGTTATTTTGACCAATTGAATTTGCAGATTAAACCTGCAACAGCCAGGTTACAAATGGTAGGCCTCGGGTGTTGTTTCCACTGCCACTGTAATGATTGGCACAATAGATGCTGCAGACCACTAGTGACATTTAACTTGCAAGCCCTGAGTACCCTTTGTACCACATAGTAGGGATTTACAGGTAAGTTAAATATGCAAATTAGTAGGATCCCAATTTTACCATGTTGAGAGGAGAAGCACAAGCACTTTATCACTGGTTAGCAGGTGTAAAGTGGCAAGAGTTCTTCAGTCTGCCAAAAGAGAAAACTCTGGGTTGACCACGCAGACAAGGTGCATTTCCTACAACATTCATCACTCTTTCCAGGGCCGGATTGGGAACCGAAACAGGCCCTGGCCAACTGCTCAGCCCCCCTGTTTGCTAGGGCTGGTTTAGGCTGATTTTGTTACAGGGGGGCGATAATGCCGGCTCCTGGTAACAAAAACGGCCCCCAAGGGCCCAAAACCGGTCCCCACCCTGGCAGCCCACCGGGGAAGTGCCCGGTGCCCGCTACAGCCAGTCCCTCCCTGCTCTTCCCTCAGGCAACTGTCAATGCAACCCACTGTGTGTAGGGTAGTACACATGCAATTGAGCGCAAAAACCTTGTATATGCATTATTTCTCATTGTTACCCCGTATTGTAAATCAGTTGGAAAAAACACACAGGAAGGACCAGCGCATATACAATTTGTGCTCAATAATAGGAATCAGGTTTAAATGACCCTCCTATTATGCCTTTTTTTAATCATTTAAAACATAAGGATCAGCTGTGACCCCGCCATGCTGCAGACCTCGGTGCAGGTGCTGCGGGCAGGCGAGTAAAGGGAAGGAATAGATTGGATGGAAGTCCTTGATAGCAGTGGTTTTTATTGCGATGCAGTATCGGAAATGCAAGAATGCGGTAATACCGCGGGCACAGGGTGTTGCCCTATTGGCACATATTAAACGAGAATACCGTGGCATTCATATTTCCTCGCCAATTCTAAGGTCAAAACATTCTTCGGCAATTAAATCAGAATTACTGTGTGGCGGCCGCCATTAATGAGGGACAAAGCTGATAAATTCTGAACCTTACCTATCATTTTAGCTTTTAAATATCGCTATTGTTGAGATATACTATGACCGCTAGATGTCAGTAAAGCCCCATTTCTGTTTTTTCTGCTCGAAAAACCGTAAGTGAGTGAAGAGTTTGGGTGCCCAATCTGAAAAGCGAGATAAAATGTAAACGGAAAGCTGTTAGATCCAGCCTTCCTTAGACCGGAAATATCAGGATTAGGAAAAAGTAGTAGCACAACCCCAGCCTGGGAAATTAAACACCTAAGGGCAGATTTATAAGCCCTGTGCGTCACTTTTGCGCCGCCGTTGCGTCACTTTTGTGACACAGCGGCGGCGCAAAGCCAGCGCCTTGCTGCGGCATATTTACAACGTGACGCATCTAAGGAGATGCATCATGTTGTAAAGCTTGCGCCACATGTGGGCGTACCTTCACAGGGGGGGGCGTTCCGGCGCAGGAACGCCTCCGAAAAGTGGCTGAGTGAAATCTACAAGATTTCACTCAGTCACTTTTCCGGCCATGCTGCGTCAAATCCCTGTGCCTGCTTGAAGCAGGCGTAAGGATTGACGCAGCATTGTACCGATAGGGCACCCCCGAGCCTTGCTGGAGCTGCGTCACGCTTGCGACACAACTCCAGCAATGCGCCTCTCTTCCGCCATCAGATGCGTCACGCATCTGTTTATCCTTGCGCCACGATGCGCTGCATTTAAATGCGGCACATCTATTGTGGCGCAAGGGTAAACTTGCGTGACGCATCTTCCCTGGCGCATCCATGCTGATTTGCAGGGATGCGCCAGGGAACATAAATCTGCCCCCTAATATGTTTTAAATGTTTATATTCGGCGCTGTTTGTTTCCTGTCTGGGGAGGAGGGGCGTTCATTGGGCGGGTTCTTCTCTTTACAGAAACGTGTTTTTTTCCGACCCTGGGTATTAACAAGCCAGGTGATAAAATTATCGCCGCTTTAATGGCAGAAAACTGCCGCTAAAGCGGCGATAATGGGTTTGGTAATATGCTCTATGGAATTCCAATTGAAGCCCATGTTAAATGTGTAGGACATCTAACATGGACTTCAATTGGAATTCCATAGAGCCTATTATCAAGCCCATAATCGCCGTTTTAGCGGCAGTTTTCTGCCGCTAAAGCGGTGATAATTTTATCGCCTGGCTTGTAAATATGCCCCTGGGTTAGTCTGCAAAATTTGGCGAAGAACCGACCTAGCTGGAGGAGTCACTGGGTTACCGTGATCTATTTTTATAGAGATATGTGCAATTTATTGCACACCTTTGAGGGAGATCCAAGAATAATTGTTAATTACCCCTAATGTTAATGTTAATGTTAATGGGGATTTGTAAAGTGCGCGTATGCCGATTGGCTTCATGGGGCTAGGAACCAAGATTGCCGGGCAGGCAGAAGCTAGCCCTGAATTGTTTTGTCCCCCCCCCACTTAATTTATGAGCTGTATCTGCGTTTTTGTTTCTGTGTTAAATCGCTCTTCTTGATTGCCTCTACTCATGTAAAGTGCTTTTTTGCCCCTTTTTAACTTAATTTGTATTATTCTTGCCTGTATGTGTTTATACAATTAACAACTGTTGTTCCTGTAATAGTGCCCTTTTTGCCCCTTTTTAACTTAATTAATATTATTCTTGCCTGTGTGTGTTTATTTGATGAGCAACTGTTTTTCCTGTACTGCTCTGATACCCCCGGATCTAGCCAACGCTATATAAAACCTTTCAAATAAATAAATACAAATAATCAGAGAGAGTGCCAATCTACCTAGCTTGCAATGTGCAAGACTTTTATATATTCATTTGAACTTATATAGCCTCTTTATTCCAAGCACTGTTACAAAATGAAGGCCTAATTTACAGCCACAGCCGTATAGGGCGTGCCACCGGGCGGTGACGTGGGGCGGGGGAGGGGCAGGGGGTTGTAAAATGCGGCATACGGACAATTTCAGGTAAGTAACGAAAAAAAACACGAATTTTGTTTCGCGCGCTGCATCGCATTTAGCGATGCAGCGCACACAACAAAATTATTTGTTGTTTCCCGTTACCTAAAATCGTCCGTGTGCCGCATTTTACAACCCCCCACCCTGCCCCTCCCCCGTCCCACGTCACCACCTGGTGGCACGCACTATACGGGCCGTGGCTGCTACTTTATGTGTTTTTGCCATAGGGCAGCACAGCAGGCCTTCCTGCTGCGCTGCCCTACGGCAAAAGAAAAGGGCAGGAATGCGCACCATATATGAGATACGGCGCATTCCTGCATATTTTCCCCTGCGCCTGCGCACAATGGGCTGCTGTGCGCCAATGCAGACACCTTTGCACCATGGTGCAAGAGTGCCTGCATTGGGGAGTTAATATTTTTGTGCAGGAAGGGAAACCTTCCTGCAAAAAAACAATCATAAAAGGCTTTTTCCTCTTTCTATGTGTGCTGCAGAATGCAGAACACATAGAAAAAGGAAAAACGAGGAAAAATAAAGATATTTCTCCTCATTGTGCCTCCCATACGCAGTGTCAAAATGCCATGGATGTTGCTGGGAACGCCCCCAGCAACACCCATTGCACGCCCCTTTAACGCAGAAAACTGCGTTAAATGGGACAATATTTACGAGGCAGCACTAATCCCAAAAAAGTGGCTTAGTGCTGCCTCGTAAATATGGAGCAGGCTTCTGTGCCACGGAAAGTCACAAAAAGTGACGTTCCGATGGCACAAGGGGCCTCAGCCCTAGGTGTCAATACAAAATAAACAAGCATTTGCAATGCAATAGGTCTCGCATTATGTGAGTTTGAGCTATTGACATTGCAAATAACAATGCCTTTTATTTTTAGTTTTAAAACATAAATAAAAGCCATTGTCATTTACAATGCCAATAGCCTAAACTCGCATAAATGCGAGACGTATTGCAGTGCAAATGCTTGATGCTTTGATGTTGTGTTTTACATAAGCGTTCCTAGGACAGGATAGCGGGTGGCTATTGAAAAGCCTGAGACTACAAACAAGTGTATCATTTTGCGGGTATTCACATAACTACCCGATGCGTTTCTGCTCCACATGCACAAATATTTACTTCCAAAGTAGAACAGAGTCCAAGTGCAAAAGGGGAGGGGCTGATGGCTCCAAAGAATGTCGGGGTATATTATCAAGCACGGCGTTAAAATTATCGCCGCTTTAGCGGCAGAAAACTGCCGCTAGAGCGGCGATAATGGGCTTGATAATATGCCGCAGAGAATTCTAATAGAAACCCATGTTGACACCAGAACATGGTCTTCTATGGGAATTCTCAAGGGCATATTAGCAATACCATTATCGCCGCTTTAGCAGCAGTTTTCTTCCACTAAGGAGGCGATAATTTTAATGCTATTTCTTGATAATATGCCCCATAGTATTTTATGGGGGTAGAGGTTTCATGCTACTGAATATTTCTGCCCTGTGAGCAATCCGCAGGTAGTACGGAGGAATGCATACGGAAATCTAGAATCGGCATAGATTCACAATGACACAGGAGTCGAACCCTGATGGATATGAATATGGATGGGGGAAACATTCTCAGAGTTAGCAGCGTGATACACCAGACACAAGCCTTGGCAAAGTCTATTGGCAGCAGTTTTTTTAATGTTCCGCAACTGTGCAACATGGCTTAAAGTAAAAAAAAAAAGTTTTAAAAAGAGCTGCTATGCCGCCGTCAATGCAGGCGTCATAGCGCTTTTGTCTTTAAGTCATATAGCAGCGAACACTTCAGTGTTTTTTTTTTTTTTTTTTTAAATCGGTGGATTGAGAGGGGCAACACATCAGACAGCAGGAGGGTGGGTGAAAAACAATGGTGGGGGTGGAATAACACAGGCGATATGGAGTAAAGTTACTTTTGGTCAAGCACTAATAAGAGTGAATGTCCAAAAGTAAACAAAAAAGTTTCAGCAGAATCCTGCGGCCTGTGGAAGGTCACTGGCCACAGGAAGCTTACTTGGTTAATGCCCATGCTTCATGGCAAGGACACAGAAGTCTCAGCTGGCAGTGCTGACTAGTGCTAAGTAAACAAACACGAGTGACGTGGGAGCCATACCAAAGGTAAGAAGAGGTAAGTAATGGACCTGCTCTAACCCCTTCAGCTTTTGCAGTGGGCCCAACCTAAAAATAACATGGCACACGGGAGGGGAGAAGCACACAAGTGACAGCAACACAGGGAATGGGGAAGAACACACAAGGACAGGAACAAAACAGCGTGGGAGAGGGGAGAGTACACAAGAGAAACAAAACATTTTGGGGTGCACCCATGGGAGAGAATGCAGGAGGTGGAAACCACATAAACGCATGGAAAGCTTAACCAAAAAGGGAAAAATGCTCTCTAAAAGTGAGCAGTGGAGGGATAGAGACCAGCCAAGAGAGATGGCATGGAGACTATGCTCCATGGCAGAGGCAAACAATATGGGCAACTTGGGACAAAGAAAGCCATCAAACAAAAAGCTAGCAAATGCGAGTGACATCAAGGCTAAAGAATAGGCTATAAATCCACAATCGGTCTTTTTGGAACCAGACGAATTGCACTTCCTAGTGAGCTCGATCTAAAAAGCGTGTTACCCTATCGACTGGGTTGCACGTATTATGGACTATATATAGCACTGCTGCTACAGCATACCACACTTGAGGAACTAGTTGTGACCCTATCCACCACATATCATTTGAGTCTATGACAGAGGGACCAACCAAGTGGTTGTATGTTCTTGCCCCCATCAGAAACTAAACTTAAAATCACAAGAGAAAACAGTTTTTTTGCTCCATACAATACGGCACTACGGTGGCAGGCAAGTCGCGGATAGGAGGGAGCCTGCACTGCCAGGCTCTGGCTCCAGGTGACAATGATTTGTTGATGGACATTGGTCCACAATGGGGAGCATTGACCGTAAAGTCACAGCTATCGAGGCAACTGCCAGTGGACAGGCTGACACAATACATCTTTGTTAATTTAAAAAAGATAATGCTATTTCTGCAATGAACAGACTGGAATGAGAAGCATTGGTAACTCTGGGGCATATTTACAAGCTGGCGATAAAAAGTGATCGCCGCTTTGTGGCCGTTTTCGGCCAAAAAGCGGCGATAATTTATCGCCTAATTAGCAAGGCCACGCTAACGCGTGAAACCCTGCTTTAGCGTGGGGATTCCTAACGCCCAGCTTTGCATCTCTAATGAGATGCTAAGTGGGCGTTCCTGACCTAACATGACAGGAGAAATGTCGCTAAGCGACATTTCTCCTATCATCAAGCCCAACACTATGAAGCATAGCGTCAGGAAAAGTAGCGATAACCCCTGTTATCGCTACTTTCCTTACGCCTGCTTCAGGACTGACTTAGCCATGATATCCTATGGAGGGTGGATATCATGGCTAAGTTAGTGAGTCCCTATCAGCATGCTAACGCCCCACTACGTGAGATTATCGCTGGGTTTCCAGCGATAATCTCACGTTAGGCAGTTAGCACGAGGATTTTTATCGCTGAGGAGATAAGCGGTGCTAATAGCACGCTATCTCAGCGATAAAAATCCACGTTACCCGGCGATAATTATCCTCACGCTAAGAGCGCTGAGCGATAATTATTGCCGGTTGTTGCTGATATGCCCCTCTACTCGTGACTCAAACAGTCTTGGGGTTTCCTCGCCTGAAGCATGAGAACACATCAAGGAGGTTGTGGGGCATTTCTTAAGATCAGGGAGTGGGGGAACAGACAGTACAGCTATGCTAGAGGTTCATATGGTCACTCGGCTGACAGGGGAGTGGAGGGGAGGGGAGGGGAGGGGAGGGGAGGGGAGGGGAAAAACTCCAAAACTCGGACTGTTCTATCCGACGCGGGGACACCGCAACATAAGGCAATAAGCAAAACATCCACAGCCTGACGTCTTCTCTAGAAAGGGAGTAGAATATTTATCTTCTAGGAACTGAACAAAGCGACTCAAATGCGCTGCACAGCTTCACTTTGGTATTAAGCAAAACTACAGGTGCAATACATAGGGAAGACCTACGCATTTCCAGATCCCTAGGAGCGAGGAACTTTATAAAGGACGGAATTTGCAGGTGGGGGGGGAGATAGTATATATGGCTGCTGGGTGATTCAGCCGGTCCCATGGAATAAAGCTAGAATTACTGCGTAAAAACCAATGGTCAATGTTTCTAAATCCCTTTTCCGTTATCTTTTGCTTGCTTTTTAGGTCTTGGCTAGCGAAGGCTGCGCTTGGGCAGTCTCGCTCGCGAAATTTAATGACTTGGAGAAGAGGGGCTTGCACCCGCCCCTCTTCTCCACTCTTCTCCATTGGCTGGCCTCTTGAATGCTGGCCAGCCATTGGAGAAGATGTCCGTCATTCCGTTTAGGCCCCGTCCTTTTCGGATCGGGGGCGTGTTTTTTGCAGAAAGTCTAATTATCTCCTCCAGCCAATGGCTGGAGGAGATAACAGCAAAACACGCCCCCGAATCCGAAAACGCCGCTGCGTTTCTCCGAGGCATTTCTGCTTCGCCTCGGAGAAAGGCAGCGGCGTTAGGTTGCACTCCACAAAGTCTCTGTAGTTGTGCCCTGTTCAGCTTGCTCTTAGTAACTAGAGGGGGCCCAGGCATCGGCTTTCCCTACCCAACGGCAGCGCCGGCAGCGGGCGTTCACAGCGCCTTTCAAAAGGGAGCGAAGCAGCTGACCGCCAAGTACTGCCGGACGACTCGCTGCGGAAAAGCACGGGAGGAGTGGAGCCGCCTCCGCCGTGAGCAGCATAAACCAAGAGGCGCAAGCGGGGGGCCTACGGGTGGCGACGGACACTGCCTGCTGCCCAGAGAAGTACCCTGTTACCCCCATTTGCCTACTAAAGACCTGGGAATAGACCTTACCTTCCGGCCACTGCGCGGGGCCCTTTGTGGTATACACGCCTGAGGCAGGAAGAAGGAAAGGAACAACGGTATCAGGGGGTTTCAGGCCTTAGCAGCGAAGACGGAAAGCCACGCCACCGCACGGAAGGCAGAGACAGAAAGGAATGCTGGGGAAGCTGACCGACCTGACCGGAGAAGAGGACGACGCAAGGACGCTATATGGCATTTCGCGCCTTTGGTCGGAAAGAAAAAAGGCGACTTCCAACCCCGCCCCATCTATTGTCGAGGGTACGGGCAGGGTCCACCACAGAGTCAGGACTCACGGGCACTTGGAGCCAATACGGCGGTGCCCGGAGCAACGGCCGGGGGTTTGCGAGGAGTTGGATCGAGACTGGGCAGTACGCCGATACCGCCACCCGGAGGCACCTGGAGCCAGAACACCGGTACTCGCGAAAAGCCACCCCGGGGCGGTCGGCAGACCTTGAGCAGCAACTGTGTAAGAGCACGGCAGTACACGAACCACGCGTGGGTCGGTGCGGGCGGCGGTGCCCCCGAAAGGAGGAAGACTGGTGCGGGCGGCAGTGCCCCCATAACGAGCCCGGAAGGAACATTAAGTGAAAAAGGTAAGGAGCGGGGCTGCGCGGAGCTAGGGTACGGCCGACTCAGTTTGGTAAGAAGGGTTGCGACCAGCCTACTCACAATCGCTAAGTACCCCACCCCGGCATTGATAATAGAAAGAATGTGACCTTACGTGGTGGGTCAACCTCGAAAAGGCGGAGCAGGGTTCGAGCCCGGTAAACAGTCCTGAGCCTTCCCGGCCGGGATCCAATCTCTGTGAACCGCTCTGGGAAGAAGACAGGGCCGGTTTTTAGTGCTGGTGGTGCCCTGTGCAACAATGTTTGTTGGCGCCCCCCACCCCCAATGACCACCTCCACCACGCATTCGCTCACTAGCACCCTTTAACAGTGACCAAGGCACCATAAGCACACTCTCGCAGATGCATTGCATTAGTTATATAGCGCCTTCATACCAGTGTAGGGGTCCGAGCACTTTGCGTCACACACGCATTACAAAATCAATCAATCATAGGTGTAAATACGTGTATAGGAAATGATACAGAAGCCAAAGGACGGAAATTGTAGGAGTCTCATGTCATTCATACTGGTAGGCAGTATAGTTTACGAGTGCTTGGTGTGGAGAAGCACGCACGCAGAGTCGGAAAAGAAACAGCATAGTTGAGTTTTTCTTTAAAAAGAAGAAGCGATTTATAGCCAAATTAACCACTTTTTGCAACATTAAGGAATGTGCTAGTAATGTATATTTTGCGATGTATATGCAGTTCGGGGATGAAAGTTAATAGCTCACTATTCTATATTGGGACTTTAAGTTATAAATTGCAAGTAACGAAAAGATGTCTCTTTTGAAAGCAGTAACCTGCTGATCTGCTTACATCATATGCAGTCTGTAATCTACTTGGTACACGTTCTTTGCAGCAGACATATTCACCTCTGCACTAACTTCACTAAGTCAAAACCTCAACCTTACAAAACACTGATCTCCCTCCAGGAAGATAATTAATCGCACAAGTTTTTCTCGACATTTATGCGGTGCAGGGTAATCGCCGGCGGGTAGAAACGCTGCAGCAGGTGCTGCAAAGGCTTAATAAACTTTCAAACACGGCGCCCTCAGGAAGCTAACACCCAGTGCGGCGGCACCGGCCGCTCCGCCCTAAAGCCGGCCCTGGAAGAAGATAGAGTTCAGGGTGGCCGATTTTTTCATCGACTGCACACCTGCGAACACTTCCCTCCGAAATGTTAAATTTGCGGCATAATTTACAGTACAGAGGACGTCGCCCGATTCAGAGGCTTGCAATTGTCATAATGTTTTGCATGGCGACACTAGAATAACTGGGTAAAAGGTTGCATTATCTCATTCGAGGCAAGCCACTGTCGATTATTGTTCAAGTAAATGCAGAGGCATAAAGTTCCAAGGACTTGGCTCGCCCCGACACGCCCACACTCCTAGCCCCCCCAGTGCAGTCCTGCTTCTGCCACATGAGTTTTTTTGTTTTTTTTGGCCCATTGCCCCCTCACAGACTTTATAATTCTGTTGTAAGGCCCACACGATTCTTATTCATCGTTGATGGCTTGCTGCCCACAGCCGTGACTTTTGTAAACTGCAGCCTTAAATCCTGCCGGGACCAACCATTCCGCTTTTCGCCATTTGAAATGGTGGCATTCGGCCAGCACTTTCTTTTCTGCTCTGAGGCCCCAGGAATGGAATCGGGCATTTGAACCAAGGTAACCTCATGGCAGACTTAGCGCATGCCCGTCTAGCTGGTTCAGCCCACGGCAGAGCTGTGTGATCATTGGCTGGAGCAGCGTCGGCTGTTCGCACTTGTGCGCCCTGTGCCAATCCTGGGCCCTTTCTGCCATGTTGCCAAGTCAGCGGCTTGCCCTGCTGCCAGATGTCAGCGGCAGCTGGCCAGGGTGCCGACTCAGCAGCCTCGGCCCTTATCTTGGCTGACAGGGTTGTTGGAGGGTGGACAAAAGGTCGGGCAGGAAGGAAGGTGCATCAAGGAAGGTCTGGGAATGGGGAAGCGGGTGTTTTCTCGATCCATACGTTAGAAAGCTCCGTGAATGTCTGCGAGCCTTCATCCTGTCACTTAAGACAATCGGGGAGATTGTCTTATGCGACAGGATGAAGGCGTGTGTGTTAATCTTCAGAAGAGTTAAGCCCAAAGCAACAGGAAAGACCCGAAACACTTGCACACTTCGTCCCTGCACGGTCGTACGAATAAGGTACGGCCATCAATTCAGTAACGCTGCTGTTGCCTTGTGGTAGATGCAGTTCATGATGTATTTGAAGTACAAAGTGTCTGCCGTCCTTTTAGGCGCATCCATTGCTCGCATGTGTTGATGTGTGTTTTTGGAGTTTTATCGATCTTAAGCAGAAAGTTTGGGTTCTTAACGCTGCCTGTAAATGTGAAGCACCTCCGCAACCGAAAACCTTGGTCAACCCATGGCAGGTCAAACACATAACTCTTGCCTTGTCACCTCTCCTGTCCCGTCGCTTCTCCTGTCCCGTCGCTTCTCCTGCCCCGTCGCTTCTCCTGCCCTGTCGCTTCTCCTGCCATGTCGCTTCTCCTGCCCTGCCGCTTCTCCTGCCCTGTCGCTTCTCCTGCCCTGTCGCTTCTCCTGCCCTGTCGCTTCTCCTGTCCCGGCACCGCTCCTGCCCGTTCACTGCTCCTGCCCGTTCACTGCTTCTGTCCGGTCAGCACTCAGTGGCTCTGTGTGTGGGTGCAAATGCAATAGGTCTCGCATTTGAGAGTGATTAAGCTATTGACATTGTAAATAACAATGCCGTTTCTTTAACCCCTTGAGTGCCCCGCCCTTTCCACGCCCTGTGCCGGGCGTTTCATTAGCGGGCGGGGCTCATGACGAGATAGTCTCGTCATGGGCACAGCGCAACCGCGGCCCATGACGAGACCATCTCGTCATGGGCACTCAAGGGGTTAAATGTTTTAAAAACAAAAACATAAACAAAAATAATGTCTTGAGCAATGCCAAGAGCTCTAACTTTATCAATGCCGAGACCATTGCATTGTAAATGCATGTTAGGTTTCCTTTTGTAAGGAATAGCCATTAACGTCTTCGTATATACCGTTGTCTGCTGTCAGACAATACAGAACAAAATTAAAACTAAAGTTCCATTTGATTTCTTCTACTGACCTCGACTTTCATAAAATGCTTTAAATAAATACCCAAACTTGACTGCCATGAGACCATATATGTGAGAGAAAAGTCGTTTGGAGTTACATTTGTTCCAGTTAGGCAATCTAAACATAATCGTTTACGCACTTTTTTTACCGGGACAAATCAAACTAACTGGGAGCTCGAAAGGAAATTTTCACAAAACAAGGAAATAAGGCCATGTTCTGATCTGGATTGAAGTCTTCGAGTGCTGCCAGCCTGTTCACCTTTTAGACCCTTTTCTAGTCATTGAAAAGGCACACATGATCAAAGCCTATTGGACCAATAGGGCGACTGCGACTGAGCCGATTGTTATTTACTGCCACTTAACTTCTTCATTCTTTTACCCCCATTTATTTGGGAGATTACGTTCTTCCCCAAGATGACAAATGTCACACGGCAAGGGGTATATTTTGGGATGGAACGAGTACGTCTAGGGCCTTACTCAACCCCCTCGAACGGACTAAGTATGTTTAGGGCCTAACCCAACCCCTTCACACTGGACTTGTTTTTAAAAATGTGAGAAGTATTATACTGTATTTGCCTTCTACCTGTTACATTTATGGCTCAGTAGAAAAAAGCATTTTGAGGGTGTGGATGGTCTGTTTTGTTTTAAGATTAAATATAGTTATACTTGAGTTCTCAAATGGATCAATGGCCATAACAGGATTGTGCAACGAATGGGGGAAGGGTAATTCCAAGGCCTGGTATGAAGTAAAAAAAAATGAATGGTAAGAGTTCCTATTCCCATTCCGCCCACCCTTCTTATCTCGGCGACCTCTTAAGGCTTTCCTATCCCAAGAATAGGCGGGTTTCGCAGTGTCCCTTCCATTTCAAAAGCGTGGGGGTCCCTGTTAGCCCACAATCCCTCATGGAATACAAAACAAAAATGCGAGAAACGAAACACCCAAGCTTGTCTCAGCAATCGTCTCACGCGCAGCTTTTCCCTGAAACCTGAGTTGGGTCCGTTAGCAGGCAGAGTCTGTGACCGCAGCCTGAACCATGCTCTGCTGGGCTTCACGAAGACACGCAGCTGCAGCCATGTAGATAGCAGCAGCGACGGCGCACAAAGAGATTAGGTCCACATGGCATGAAATGATTACAAAAGCCGTTAGGAGTCTTTCGGGATCCCAGGGGTTAATGACATCACAGCAGAGGCTTCAAAGCACGACGTGAGACAGTGGAAATAAATGTACATAGTAGGATGGCAAACGGGGTGGGAGCAATTTAAAGAAACAAGTGGCAAAGTTACGCCTTTCATGCCTGCCGCCTGCTGCTCATAAAAATATAGCGCAGCCATGAAAAAGCTGTGTTCACGGCACAGGACCATTTTATTGAAAACAAGGAAATAGTCCCTAAATAAAAACATAAGAGCCCAGCAGCGGAACGTAACTGTAGTTAGTCGATGCTGCTTCCTCCAAAAACGGAATAAAACGGAAGTGACGCATCGGACCACCAGCCAATAAAGAGCGAGATAAAAAAAGCAATTCCAGATTTAAACCAATGGCAAGGGACAAAACAAAAAAAACGCAATGGGTGGAGTTTCACCACTAATACTAATTACTTGATGCCTCGTAGAGGCAGCGCATGCGCTGTTCCATGCGAGACCTAAAAAAAATATAACTGTGGTTAACGTGGTAAGACTCCGAAGTCTGAAGAAAAACAAAACAGAGTAGTGAAGAATATATTGTAATGAATGTAATGTTCTTGATTGTAAATGTCTGTTCTGATCTTTGGTTCCACAAAGCACATTTTGGAAACCCCACAGAGAGCGCACAACATTAATCAAAGTGTGAGATTATAAGAGAAGGAAGAAGAAATCTAGCAACTGGGAGCGGGAGAAAAGATAGCATGTTCCTGTTTTATAAAACTGGATCTGACATTTCTGAGAAACCTGGTAGATTTGTTTTCGGAAAGTGAACCAGAATACAAAGTAATTTCAGGATAACGAGCAGAGTCATTGGGGACAAGCGAATGAGGAAAGGACGTTGAGAAAGGAGCAGAGAAAGAGTCTGGGGATGCTATCTCACAGTGCTTACTGCTGCCGTGAGGGGAACGGCCAATTTTGCACATCACTTCTGCTGTGAGGGGAACGGCTTCGTATTGCCAGCGCCGCAATCCAGCACCTTGAGGGGAACAGCAGATCAGAGGACTACAGCCCCCAGAATCCTGTGAGCTCGCGCCCCCTGTGACACCGTAGTTGCACCAGGAGGCACAACAAAAGCACCGCTACACTCCCGCGGCGCGGGACGCTATCTCGTAGTGCTTACTGCTGCCGGGATGGGAATGGCCACCTTTGCACATCACTTCTGCCATGAGGGGAACGGCTTCGTATTGCCAGCGCCGCAATCCAGCGCCGTGAGGCGAACGGCATCTTGTTGTCAGTGCCGCAATCCAGCGCCGTGAGGGGAACGACTGATCAGAGGACTACAGCCCCCAGAATCCTTTGAGCTCGCGCCCCCTGTGACGCCGTAGTTGCGCCAGGAGGCGCAACAAAAGCACCGCTACATTCCCGCGGCGCGGGACGCTATCTTGCAGTGCTTACTGCTGCTGTGAGGGGAAAGGCCACTTTTGCACATCACTTCTGCCGTGAGGGGAACGGCTTCGTATTGCCAGCGCTGCAATCCAGCACCGTGGGGGAGCGGCTGATCAGAGGACTACAGCCCCCAGAATCCTCTGAGCTCGCACCCCCTGTGACGCCATTGTTGCACCAGGAGGCCTTGATCCCTGTGGCCTGGACTTCGTCCCTCCAGGATACGGTGTAGTGGACTAAAAGCCTGCAAGGTACCTGCATGACATTTTGTTATTGAGGAGACTGTGTCCTGTTTTAGTCATAATTTTGCATCTATTTTGTAGTGCTCTGTAGCCCTTCGGCTCTAAGCTCAAGAAGAACCCCTCGCTGCGTCTATTCTTGAAGCAGGGGGGTCTCGGTCCGCTTTTGGTACTGTGGGCCACGTCAAGCGTTCAATTACGTAAGCGCTCCATGACTAGGTGGAAGTGGGTAAAAGGAAACTGGTTGTTGGGGAACCCCCAGGGATAAATGCTGCAGGTCCAGTTGGAACGATAGAGTCTTTTTTAACTAGGGCAGCAGATGCCATAACAAAGGAGATAGCCCTAACTGAGAAAAGGCTCTCTTTAGAGACTGAGAAAATAGTATTGGGCAACACTGGGCGTGGTTTAATCCAGGAGGAAAACAGGGACCTAACAGAAGAAATATGTTCCTCTATACCCTCAATCACACCGTTGGAAGGTCAAATGGGTGGTCAGGACTCATTTGCTGGTATTCCTGTGGCCACTCTAACAGTAGGTGATGATCTGGATTGCCCTCCAACTAAGAGAAAACGAACCGGTGGAAGTAAAGTCTTGAGAAAATCTCCACGGACACAAATAACTCTGGCACCGGCTAAGTGAAATCTGGAATTGTTGTTGGATAGCCTCTTCTTAAGATTAGAGACTATGATCAAAGCCCTGCTAGTACCTGTAATCTCCAAGTTAGAAGGCATAAAGTTAAAACTTGACTCCTTTGTCTCGATACATAACAATTGTTCTGTGGGGGATGATATTGTAGCCGGTGGGAGGGGGGACACTCGTCAAGTCCCTATTGGCCCGGAACACAAACCCCAGATCGGTAGTACACAAGTACATCAGGCAACCGATACTTGAACCCCCATTGGGTATGCCTCATCCCAGTATTACAACTACTGATTGTATCCCAGTGGGAGGGGTCACTGAATCACGGGCAGTCCATCAGGAAGCCCGGGAAAGTGTCAACGAGGACTTGCTATCGACACACATGTTAGCTCACCATAGACGGTTAACGTCAACAAACAAATGTATACTTGATCTCCCACTCCAATCGGCACCTCTAGTAGCTGTGCTTTTGGGGGTTCCCCTACTTACAACTGGAACTAAGGAAACTTCATTAGATTTGATACACAAGACTACTCACATGTAATAATAACATGGCAAATGGCTCAACTTTTACCCCACATATCATTATGGCCAGAAGGGTTGGTTGAATCGGCAACGGGACTAGGAAAAATACTGAGGGGGATTGTATAATTGTTAATTTCAAGCACCCCATGCAAGCTAAAGCATTAGTGGATTGTCAACAAAAATATGGTACTAAATCCACAATCAAAATAGTCCCATTGCAAACTTTCTATCCTCCCAAATATTCCCTAGTAAATAGTGTCTGGCATATGCCGGGTTGGCAGAGGCCATTTAAGCTGGTTACTTGCCCTCAAAAAAGCAACTTAAACACTACATTACCATTAACAAATCGGTTTTTACCACTAGCAAACCCGCAAGGACTTGACACGAATGATTGACTGGCCATGGCAGTGGGAACCTCACAGGTTAGGGTTTCACAACCGGAAGCTTATATACAACCAATAATAGTTGCTCCCACACCTCAACATCTGGTGGATAACTCCCCTAACCCTACCACTATTCCAGTTACTTCCAATGATGCCTCTATGAAGGTATTGTCCTGGAATATAGCTGGGCTCAGACATAAGAAGGGCGATATTCCTTGGGTACATTTACTTGCCAAACATCATATTATTGCCCTACAAGAGGCATGTTAACCCAACGATTGCTTTCATCTTGATGGCTTCATCTCATTTTGTAAACATGCAATCCAGTCTAACATGGGCAGAGCCAAGGGTAGGTCTTCTTTTAATGTTAACTCTGTTATAGGGCAAAACTGATTGATTCCCCATCACCCTATGTGTTAGCAGTGGAACTGTCAGGAAAGAATCTCACCACTTTGTTAGTGGTGAATTTCTATAATTCCTTCTCTAGGACGGACGAGACTGAACATCTCTTGGTCCTAGAAGACTTAGTAATAAATGATGGGGAAGGCAGCCAAGTTTATTATGACACGTTAATTATGGGGGATTTTAATACTCGGAAATGTTGTCTTAATACTGGAGGAGGTAGACGATTTACAGGGGTTAAACCACTTCGAGCACACATTGTCAGGAACACTCATAGAAGGACTGCTCTCTGAGTTTAATCTGAATTGTTTACAACAATCTGATAAGTCTGCCCTGGTCCCCACCTATGTAGGTAATGGTAGCGCCAGCATAATTGATCATATTTTTTTATCTGCCTTATTAACTTCGGCTGTTCAGACTTTTAATGTTATCTGTAATTGTTTTAGTGATCATAACCCTTTAATTTTGGTTCTCCTCCTCTCTTCTGTTTTAATAGGGGAGGCTGCGAACCATATTACCATCATAAATATCAGTACCAAAGATCAGGCCCGAAGGTTGAGGTGGGAAAAGATCACTCCAGATAGTTTCTTGGAGAACCTGTATTCTACTTGTGCATCAGAGCTTAAAGTATGTATGGACCCTGCACTACAGGATAGACCACCTTAGATGCCTTTGATATCATTATTAAACAGGCGGGTTCGAAATTAGTGACTAAAACTAAGGGCAAATCCTCAAAACTAAAAAGGTGGTTTGATGACGCTTGTTTAGCTGCCCATAAGGAGCTAATGAAGGCTGTCAAGCAAAAACCAAGGGACCCAATACTAATTAGGAGTTGCAGGAAGGTGTATAAACTAGCTGTTTGCGAGAGGAAAAAACAACTAAGAGAGTATGCCTGGGAGCTAGCGTCCTTTCTGATAGCTCTAGATTTTGGTCCATAGTTAACAGCCCACTCTTTTCAGATGAGTCAAACTCAAGCAAGGACTGTATAATACCTGCAGAGAAATGGGTCCAGCACTTTGGCATTATTTATAGCAACACCAATCTAGCAGAAGCCGTGGGACACACAGTTGCCGGATTAGTTAGCTCCCTTTCCCATTTTATCACAGAAGAGGTCAATAAAGCCATTATATCAACATCGGGAGGAAAGGCTCCAGGCCCTGACGGGATACCAGCTGCCCTTTATAAGGCAGACCCCAAAGTCTGGGCCAAGATTTTACCACATGTTTTTAATGCGGTATGTGCTTACAGCTTCCCCCCGTCATGAGCAAAAGCAGTCATTGTCCCCATTTTCAAAAAGGGCCCTCATGACGACCCGGCATGTTACAGGCCAATTTCGCTTTTAGATTCTGCAACTAAAATTATGGGTAAGGTAGTCCTGGATCGCCTTACAGCTTGGCTGGATCACGCTAATGTTATTTCCGATCTCCAACATGGATTCAGGCAGGGGAAGGGGACATTAGACCAATGCCTGAATCTTCATTTGGTGATCAGGAAGTACACTGTTGCCAAGGGAGGTGTCCTGCATTTGGCCTTTATGGATCTAACCTCAGCTTTTGACCTTGTCAATAGGACTAAGCTGTGGTTGGTCCTTTGTGATATAGGGATAGATGCCGAATTGATCTCCTTCCTGCATACCGCACATGCTAACACCACAGCTGCGGTACGGTTTAATGAAGATGGCAGCTTGACAGATTCCTGGCCAGTAGGAAGGGGGGTCCGGCAGGGGTGCATTTTGGCTCCCCTGCTATTTACCCTATACATTAACAAATTGGGGGAATCCTTAACATCATGTTGTAAAGACATACCTAGGGCCGGCGCCAAAATGATTCCCGCATTGCTGTACGCCGACGATGCGGTTTTATTGTCTAGAAAGGCAAGGGGCCTGCAACAACTTTTAAATTGTTTTATAGATTTTATGAACTCACTAGATTTAATTACAAATTTTAAGAAATCCCATGCAATGTCCATAGGCCCTCGAAATGCAGCCAAGGCCAAATTTTACTGTAATGGGGATGAATTAACTAAAGTATCCACATTCCCATATCTAGGGGTACTTTTTGACGACCAAGGTCCTTGGGGTGCCCAACGAACACTTAAAAAGAACACCCTAGCTAGGGCAACTGGGGCCACTATGGGCTTTGCAAAAAGACTAGGGTCAAAACCCCTCCCCGCACTTCTGAAAGTCTACAATGCAAAATGTATCTCCATGGCTACGTATGGGTGTGATATTTGAGGCTACAAGGACGTAAAGGGCCTACAAGTGGTAGAGAATAATTTTATGCGTAAGCTTTTAGGGGTTCCTGTAGTTACCCCTGTTTACTGTCTGCATGAAGAATTGGGGACGGGGTATATTTCAGACCAGATCGCAGTTGCCCCACTGCTTCGATGGCTTAGAATCTGGGTGCAACCCCCCCCCCGAACCTAAATCAACGTTTAATTCGGACTGCATGGCGTTAGAGAGAGCCCTACACTTCCCTTGGCTCAAGTACATAAAGGAAGAAACAAGGGGGCAGATTTACAAGCCCCTTGCGTCAGTTTTGCACCGTCGTTGCCTCACTTTTGTGATGCAGCGGCAGCGTAAAAGTTGCGGCCCATTTACAATGTGACGCATCTAGGGAGATGCGTCACGTTGTGAAGCCCTGCGCCACATTAAACCTGCGCCAGGTTTAATGTATGCAGGGTGTGCGTTCCGTTGCAGGAAGCCCCATAAAAGTGACTCAGTCAAATCAACAAGATTTCACAGAGTCACTTTTGCGTCCATGCTGCGTCAAAACCCTGCGCCTGCTTGAAGCAGGCGTAAGGAGTGACGCAGCCTGTTAGACATAGGGCACCCCTGAGCATTGCTGGAGTTGTGTCATGCTTGCGACACGACTCCAGCAATGCGTCAACAGATGCGTCAGAATTCCTGACGCATCTGTCAATCCTTGCGCCATGTTGCGCCGTATTGTAAATATGGCGCATCCATGGTGACGCAAGGGTTTTGCATGTTGGCGCAGGGAAAGTGACGCATCTCTACAGATGCGTCACTTTCTTGTAAATCTGCCCCAAGATGTATTGGTTGCCCGGAACTGTTTCTGACCCCGAGGCCCCTGGGCAAGACCGCAATCATAGATTTTAAACGACAGGCGGAAACGCTTTAGGGAGGAGGCCGAGTTAGTTAAGCCCTCGGTAAGAAGGTATGTTACACTGAGCCTAGGCCCGCAGCTACAACCATATTTATCTTATGTTAACAAACCATACCATCGTTTTGTCTTAACAAGATTTCGCCTAAATATGGTTCCCTGGCGGCTGGCATTTCCGAAAGGATATCTAAAACCTGAATTACTAAAACCTTGCCCTTGTGATAACTTCTTGGAACAGGATACCTTGCACCTAATGTTTTTCTGTTCCTACTATGAGCCTTTGCACAGGCAGCACATCCTTCCTGGCCTTGTCCAAGTGAGGCCAGCTCTGTTTTACTTACAAATGCTGGCCTCACCTATGGTTTGCTTTGGGGTTGCAAGCTTCTTAGTCGGGGCCATTAGATATAGGACCAGATTACTGCCGTAACAGTAATCTTGTGTTGTTTGCTGGTTCAATTATGTCTTCCTTTTTAATTAATATGATGCATTTTTAAATGTGATATTAATTATGGACCTGGTCTACTATTCTAGGACAGTGCACTTTATATGATATGATTTTATAAATGCTTTTTAATATGAATATTGTGACTGTTATGCTGGACTGCTATATTTTTATGTATTTGGATGAAATGTGTATTTTTTATATAATTGTATGATTTTATGACTCTTGGCTGTCGAATAAAGTACTTTTGACTTGACTTGAGTCTGATGGAGAAAAGAAAAGTATTTCTATTATAAATGCACTCAAAGAAAAGGATAAGCCATCCAGGTTTCTATGGCAGAAAGATAAGCAGAAAGACATTCATTAATCGAGTGAAATATGGGTTATCATTTGTGACATGACCTCTCACAGCTCAAAAATATGCCTACCACACACCTTCCTCCTTACAGACCCATTTTCATAGCCGCTCCTTTCCTTCCCTCTCTTTCCTTTTTCTTAACTCCCAAATTCTCTTTTGCCCTTACACCCTAGATCATCACCCCCCTTTCCTACTTTCTATCACATTTCCAATGTATTGTCTATTGGCATCGCATTGCATAATTTGTTTATCAAATTTACTATATGTAATACATATATTTAAAGTGTTAGTTTCAATGACCACTGATTAGGATTAGAGTATTAGCAATTTTATGCAATTTATTTTTCTTTCAGGAAAAATATATTAACAATTAATGGGCAGTGGTGAGGGCCAGTAGATTTATGTGAGTGTTTGGCTGCAGTGTATATTGCAGGATTATAGATTTACTGTATTTGCTATACAATGCGCCACATAATATATTTCATTTTCAGACTGCAACAAAAAATGTTTGTAGCTCAATATAATATGATAATATAATACTGCCAGAGAATGTGCCACATAATTTCCCTATCATTGTTGCATAATTTAGAAAAAGTTGCTGCATTATTTTAGTAGCCCTAAAAATAGTAAAGCTCTGCAGAAAAAAACATATCTGCAAGTAACTGTAAATTGTTTCCATATTTCAAATTTGCCTGTGAAATATGGGTTTTTCATAACACCTTTTCGTAATAGATCAATTAAGACATCAAAACATTTAGGGGAATATTCACAAGGAAGTGGCCGGGAGAGGTGTTAGCCTTCTTGGCTTAACGCCTCTCTCCGACACTTCGGAAACGCAAGGCTGCACCATATTCACAAGGATTTGGTGCAGCCTGGCGTTTCCTCCTGCAATTGCGCTAAGTTTCACAATTTAGCGCCAATGCAGGCACCCTTGCACCAGAATGCAAGGGTGTCTGCAAACAGGGTCATTTGTTTATGTACAGGAAGGTAACCCTGTTTCATGCAGCACACATGTCTGTTACAAAACGTTATTTGAAAAAAAGGTTTGTTTATGTACAGGAAGGGGCACCTTCCAGTACATAAACAAACCATGGCATTTTGCTTTGTCCATGTGTGCTGCACAAGGCAGCGCACATGGAAAAAACAAAAACTAGGAGAAATAAAGCATTTCTCTTTGTTTTGCTAACTTAAGACCAGAGTTTTCCTGGTCTTAACTTTGGCCCTACCTCCTATTCACGCTGCCCTTGTGAATAGGGGCCAGCATCAAAATCAATGGGTGTTGCGGTGGAACACACACCACAACACCCACTGCATGCCCCTTTCACGCTAAACACAGCGTGAAAGGGGTCCTTATCCACAAGGCTGCGTTAAGCCACGTCAAGAGGCTTAACACTGCCTCATGAATAAGGTGAGGCCCCTATCGCCACCACAACGACACTGAAAGTGACGTTGTGGTGGCGATAGGGGCTTGTGAATATGCCCCTAAGTGTGTGTGGATGCTCATAAATTGTTCTTATCATCAAAGAATCAAACATCTGCCAGCATTCAGAGCTATTTCTATTTAGAAATCAATCTTTAATCCTTTGAAAAAACAAGACTGAACAAACTGCAGAAGAATGTCTTTTAGGCCTAACATTGACCATCCTTGGAATCAGTTCATTCCTGTTGTTTCCATGGTTACAAATATAAATAGTATTGTGGTGACTATAATAAAAAGATTCAAATGTCAATGTCTCTTCCACTGTTAGTACTTCAGAATACAGACATCTAATGGTCATAGGTATAGATGAGTTACTTCACAGCAACACTATGGAAAAACAGTTTTCTTCAATTTAGTGTGTGTTTTACAAGTGAAGAAAGACTTCATGTTGTGAAAAATATCTACTAAGCAACATTAACTGTAATTGCACATAATGTTCTTGATTGCATACATCCAGTTTGATCTTGATTAATGCCACCGACCTCATAACTCACATTCCATTCCGTGATTTGCTTTTGATAATCATTTTTTTCCTGTGCCAGTGGCAAAGGGGCGTATCGAGCATGGCGTATGCTGCATAATACTCTAAATAGCTGTTGCTTAATGGGAAGAGTTGCTTCCTATGGCCCTTTAATATGAACATAGATTAAACTTGAAAGTCTGGATATGTTTTAGGGCCTATTTTAGATGCGCTGAATAGGCTCGCCTCCTATTAAAAAGAAGGTTCTATATGTAGGCTTGTTTTCTGCAGAGGGCAGCATTGTATGTTTCACACAATCTATTTCCCTAGGGTAAGTAGGAAAGGCTTTCTGTGTACATAACATCAAAAACACATAATAGAATGACAAAATTCAGGACGGTCTTTATAGGTCATATGTTGTGTTTTCTGCAGGGTCATTATGCCATTTTAACAGACAAGAAATGTGCCTGTGACAATGTTTCCACCCACTCTTTATTGCACTTTATGGTATTATGCACACTGTTTAAATCTCTTAGGTCTTGCTATTTACTCGTCCTGTTTAAATCCCACAATTTTAAACAACGTGGAGTCGCCCTCAGGTTTTTACAATTGCTGCCAAGTGGTGATGTTTGTTTTAGAGTCAGCAGTTTTTTTTAAGGCATCTGTGTTTTACCGGAAAAGTCTTGATGTTTAATCTATGCACTTTTATTTTGTTATTTCTGATTGTGAGGTATGTTTTTAGACCTTCTATGTGTATCTTTTATGATTGTCTTTGACATTGTTTTTGACATTCGTATAAAGAAAGTTTATAGGTTTTTAGAGAATGTACATAGGGTCAGACTAGGAGAGAAAATAGGCCCAAGCACAAAAACAAAATTGGCCCCCTTATCAAATTATATAACTTAAAATGTGGCCCACATTTGCAAATCATAGGAGGTTAGGACTGGTAAACACACACAATATAGGTGTTTTTTGCTAGGTATGGACGACTGCATGCATTTTTGTTTGCTGCAAACAATGTTGTGTTAATATTATGGAATTCAACAGTAAAAAGCAACCCAGTAAGTCATAAAACTTGCTCCCAAACATCCCAAAATATGGCGCTGACACTGACCCGTCACACCAGGCCCTCTGGCTCTTCCAGATTGCCCTATAGACCCTGAATGTACAAATAAATGACACACGTTGGCATTATGGTGCAGCCAGAATCATCGAAATAAAAAATATATATTAACATAGAACAGTCCATTCTCATCTGATGCACTGTTGCCAGAAAGCCAGACATTGGAGAAAGAAAATCTCAGACATGGCACAATTATACTCCGTCAGCGATTACTCAGTCCTGCACACAGGAAAGCAAGAGGAGGAGGTGCAACCTGAGATTAGCAAGATGTGAAAAAAGATATTGATGCACAACAGTATCCAAACAAGTCCTAAAATGTAAAACAAAATACCTTCTTACCATATCATATTTTGAAAACAATACCCATGTCTAAACATTTAAAATGAATTCTGAATTTTTAAGTCTATATTTGGCTTTGTTTCAGTCGTGGGTCAGAATGTTTTAACAATATCATTGCTGTTGTGCTGTTGATTTCCAGTGCTTGCCACTAGCACTTTCAGCACTGGCACTTATGGCTATCTGCCGCATGGTGGCGCTGTTTGTCTGATTTAGCTATTTGCACAAAAAACAGTTGTTTATTAATTCAAACTACATCAAAAATTACTATCCCTTGCGCCCAAGATATTTTTATAGCTCTGGGGCCTTGAATACTTGGAATTGTCACATTTGTAGGAGTGTGATGGTCGGTATTTAGCACTGGGAGAGGCTGCGGCATTGGGTAGAGCGAGCTGCGGTAGCCTCCTGACGAGGACCCTGGCAATTATTGTTTTACAAATTAAGCACTGATTATACTTCGGAGCACCTACTGCCCCTGATTTATGTACTCCGATTTATCGAGGAATGCACACGGCAGGGCAGAGACGGGTGCAATATTTTCTCTAAAACTGTAAATAGCCAGCAGAGGGTGCTATTAAACCTTAAATGAATTACAGTTCACACCAAACTTCAGAGTAATGAGAGACGCATGCATTGTGTGATGTGGTGTGTGTTTCATGCGCAAAATTGTCCTTTTATTCAAAACCAGGACAAAACAATTAAGATTTCTCCGGCAAGGCATTTATATTACAGTGAAACTACAAAGTTGCGTCTGGCGTACAGACAGGGCAGGATATTCATTAAGGCAATACTAGGCAGCAGTCCACCAGGAGGGGGGCGCTAGATTCCAACTCAAAGTCCCAAATATAACCCTCTGGCTAGGGAGTAGCGGTGGGTGGGACCGGGGTCCCTTAATAAAAAATATAATTTTACCTCGGACTCCAAATATTTTTGCACCGAAGCAGAGTGCAAGGCTTGTGACTAAGCCTGTGTTAACATTTTGGAACAAGATTTTGGCATTATTATAGGCCTTCAGAAAGGTGACTTACATTTTTTAGTAATTTAAATTTTTGAGTAAGTTTACTACTTTTTGGCTATCCACAAAATCCAAGATTAAATTGATTAGAAAAGGATAATTTACATGTCTCCTCTGGATTGAAAGGCCTGGGGACTGTTCTCAAACGTCAGGTGCCATTCACAAAGGCTACTTACACTTTTGAGTAATTTACACGTGCAATTTACTCTTAGATTTTTGACTACTTTACACTGTGGCTTTGTGAATAGCCAAAAGTAGTAAACATACTCAAAAGTGAAAATTGCTCAAAAGTGTAAGTTACCTTGTGATGTGACTCCAAAACATTTGGCAGTTCAGGAAAAAAACATTGCAAAAACAGGATTGTGGGAGGAAATATTGAAACTCAGCAATTCCTATGTTAATGTGTAAAAATCTGAATTTGATGGAGGTTGTTTTAGAGTTAATGGCAAATTGGCACAGACATTTGGAAAGCACTAAAATGTTCACCCACTGAATGTCCAAGGCACAGGGACATCACACCAATGAGCGTACTTTAAACAACTGTCCTAACTCCAATTGTATTACATATACGTTCAGCAGTGTGTCTGCAACGATTTACGAGTTTACTGTCAAATAGAGTAGGTGTACCAGAAAATAAAATTTTGCCTGGAAAAATTTGCAAAGTTCACAAACTACACTTTGCCGAGGTTACAAAGTTTGTGAACTGCAAATATTAGCAAACAGGTTAAAACTCTTGCGAAATATTTTTTGCTGAAAAGTATTTTGCAAGATAATTCTCATACTGATAGTCATTTTTTTTGAGTATTTTTATGCAAAACCTTTTTTAAGGAAAAATCATCCCATAATGTATTTGTTTGTAAAATTTGCAAGGCTTAAAAAGTTTTGACGAAAAGGCCAGGTTAGAGGTGAAAGAGTCCGGTGGAATCCAACTATGTATTCTTAAAGAGGAGTACCTGCAAGCAGAGGGGACAAAGTCAATGCCACTCGGGAGTGACCAGGAGGCACGGAAGACCAATGACCACTGATGAAGGAGAGTTGGCGGTGACCTTGTCGCTGCAGCTGTGAGGACCAGGCGATGCTGTGGAAACCAGTAGCTATTCACGAGCTGAAGAGCCACTTACAGGTGAGCCCTTAGGTACCCTAGGGAAATGGTTGGGACGATTCAGGGATCCCCCCAAAGGAGGGGCTGGACAGAATGGAGGATACTCCCCAGTCTTGTGCCAGAGCGAGAGCCAATGGCTCCCTGAACTGGTTGTAACTGGTGTATGCAAGGAGGGCACCAAATGTGCCCTTCAAAGCAGTCTGGTGGCACTGGCAAGTGCCCCCACCCTAGCCCAATACTAGCCCAATACACTATGGGGCAAATTTACAAGCCCCTTATGTCACTTTTGCGTCACTTTTAACATGGGAAAAGTGACGCAAAAGTAGCGCAAGGGCCTTGTAAATCTGCCCCTATGTCCTTTCTGGGAGGTGATGACACCTCCATGTGACAGGAAACCTATTGTTCTACCTTCCCCTGCTAGAGCACAGCTCAGCAGCAGGAGGGCAGAATTGTGTCTGTGGTCAGCAGCAGCACTAGCTTGCTGTTAGATCCAGGAAGGCTGGTACTGGGAATACAGGAAAGCTCCCTAGGGGTGCCCCCCAGTACATGGGATCCTACATTCAACACTGGAATCAGTGTTGGTGTAGGATTCCAACATGTTTCATACCAAACATGACCAGTTTGGGTGCAGCCAATATATAGTTAGACATCTCGTAATTGAATTGATGTTCACTCTATTTATTACATGGTTCACCACACTTACAGATCCCGGAAAATCGTCTACGGTGATTGTAGGGTGTGTCCTGCTCATGCAGGGCACCCTCACACTTATAACATAGCACCCGGCATTCAGGACTGAAAGGCCTGCCTTAGGGGTGACTTATAGGTTTTTTAGTTCAGTGAGCGCAGATATAAGGAAACGTATATCTGTTGTGAGTGGGGCTAGCACCAGCTCACACAGGCTGCAATGGCAGGCCTGTAGTCACAGTTTGAGTGGTCTCTCTTGGGTGGCATAATACATGCTGCAGCCCATGGGAGACCCCTGGTGTCACAATGCCCAGGGTACCCCTAGTACCATATACTAGGGACTTAGAAAGGTACACCAGTAGCCAATTGGGAAGGCACCAAAGTACTTACCATAGTAAATTTTAGGGAAGAAGCACAGTGACTGGGGTCCTGATTAGCAGGATCTCAGTCAGACTAGTCCAAATCACACTAACACCAGGCAAAAAGTGGGGGTAACCATGCTAGAAGGACTAACCCACTACATTAATATCAATTCAGCCAGAGGGACTGAAATCATCCAGATATGGCGGACCAAACTAGTTGCAAAAACAACAGTGAAGTTTTGTGAATGAATGCAATACAACCTGCTAGCCCAAGAGACCTTGAGCAGTTGAAATACTACTGTGCCCATACTGGAAACGCTTTCTTCATGAATAGTCAGAATAACGTCATTGGGAAAGAAAGAAGCATGACTTTACTTGACTGTGTGCAGTAGAAATAATTAACAGTAAACGTGCAGGGTGAGACATCCATTTTAAAATATGCTCTTTAACAGTCCACAGATAAATCACGTTAAAGACAAAAGAACCATGTAAGTGTATACTGCAAGTGTAGGTCCATACAAGTGTAATTCAAGCATAGGTCCATATTTGCTCACTGTTAGTAATGCACAATTATCAAAATACACAAAACTTCCCATATGATCTTCTCCTGATACAGAACCTTCTGCATGATGGCCTGCAGAGCTTGGTGCACTCTATGGAAGTAAAAGCTTCAGATTCACCTTGGATGTCATCCCAATGACAGGTGAACCACATAAACAAATCCTCTTTCTTTCATCCTACACTGCTCACATATATTTTTGACCTTCTTTGAGTTTTTCATTGGGTTCAGGACATCATCACCCTAATGCTCTCCAGCTTAATTTTAAGCCGAAACACTCTACCTGTGGTGTATGTGATAAAACCTGTGCAGGATCGAAGGGGAGCCTGGCATCTGTGCTGTGGACACTTTGAAATAAGCACAAAATGCACTCCAATGGTGTTGAACCTCCATAGCCCTCTATGGGTTTACATCCAAAGCCTGATTGTCCTGTATGTTCCTGTTGCCATAGATAAAGGAAAATTTCTCTTCCCAATCATGAGGCCATTGAGGTAGAAACCACTAGAGTCTTTGGTCCAATATACCACGATGTTCACTAGCTGAATGGAGGGCAGTGTGCTCTGGACAATGGAATAATACTCATTTTGTCTGAATCTTGGTTGCTGGGCACCTCTAGGATGATGATGTTTTCATTTCAAGCACTGGCTTTTGGGGGATTAAATATTTCCCTAATTTGGCTGATTTGGTTCCAACATGAGAGCTTCCTTGGCTGCTGATCAGGCAGGGGGATTCTGGGCTAAACCCACAAGTGTCACAAGGAACACAATGGGTGTGTCACTTCCCGTTCTCACTGCAAATGCTCACCCCTGCGCTGCTCATTTTGTGCACCAAGGGGCTTATTCATGATAGCCCTGCATCACTTTTGCACCACGTAAATTGATACATGTGTGACGTAGGGATCTATGAAGTAATACAGCGTGGCTTTGAGTTGCCTCATAAATCATGCGTAAGGCGATGGGAGACGTTCCATGGGTGTTGCAATGTGTTTTTCTATGGAACATCCATGCAATTTGACTGTACCCCAGATTTACAAAGTGATGTAAACCTGGGGAAGTGTCAAATCCATACGACACCTGAGGTGAGGCGTAATGAGGAGAAATATGTTCATTTTGCTAAGATTTTTCCTCTTTCCATGTGTGCTGCATTATGCCCCTTCCTGAACAAAAACAAAACCTGTCTGCAACGGAGGCACTCTTGCTGTTGGCGCTAGGGTACCAAAACGGCGCCATCGCAGGCAGAAAGGACAGGAATGCACTGTATTGCTTAAATACGGTGCATTCTTGCCCTGTCACGTAGGGAAGCCCAACAAGGCGCCTTGCTGAGCTGGCCTACACCAAATTGCCATAAATGTGGCCCCAAGAGATTACAAAAACACGAGGAACACATGTAATCTTTATTATAGGTCTTAGAAACTATCGGAGCCATTAACACTGCAGGGTACTCACACTTCTTTTCAATGTTTTCCCAAACCCTTCTGTGCCTTTCTCTCTCTAATTCCATCCTTACATATTGATTTACAAAGAGCAAATATTCCGATTGATCTAATTTGTTTCAAAATATATATGCAGCTCTCTATGATAATAGAACGTTTTCAACGTTTTGTCACAGATATTTGTAATAATTATTTATAAAAGCCCATTGTAATTCCTCCTGTCACCAAGAAGTTCCCCAATACAAAGACTTTGTGTAAAAGAAACAGAGCACTTTTACATGACTGGGTGCTTTAATATAATTTTTTCAAAAAGCATCAAAAGTGCTCAGCTAAATTGAGAGTTTTGAGTCACATGTACTAAGACAGAGATGGATGTGTAGTAAATTTTAAAGCTGCTTAGCAAGAACAGACATATAATGGAAGATGTGTCTCCTGGTTTCCCTTGCTCAGTTGAGCACGTTGCAATGCATGCCAGACTGACAGAGAGATATTCCCATAATTCACCCTTATAAATTTGAACTTTAATAAATAAAGGGTTCATGATACTGTGCTCATATCTAGGCTCAGATCTATGAAAAACTAATAATGCACCGCATATAATTTCATATATGCCATAGCAAGTTAAATTAGTATTACAACTCAAATGAATCCACAAGAAATGGGGGTCATTAATAACTGTTCTTCACATTTCTGTCATGAAGCTGGTCTTCTTTAATGATTAGCTGAGAGACCGAAACGTCGAGTTGCTACTCCAAAAACAAACGTCTTCTGATCTACAGTCGCGCCTACACTGAAATGGATGAGTGAACCAAATAAACTGTACATGCCAAAGAGGATCAGCTCTGACCTGTCTCTTCTTAATGACCAATTCTGAACTTCTTTCTAACATCTGACATGTTTTTGTTGTATTCTAGAATATGCGTCCGATGGTGTATGATTTGTAAACACTGCAAGCTCTTTTCAATGTATTTTCTGTTGAATCTTTTGAACTACATTCACATAAGTGTACGCCTTTTTGACAATCAATTATCTGTCTAACAAAGCTACTTTCCAGTGATATGTTAGGGACTGCTTGCTTGTATGAATGTGTGACTGATACAATGAATGTACAGCTAATATTAGATTAAGATAGTTACAGTTTTTTGGCTAACTATTGCCACCATAGTTCAAGGATGTGTGCGTTGTGTAAGGAATAGTTTTTGTAGTGATTGGATCAGTGCTTAATTTGAGCCGTCGGTTTCTGTTGGCCGGCACGGCACTTAATTGTCAACACCGACACTTATGACAATCTGCCTCATGGTGGCATTGTTAGTCTAATTTAGAGATGAGCACAACAACAATTGTTCATTAATTCAATACACATTAAAAGTGACCAATACCTGCCACCCAAACCATTATTATAGCTTTGGGGGCCTGGTGTAGCCTCAATTGGCACCCCTGTAGGAGTGCGATGGTCCTTTTGCCAGCTCCCACTCTCCCCATGTGAGCAGATCTCCTTGACCCTGCCTTGGTGATCATCCCTCTCTTCCTCACTTGCCACCGACTGCCGTTCCCACCCCATTAGCGCTGCTCGCGCTGCTGTATTCTGCTGCTTCAATTTAAACCTTCTGCTTATTTTTCTGTTGAGTCAGCCCATTTTTGTTCCTGTATAGTTAGCTGATATTGAATAGTCCGCACACGCATAATTACTGTTGTCATTTCAATACTGTTGTATTCCACTTAGCTCAGCCCTTTTGTTTCCCGTAAAAGTCAGCCGGTATAGTTTCAGCGTGCACAATTACCAATACTGTTGCGTTATTGGCATCCCAATACCGTTGTATCTTGTTTTCTTGCTTCGCAATACGCTCGCGTTCCCACCGTTTCGGACTCCCACTCCCTCTTCCTGCACCCCTCTCTCCTTCTGCATTGCCGGTGCACCAAAGGCAAGCCCATCTGCACCTGTCCATGCCTGGACCGCCAGGAACCCTGGCCCGCCTGTCATCCACTGATACACTGCCGCAGAGCTCCTTGCCCTGGACCCCAGAGGCCGCAAAAACAACTGCTGCATCACATCTCCTCAGTCAGCGGCTGGACCGTTCACCTGCCACCGCAATCCTCTGCTGATGACGTCAGATATTACATCACTGATGACATATGTGTCTTTATGAAAAATAAATATTTGTAATATATGTATAGCTAAAGATTAATGGAAGAAGACATGGGTAAATAAGTGTCTAAATACGCGTGAGTTATAGTTGCCTGCACTAACTATAACGGGGGAATTTCATTGTTTTTTTTACGAGTGAAATGTCCAGCTAACTATAACATGTGTGAAACCTATGGTTTTTTAAGTGAATTTGCAAGGTTTTTTAAATGCTAATTCGTAACTATAACGTGTGTGAAACCTATGGTTTTTTCAGTGAATATATGTATATATATATATATATATATTTTTTATTTTTTTTATTTTGCCCCTTCTGGAACTGAGGGACCATAGGAGGCAGAGCGTATCGGCTAGAAATCCAATGCAAAGTTAGGTAGGGGCACTCTCAGGATGCAGCAAAAGTAGTAACAATTATGCAGAAAGCTATTTATTTCACACGATGCGTTTCGACTGCCCAGCAGCATTTTTCTGCATCCTGAGAGTGCATCTACCTAACTCTGTATTTGATATATATATGTATATATATATGTGTAATATATATAATCATATTAAGAACTGTGCGGACTATGTACCTGCCAACTTGAAGAAAAAGAGGGCGGTCCTTGAAGGAACAGGGCCTCATGCCGAGAAGTACTTACGAGGTATTTTTTCTATTCCCATAGTGGCAGTGCATGCCTCATTGCATAAGCAGCCCCAAGGGAATCATAAGTGTTCAACCATTATCTAAGAATAAATGTGGAATTACAATGCCGACTAGAATATGTGTGTCTGTCAGTTCTCTGCCAGATGGTGTGGTAAAATAAAAATCGGTTTATCACTTAAGATATTGTTCTGGGCTGAATTTATTCTGACAACTACAGCAGAGTGACAAATGTGAGCATTTCATATTCTGATATCTTGCTCAATTACATTGCACATTCCTAGGTTATAGTCAGGGTGATTAGAATGATGTAATTTTGCTGCTGTCGTATTTTCCACATAATTATGGTTTCGCTGCATTTGCCACACAATCCATCATATGCTGCAGAATCTGCAGTTTAAAAAAATGCTTGTTGCTCAAACAGATCTAAAGTTACAAAAAAATGCTGCAACTCGTATTACAGCGCAGTTGAAGACTCTTCTCAAAGGTTGACATGTCACCTTTATATTGCTTATTGCTATTCTTGGGTGCTAAACTTGTACAATTATTAAGAGACATTTTCGTCTATTTGGTCACATTCCCTAAAGAGCGTTTGTTTACTTTTTACGTTGGCAGCATAGGACCCGCTTTGATAAGGCTCTATGTTACAGTGAGAGGTCGCACAGCTGATGATCCATGCACATAAGCTGCAGAGCATGTGGTACATCAACCTTTAGGGCTTAAAGCTGCATCATATACACATTTAGAAAATAATATTTGCTGTCTGTTTTCCTCTGTTCCACATCCATAATACAGGGCGGGCACAGAGGTTAAGTGATACCCTCGTTTGCATGTGGCCTCTGGAGAAGAGAGAAGCAATGCCTTGTCTTAGTAGATATGGCTCTACAATGCTCTCTTCCCCATAGCCTAGGCCTGGGCGTAGTTTGCGGAGTTTTGCTACACGGAAGTCCGCTAAGTTACAAAACAACGCTGCAAAATTCCGCGAGTGGCGGAGTGCAGTGCGAACTGCAGTTTGTGTTGGTATTCCTGCCGCTCGGGTAGAAACTCTACCCAAGCGGCAGCTCGCGCTCGCAAACTTACTGTTTGCGATCGCGAAGTTACCGTTCGCGATTGCGAACTTATCGTTCGCAAACGCGAGCAGGAAAAAACTCTGATGCACATTGCAAAGCGGAGTTTTCTGCCCTCCCTGAGCTCTGCGGAGCACATAAAACTCCACAAACTCCGTGAATGGAGCGAAGTTCACACCCAGGCCTAAATGTAGCATAGCAACTTTTATTACTGCGCTTCATGTTGCTATTTTTTGTTTTAGTAAATGTGCCCCTAAGTGTCAGTGAGTCAATGAGTAAGAATATGAGTGAGAAAAAAGGTGACTGAAAAGAAGTGAGAGTTTGTTGGTGAGAATGAATGAGTATGAATGTGAAAAATTTGAATTTAAGATTAAAGACACTGAGTACATAGTAGATGGTTGAAGCTGAGCCGATTGAAAGGATCACTGGATTGTTTTGTATATTTAATCCCTTCTACACACATATAGTTGTTTTCACAGGCGCTACAATTCTTTTTGAGGGTTAATACGCTGAAACATGTCGACCACATACTGACACTAACTGCAGGTATATTTTTCCTTCTGCGAGTGCCCTGTTTTTTAATCCTGGCCCAGGGACGTATGAATAAAGGGAAACTGTGCATCCTGTGGCTAGTTTTAATTGTCACCTTCACTTGCTCTGCTGACTTCACCACCTTGAGCTCAGCATTGTGGTATTTAGCATACCTCTCCTTACAATAAAACATCTCTGAGCTCCTCTCTCTCTAGGTATTATGGTAAGAGGAAATTCCCAATGATGAAGCATGCCACCTATGGTGGGCAGGGAATTCGTACGATTAAAGGTATACTCCATCCTTACTAGGTCCTCATTTGTAACAGTAATTTTTATAGACCCAAGGGTTTTTTGATTGTGGGAGACTTTTTTGCTTCTCACCACATTTAACCACGAGTCATCAATTGATGCTCTCAAATCGCCCTATTGCACCCCCGTAGTGCTGGATTCCCTTTACGTTTGAAACCCTAAACACTTCAAAAAAGATTGCAGCAAAAAGGGCCCTGAGAAGCCCCACCTCCCAGGTGGATGCACACTCAACTTTTACTGGTGCTCGATGCCCTCCAAAGTCTCCACAGTGTTCACCATATGCTTATCTCTCTCTCTCTGTCCTGCTTTCCTATGACCAACCTTCCAAAATTCTCCTGCCAAATGTACCCACTTTTGGCTCGTATCACCAAAAAACCTTTCTCATAAAATGCTACACTAGGTAGTTTACCCCAAATCTGACTTTTTGCACCATCGATATCACACATCCCATCATGTCCTCATTCCTCTTCTCCATCCCCACCACGTTGCTCCCTCTCCTTTTCACTGCACTCTTCACAAAATCTGTCCAGGCCTGTGAATACAGCTTCCCCTTGGAGGCTGCTAGGAAAGCTTGTGTTAATTAGCAAATTCTCATCATCCTAGTTACAATTGCTCTTCTGGAACCTTCTCCCATTCTTGTGCTGCTTCCAATGCTGGACCATGGAACTTCGTCCACTGAGATCAAGACAAAGAGTCCTCTGAATAATTTTTAATTCTAGGTAAGCGTCTCGTTCACAACAGTACGTTCCCCCACAGACATCTCAACACCATCTCTGTCAACACTCTCAGTACCCAACGGTCAGCCAGAGCCTGTTAATCACATGCACAAAGACCTCATTGTCAATCATGAACAACACACTCCTGTTCGCCACTCTGCTTTCCACAGCTCAGTAGCCAGCAATACTGGAAGAACTCCATGAATGTCATGCTGTGCCTGCGGCGTTTCCAATTCTCTGGCCAACTGTCAGCAGACCATCGCCCCTCCCAGTATGGTCCAAACCATTTTCTCCCGATGCATCAGAGAATATCCCGACATCCATTTGGGACTCCACATCATCACACCATTATACTCATCCAGGAATCTTAACCAGATATCAATTTCCTGCCACACCCCTTCATTTATCAACTCCCTGCAGTGTGGTTTTGGAAAAGAGAGCTAAAGAACGATGATGGATTCAACCCAGATGTGTGACTGGGGGTGAGTGTCTGAAAAGTTTCAGCGCACCGTCCATCATCTCCTTGTGTTTGCTTTGTTCGCCCTAAGTTGGCAGGGTATGTCCAGATGTTGGTCCCTTGCTCACTTTGCCACTGGATTCAAACTAGCCTGGCTGATGAGGGGTGTTACCCTGAAACCTGTCCCAGGATGCTTGTTTTTGGTTCAGGGAGGACCTAGGCTGGCAGGTCGGGCTGGACTGCTCCCATGAGGCACAGGGTCAAGATTGATTTGCATATGGCTGTGATTGAACTGGGGTTGCAAAGTGAGCTAAAGAACAATGATGGATTCAACCCAGATCTGTGACTGGGGTAGAGTGTCTGAAACAATTTCAGTGCTTCGTCAATCATCTCCTTGTGTTTGCTTCCAGAGTGTTCCATCACTTAAAAATTCAGATAGAGGCATCACATGATTTTTGTAGGTGTACGGGCTGATGTGGTGGGAGGTTCTTAGATACTGAGGAATATTTAAGGCATTCCAGCATGTATTATTATATTTTTATTTGTTTAATAAATAATAATAACTCCTATTTGTAAAGCGCGAACAGATCACTCCTTGAGGTTTCAAGGTGTTAGGGGCCATTGGGGAGATTAAGTGAGCTATTGCCCAGAGTCACATGATGCTGAGCTGAGCTGCCACCGGCGATCAAATCGTGAGCCCAGCGCTCTGGAGTCAGCCGCTTTGGCTGCTGTGACACACCTCTCCCCTTTGCGGTGGCACTGTACTGATTAGGTATTAACATGCTTTACAAAGACCGTAGAATTTTGTAGGAAACCCACAAGTTAGTTAAGACATGAGAAGATTAAGATAGATTAGATATCAAAGGAGAAAATTTAATAATTAATAACGCAACTGCTTGATGTTTCCTGGGGTATGCCGCAGGTTTTAGTAAGCACGGTGAAGCACGGAAATTGATTCTGCATAACACGCTCGATATTTAATGAGTGCTCGTTGTCTGAGGAGGGTGAAACCACATCACAGCAGGAGAACTAAGGGACAAGCTCGTCCCACCATTGTGGAGAAGTGTGGCTCAATGGTTAGAGCGGCAAACCCTGATGCAGAGGTCTGGCCCGGGACCAGGGTTCAATTCCCCGCCTCGGCGGGTCTTGGGCTCAAAAAATTCCACGGACCTGATAATTCTCGCCTCGGTGCCTATTCCAATCATGGAGTCCCACTCTGCAACTCTGGGCAATAGCTTGCTTAATCTCCACAACGGCCCCCACAACGCTAAGGATGCCTGGCCTCCACCTTGGGGGTGCCCAGGAGTGGACGCCTCACAGGGAAAGCCAGGATGGGTTCCACAGCGGTATTTGTACAAGCGCCTTGAGACCCTTGCGGGTGAGTAGTGTGCTATACAAGTATCGATTTACAATTGTGCAATTCTTTACTGTAATGCTACATAATTTCCTGGCAAGTGCTACAAAACATCAAAGACAAGGAATCTTTGCTGTGTTCCTCTTCAGTGAGCGTGGACCTTCTTTGTCTGCAGGTCTTTCAGGACTGGCAAAAAGCAATGAATTTGAATCTACCAAGACACATCAAATCTGAGGTCTAAAAGCTGCCCTCAAAGTGTGTTAATGCCCACTCTATATTGCACCAAGTGAACTTTGACACTCTAGAAGGGTAAATGCCTCGACCCCAGGACCATTTTCTTTTCAAAATGGGGTGTGGTTATTAATTTTAGCGTAAAATTATCTTAAAACGCCATAACATATCTGTCAGCTACCACCATGTCATGACGGTAGCATTCATCCAGTCTCACCTTTTCAGCCACTAGCACTTAGCATGCAGAGAATTGTAGGTCTATACTTAAAAAGTAAGCCATGAAAATATGAGTTGCAGCATCATAGTACTGTTGGCTAATAGTCACTCTCTTGAAAAAGGAGCTAATTCACAGCATTGCCACATTCATTTAGCAATTTATGAGGGCTGTGATATGGGAGGATTTGGCTGTGACGATTTGGGTTTTGTATTGTATTCTGTTTCTCGCTTTGCTAAACTTAGTTATACACAGGTGAGATGGTTCTTGTCTCCATTCTTTCTCGCATTTCTGATAAGCTTTCATTCTTCATAACGCTCTTTTGAGAACCAGGGTCTAGAGGGTTTTGGTCAGGATAATTTACACTTCAGAGGTGCACATTTGTCAGTAAGGGATTTCATGCAGGCGTTGTACTTGTCGGTGGCATAATTAATGCCAAGATGAGGCGTCATTGCTAATAAGTTGGGAAAGGCCATGATGGCCATGGCTTCTGTGTCAAGATTGAATGTGTCTTTAAACCATATTTTCTCTTTCTTGGGTTGCCCATATGTTTTGGTATATGAGCCAGTTAGAGAGAAGGGATACCATGTGATCAGGCCAGGATGGAGTCATTAGTCTTTAGGTAGAGGGATTTAGAGATTAAAAGATCCAGAATGGTGCCTGTGTGGTGTGTAGGTTTATGGCAGTGTTGTTGGAGATCGTTCACATTGAGAAAGGAGGTAGAAGTGTCCACAAAACTGTTGCTCACATCTCCCAAGTCTATGTTTAAGATATTGTGGTCAGAGCTGATAAGTTGGGAGGTGATGACATCCATGCATTTCTCAATGAAGGTGTTGTTTTGACCCAGAGGGAGGTAATTCACATTCAATCTGAGGTTGAAGGTAGTGGATGTGGACATTTCCACCGACATGCATTCAAACGATTGAAAGTGAGTCATTGGGAGGGTTCAGCGTCTCAGAGAGTTTCGGTGAATGAGTACGAGACCTCCACTGTGTTCCCGGTAGTGACGCAAAATGGAGTCATTGGGAGGTAGAAGAAAGTCTAGAGTATGGTTAGATGAAACATGAAGCTAGGTTTACGTGAGAATCAGGATGTCAAAATTATGGGTCTGGATAGAGTCTAATAATTCTGAACATTGTTTGACTGCAGATCGACAATTGTGTAGCATGCAGTTCAGGGAGAAGCTGTTGTCTTTCTGACTTAGCTGTTCTGGGAGGGTAGTTGGGATTTGTATCGAGTTAAGAGAGGATGAGCGTGTACTAAGATGGTGTGTGTGAGTTTTAATCCGGTCAGAGATGATGGTGGAAATTGGTCAGCCCCTCTACCAGAAGGTAGGAGGAGGGGCTAGGGGAATAAGAAGCTGAGTAACTTGTTAGGAGATGGAGTATGTCCGAGTTGTCTAGGGGTGGTTGTGTCCATTTGGGTCTGGGTAAGCAGATGTCTCTTGGTATGCTGGCAGTGTGTAGGGGGGTCCGCAAAGAATGATGATGGCAGAAGTGACGAGAAGACACAAAGTCACTAAGCTGGAATAGAGCCGATGTAAGGATGTCCATTCTTTGAGAGAGGTGTGAGAATGAGGAAAGGAGCTTGTTGAACAGAGGCCAGTTATGTTTAGGAATTGTGGGAGGATTGGGGTGGCGTGCCTGGAATGGACTCTGAGGGTTTGAGGTGCAGGAGTGGGCGGGTGCTGGTTGTTGGTGTCTGGTGTTGGGAGATAGGGCACGAGGCGAAAAAGGTAGAGAGGAAGGAGGAGGCATATGGGCCAACTGTGGGGATGAAAGAAGGGTGGTGGTGGCAACCGGAGTGGTAGATAAGGGTTTGTGGAAGGCTGGGGAGGAATGGTGCAGAGATGGTCTGCAGGAGGGATGTTCAAGGTCTGGTATTGGTGGTGAGCTATGGGTTGTGGGGGGCAAAAGGGATTTTAGGAGAGTCCAGGGTAAGAGATGTTGTCTGAGTGGACCAGAAGGGGGAGAGAATGGGTGGGGGTGTTTTGGGTGGTCGGAGAGGGAGATTGCAGAGGATTGTAGGGGTGCCTGAGGGTAGGATAAATTAAGTCGATCGTGTCCAGGATTGTGTTGTTGACTTGGAGCGTGATCTTCCCATTGTTGTAAATGGATATAGAAAGGTTGCCAGAGAGTCCAAAGGGGGAGCAGCATTTGAGTTGTCGTCTATAGGGGACGTTAGAGAGAGCAGAGGACTGGTGAAAACTGCATAAGAATCTGATCCATAGGTCAGTGTTGTGTGTAAAGAGGAAGAGGTCAGTTTTGAGGAATCCTTTGCGGTGGCAGTGATATTGGTCTGTGAAGAGGGTTTCAGTGCCAGTCCGATGAGGAGCACCCTTTGATGAAGCATGACACCCCTTCGGTGTATGATGGCATTCAGATCTGATCATTGGGATTCCCCCCGAGTCCTTCTGTTCAGTTCCCTGGATCCACCCCTTGTGCTTGGGCGTTGTGTTCTCCACCCGCTTCCCTAGGGAAAGCACCCTCTTTGTGTATACATGTTCCTAGGGGCCTGGGTGCTGGACCTCTCGAACAGCTCTGTGTCCCTCTTTTGATTACTACTAGAGGCTAGACTTCATCCTTCATGCCCTGTCACACACATATACACTTGCTGTCACAGCCAAACACAAAAGTGTTGATTCCTTTCACCTACATAGAATATATAACATCAAGGATAGATTAGAAGAAACTGAACTGAGGGACCAAAACCCTGAGTATTTTCAGGCTAACCAGACAGATGACATCCTTGTAGCCACAATGTGGGATGACTTTAAGGTGGTAGTGAGAGACAAAGCTATTGCCATTAGGGCTCATCAAAAGGAAAGGTGGTCCCTCGCGAAATAAAACTTGGAAACTGGCTTGAAAGATATAGAACAACAGTACAGGAGCAAAATATCAATTGCCTTCCTTATAGAAATAATACATATATGTAGCCAGTTGCATCTGTTACTAACCAATGGCTCCAAGAAGCCTTACTTTGCTAAAACAAAAATTGTATGAAAAATCCACTAAAACAGTCACATTCTTAGTGGTGCGATTGTGTAGAGCAAAAGATGCCACCTGCATACCTAAGGTAAAGTGGTCATCTGACTCATACAGAGGAGGAAAAAAGAGGGGCTTTTGAGGATTTTTCTCACCAACATTACCAAACACTTCATCCAAACCCCAAAGCCATAGCATACCTCCTGCCGCCAATACAAATGTCACAACTACCACAAACAACACAAATATAATTATAAAAGGCATAAGCTGTGTGGAGGTCTGGAGGGTTACAAAGTACATGCCAGAATGATTTTAGGTCATGTCTTGATGACATGCCACCGATATCAAGATTCTTAGTGCCTTTGAGCTCATTGGCGAATATACAAATCATGCACTAACCAAACAAGGTGTAGTGAGACCCCCTGAACTGTGTAGATGGTTTGATACTAACTGCACCAGGGTCAAGAAGGAGCTGGTGTTGACATTAGAATGTGTACTGCATGGTCGGGACGTGATGAAAAGGACCAGAGCAGCTTTCAAAACAACTCTTGCTAACCGAAAGCTCCAGTTAAAGAATGGGTTGTGGAGCAATTGAATTGAAGGATAGTACCAAGTTTTGGTGGGTGCTGAATCATTCTTTATTTAAACATGATCAGATGCAGATCAGGCACTTACTGCCGCTGCTCAGGACTGGGTAAACCACTTTTCAACCTTGCATGATTGTCAAGAGGTCAAATCCTGTCTCATTCCCATCCCCATAGCTGATATGTTTACAGGACAGTGGGAGGAGGTAAGAGAGGCCATCCTTTTTTTGCCACTTAGTAGGGCCCCTGGGACTAACGGAATCCCAGGTGATCTGAAATAATACGTAGATTTGTGGGCCCCAGTCATTACTCTACATATTAATGCGGCCATTAGAGGCTCGCTCCCCAAAGTGTGGAAGTGTTCTGTCATAGTCCCTGTATAAAAAAAGGGGATAGAACGGATCCTGCCTGTTATGGGCTTATCTCACTGGTAGACGTGGAGGTACAGAGCATAGGGAAGATAAACCTGGAAAAACATACTACGTGGGCAGATGATAGGGAAATTCTTTCTGATGTCTAGTATGGGTTTAGGCCCAGCTGGGGTACAGTGGAACAACATTTTAATGTACACCTCTTGAATTCAAAGTATACACAGGTCAAGGGGAGTGCCATTCATATGGCCTTCATGGACCTCAGCTCAGCACATTATGTTAATGTTAATAGAGATAATCTCTGGGCCGAGCTGGAGTCTATATGGGTGGATCAGACACTAGTAGCATTTATGAGAGACCTTCATAATGGCCTCACGGGGTGGTTAGATATGGGCCCAGGGGTGAGTTCACTGGGCTCTTTGATTTGAAAAAGGGTGTTTGCAAGGGTGCATCCTGGCCCCTTTTTTATTTGTTATGTATATAAGCCGGCTGGAGGGCATTTTAACAAATATTGACACTGATGTTCCTAGGGTCTACGGAAGACTAACAATGTCTTTTTAATCGCCTGCTCAGCCACGAGTTTGCAATGTCTTTAAAATTCTTTTATTGTTTTATGAATAGTTTTGCCCTCTCCACTAATTTAAAAACATCTTTTTTTATGGTGGAATGTTCTAAGAACACAAATTCTGGCAGCATTTCTGCACAGCTTCAGGTTTATCAAGGGTGGAGAACATTTTATGTTTGGGACTGTTATTGAATGCAGGTCTTAGTTTGACATCACTAATACAGAAGAATGGGACATCTCTGAAAAGGGCCATCTCGGGGTTATATGATTTTGCCACACGTATTGTGCATAAGCCCCCAAAATGCAAGCTAGACGTATATATAATTAAATGTATACTGATGGCTACTTTTGGCTGTGAAATTTGGGGGCATGCATCAATACATTCCCTTCAGATGATTGAAAATACGTTTATGGGGGACGTTCTGGCTGTTGGACATGGTACACCCACAGAAAGAATCCTTGATGAATTGGATATGGCTTTTTTTTTTTTACTTCATTCATCTTTGTCCACTCCTGTTATAGTGTTCTGTTTGGTGTAATTAGGATTTATGCTTAAACCGACTAATTTTACAGGATTTCCTGTGATTAGACAAAGCATCCCAGATTCCTTGGCTCCAATAAATCAAGAAGTCTCTTATTGAACTGGGTCGACCAGGTCTTTTCTTTGAGCCCTCAGGCATAGTGAAAAGCAATTTTGTTTGGGTTAAGCAGGCTTTCTCCCAGAGGGTGGCAGCCGAACGGGGAGAATTCAGCTTGGGCCAAGCAGTCGTATCATGAATATGTCTTGGTTAAATCAGTTATAAAGATGGAGCCCTATGTCCAAATGAATATCCCTATTCAGTATCGACGACTTTTGTCATTTCTGAGGCTAAATATTTTTCCTCAGCTTTTGTTGCCTAAAGGGGTTTGGTTTACACAATCTAATTTGCCATTTTGCACATGTGATAATGTATCTATTTGTACCGCTATCCACTCAGGGGCATATTATCAAGACAGGCGATAAGATTATCGCCACTTTAGCGTCAGAAAACTGCCGCTAAAACTGTGATAATGGGCTTGATAATATGCTCTATGGATTTCCAATTGAAGCCCATGTTAGATGTGAAGGACATCTAACCTGAGCTTCAATTGGAATTCCATAGAGCATATTTCTTGACAGGTTAATCCTGTCAAGAAATTGAAAATTGAATTCCATAGCGCATATTTCTTAACAGGTTAATCCTTCTTATCTTTACTTAGAGCTGTTGGATACACCTAAGATATTCTTCTTTGTTGCACACTTTTTGCTTGGGGCTTTACACATAGGTTGATAACACTGTATTTTTCTGTTTTTATTTCCACAATTGTATTGTAAATCTTGTGTATTTAGTTATATTTGATAATTTTAACACAGTTGGTTTGTCTTATGTTTAATCCATCATGTTGATGCATCTTGGCAATGTATTCATGTTGTTCTAGTATGTAGCTGGTATTTTTATGATGTACGCCTGTATGATTTTAATTTTTTTTTAAAAATTAAATAAAAGTTTTACGTGATTAACATAGAACGACAGTACAGATACAAAATATCAATTCACTTTTCTAGAGAAATTACACAAATATGTAGACAGCTGCATCTGTTACTAACCAAGGGATCCGAAATGCTTAGGGCCAGATGTACGACCAAGACAATTGCGCATCGCAAATTGCGACTCTTTTGTGAGTCGCAATTTGCTAGAACCAATTTCCGATGTACAACAGTGTATTTCACACAGTTTGCGATTCCTAATGGGGTCGCAAATTGCGAGGCTCATTAATTGTAATGAGCCTCTCGCAATTTGCTACCCCATTGGGAATGACAGCCCTCCCAGAGATGGTGGCCTGCTGGGCTCAGCAGACCACCATGTCTGGGACTGCTTTTTAATAAAGCAGCTTTTTTTTTTTTTTAAATGCAGCCCGTTTTCCTTATAGGAAAACGGGATGCATTTAAAAAAGAAAAATGAAACTTTTCAGTTTCATTTTTTAAGTGCAGGCAGTGGTCCCTGGGACCACTGTCTGCTCTTAACAAATATTTTCCAAATATACTCACAACCACTACTTGAAGTAGGTGGTAAACTGCAAGTGTTTTGCGGCCTCAAAACACTAGTACATAGCATGTTGACTCGCTATTAGGAAGGGACGCCCATTCCTAATAGTGAGAGTCGCAAATGCTATTTTGCACGTCAGGGACTCACAAAATAGCATTTGTACATGCTATTAACCTTTTTTGTGGCCGAAAACAGGAGGTTCTCCCGTTTGCGGCCGCAAAAAAGGGTCATACATCTGGCCCTTACTTCGCTAATACAAAAATTGTACGAGAAATCCACAGAGAAAGTGGTGAGATTATGTAGAGCAAATGATGCCGCATGCATACCTAATGAAAGGTGGTCTTCTGACTCAGACAGGGGAGGAAAAAAGAGGGGCTTTTGAGGATTTTGATCACCAACTTTACCAGACTCTACATCCAAACCCCCAAGACATAGCATACCTCCTGCCGCCAATACAATTGTCACAACTACCACAAACTACACAAATAAAATAATTAGAAAAATACATAAGCTGTGGGAAGTTCTCCATGGTTAAAAATGACTTGCTGCAGTGCAAAGCACCAGACTCTGACAGGCTAACTAATGTATACTGCAAAATATGCAAATTTTTATTGAGCCCTCGATTGACAGAGTTGCTCAACTCTTTCCGGGTAATCGGAAGTGATAGAAGCTATAGATGGGGCCAATATAGCCTTAATTCACAAACCAAGTAAGGCAAAAGAGCAACGCGTGGCCAATAAGACGATCTCTTTCCTTAACTCCAATTTAAAACTATATATGAAAGTCCTGGCGAACAGGCTGGAGATAGGTATGCCCTTTTTAGGTCTCGGCTAGCGAAGGCTGCGCTTGCGCAGTCTCGCTCGCGAGATTTAAGGTTTTCTAGTAGTGGGGCTTGAACCCGCCCCTCTTCTCCATTGGCTGGCTTCCTAAACGGAGGCCAGCCATTGGAGGAGAGGGGCGTCTGTCCATTTAAGCCCCGTCTTTTTCGGATTCGGGGGCGTGTTTTTTAGTTTCTTTCTCTCCTCTGTAATGTAAACATTCCAGCCAATGGGAAGAGGAGAGAAAGAAAAACACGCCCCCAAATCCGAAAATGACGCTGCGTTTCTCCGAGGCATTTCTGCTTGACCTCGGAGAAAGATGGTTACAAACTGCACTGTCTGAGGACTGCCTTGCTTTCCTTTATCGACAAGGATTCCTTTAGTCTCCCACCTTCCTTGGACTTCCCGCCTCTCCACGCTGTCTTCCCGGGGTACGAGGTCAACTGGCGGCCTCCATCAGTGCCTCCCGCAAACAAACAAGCACTCGGCAAACAGGACACAGAGGCGAGAGCAACTGTCCAGGGAACGTCTAGGAGACCAACTCCATCCCCACCCAGCCCGACACACTCACAGGGAGGCACCTGAGAAGAAATGTAGACGAACAGGACCGTCCTGTTCGTCGGCGTCGAGAACAAATGAACGAGGGAAGCTACGAAATTAAAGAGGTCACCCACCCAGGAAACAGAGCATCTTGGCAGGAATAAAATGGTGACGCATGTAGTAAAAAGCAAATACCGTTGGTTGACACAAATAGCTTCAAACTATACATTGCCTTTTGGCACATAATATGCTGAACCATCGTCGTGTTAATGTTGCCACTTACATCATCATCCTTGGTATCCAAGAGGGTGCCCACCCCGCACTTATGCAGAAATTTGCACTGGGTGCCCACCCCACTGCTCGTGTGTTTCTACGGGAGCCCACCCCGCATCTGTGCCGCTTGTTGGAAATTTGAATAACGCAGGTGCCCACCCCGCGTATTTGTGACCGTTAACGGGAGCCTACCCTGTACTGCTGCCAGGAGAAGGAGCCGCGGAAAACCCTGAGGGTTGCCGCGCTGCCCGCGGCGAACCGAAAGTCGAACGGTGCAAGCCTCAGTTAGGGGCAAGGCACGAGACCACAACCCGGAGGTTCAAGCAGGGCTCCCGTGAGCGTGAGGGAGCCCCGCGGTACTGAGAGAGGGAGCGGACGGGAGCCTACCCCGCGCTCCAGTGCAGAGGAATAGCCGGCGGCCGCTGTCAGCCCAAGCGCCCCTCCCGTGTGGTTGGGAGGGGTCCTGCGAGCAGCTCAGGATGTACGGAGCCTTGAAGGCTCCTCGCTGAAGTCCAACAGTCCTGCCCGAGTCGCGGAGAGACCGGAGAGGAGGCGTCGGAGCCCTGCGGTCCAGCCGGTGAGTGGGGCTGGAGATCAAATCGTGGGGAGGCCGGGTGCCCATAAGAGAAGAGCCGGTGAGCAAGGCTCTTGATCCCGAGTTGTGAGAGGGGGCATTGGGGCACATTGCCGGTGCCCGCCCCCCTCCTGCTGAACCGTCGTCGTGTTAATGTTGGCACTTACATCATCATCCTTGGTATCCACCCGTGCACCTGGTATGCACCACCATGTGCACGCCTAGCACTCACTTCACGTGCACAGCGCCAAGTTTATTGAATCCATTGTAACCTCTGGCGGGGAGTACTGTGCTGTACTGTACCCCAGTCTTTACTTCATGCACCGTGTGTGCACTTAGCACTGTGAGTACGGTGCTGAACCCGATGTTTCCTTTGTGTGTATCTTCAATGTGCCACCCGATGAGCACCTAGCGCTACATGACTCAGCCAAGAGAGGGCAGCACTGTACCCCGATGCTTGCTGTATTTACCTCCACCGCCGCACTTCGCCCAGCTACTGATACCACATGTTTTTAGTGGTGAGCTCTGCAAGGCCCCGGGCAGCCTCATGCGGTGAGTACTCTGCGCTATCCCTTACAGTGCTCACGATACGGGCCAAGCGCAGCGCTCTCCCATAATGTCGATGTTTAAATATATTACTAATTAGGGTGCCACACTATCGATCCCCTAGGTGTATAGGCGCACCTCCCTGTGTATGCACACCACACTCTCTGTGTGTGTGTGTAGGTGGCTCTGTGGGTGGCTCTATTTGTGTGTGGGTTGCTCTATGTGAGTGGCTTGTGTGTGTGGTTGGCTCTGTGTGTGTGGATGGCTTTGTGTGTGTGGCTCTGTGTGTGGGTGCAAATGGAATAGGTCTCGCATTTGAGATGATTAAGCTATTGACATTGTAAATAACAATGCCGTTTCTTTAAATGTATTAAAAGCAAAAACATAAACAAAAATAATGTCATGAGCAATGCCAATAGCTCTAACTTTAACAATGCCGAGACCATTGCATTGTAAATGCTTGTTGATAGATGCAGACTAATCCGGCTTGATCAGAAATCCTCTGACTTTTGATAATGTATGATGTGTACTCTACCTAACAGAAAAGGCCAACAGACAATCTGTCCCCATTGTGATCCTTACCAATAATATTGAAAAGGCATTTGATTATGTAGGATGGTTCCTCCTGTGACGGATACTGTCAAAAGTATGTATTGGTCATACACGCAATCATATATCTGAGTGACGTATGTAAACCCTACAGTGCAGAATCTGATAAATGGTTTAAAATTCACCTGCTTCCCACTTTCTAGGGTTATAAGGCAGAGGTGTCCTCTTTCCCCTGTTCCTTTTCACTCTATCGGTAGAGCCATTAGCCCAATTGATTAGGCAAACACCGGAATTGAGGAGAATGCCATTTGGGAGAATTGAACATCTTTGTAGATGATGTCCTTCTGTCCTTGGATGACCCGGTGAACACCACTAGGGCGTCAATGTCATTGGAGCGATGTGGGGACAGCTTGAGATTCAAAATTAGCATTATTAAGTCCGAAATAATGGGGATAAAAATAGATAAGGCAGTAAATTGGAAATATCTAATATATTCCTGTTTAAATGAGCAAAAAAGCGATCAGATACCTTGGGGTAGAGATATCCCGTACATTGCATTACCTGTATAAAACAAACTGTCCCCCTTTTTAGGTCAAGCCTAGAGCAGTGTGCATGCGCTGCTTGCAAGACTTTTAGTAAGGGGCTTCAGAAAAGCTCACCAAGATCACCACACGCTCGTGCATGTGTTTTTCTTTTTTTTCTCAGGCTATTGGGCTTTGCGTGCGTCTTTCTAAGAAAGACAGCACGCAATTGGGCAAAGGTGGGTGCATGTCTCGCCTTTGCTCCGCCCACGGCCTATTGCTTGCGGTTACCCTCACGGCAACATCTGTTTTGAATTGTCGTGCCCAGACACGGGCGCGATAATTGAAACAGATCGCTCGCTGTGGCGCGCGCACGCGCACCACTCGCGGGCTTGTTCATACCTTGAAGGTGCCTGGAGTCCTACAGCTAATGCTGTCTACTTCGGTCTCTCGCTTCTCGCCCGGTAACTGCTGAATTGTGTCCTTAAATTGGCCCTGTGCTCTCCGACGACACGCCTACTCTTCCAGACACCCCCACTCCCTGGGATTTGGCAGCTCCACTCACCTGCGCTGCTCTAACCTTTTCCCGTCTCATAAAAACAGAAGCGCGTGCACTGGGACACGGTGAAACATGATCACTTGACACACATTAGCTGTGTTTTACTGGCGTCACTGGCGCGTATCGTATTACTGTGTAGAGACAGGCAGGCTGCCTATAGGGAAATCAGGCAAGTACCAGCGGGCGGTGGGGTTAGGCGGAGTCAGTCATGTGCCTCTGAATGAACCGGACGGCTGAGCTCGAGGCAGTTACAAGTCAGCGTTGCCTGACACATGATTGACCCCGTCTCAGTTCTAAAGGCCTTTCAAAGACATAAGGTTGAAAGTGACATCTTTCCCTGCCTGCCACCACTCTTCGCACACGTATTATTTGTGTTATAGTTATAGCGCGGAACCATTGCGGGCTGCTGAAGCGCTCGCCTGTAGCATGCGCCACGCGCTACGTCCTGCAGGGTTCAGGTGTCTCTGGAGTCCAGCGCCGATAAGAACAGCGCTACCTTCCTCCTGAGAAGGGGGTTCGCATCGCATGCCCCACCCCTGCCTCCCTCACACTCTCCCACTGCGGTCCGGTGGTAGAACTAGCAGTGTGTACCGCAAAGCACAGGAACTGTGATCCCGAGTGCAATGGAAGGTACATGGGGCCAGGGCCGGGTCAGTGAGTGCTTTCACCAGCAGTTAACTGCGTGGTAATCATCTGCTGCAACGAAATACTTAACAGGTAGCGCAACATGTTTTTATTTGTAACGCATGAGTAGCAGATGTTTAAACGTATCGGCAATATGTAATCACCGGCCACAGAATCACTGTCAGTGCGTTGCTGGCAGGTAGGTGTTCTACTAGGATATTTAATGTACACACAGGATTTGACAGACAAGTTATGCACGGATCTGTGCAATAGGTGTATTAGCCAACGGAATAATCTCTTTATGACTGAAACCCGTGACCAGCATACAACACCCTGCAAATAGGTGCATTAACCCACTGAGGTTCATCACGGGATCGGAATCTGAAGGGTATACACGTATCTCAGTGACAGGTGCATCTTGTCACTGCGTTTACTGACGTCGTAGTCAATGCTTTGTTATATTGGACTTCTGTTACATTATGCTTTGTTATGATACTCCTACGAAGTGTTAAGTCGTGACATTTCTTGTTATAGTGTGCACGGCGTGCGACCGGCCTTGTGTTATACTAATGGTATGTTTGGTGCATTGCTCCTAGTTGGATGGCTTCGTAGCGGTCTATGGAATTTGAGAATAGCGCGTTATGCTATTGTGCGTTATGTTGAAGCACGCTGCTAGAGCTTTTATACTCTGTCCTGAAACGTAGAAGAGAAGTTTAACGATCGGTGCTTCTGAAAGGGAGCACATGTCTGAGGCAGGAGTCGTATAAGTGCCAGGGATGCTTAACTCAGACTTTCATCTTTATACCAGTAAAACTGCTGCTACTCCACGATGAACAATATGTTGTGTTGTGCTGTGTGTGTGTGGGTGGGGGGGGGGGGCGGGATAGCCGTGCTCCTGATCACTTCATGGTGCCTCCACCTTTTAACGGCCCTCAAAATTACAAGATAACTGAGACAGGTAGTGTTCCCACATCGGAGGCAGTTCGGGAGCCTGCCCCCAAACAGAACGATAGTTCCCCCCACCCTTCCCCACCTTAGGATAGGCTCGGTTTGGTACCTGGCTGATTCGGTATTCTTTCCCTACTCAGAGGCTTGGGCTGGTACCCATGCTTCCGTTCCTCCAGTGGTTCTGGTGGTACCCACGTCTTATTGATGCTCCATTTTATACCCTCCCCTCCCCAATACATGCTGTGTTGAGTACCCTGCCATCTACGGATACCTTTTTGGGGTCCAGCATTCCAGGTGTGCTCTGTTTTGCACCCTCACCCCTTCCTAATACATGCTGTAATTGGTCCTCTGCCCGAGATACTCTGCATAGTAACCTCACTCTCTTGCCAAGATGGACTTAGTTGAGTACGCTGCCCTCCAGGGGGTGTGACTTGTACCCTTCTTACCCATACATTTTATTTATTGAACCCTGCACTCAAGCATCTCGGTTTGGCCAGCAGCCTAAATTCGCCTGTGGCGGGGTCCATACTATATATGGTATACAAATAAATAAAATACTTTCACCAGTCCCTACAGTGTGAGCACAGGGTAAACCTGAAAGTGAAGAAAAGTTTTACATTTAACCGTTTTTATGGATCTTCTTGCATACACATATCATCAAACCATACAAAACAATTTAAAACATGATTGGGCAATGTGGAATAAATGAGATTCACGTTTTATTACATTAACCCCTTCGCCGCGGCAGGAATTCCGCCGCGGCGCTGGGGGGGTTTGGGGGCAGTTGCGGTGGCGCTGTGCTCGTGACGGAACCACTCCGTCACGAGTCACGGTTGAGCTGTGCTCATGACGGAGTGGTTCTGTCACGTCTCCGCCCACTGCGCTAATCGCCCGCACAGGCGGGGAATTAGCGCCGTGTGGGCGGAGCGGCCGCCATCGGCCGCAGCATGACGGAACCACTCCGTCATGAGCACACGGCACCCGTGGCTCATGACGGAGTGGTTCCGTCATGAGCGGGAAAGGGGTTAAGCATGTACATATATGCTTGCATTTTGTGGTTCTATACATCATTTTACTCTGAAGTAGAAAGAACAGAGTTGATGAAATGACGTTCCTACTGCTTCTGCTTCCATAAAAAGACACAATCATTAACTGTTGGTGGATAACATTTTGAGTAGACGCTCCTGTGACTGTGTATAGGTTTTCCTTCTTTAGAAAACAGTCTATTTTATAGCATTGGGATCCCTTTTTGTCAATGGGTGTTCAAATGTCACAATAGCTCGGTAATAAGGATACACAATGTTGTGTATGTTTCTTGCAGGGCCCATTGTGGTTTTCCCTATGTTAGCAAAATAGTACACATTGTAGGCTGCCCTTTCTTTTTCACACAATATTCTAAACTTCCTTTGTGTCTCTTGTTTATTTTACTGTGGACGAGTACGAGTGCGAAAGGGTGTGTCCTGTTACCGCAATCCCTTCGAGGATCAAGAGTGTGGTGTTCTGGGGTGCCAATTCACTTGTTTCTCTGTTAAGGTTAGGAGAGTGAATGAGGCACTATAACTAGTCAGAGTCAGGCTCATAGACACTGAGGTGGTATGATAACCCAGTCCCAACATGCCGATGGTCTATGATCCCAAGCACTTTACATAAGAACTAGTTCCATTACAGAAATCTGCCCATGGATGATAATGTGCTGCATGGCTAAACACTTATAAGGCCCCAAACGCGAGACCTATTGGCTATGCCATGCTTGTTATATAGGAGATTAAGGGTGACTTGAAATGATGGGACTCATGTTCATCTCATGGATGGGTAGAATGAATGACTTCAGGATGAGCATCAGACCCATATTGCCGTTCTTCTTTTAAGCCCTACTGGTTCTTATTCCCAAACAGTATATGTCACTGCTCCAACAAGCATGCGATGTGACAGGTGTATATGGCAGAAGAGTAAACCCTGAATAGCCAGAAAAGTGTTGCAGAGTTCCAAGGAGAGAGGAGGAGTAAACCTACAGGATATCCAGACATATTCCGTGACGGCACAACTTCACATGGCTTTTGAATGGTCCCTTAGAGAGACAGAAAAACACTGGCTGATAATGCCTTTGATGGGTACAACTTTGTTGGATATATTCAGTCTCCAGAAACACAACTGGAAGAGGGTAGCATACAAATCCGACCTAACAAGACCACTTATACAGGCGTGGGACTCCCTAACTAAATCTCATTGATCACATCATTTCCCTCCAGTTTCTGCCACTGCTTTGTAACCTGGAAATTTACCCACGCGTGGGACACGAGCAGTATGCAGCATGGAAACTAGGTGACTGCACCATGTTACAGGACTTATTTCTGCAGAAGTCCATTCCATCTTTTACTCAGTGCAGACTGGATGTCAGAGGCAGAAAGACTCTCCTACAGTCAGATGAGATGCTGGGCCCTACACCCAATAAACAAGAAGGCAGGCACTAGGGACTTGACCTCATTTCAGAAGCTGTTTTCTAGCTGTGAGTCTACAAAAGGTCTGATCTCCACTCTATATAGGACATTAAAAATAATACTTCAGTAACACAAATGACCCTATTTGAATAAATGGGGTAGAGTACTGGGTGATGATATAACACAAAAATAGCTTGGTACTCTCTGGAAGGAAATACACAAGTTAGTGTGGATCATACAAGATAGAGAGACATGGTGTAAAATGATGTATGATTGGTATCTTACTTTGCAAAAACTGAAACAGGTTTTTTTTCCAATATGAATGGGCAATGCAGAAGGAGATGTGGGGAGGAGGAAAGAGAATTACAAGTGTGGTGGCCCAACGATCATGGTCTTTTGGAAATAAATACTAAGTCGTATGAAGATTACGGATCTCCCAATACCACAATAACTTAAGACAGTTATCTTAGGCATACAGACTCTGGGTTGGTAAATATCCACAGGGGAGACTGGATAGTGATCACTCACATGCTCTTGGCTGCTAAACAAGAGTTCGCAGCATGCTACAAAAAAACTAAGGGCCTGAATTAGATGTCGGCAGACGGGTTACTCCATCACAACAGTGAAGGATATCCCATCCACCAAAATATAAATCTCATCGGATATAATGGGATGTATATTTCTGCGGACAAGTTGTTCTTCACCATAGTGACGGAGTAACCTGTCCGCTGGGAGCAAAACAGGCCCTAGGGGTCCAGAGGGTGTGAGATGTTCTCACAGACTATGGATAATGAGGGTTATGGCAATGATAACATATGATTTGAGGCACTAGAGGATAAAAAATCAAAGCCATCTGGATACCGCTGATGGAGCACCCAGAGTCTGTGATGCAACTGCACTTTAAGGGGTTTGAGACTAAACTGATCTTACTGTGGTAAATAAAATAAATATTACCGGACTGAATTTCATAAGGAATCTTAAAATAAAGTAAAATAGCTCAAAATAACAAGAGGCAGAATCCGTGGTATAAGAGGTTTTCTAATGGGCTTTATTCCATTCAAAATGGCCGACTCGAGTCGCGGCCCTCAGGTTCCGTCACCACGAAGGTTCAGGAAGTGAAGTACAATAATTTATTAACAGACATGTATTTTTATAATAAGTACATTACAATGAAACGAATGTAGAAGGCGTAACATTTGATAAGAAAAATGACGTGACAGTGACATAATCGAAACTAGGCGTAATAAGGAATAAAAGAAACATGATTGGTTAGAATTATCAGACATAGGTGGATCTATAAGATAATACTTGGCATAGATGCGCGCGCGGCAGCATGACGTGTAATTGACGTGCAACTAGGGGGTGAAGGGGACTTGACATTTAACTCTACATGTGGAGACGAGAAGTCTGGGGTCAAGTCAACCTAATCCCAAATCATATCTAACATCCTATGTTTAAAGAACTGTGTTATCCACAAGGGAAGAGACTCTCGGACAGAATCTATTCTATACTGACTGTGTGTGCGTGTACAAGCGTCTAAGTGTCTATATGAGATGCGAGGGATAGAAAACTTTCCATGGCAACAGGGCTATGAATCATTTGCAGGAGGACGGAAAGGCTGAGTCCTCTGCTTGTGAGCTAAAGGAAATGTTTACCTAAATCACTGGACAGGAATGCATCGGCTGGGGAGCAAAATAGATAATTCGAAGGTGAAATACAACTTCTTGGCAGACAGGCGAAAACTAGCCGAGGCAGGCACCGTTAGCTGCACAGGGAGTAGGACAAAGTTCATGGATACAGATGCGAGCTCAAGCTGAAGCTGTCAGAGACAGAGAGCAGGGAAAGGCTTTGAGGACAGAATCGGGCCTACTCGCCTGAACTGTAAAAATGAAGTAACTTAGCCATATAAAGTCGGTGGCCTTTCATACTTAGGAATCGAATATCCAGCCCATTGATGGCGGATCTGACAGAGAACATGTTGACGGTAGACACACATATGTTTGCGTCTTAGAAACTGGAACTGGAGGGAACATACATGTACTTGTAACATGCATATAGAACCGTTGGGGTCCAAGATAGGGGACATAACTGATCAGGAAAATCCACATTTCCACATTCCCTCCTTGTCCCCTTCTTGCCCTTCACGAGACATCAATCTTCATCATTCCATTGATTTGCTCATGGAGCATCATTTCTTCTTCCTTCTTCTTCCGGTATTTTGAACGAGAACTGTGATGTGGAATGCATGATGTGGCACACAGACCACAAATCGCTGGTCCACATTGTAGGCATAAACAACAACTGAAGAGCATAAGAAGGCCAATACCTAGGAAGGATAGAACTCTCCATCCCCAGGCTGATATCACACTCCAAAACCACCCGGACCACGTCCAAGTGCCTGGATTCTCGTGTATCTGGCTTACAATCTTATGAAGGCGTGTTATGGCTTTATATACAGATGGCGAATTTTCTGGTATGAATATACAGCAGCTGGATCCGATGACCCTGCAAGCTCCGCCCCTATCGGCCAGGATGACGTCAAGGACAAGACGATTTTGGAGAACAACAATTCTCATCACTGATTGTTCCTCTGTCAGATTGCCTAGGGCGGCTATAGTCTCGTTTACTACAGCTTCAAGAGTCTTGGTGAGTCTGCGTATCAGCTTACTATTTGATATAGTACCTATATAGGGAAAGATACCTTTATTGAAATCTACATACTTGTCCCATGCTGTCTCAGTATAATCGACAACTGGGAGATCTCTTTGCTCTCTATTGTGTACTAAATGAACATCTCGATAATAATCAGGGGGAGCTAGGAAAACAGGTGGCAAAAGGAATGCTATGTAACAGGTACCATCCCAATCTAGAGGCAGACGCATATATGCCGTCTGACCACATATGAAGTAAGAATGGCGAGAAGCTCTAAATGAAGATTTACCTTGATCACTATATTCTACTATAGTAACGCATTGGCTATGGCCCATGTGTATGGAACCAACTTTTCTTACACATAATTCACCCTTAACTGGAAACACTGACATAGTGGGCAGAATTAGTTCAACTTCGGATTTGACATTCAGAATCATAAGATTAGGCGTAAAATTACCTAATTTATACACTTCATTTTCTAAATCAGTTCCTGTTCTACTGGTGTGACCCTCCTTATTAGGGTGACAGACTTTGAATAAAACTAGATTCAGATTTCCCCATATCCAATGTTGTTGATAAACTGCTGTGTCTGGGTCTATGGAATTTAACAAACTAAACCATGCTCCACAGGAGCCATTGTGTGTGAATGGATGTGGAAAGAAAGGCAGAACTCCTTTGTTATTCTGATAGGGAGGAAGTCGGCCACACACCCAACAATTGGTCGCATTACTAGTCTGATGGGAATGATGTAACATACTAATGAATGTGTTATTGCGCAGCGCAAGTCTATAAGATAATTCATGTGGCGGTAGGTCACTAAAAGAATGTTCATCAGTTATATTGAAAACACGTTTAGAAACAGGATAATACATATGCAACAATATACTTGCAGTAACTATTAAAAAACTCAAGGAAGACAAAATTAATAAAGTCACAATACAGTGGTTACGCAGTAATTTACAATAAGCGTGTCGTTTCATTATGATTCTGGACTCTACATGATTCAGACCTAAGGGGTACATGTCGGGACAGATTCAACCGCTTCACCTTGGAGAGGACTTAAACAATCAAATCGTCCGACAGTTTAGATCTGGACCTGAGTTTCTGTTTATAGAGTTCGGTGCTACTGGCCTCAGCCAAAGGTAGCTTTGAGTCAATGGGGGAAGACACACGGGCAGTACTGTCTGTGTCAAGAGGAAGTCCATGAAATTTTTTGACGTGACTTGAATGAATCCACCCTTTTCGTCCCTCGATCTTCACGGCTGTTCTTGTGGTCAACAGGACCAACTTGGGTGCTTTCCACCTGGGCTCCAATTGACTTTTCCTGTCGAAGTTTCTCACAAAGACAAGATTACCCGGAACAACGTCATGGGGTTTCGCCTCAGTGTTGTCGGGAAAGGCTGCAGCTACCTGTGAACGAGAAGATTGTAGTGCAGACATCAAGGAAGCCAGGTAATCTGTCAGCATATTACAGTCAACATCAGTTATTTTACGTGGTATAGGCGTCCCCCACATATTCGGTGGTCTACCAAAGATCACCTCATACGGGGATAGCCCTGTTCTAGAGTGTGCTACCATTCTCATGTAAAAGAGTGCAACTGGTAATGCTACTATCCAGTCGACACCTTTCTCTCTACATATTTTGGACAATCTGATTTTCAGTGTCTGGTTATGTCTTTCTACGAGACCTGCTGCCTCGGGGTGTCGGACACAGTGGAATTTCCACTGATATCCCAACAAGAGTGAGACATGTTTCATTAATTCGGATGAGAAAGGCTGACCGTTATCTGAATATACAACACGTGGTAAACCGTACCGTGGGAAGAATTCTCGAACTAGCTGCTTGGCAGTAGTCGGGGCAGTGTAATCTGATACGGGATACGCCTCTGTCCAACGGGAGAGAGCGCAGACAACTACGAGGACATATTTGAATCCTCGACAACGTTCCATCTGAATATAATCCATCTGGAGGACTTCAAAAGGATGGTCAGGAGGCTGAAATCCACCCTGCTCTACGGGAACACTCTTTCCTGGATTAAACTGACAACATATCATACAGGTACGAACTTTTTGTTTAGCTGCTGCTCGTAAATGTTTGTTGAACCAAATGTGCTGAATGCTGTCTAGCATAGCCTTCTCTCCTAAATGTGCTGGACTGTGAACTGTAGCTATAATGGCTTGAACCATGGAATCAGGGAGAAACCATACAGATTTCTCCTTCGTCATCCATCCTTGATCTGTCTGGATCCCTCCTAGTTCAGTCCACTTCTTTATTTCTTCTGCTGTGGCATGTGTCTGTATGTCAATTACGTCAAGTGTGGGATCCTTAATCGTCATACACTGTGTTGGTGTCTGAACTATTGGCTTTGTCATGTCTAATGTGCGATTCTGAGCAGTCTGTTTAGCTGTTCTGTCAGCTAAATCATTGCCTTGAGAAATGGTATCAGTAACCTTCGTGTGTGCTTTACATTTCATAATCGATATAGCAGTGGGTAGATGTATTGCGTCTAACAAAGCATGAATGAGGGGTCCGTGCTGAATGTGGGCACCATGGGACGTTAAATAACCTCTCTCTCGCCACAGCACGCCGAAGTCGTGTACAACTCCGAATGCATAACGTGAGTCAGTGTATACATTAACTCTCTTATTTGTGGCTTGAATACAGGCTTGCGTTAGAGCTATAAGTTCTGCTGCTTGGGCTGACAGAGTATCTATACAATGTGTCTCAATAACTTCAGTGTCTGTTGTGACTGCATACGCGGCCACTAAATCTCCTGTACTTGCTCTCATGCATGATCCGTCTACATACAACGTCAGGTCTGGATCTAACAATGGAACGTCTGTCAAGTCTTGTCTAGGTTTCGTCTTTATTTCAATGATTTCAACACAATCATGAGCTAGTGGGTCTGTTCCAATTACAGGTAATAGTGTAGCAGGATTCAATGTATTACACCGTCGGATCTCTATGTGTGGTTGAAACAATGTCAGTTCATAACCGGTAAGTCTTGCTATGGTCAAGTGTTGCGTTTGTGTTCGGTTCACAAGAACCTCTACTGCATGTGGTACTTGAACTGTCAATGGGTGTCCTAATACTATGGCATCGCTTTGTCTGATTGCTAAAGCTGTCGCTGCCACTGATTTCAGGCATGCAGGCAAAGCCTGAGCTACGGGATCTAATGTACTGGAAAAATAAGCACATGGCTTGCGTGATCCTGCTTGATCCTGAGTGAGTACTGACAAGGCAGTACCTTCGCGTTCTGTAACAAAGAGTGTAAAAGGTTTGCTATAACATGGTGTTGCTAAAACAGGTGCTTGACATAAAGCTTCCTTTAGGCTTTCAAAAGCTTGTGTATGTTCCTGAGTCCAAGGGAGAACAGTCGATGTGGCTGCCTCCTGTGTGGTTAACTGAATGAGTGGTTTTGCTAGAAATGCGTACTGAGGGATCCACTGCCTACAATATGAAGTGAGGCCTATGAAAGCCCGCACCTCCTTTTGTGTCTGGGGTATTGACATGTTAGCAATTAACTGGATGCGATCTGGTGTAAGCTGCCTTCCCTCCTTGGACAGCGAGTGACCAAGATAAATAACTCGCTGAACACAGAATTGCAGCTTAGAAGGGGACACCTTGTGCCCCTTGTCGGCTAGAAAATGTAAAACTGTCAGAGAAGCTTTTTCACATTCTGGCTCGCTTCTCGCGGTGATCAGCAGATCATCGACATATTGAAGCAGTGCAGTATTGACTGGCATGTGGATACTGTCAAGTTCTCGTTTCAATGCTTGGCTGTAGATGCTGGGGCTTTCTGTAAATCCTTGGGGAGCGCGTGAGAATTTAAAACTGCGCCCATTTAAACTGAATCCGAACAAGTATTGGCTTTCCGGATCTATTGGGACGCTGAAAAAGGCATTCTTGAGATCAATTACAGTAAAAAATGTTGCTTCGGAATCAATTGCTGTCAACAATGATGATATATCAGGGACCACAGGGAATTGTGGTACAATACACTTGTTTAGTTCACGCAAATCAATAACCAATCGGTACACTGGTGGAGCAGTAGGATCAGTTCGTTTAAGAATCGGAATTATCGGTGAATTACATACATTGGAGTCTGTTTCTACAACTACTCCCTGGGCAATTAGCTCATCAATGATTTTCAACAAAGCCACTACAGCATCATGCGGTAACTTATATTGTCGCATTCGTGGTAAGACCACTCCTGCTTTCAATGTAACTCGATAGGGTGTAATGTTCATGCAGCCAACATCCGTAGGGCCTTGTGCCCATAGATGTACTGGTAAAGTCTGTAGTCGGGGATCCATGTCTCTGGACACATAGTGACCTTTAAAATCACGTAAAAACAACCTTACTCCTTCCGGAGAACAACATATTATGGCTCCTAGTGCTTTCAGAGTTTTAATTCCTAACAAATTTTCTGGGCATGATTTAGTAAGCAATAAATCTGTAGTTCGTGTCAAAGGTCCTATCGTAAGTGGTAGAGGCTGTGATACTTCATTAACAATAGGTTTTCCTGAAAAACCAAGGGAAACATTTTGAGAGCCTGAGAGGGGTGCCCCTGGAACTTCACTACGTTTTATGGTTGTTCGACTTGCCCCTGTATCGAGTAAGAATTTTCTATCTTGACCTAATAATTCACTATGTACATAAGGTCCTTCTTGATCTACCGGAATCTCGATAAGCGGTAAGTCAACTTCCCTCTCTAGGCTGGTTCATGCGTAACGCTGATACTCAGGGTATTCATATTGTGCAGTCTGATACATTTGTTGTGTTGTGGTTTGTGTGGCAGTAGCAGGCAACGGTGGTGCAGCTGGCACAAACTGTATGGGTTGCTGTGAGGCTGGCATAGACTGTTGCTGAACTGGCACGGACTGTCCATGCTGCATAGCTCCTTGTTCATTCTGATCTTGTCTAACTAATCGTGGTCTCTCTTTTGCAATACCTGTAGCTATATTACGTTTCAGGACTTGACAATCATGTACATAATGGCCTAGTTGTTTACAGTAATTGCAGGTTCCTTTTACAGGAACTGCAGAATCACCAGAATGTGTCACACCCTTTTTGTGACCATCTGCTGGTACTGTCTGAGAAACTAGCATTTTCATTTTTGTATCCTTCATGCGTCTATGCTCGTGTTCTTGTTCATCCCTAATTCTATTGTGATGATACTGTAACATTTGTAGCATTTGCGACGGAGTGTTACTTTGCCAGGTACTCTCGAATTTCAATATTCTATTCTTCACTGGAGGCAATGCATTTTCCACTAATTTTGTCACAAATAGATGTGGATATGAGTCACTACTTGCTTTTATACCACTATTTATACCAAAACATTTTTCAAATCGAGCATAATAATCGCTTGTGTCTTCATCTTGCTTTTGTTTACAGGCTGTGATTGCACCCCAATCTTCCTTTTTTGTAGTTAATAAACGTGGCAGTACCTGTACTAGTAAACCTGGTAATAGTTTAACTTTATCCCCGAGCCCTGAACCTGCGGCTCGGCCCCTTTCTTCCTCTGCTAATGCTGTCCAGTCTATCTTTTGGTCTCCCACTTCCCACTCTTTTTCTTTCAGTTTTTCATATATGCCAGCAGGCAAAAGCACTTTTAATATCGTCATAATATCAGGAAAGGTGTACTCTCCCATCAGTAACATGTCTTTAATTTCTCGGTGGAAACCCGCTGGGTCTTTGTCATGACTAGGTACTACTTTCTTCATTTCTAATAATTCCATTTTTGATATGGGTGTGTAAACAAATACACGGTGAAACTCATTGTCTTCGCCTTTTATTGGGTGCACTTCTCGTAGGGGATTTTGTCTATCCATATAGTACGGCGCTCTTTCTCTGTGGGGCAGCGAGAGAGAATCCGGACTTACAAAAAGGACGTACTGCTTACGTGACACTAATATCTCTTTAATTAGCTTGTTACTAGAACCTCTCCATCTGTTCGTGAGTAGTTCCGTTAATATATCAGGTAAAGGACCAGGGTCAGCATGTTGGCTCTTATATAATATGAGGAGTTGCTGAATCATATATATTCCAGCTAAACGTTGTTCATCTGTACTGAGGTTAAAAAACGTGTGTGCTACGGTCTCATCACCGTATTTTTCAGGACTGTCAATCCAGTGAACGGCTGATCTGGCTAATTCTTGCTCATCCATGGAATCGAGGAGGTGGTAACCTCTTCGTTCTCGTAGTATTTTATCTGCGGCTTGAAACGAATGTTCAGGAGACTTCAGATTTATTACAGGCGTCGGATACGTTCTGCTATTATTTGGACATACAGAGTGTATTGGATCAGAAAAACATCTAGTATTTTCACAAGATCTTCCTCTGCCTACATAGGCTATGGTCTCTGACTGTCTCGCGGAATTCCCTGATTCGGACACTTCATCTTGCTCAAACTCGTCTGTTCCCAATCTCTCTTCATGAATACGCTCTATTTCTTTACGTATTTTTCGGCACATGGCTATTATACAATTTTGCTTATCGTGTCTCCCTTCTGATATATTCTGACTCCATCTTGTAAGAATAAGCATTGCATTCGGGTCTACCCCCGGACGATCTTGATTTCTGATTACACAGTTTATGAGGAAACGTAACAGTTCCCCTTGTATCTCTACTTTCTGGAATTCCATAGCTCTGTTAATACATCCTGAATCTCGTCCTGTTTGAACAAAATGATATATGTTATCTAGATGCGTAGTCATTCCTGGTAACCTTGCTAAATACTCTGCGGCTCGCCTGATACGTAATGATGCCAGGACCATTTCGTCCTCTTTACCAACCACTGGGTCATATCTACAATTTACAAGGAGTTCCTTAAGCGTACGTTCATTTACGAATTTAGGTGTACGTGAATGCGCTGACTCTTGAAAAACAAGTTTATTTATTCTAGGTGGTGTGAAAGTACTGCTAGCACCTCCCGTGGCCCCATCTGGGGCGTCGGGTGTGAATGGATTCGTTGAACGTGACACAGCAACTATGGGTGTCGATACCTCTGTAGAGTCGACTGCGGAGACAGATGCGGAAACAGATGTGCTTGCCGAAGCTTGTATCGGGACTTGCTGTTGCACGGGGACAGATACCTGATCCTGACGTTGAACCCCTCCGCCAGACGGTCTATGTGGTGTGGCGTTAGCATACTCGGGAGCTGCGTCATCTAGATATGAGGAAAGAAAAACATCTTCTGCGGTTCTGGGATGCCCCTTTGGATGTACCTTAATTGGAAATAACGGGGGTGGCAAGTCTTTTGGTATCTCTGGAGCAGCCTTAGGTAGTCCTTCGGCTAGAAGGGGATACATACCATTCATAAGAGCATTTCTTTGTCTATTCACTTGTTCTGATTTCACTCGGATACCTTCCTCAATTAATAGATTTTCTTGAACTTTATTTGAACTTTCTTTACTCCTCTCTTCTTGTCTACGTGCTTTTTCTGTTCGTCTATGAGATTCTTTACGCCATAACTCAACAGCGTCTTTCTGTGACTGTCTGACCTTTCTTTTCCATAACTCTTCCTCCACTTTCATGATGCACTCTGCATCCCAGGTTCCCGCTATGGGCCACCTTTGACTTTCCGGTAATCCTTTGGTATAATCTACCCATAGATCAAGAAACAATATGGCATCTAAGCCATGCTTATGGTACATGAAATGTCCTGGAGTGTCTCTAGGAGGAATGGGAACTGCTTCTTCAAGCACCCCTTTTCTGGTAGTAATCTGTCTTAACTTCGAGAAGAGCGGCATATTGACAACTGATCTGATACTTACTCTTGAATTTTCTTAATACGAAAAAAACACAATAATGAACAGTGAACAGTGAACAGTCATTCATACCACAATATGCAAGACATTTCTGAATACTTTAAACATTAAACATTAAACATTATAACAATGATCGACAATGATGACAGTCTGCCTAACTAATCACCACGCTGAATTCTTGACAATAACTGAATACTTCGGAATACTTGATATACTGCTAAACAGTACATATACACTGCTAAACAGTGCAGACCGGATTTGTGTACCCAAATCCGTCTTGACCGGCACAACCTATGTGCGCGTCAACACGCCTCCCCGGCGATGGTACTCACCGAGTAGCTCCTTGAAACGGAAGGCCTCAGAGAATGGACAGGACTCGATAACTGCGGACATCGGACCCTCTGGACGTCGGGATTTCGGAAAACCTGGTGGGCCTCTGTATACCTCGGATCTTGCTCTCTCAGCTAGGCTCTGGTCGGGATACTTCGCACTTCTCACCGCCTCGTCTGGGTTGATCGCAGCCTCAGTCGCCCCCGCTTGACCGGAGGGAGCTTACAGGAAATCCTGCTGGTACGCGTTTATGGTCCGTCCAGCTGTGGCAGGAGACCGGGCCTGCAACTCACCGCCGGCGCGTGAGATGAGAAAGTGTCCCTGTTCGGGCGCCATTATGTGGTAAATAAAATAAATATTACCGGACTGAATTTCATAAGGAATCTTAAAATAAAGTAAAATAGCTCAAAATAACAAGAGGCAGAATCCGTGGTATAAGAGGTTTTCTAATGGGCTTTATTCCATTCAAAATGGCCGACTCGAGTCGCGGCCCTCAGGTTCCGTCACCACGAAGGTTCAGGAAGTGAAGTACAATAATTTATTAACAGACATGTATTTTTATAATAAGTACATTACAATGAAACGAATGTAGAAGGCGTAACATTTGATAAGAAAAATGACGTGACAGTGACATAATCGAAACTAGGCGTAATAAGGAATAAAAGAAACATGATTGGTTAGAATTATCAGACATAGGTGGATCTATAAGATAATACTTGGCATAGATGCGCGCGCGGCAGCATGACGTGTAATTGACGTGCAACTAGGGGGTGAAGGGGACTTGACATTTAACTCTACATGTGGAGACGAGAAGTCTGGGGTCAAGTCAACCTAATCCCAAATCATATCTAACATCCTATGTTTAAAGAACTGTGTTATCCACAAGGGAAGAGACTCTCGGACAGAATCTATTCTATACTGACTGTGTGTGCGTGTACAAGCGTCTAAGTGTCTATATGAGATGCGAGGGATAGAAAACTTTCCATGGCAACAGGGCTATGAATCATTTGCAGGAGGACGGAAAGGCTGAGTCCTCTGCTTGTGAGCTAAAGGAAATGTTTACCTAAATCACTGGACAGGAATGCATCGGCTGGGGAGCAAAATAGATAATTCGAAGGTGAAATACAACTTCTTGGCAGACAGGCGAAAACTAGCCGAGGCAGGCACCGTTAGCTGCACAGGGAGTAGGACAAAGTTCATGGATACAGATGCGAGCTCAAGCTGAAGCTGTCAGAGACAGAGAGCAGGGAAAGGCTTTGAGGACAGAATCGGGCCTACTCGCCTGAACTGTAAAAATGAAGTAACTTAGCCATATAAAGTCGGTGGCCTTTCATACTTAGGAATCGAATATCCAGCCCATTGATGGCGGATCTGACAGAGAACATGTTGACGGTAGACACACATATGTTTGCGTCTTAGAAACTGGAACTGGAGGGAACATACATGTACTTGTAACATGCATATAGAACCGTTGGGGTCCAAGATAGGGGACATAACTGATCAGGAAAATCCACATTTCCACATTACAAAGACTCAGAATAGTGATCCGGTCTTCTTGTATGTGCAGTTTAGGGATGAGGCAACTCTTCGAATACCGGTGGCAAATAGACAGCAAGGATAGCTCATCATGCACCCTAGGGGTAGGTGATGTATAGTGGTGTAAGAGGGTTACTGTATATTGGGAACATGTTGTATTATAATGCTTGGTTTTTCTGAAGGTCAATTAAATGTATTAAAAAAAGAATGTATAACAAAATACCCCAGAGATTCTCCTACCCCCTCCACAGTCCTGTGTGGAAGCACATACACTTTAAACCTTAACAGTCACTCACAGGCTGTCACTAATAATAATAATTTGTTTTCATTCACTTTTCAACAAGACAATTCGTCACCTGCTGAATGTAACTATCCCACCCCACTGCTGTTCTCCAAAGATAGTTATCTGGAAGTATCAGAAGAAGAGACAACTGCTTAGTTACTGAGTAACCGTTCCTCTATGGAGTCTGCCCAAAATATGACCTCTACAACCTATCCTTAGGAGCATGAAAACACTTGGCATTTGTTGCAGGCATGTCATGATGCCAAAGAGACAGCATCCTGTTCCAAAAGCAACTTCCGGATGTGGGCTCAATGAGAGGTGATTAAAAGCTGGTGCTATCACATTCTCCAGACTGGTAGTAAGAAAGCACACCTATTGAGTGGTCCTCATTGCACTTCATTGGCTTGATGTCTGCATGAATGTTGTTGCCATCCAGCCCCAGAGTGTGTGTGGTCTGTCCATAACACATGATTGTCTTATTTAACTTTGCATTATTTCCACAGTGAGTTGTTGAAAGAAGTGCATCAGTGGCGTGAAAGTGATATATTACTGTGGAATGTGGTATACATTTACATCACTCATGTGTAGCTGGAACATGGATTCAGGTTTCCCAGTGGTGGCTTCCTGATTACAGCTTAGCAACCTGCAGTAACACATGTAAATGGAAAGTGGATGGACATGTAGCAAAACCTTCTCTTACATATTAGATAAGTCAACCCCAAGTCTTCTAAATAGATCACAAGGTTGACTACTTAATGTACAAAAGAAGGGCATGATCAGTATTAAAGAAATATATGTTGCTACATTGAATAGCTACAACCTGCTGCTTTCATTCTATTGAGAGTCTTAGTTGTGATTAAAATCATAATTTTACACTTTAAGTCAGGAAAATACAAATATGTTCATTCAAAATTTGTTTTAAATATTTATCAAAAATGTAAAGGTATATTTTTTGATAGTCTGCTTGTTTTAAACATCTGCATTTAAGGGCAGACCCCTCAGAAATCTAGAGGAGGTTTCATATTGATTGCATTACCTTCCAGGCCACAGTGTGTACTCCCATCCTGCTATATCATTGTTGTTTGCTTATAATGTTTATCAATTCAGTTTTTCTAAATTGTACATTTTGGAACAGGGAACCTGGTTTCTCTCCAAAAAGATGGCCTAGCACAGCTTGTCAGCTGCATCAAATTGAATGTTTCACACCAGGCCATAGCATGTCTTAGGTTTTTGAGTGATGATTGTCTTTGGCATGCAGCTATATTACTGCTAACAATGGTCTGAGTTTCATTGAAGCAATAATATTAATGTTCATTTACTGAACATGTTCACGGTCACCTGATCGATGTGAATAATGCTTAAGTTCTATGATTCCTGGATGATATTTTCTTTTTTCTGTGACAGGTACAAAATGTGAGGGCTTTTTTCATTTTGAACAGTGGGACACCAGTTCTAGTTAGTTTACAAAGTTTTTACTGCAATGATTATAACGTCTTTTCATACATGAAGGTATGAAGTGGCCATGATTTTTCATTACTCCTTGTTTGTTTACAGTCAATTAACAGTGTAAGAGGATACAATTTTTAAATTAAGAATGGATGGCGCTTCAAGTCATTCGTAGAACTGGTTTAAATTGTTACGCGGGCGAAAGAAACATCCCTTAATTTGTGGATTTCGTGTTAAGCCACTTACAGAAATTTTATGAGTCATCATATACATGCAATTTGGCATAATTTTCTCCTAAGGAATATGGGTACAGGCTAAAAATATATTGTGGGACCAGTAGAGTACCGCATGAGAGACATTTTGTACTTCAACCAGTCTCCTATTGGTATTGCCCATGACTTTTTAACATGAGGTATGCTTTTAAATTCAGTTTTTACACCAGATACAGGTCATGGAAATTCCACAAAATATGTGTAATTTCCCAGAATGTTTATGAAAAGTATGCATATTGCGTTAAAATCAAACTTACAGTTTTGCTTACCCCTAAATCTTATTTGTCAGTGAAAACATCAAAGGCCTCTCAAAAATGCAAGAGCAGCGCAGTTTGGTTTTGCTTCTCATTGGACAATTGGACTGCAGCTTTTTGATCGGATGATTCAGGCAGTATCTATTGTGCATTCTCTGAAAAAAAAAAGACACATCCACCATGATATTTTGCAATGAACTGTGCCCTTTCATGCCATGCCATATGTAGTGTCCTACCAGCCAAGGTACTTGCCAATGACCACGCCACACATGAAGTAGTTTTACATGTCTTTGTTCCAGTGCGTGTAAATCAGAACTCAACATTCTAAGCTTGAATTCAACTCATCCCTCCAACGATTACGTCACAGGACTATGGTGTACATTGGGAACCAAAAGAGTTCCAAGGTTCTTTTATTTGCAAGGCACTACATCTCCTGTTTTGTTAAAATAAAAAGGTACAACTTTTCAAAATAGATACATAAATAAATAAATACACACATAAATACATGAACAAACACACAGATGTTAATAAACATACAGGCAATTATAATTCTTCAATTAATCGTCATGGCGGCTGAATCACACGTCCTGATCGGTTCACTGGAAACCAGGAACTGGCAGTCAAAGTGTCAGTGATCTGCACAGGTGAGGTGGAATCTTCAGCAGAAACAGAGTCATCAACATTCCATTGGGACCCATTCTCTACATTGACATCAATGCTTGGTGAGTGATGGGCCATATGTCAAAAATGAGAGGAATCTCTTGTAAGGGACTTTCCAAGATGCTGGGCAGTCACCATGTGTCCTTTGGTGTTAGTGATGGTAAATGGTTCTTCTGGGTTGTGTGACAATCACTCGATTTCCTCTTGTAAAGGTGACATCTTTCACATGACATCATCTGTTAGCATATATTTTCATTATATGTTTGTGACCAAAGTCCGTACTATGAATGTCTTCCTCCTGCTTGGATCTCAGGTTGGTCCATTGGGGCAGTTTGGTCGTCATGGCTCTTCCAAACATGAGAGTCTCAGGGGTTTCCCCTGTCTTTGAATGAGGGGTTGAATGGTAAGCTCAAAGAGTAGCGTTTAAAACAACTTTAAAGTCGAGCTTCTCTAATGCAGCATGCTGAACAGCTTTCTTTAGAGCGCTCATGAACCATTCTACCAGGCCATATTCGTGGGGCCAAAGAGGAGTGCTTTTTTGATGCTTTATATTGAGGTGATTTAGAAAGTCTTTGAATTCTCGTCTAATAAAAGGTGGCTGTTGTCAGATTTTAAGATTGCAGGCGCACCCCATGTTGCAAAGATGCCATCTAATCTTTGAATAACCTTTTCATGTGTAGTGGATAAAAGTAACCCTGGGCGTAGTGGGGCTACGTGGAGAATCACGTAGTGTGGCCAAATCTACGCACACTCGCACACTCCGCGTAGCCCCACTAAGCACCGCCCGCCTCCCGCCCGCCCTCATTTTAAAATAACTTTAAGTATTTAAAAGTAAGAAAATGTCTTACCTGAGGTGCGGCGTCCCGGGGCTCCCTCTTCCTGCTTCAGCGGCAACTTCTTCCTCAAAAATGCGCATGCGCGGGCTCCCGCGCAATGCGCTTTTCTCGTGAGAAATGCGCATGCGCGGGCATCCGCGCATGCGTATTTGTGAGGAAGAAGTTGCTGCTGAAGCAGGAAGAGGGAGCCCCGGGACGCCACACCTCAGGTAAGACATTTTCTTACTTTTAAATACTTAAAGTTATTTTAAAATGAGGGAGGGCGGGAGGCGGGTGACGGGCAACTCTTCTCCCCCATGTCATGTGCGTAGCGCTGCCTGCTATGCCTACTTCGTGGACCACGAAGCAGGCAGCACTACACACACTCCGCGGGCAGAGCGGAGCACTACGCCCACCCTTAGATAAAAGGTCCTCTACCAATGGAAAACAGGAGTATTCATTAACAATGCCTAGAAGATGAAGTCTATTCTCAAGAGGACAGAAGAAGTCAACAGCAGTTCTCTTCCAAGCATGATGTGACAATTCTGACATGTTTAAAGGGTACTGAATAACTTGAGATGAACGATGGTTGCAAATACGACAAGTCTTTAATTTTTTTTGGACCCTTTCTTCGAAACAGACTTGGTCATGGAGAGCTCTCTTAGTGGCAACTATTCCTTGATGTCCCTCATGGGCGACGTCGATCACTTGTTGTCATAGTGTGGTAAATAATTTAATTACCGGAACTTAATTTGATGCGGAAAATTAATAATAATAGCTCAGAAAAATAAGAGGCAGAATCCGTGGTATTAGAGGTTCGGAACGGGCTTTATTCCAAGATCAATTCGAATTGATGGGCTCCATATTCCATCACCACGAAGGTTCAGGAAGTGAAGGACCCTACTTTATTGACAAGTAATCATTTTTATACAATAGGCATTACAGTGAAACAGATGCAGGAGGCGTAACAATTGATAACACATACATGCGTAACTAAAGTGGGTGTAACTAGGCGTAACTTAAAGAACGTCATCAGGTATGATGTTACAATAGGGTGGTTCCATGAAAGAATTTCGCAATGTCAGCAGAAATACTTGGCAGAGATGCGCGCGCAGCAGCATGACGTGTGATTGACGTGCAACTAGGGAGTGAAGGGGACTTGACATTTAGCTCTACATGTGGAGACAGGGAGTCTGGGGGGTCAAGTCAACCTAATCCCAAATCATATCTAACATCCTATGTTTAAAGAACTATGTTATCCAAAAGGAAAGGTCTCTCGAACAAAATCTATTCTATACTGACTGTGAGTGCGTGTACAAACGTCTAAGTGTCTACACTAGATGCGAGAGCAGAAATCTTCAATAGTAACAGGGCTATGAATTACTTGCATAAAGACAGAGAAGCCGGGCCCTTTGCTCGGTAGCTGGAAGAATGTTTACTTAAACTACTAGACAGGAATGCATTGGATGGGGAGCGGAGCAGATAATTTCGAAGGTGAAATACAGTTTTTGGCAGGCAACAGGCTGGAGTCAGGCACCGTTAGCCGCGCAGGGAGTAGGACAAAGTTCATGGTCACAGATGCAGGCTCAGACTGAAGCTTTCAGAGGCAGAAGGCAAGAAAAGGCTTGATGGCAGAATCAGGGCCTACTCGCCTGGACTGAAAAATGGGATAAATGAGCCATATAAAGTCGGTGGCCTTTCATACTTAGGAATGGAATATCCGGCCCATTCATGGCGGATCTGAAAGAGGACATGTTGACGGTGGACGCACATGTGTTTGCGTCTTCATAACTGGAACTGGAGGGATCATACATGTACTTATGATTTATACATGAAACCGTTGGGGTCCAAGATAGGGGACATAACTGATCATAAAAATCCATATTTCCACATTCCCTCCTTGTCCCCTACTTGCCCTTAAGAGATATCAATCTTCATCAATCCATTGATCTGTTCATATAGCATCATTTGTTCTTCTTTTTTCTTCTGGGATGAATGAAATCTTGGTGGTGGAATACACGATGTGGCACACAGACCACAAATCGCTGGTCCACATTGTAGGCATAAGCAGCAACTGAATAATATGAGAAAGCCAATACCTAGGAAGGATAGGACCCTCCATCCAAAGGTAGATAATACACTCCAAAACCAACCGGACCAAGTCCAGGTGCCTGGATTCTGGTGTATCTGGCTTACAATCTTATGAAGGCGAGTTATGGCTTTATATACAGATGGCGAATTTTCTGGTATGAAAATGCAACAGCTTGATCCGATGACCCTGCAAGCTCCGCCCCTATCGGCCAGGATGACGTCAAGGACAAGACGATTTTGAAGCACAACGATCCGCATAGCAGACTGCTCTTCTGTTAAATTGCCTAAGGCGGAAATAGTTTCGTTCACTACTGCTTCAAGGGTTCTGGTTAATCTACGTATCAGCTTACTATTGGTAACTGTACCTATATAGGGAAAGAGACCTTTATTGAAATCTGTGTATTTTTCCCATGCTGTCTCAGTGTAGTCGACTATTGGGAGATCTCTCCGTTCTCTATTGTGTACTAAATGAGTATTTCTATGATAATCAGGAGGAGCTAGGAAAACAGGTGGCAAAAGGAATCCGATGTAGCAGGTACCATCCCAATCTAGAGGCAAACGTATATATGCCGTCTGACCACATATGAAGTAGGAATGGCGAGAAGCTCTAAATGTAGACTTGCCTTGATCACTGAATTCTATTACAGTGGTGCATCTACTATGGCCCATATGTATGGAACCATTCTTTCTTACACATAATTCACCTTTAACTGGAAATACTGACATGGCGGGCAAAATTGGTGCAGCTTCGGATTCGACATTCAGGATCATGAGATTAAGCGTGAAATTCCCTAATCCATATACTTCATTTTCTAGATCAGTTCCTGTTCTTTTGGGAAGTCCCTTCTTGTCAGAGTAGCAGATTTTGAGCAAAACTAAGTTCAGGTTTCCCTATACCCAGTTGTCTTGATAAACTGCAGAATTCGAATCTAGGGAATTAATTAAACTAAACCATGCTCCACAGGAGCCATTGTGTGTGAACGGATATGGAAAGAGAGGCAGAATTCCCTTATAGTTCTGATAGGGAGGGAGTCGGCCACATATCCAACAATTTGTAGCATTGCTAACCTGATGGGAATGATGTAACATACTAATAAAAGTGTTATTGCGCAGCGCAAATCTATAGGACAACTCATGCGGGGGTAATTCACTAAAAGAATGTTCAGCAGTACCATTGTAAATATGTTTAAAAATAGGATAATATATGTGCAACAATATACTTGCAGTGATTATTAATAGACTTAAGAAAAACAAAATTAATAACGTCACTGTGCAATGACTACGCAGTGATTTACAGTACGCATGTTGTTTCAACTGTATTTTTCGGTTTCTTTCTCTATTCAGGTCTAGACAATACATGTCAGATACAAATTCGACCGATTCACCTTGGAGAGGACTTAAACAATCAAATTGTCTGACTTGTTAGACCATAGTTTTAGTTTATATTGTTCCTTGTCATTCAGTTCAACCAAAGGAAGCTTTGAGTCAATCGGTGAAGACACGCGAGGTGTGTCGTTTACATCGGACGGTAGTCCATGAAATTTCTTGATATGACTTGAATGTATCCAGCCTTTTCGACCTTCGATCTTCACGGCTGTCCTCGTTGTTAACAGTACGAGTTGAGGCGATTTCCACCTAGGATCCAGCTGAGACTTCCGGTCAAAGTTCCTCACTAACACCAAATCCCCGGGCACTACGTCATGGGGTTTCACCTCGGTGTTGTCGGGAAAGGCTGCAGCTACCTGTGAACGACAAGATTGTAGTGCAGACATCAAGGAAGCCAGGTAATCTGTCAGCATATTACAGTCAACATCAGTTATTTTGCGTGGTATAGGCGTCCCCCACATATTTGGTGGTCTGCCAAAGACCACCTCATAAGGGGATAGCCCTGTTCGAGAGTGTGCTACCATTCTCATGTAAAAGAGTGCAACTGGTAAGGCTACTACCCAGTCGACACCTTTCTCTCTACATATTTTGGACAATCTAATTTTCAGGGTCTGATTATGTCGTTCCACGAGACCTGCTGCCTCGGGGTGTCGGACACAGTGAAATTTCCACTGATAGCCTAACAAAAGTGAAACGTGTTTCATTAGTTCGGATGAGAACGGCTGGCCGTTATCTGAGTAGACAACACGTGGTAAACCGTACCGTGGGAAGAATTCTCGAACCAACTGTTTGGCAGTAGTCGGGGCAGTGTAATCTGAAACCGGGTATGCCTCTGTCCAACGGGAAAGAGCACAGACAACTACGAGAACATATTTGAATCCTCGACATCGTTCCATCTGGATATAATCCATCTGGAGGACTTCAAAAGGGTGATCAGGAGGCTGAAATCCACCTTGTTCTACGGGAATGCTTTTACCTGGATTAAACTGACAACAGATCATACAGGTACGAACTTTTTGTTTAGCTGCTGCTCGTAAATGTTTGTTGAACCAAATGTGTTGAATGCTGTCTAGCATAGCTTTTTCTCCTAGGTGCGCTGGACTATGTACAGTATTAATTATAACTTGAACCATTGAATCAGGAAGGAACCACACAGATTTTTCCTTCGTCATCCATCCTTGATCCGTTTGGATCCCTCCTAATTCAGTCCATTTCTTTATTTCATCTGGTGTAGCATGTGTCTGTATGTCAATTACGTCAAGAGCGGGATCCTTAACCGTCATGCAATATGTTGGTGTCGGGACTATTGTCTTTGTCATGTCAGATGTTTGAGTTTGAGCAGTCTGTTTAGCTGTTCTGTCAGCTAGGTCATTGCCTTGAGAAATGATATCAGTAACTTTCGTATGAGCTTTACATTTCATAATTGATATTGCAGTGGGCAGATGTATTGCATCTAATAAGGCATGAATAAGGGGTCCGTGCTGAATGTGGGCACCGTGAGAAGTTAAATAACCTCTCTCTCGCCACAGCACGCCGAAGTCATGTACAACTCCGAATGCATAACGTGAATCAGTGTATATGTTGACATTTTTATTCGTAGCTTGAATACAGGCTTGTGTCAGAGCGATAAGCTCTGCTGCTTGAGCGGACAAGGTATTTATGCGATTTGTTTCAATGACTTCAGTGTCTGTTGTGACTGCGTAAGCGGCCACTAACTCTCCTGTACTTGTTCTCATACATGAACCATCTACATACAACGTCAGGTCTGGGTCTGACAATGGGACGTCTGTCAAGTCTTGTCTGGGTTTCGTCGTGATAGTGATAACTTCAATACAATCATGTGCAAGTGGGTCTGTTCCATTTACAGGTAACAGTGTGGCAGGATTCAATGTACTACAACGTCTGATTTCTATATGTGGCTGAAACAATGTTAATTCGTAACCAGTGAGTCGTGCTATAGTCAAGTGTTGTGTTTGTGTGCGGTTCAAGAGAACCTCTACTGCATGTGGTACTTGTACTGTCAATTGGTGTCCTAGTACTATGGCATCGCTTTGTCTGATTGCTAAAGCTGTCGCTGCCACCGATTTCAGGCACGCAGGCAGAGCCTGAGCTACGGGATCTAATGTACTAGAAAAATAAGCACATGGTTTGTGTGATCCTGCTTGTTCCTGTGTGAGTACTGACAAGGCAGTACCTTCGCGTTCTGTAACAAAGAGTGTAAACTGTTTATTGTAACATGGTGTTGCTAAAACAGGTGCTTGACATAAAGCTTTCTTTAGGCTTTCAAAAGCTTGTGTATGTTCCTGAGTCCAAGGGAGAACAGTCGATGTGGCTGCCTCCTGTGTTGTCAACTGAATGAGTGGTTTCGCTAGAAATGCATACTGAGGGATCCACTGCCTACAATATGAAGTGAGGCCTATGAAAGCCCGCACCTCCTTTTGTGTCTTGGGTATTGGCATGTTAGCAATTAACTGAATGCGATCTGGTGTAAGCTGCCTTCCCTCCTTGGACAGCGAGTGCCCTAGGTAAATAACTCGCTGGACACAGAATTGCAGCTTAGAAGGGGACACCTTGTGCCCCTTTTCAGCCAAAAATTGTAAAACCGTCAGTGATGTTTTTCCACATTCAGGTTCGCTTCTAGCGGTGATCAGCAGATCATCGACATATTGAAGCAGGGCAGTGTTGACTGGCATGTGGATACTGTCAAGTTCTCGTTTCAGTGCTTGGCTATAGATGCTGGGGCTTTCTGTGAATCCTTGAGGTGCGCGTGTGAATTTAAAGCTCCGTCCATTTAAACTAAATCCGAACAAGTATTGGCTTTCCGGATCTATTGGGACGCTGAAAAAGGCATTCTTGAGATCAATTACAGTAAAGAATGTTGCTTCGGAATCAATGGCTGTCAGTAATGAAGAAATGTCTGGGACTACGGGGTATTGTGGTACAATACATTTATTTAATTCGCGCAGATCAATAACCAATCGATATACTGGCGGGGCTTTTGGATCAGTTCGTTTAAGAATCTGAATTATCGGCGAATTACATACATTGGAGTCGGTTTCCACAACCACTCCTTGGGTAATAAGCTCGTCAATGATTTGCAGTAAAGCCACTACAGCATCTGGGGGTAACTTGTATTGTCGCATTCGTGGTAGTACCACTCCTGCCTTCAGTGTGACTCGATATGGTGTAATGTTCATGCAACCAACATCTGTAGGGCCTTGTGCCCATAAATGTGTGGGTAAAGTCTGCAGTCGGTCATCCATGTCTCGGGACACATAGTGCCCTTTGAAATCACGTAAAAACAATCTTACTCCTTCCGGAGAACAACATATTATAGCTCCTAGAGCTTTCAATGTTTTTATGCCTAACAGGTTTTCTGGACATGATTTAGTAAGCAATAAATCCGTAGTTCGTGTCAAGGGACCAATCGTAAGTGGAAGAGGCTGTGATACTTCGTTAATGATAGGTTTTCCTGAAAAGCCAAGGGAAATATTCTGTGTGCCTGAGAGGGGTGCCCCTGGAACTTCACTACGTTTTATTGTTGTTCGGCTTGCCCCTGTATCAAGTAAAAATTTTCTATCTTGGCCTAATAGTTCACTGTGTACATAAGGTCCTTCTTGATCTACAGGGACCTCAATAAGGGGTAAGCCAACTTCCCTCTCTAGGCTGTTTCATGAGTATCGTTGATAATCAGGATAGTCATACTGTGCGGTCTGATACATCTGTCGTGTCGTTGTTTGTGTGGCAGCAATAGGCTGCGGTGGTGGAGCTGGCATAGACTGTTGTGGAGCTGGCATGGACTGTGCATGCTGCGGGGCTCCTTGTTGGTTCTGATCCTGTCTAAGTGGTCTTGGTCTTTCTTTTGTGTTACCTATGGCGATATTATGTTTTAAAACGGGACAATCGTGTACATAATGACCTGGCTGTTTACAATAGTTGCACGTCCCTTTTACAGGACCTGCTGAAACACTGGACTGTGTCATACCCTTCTTATGACCGTCAGCTGGAACTGTCTGGGAAACTAGCATTTTCATTTTCGTGGTTTTCATGCGTCTTTGTTCATGTTCTTGTTCCTCTCTAATTCTATTGTGATGGTACTGTAGCATTTGTAACATTTGTGACGGAGTGTTACCTTGCCAGGTACTCTCGAATTTCAATACTCTATTCTTAACTTGGCGTAAGGAATTTTCAACTAACTTTGTCACAAACAGATGTGGATACGACTCGCTACTTGCTTTTATTCCACTATTTATACTAAAACATTTTTCAAATCGGGAATAGAAATCACTAGTGTCTTCATCTGGTTTTTGTTTACAGGCTGAGATTGCACCCCAGTCTTCCTTTTTCGTAGTTAATAAACGTGGCAGTACCTGTACTAGTAAACCTGGTAGTGTTTTGGTCTTGTCCCCGAGCCCTGAACCTGGACCTCGAGCTTTTTCTTCGTTTTCTAATGCTGTCCAATCTATCTTCTGGTCTCCCACCTCCCAATCCTTTTCCTTGAGTTTTTCGTAAATGCCCGCAGGCATTAATACCTTCAATATTGTCATAATGTCGGGGTAGGTATATTCTCCCATGAGTAACATATCTTTAATTTCACGGTGGAAACCCGCTGGGTCTTTTTTCATGACTGGGTACCACTTTCTTCATTTCTAATAGTTCTATTTTAGATATCGGTGTGTATACAAACACACGTTTAAACTGATTGTCCTCACCTTTTATCGGGTGAACTTCGCGTAAGGGATTCTGTCTATCCATATAATACGTCGTTTTTTCCTTGATGGGCAGTGAGACATGTTCGGGACATACAAAAAGAATGTACTGCTTTCTGGATTCTAGTATTTCTCTAATTAACTCAGTACCTGAACCTCTCCATTTGTTCGTGAGTAATTCAGTCAATATATCAGGTAAGGGACCAGGATCGGAATGTTGGCTTTTATATAATATAAGGAGTTGTTGAATCATATAGATACCAGCTAAACGCTGTTCATCTGGGGTGAGGTTCAAAAACGTATGCGCTAGTGTGTCATCACCATATTTTCCAGGACTATCAACCCAGTGTACGGCTGACCTGGCTAATTCTTGTTCGTCCATAGAATCGAGTATATGATAACCCCTTCGTTCTCGAAGTAATTTGTCAGCGGCTTGGAACGAATGTTCGGGGGACCTTAGATTTATTATAGGAGTTTGGAATTTTCTGCTATTCTCTGGACGTATCGGACGTATCGGATCAGTAAAGCATCTAGTATTATTGCAAGATCTTCCTCTACCTACATAGGCCAAGGTTTCTAACTGTCCTGTGGGCAGTTCTAATTCTTCCTCGTCCTCGGTTTGTTCAGGTTCGTCTACTGCTAATCTTTCTTCGTGTATTCGTTCTATTTCTTTGCGGATCTTTCGGCACATAGCTACTATACATGATCGTTTATCATGTCTCCCCTCTGATATATTCTTACTCCATGTGGTAAGAATTTGCATTTCTTCCAGATTTACCCCTGGTCGGTCTTGATTTCTGATCACACAGTTTATGAGGAAACGTAACAGTTCCCCCTGTATTTCCACTTTTTGGTACTCCATGGCTCTGTTAATACTTTCAGGGTCTCGCCCTGACTGGACAAAGTGATATATATTTTCTAAATGTGCAGTCATTCCTGGTATCTTCCCTAAATATATTGCAGCTCGTCGGATACGTAATGATGCCAGCACCATTTCGTCCCCTTTTCCGGGCACAGGGTCATATCTACAATCTATTAGAAGTTCCTTGAGCGTGTTGGGAGTTACTAGTTTGGGCGTACGTTGGTGGGCTGATTCTTGAAAGGAAAGTTTATTTACTCTGGGTGGCGTGGAAAAAACGTTTGATGTAGCTCCGGTAGCACCACCTGGGGTGCTGGATGTGAAAGGATTTGTTGAACGTGATATAGCAACCATAGGTGTGGATACAGATGTAGAAACAGATGTGCTTGCCGGAACTTGTGTCGGAGTGTGCTGTTGCGGAGGTACAGACGGAGGAGGGTCTTGGCGTTGAACCCCCTCGGCAGGCGGTCTATGTGGCGCAGCATTAGAATACTCGGGAGCTGCGTCGTCTAAATAAGAGGAAAGAAAAACATCTTCTGCGGTTCTGGGATGCCCTTTGGGATGTACTTTTATCGGAAACAATGGGGGTGGCAAGTCTTTTGGTATCTCCGGAGTAGCCTTAGGTAACCCTTCGGCCAGAAGGGGATACATACCATTCATAAGGGCATTTCTTTGTCTGTCTATTTGTTCTGACTTTACTCGAGTACCTTCTTCAATTAATAGATTTTCTCGAACTTTATTTGAATTCTCCTTACTTTTCTCTTCCTGTCTGAGCGCTTTTTCTGTACGTCTATATGATTCTTTACGCCATAATTCAATGGCATCTTTCTGTGACTGTCTAGCCTTCTTTTTCCATAATTCTTCTTCTACTTTCATGATGCAATCTGCATCCCAGGTCCCAGCTGTGGGCCACCTCTGACTTTCTGGTAATTCCTTGGTGTAGTCCACCCATAAATCAAGAAATAATATGGCGTCTAGGCCATGTTTATGATACATGAAGTACCCTGGAGTGTCCCTAGGAGGAATGGGAACAGCTTCTTCGAGTACCCCTTTTCTAGTTTTGATCTGTCTTAATTTCGAAAAGAGCGGCATATTGAGAACTGATCTGATACCTAATTTTGAACACGTTTAATACAGCAAAACACAATAATGAACAGTCATTCACACCACAGTATGCAGAACGTATTTAAAACATTTAACATTTAACATTTAATGAACAACAATGATGGCCATTTAGGGAACTAGTCACTAAGCATAATACTCGATACTAACTAGGTAATTCTGAATTATATACTAGACATACTTGATATACTGCTAAACAGTACAGATACACTGCTGAAACAGTGCAGACCGGATTTGTGTACCCAAACCCGTCTTGACCGGCACAAACTATGTGCACGTCAGAACGCCTCCCCGACAATGGTACTCACCGGGTAGCTCGAAACGGAAGGCCTCGGAACTGAACTGAACTGGACTTGAACCGGACTGGACTCGACTCGAAACTTCGGGACCTCGGAAACTGGTGGGCCTCTGTATACCTCGGATCTTGCTCTCTCAGCTAGGCTCTGGTCGGGATACTTCGCACTTCTCACCGCCTCGTCTGGGTGTTGATCGCAGCCTCAGTTACCCCCGCCTGGCAGGAGGGAGATACAGGAAATCCTGTGGGTACGCGTTGTTGTCCGTCCAGCTGTGGCAGGAGACCGGGCCTGCAACGCACCGCCGGCGCGTGAGATGAGAAAGTGTCCCTGTTCGGGCGCCATATATGTGGTAAATAATTTAATTACCGGAACTTAATTTGATGCGGAAAATTAATAATAATAGCTCAGAAAAATAAGAGGCAGAATCCGTGGTATTAGAGGTTCGGAACGGGCTTTATTCCAAGATCAATTCGAATTGATGGGCTCCATATTCCATCACCACGAAGGTTCAGGAAGTGAAGGACCCTACTTTATTGACAAGTAATCATTTTTATACAATAGGCATTACAGTGAAACAGATGCAGGAGGCGTAACAATTGATAACACATACATGCGTAACTAAAGTGGGTGTAACTAGGCGTAACTTAAAGAACGTCATCAGGTATGATGTCACAATAGGGTGGTTCCATGAAAGAATTTCGCAATGTCAGCAGAAATGCTTGGCAGAGATGCGCGCGCAGCAGCATGACGTGTGATTGACGTGCAACTAGGGAGTGAAGGGGACTTGACATTTAGCTCTACATGTGGAGACAGGGAGTCTGGGGGGTCAAGTCAACCTAATCCCAAATCATATCTAACATCCTATGTTTAAAGAACTATGTTATCCAAAAGGAAAGGTCTCTCGAACAAAATCTATTCTATACTGACTGTGAGTGCGTGTACAAACGTCTAAGTGTCTACACTAGATGCGAGAGCAGAAATCTTCAATAGTAACAGGGCTATGAATTACTTGCATAAAGACAGAGAAGCCGGGCCCTTTGCTCGGTAGCTGGAAGAATGTTTACTTAAACTACTAGACAGGAATGCATTGGATGGGGAGCGGAGCAGATAATTTCGAAGGTGAAATACAGTTTTTGGCAGGCAACAGGCTGGAGTCAGGCACCGTTAGCCGCGCAGGGAGTAGGACAAAGTTCATGGTCACAGATGCAGGCTCAGACTGAAGCTTTCAGAGGCAGAAGGCAAGAAAAGGCTTGATGGCAGAATCAGGGCCTACTCGCCTGGACTGAAAAATGGGATAAATGAGCCATATAAAGTCGGTGGCCTTTCATACTTGGGAATGGAATATCCGGCCCATTCATGGCGGATCTGAAAGAGGACATGTTGACGGTGGACGCACATGTGTTTGCGTCTTCATAACTGGAACTGGAGGGATCATACATGTACTTATGATTTATACATGAAACCGTTGGGGTCCAAGATAGGGGACATAACTGATCATAAAAATCCATATTTCCACAATAGACTCTCGGGGATGACAATTTGTGTACCTCACAGAATGAGCTCTTCTTGAGTTACTGATAGTACTTCTCTTACATGTTTTAACTTCAAATATTCACTCTCTCTAGTGAGAGGTTTTGAGTGCTCGTTCCACGATTGATGAGTAATGATGTCTTATATCTTTAACAAATCACTATCTTGGCTCAAGGCAGTGACAATTAGCTCTAAAGACATGGCAGTTGGTGTGCTCAATTTCAGAATAAAATTGGTGTAGGCCTCCGTTGTCTTAGATGGGGTACCAGGGCATTGCAATGGCACTCTTGAAAAATTATCAGCAGGATTCTAATCATTCCCTGGGTGATGAAGAATTGTATAGTTGTATTCTTGTAACCTGAAACCCAAATTTCAACTTAAGGAGGCATTTTGGCTTGGTTGCAAGTAAGCATGTTCCATTTGTGAAAGGCTCTTACTGGCGTATGCCACAATATGTCTCCAGGCACTTGTCTGTCAGTTGTACTGTGCAAGGATTGCACTTAACCCGACAGGGCTAGCGTCATCCACAACCTCTGTATGAAGTTTGGGATCAAAGTAGGCCATATCAGTGGCACTCTCAATAGTTTGCTTGATTTGCTTGATTCCCTTGACCAATGAAAAGACACGCTCTTTTTCGTCAGTTCTCGTAATGGTGCACAGACCATAGCAAAGTCTTGTATGAATCTAAAACAGTAACTGGCCATTCCAAGAAGTGACCGTAACATAGAAATGTCTTTTGGGGGGGGTTTGAAGGAGACAGCACTTGCTCTTTAGCTGGATCATGATTCAGACCTCCATCAGAAAAGACATGGCCAAATAATTAATTTCCAACTTTTCTTGTGGAATTCACATTTGCCAGCATTCAGAGTTATGTCTGCATCATTCAGCAAACAACATACTTGCATGAGAGCTTTGTCATTCTCTTTCTGTGTTGCTCCGAAAGCCAATATGTCATCACTATAGTTAAATGCATTTACTACAGGCTGTATGATATGTCGAATAACGTCTTGGAAAAGTTCTGCAGTAGAGGATACACCAAAACTCAATCGCTTATAGGAAAACAGACCAGTATGCGTAGAAAAAGTTGCAATGTACCTGGATTTTTTATCAAGTTCCAATTGGTGATATCCTTTATTTAAGTCGAGTTGAGAGAAGAACTTCACAGCATTCAGTTGAGTTATCATATCAGCAATGTGTGGACCTAGATGTCTCACTTGCTCAATTGCCTTGTTGACCTGACAAATGTCAACGCATATGTATACAGCTTCGTCAGTGCCTCTTTTACGCACTACTACAATGGGAGAAATCCATGGTGTTGCGCCAGTGGAGCGTTCAATTATGTCATGATTAAGAAACAATTTAAGTTCATTTTCAACAGCTTCTTCCAAGTAAAACATAATTTGTCCATGTCTTTTAGCAAAAGTACGAACTTCCTCATTTATATATAACTTTACTTTAATTGTTTTGAGTTTTCCTAACCCATGAAATAATGAAGGAAATTGACTTACAATTTCATGATGAGTTGTACTTCACTGATATTAGTCCCATATCAGCAGCGGTGTTGACACTCTGTAAACATGTACCTGAAGCTATTCCTAGAAGTACATGAATGGGCACTTGTACTACAGTTTTCTTATGTTGCATCGTGGCTACAAATGAACCTTGACTTTTTAAGGGCGTTGAGGCAGCCCATGTGTATGCTTTAGTTTTTGACTTCGTAAGTTGTGGTAACGGAGATAATTCTTGATACTTCTCCTCAGGCATGATATTTATTGACACATCACTGTCAACTATGAATGGTATCAAACAGCCATTTATCTTTATAGTGATCTTCAGACAATGTTTGAATTTTTTGGGTGCTTTTACATGTTGATTTTTCTTCACTTTGAACTTTTCCTCACATTCAACTAGTCCCACATGTACATGCCTTTCTGAAGTAAACATCAACATTGCACAGTTGTCACTGTCACTTTCACTGGAAACTGATAATGAGGAACGCTTTGTAGATGATTCCGATGATGATCGAGGTTGTTTGTTGTCGATTTGCCTCAGTTGATGTGACCCCTTGGCCTTGTGGGAGTGCGTCGAACGTTGCTGAGGTATGTTCTGTCGGCCACTTTGTCTTCACACTGTGATGCACTTAGTTTTCTCTTCACTTTGCAAGTCATCACAAAGTGGTTCTCTTTGCCACAGCTGATGCATATTTGTCCAATGGCAGGACATTTACCTTCATGTGAAAACAACAGTCCACATCTCTAACACTTTTTATTTTTCTGTGGAGACATTGCCTTTGTCCCACAGCCTTGTATTTTGGCTTACTTTTCATGCTCATGACTGATGCACTTTGGGTGTCTCCGGCCTCCATGTCAGTTGCTTGATGATCAGCATGCTCTTCAACGCGAGCAGCCTTGAGGGCTTGTTCTAAGCTCAGAGTTTCCTTCAGCGTTCGGCATCGAAAGGATCTGACAGACATCCATTGATTACTCTGAGGCAAGTAGCTTCCTCACTATTAAATTAATTGAATTTACAGTGTTTGACCAGAACATTCAGTCTCTCAACAAGGCCAATCCCCTTTCCTAACACCCTAAAGCAATCGAGGGGTCCCACAGCGTTCGTTGTAAGAAAACAGACTCCCGGGTGGAGTGCAAGTCCAGAACCTACTTACCCATGCCTATAACCTGAAAGAAGATTGCCACTAGTTTTTTTTTTGTTTGTCTCCAACGCTGTGTTCCGGGTTAGGAGAGTGGTGACATGTACGTACGGCGTAACACTTGTCACGTGACCGCAAGGAATCATGAGATACGTACTGTCCTCGAGGTCATACCCGTAAACAGAAGGTGGGTCGCCTAAGTTCTTTTGTTTCAAGATTTGCTTTCACTTTGAAATTATGGTATTCATCACATGACCGCGAGGAACCAAGGATAAGTAGTTTCTTCATTGTCATAATTATACTGTATGGATACACGAAATGGGAAATCAAAGGCCAAATCATTTTAACCCTAGCCTACCTCCCAAATGCATGAAACATATATAGTAGTCTTGCAGTGTAGGGTTCTCGGTCCACAATATGTAACAATAGAGGCCGATCATGTCATCCTAGCCCTTGTCCTACCTTATACTCTTTATATCAGTCCCGGGTTGGCTATGATGCTTTGTATTTCGTTTCATTTTAAAATGGTAGTATTATCAAAGTTCTCTTAATTATGTTATTGTTGTGTGGTTTCCTTTTACAGAGAAATGGGCTGGATACTCTCCCGCCATTTTCAAACCTGATTAACTTCTCAAACTGTAAGCTAAACTTTTATCTTTGTAAGGAATTGATCAAATTCAACAGAATGTCATCATTCAAACCAACTACATGGTTCCTTAGTCTGTACACCCACCTATGTTCCCACTCGGGTAGGACCTTGGTTATGTTCATTGACGCTGTAACTTTTTCAATAGCTTTCCATAATATGTAATTTTCACTATGATCACTGGTCACAAAGTGACTGCCCATTTTCGTTGTGCTACGTTGGCATCTAATTGTGCTACGATGTTCAATGAAACGTAACTTTATCTTTCCACTTGTCATGCCTATGAACATCATGCCACAGGGACATTGATTAAGTAAATTACATTGTTTGAGTTGTGATTGGTATGGGTTCTTTGTTCCCAAGGGTATTGTAGACCTAATTCTATGTTGGTGGTATGCTTTGTATATGCACAAACAGAACAGTGACCACATTCTAACTACCACCAACCTCAGTGTACCAGTCTTATGCAGAAAGTGTGACCATTAAATTTTCCCTATCTCATAAAAGACTGCTAAAGACTTTAAAGGAACAGCCTGGGAATATGGACAGAGTTCACTCTTGCCGTCGTGAATATAATTTACTAGGAACAAAAGAGAGAGCAAGGAAGATAAGAGAATACGAATATGTGAACGAATACGAATATGTGAACACAGGAGCAATATTCGTTGCAAGAAAAATACCACAAAAATGACAAATCATTTCCTGGAAATGGGCCACACCACCTATGATGTGAGATGGGTGGTAATTGAACAGCTAGACAGAGGAATAAGCAACCTTCAGCACTGTCTACATGACAAAGAACAACGTTGGGTATATCGCTTTGATACACATAACAAAGATTTGAAAAACAATATTCCTTAGAACTTGTTAAACAGACCACCTTAGAGTTACCTCTCTACATGTACTACTGTAGTATTTACTAATGATAAAATGAGAAGGTGACCTTTCATACACATGGTTGATTCACTTTACAACAACTTAGGATAATCCCCCCTCTAAGTCACTACTTGTTATATATACCACCCGGAGTGACCTCTCTATATTTACTAATGTAATATTCACTAATCATAAATATGAAGGTGACCTTTTTACCTATGGATGATTTATTATACAACAACTTAGGCTTACCCCCATATAAGGCACTATTTACATAGTTGTTATGGCAGGTAAATGGCATATATATGTTCATTGTAATTTTATTACTGTCTTGCCTGGCGGTTATCACATATTCGCCCGAGTGTTGTCTTCAGTTATCATTGAATTCTCCATACCTATGGGGACACTATATACCAAATACCATACTGCACAATGCACTTTTATTCTGTGCATTTGGCGCCTTTTGTATAATTCACAGACATTGTTTTTGCTAAACTTTGGTTGATAGAGGACAAAATATATATAGTATTGTCCTTTTCGGCAAACGCTTCTGTTTTGCCATCCTTCGGGTACATTAATTTTTACACATTGCAACAGATTCTTTTGCACTTTACGTGTTTTTCGGAAAATCAAATGTCAATAACATCTTCCAGGGACCATAATACGTCCTGGGAGTTGCGTTTCCACGCTTGACACGTTACATCGTGGTGACGTAATCACGTAAAGCGTTTACGTCCTCCAACGTAATCACACCCACACGTTCACCGGCATTCTCTTTAAATCAGGGTGCATACAGAGGTCGGCATCGGCGGGATCCTTTTGAAGCCCAAAGTAGGTTTATAAACAGGATGTTCTCCTTGATGAAGTAAGTGCTGAAGCGAGCCTTAGCTAGCAGTTAACCATTACCGGTATATAACGGCGTATTATACCGCTCCTTGCTACACTTATGTTTTGTAGTGTTTGACTACAGGAGGCCCCTGCTTCTGGGATCTGTTTGATCACGTTTTGTAACAAACAATGTAAGAAATTTAGTTTCTTTATTTCATTATTTTCCTGAATTCTGCCCATGTTTATGATTTCCCTATGACACCAGGACTCGGATTGTAACTTGGCTATATGAGCACCCACAAGTTGTTTTTTGCGCGCAGCCTTCTATTTCATTATGTCTATAATTTATACTAATAAGTACTGTTTTGTAGATGCTTTCCTATAAGATTAGTATATCTTATCTAGCATAAGGTCGACCATTAAGTGACAATAAAACGTCACCTAGATCACATGGTTTTCACTAATGCGCATGGAGTTTATGCACCAGTTATCTTGCATGCTGCCACCACTCCAAGCACGAAATTGGGTCGATTTGAGTGTCCACACTACGTCTGTACACTACAACGCTATATTGAGACACTCACATTCCGATCACCTATGAATACGAGAGTGTTTCTGTGAGCACGGGATGTACGTACGAAAGGTAAAGCCAAGCAACTGGTATGGCATGCCGCTCTATTTATTATGTATGTCAATTTATGTTCTATGTCCCTTTTTTCCTTACAGATCGTTACCAATTTGTGGGTCATTTCACAACATGCACAGCACACCTTAGCGAGTGTGCTGAATATTACCTAATCACTTATGTGGCATACATTTTTTTGAGCAACAGCACTATTTACACTATCACGTCCTGAAGAAAGCCTCATTGAATAAACACAGAGGCTGAAACATGTCAACCTATTTTTAGACAGAGATATAGGAGATCATTTTTATCTTCATAATATCTCACCTTGGTTCTAATGTGTCCTAAGGCCCTATAACTAAATCATTACTAGTTTGGGCACCTTAGAGGCATTTTTAATTACACTGTTCCTCTGAATACACTTTTCACATTCACAGCCTGCACAAAATCCCGCTCCGCTGTAATCAGGCATTGTAGCACAGCTGGGTTGCATTTGGCAGCCCAGCTGGGAACCCTATGATGAAGCATACCACCAACCAGGTTGGTGGGTGAGGGTTCTTTTAACAACCTTAATGGTCTTCTGCGCTCTAGTGTTTCATACTAAATCGGAAGTTTGTAATGATAAACCTATGAGTCCGTCCATTTTTAAAAAAAAATATCTTTATTACTCTTTTTCTTTATTGTTACATAAATTGCAAGTGTCAATACATATTGCATATATATCAATATTATCCATTTTTGCCACTGTGGACACAAATCAGCATTTACTTACTCACTATTCCTGATATAATGTGCATCCATGGTGCGGAATTATTTATACATTTATAAAGTATCATTAGTATCTATAACCTGTGCATGCTGTCGTCTCCAATCGAGGGGCGGATTGTGTCTACCGAACGCGCCTTTACATAACTGCAATCATTTATATATAAGTGTGTCATCGTAAACAGAAGCATAGCGTTAATACACCACTGAACTTTGAAATTATCACATACAGTGCGACATATCAGATATAGTTTTCCTTTTCTTTTTTATATATAACATTTTAACCACATCTAATAAAACCTAAAGAAAAGGAAAACAATTCCAAATAAGAGATATCAATCGTCTGAAAATACATGCAGCTAATATGTAGAATATCATTAAAGTGTGATCTTGACTAGGCCTGCGCGTGGGTGGCGAGTGTGGGTTACTGCTCCTACTGTATATTCAACCTACGAGTCCGTCCATGTTGTTGTATTCGTGAATATAATTTAGCCATCAAGAAAAGGAAATCTGCTTTACAGCAAGAAGCCTGGGAAGATTTGTTGGCATACTGTGCTACCAGGCATAGCTCCATATTCTGAGAAATCATTAATTGGCCCATTTTTGTGCCCTCGACTGATAATCTACCCTCACAACTTAATACTCCGGATTCTTGAGTAAAGCATTCTGATGCTATTTATGATGTCCCTGACTAATTTCCTTCTTTAGATACCCAGCTGGCTAATCCACCATCTTCCTGCTTAATTTTATTGCTTACTTGGGAGTAGGTCAGGGATGGCATTTTAGACCTGTCAAAGAATAAAGCCCCTTGTCCAGATGCAGTACCGCTTGACTTGTTTAAGTGTAATATTGATTTGTGGGCACCACTTCTAACACTCTATATTAACACCTCCATGTGACATGAACTTCCATCTTCCTGGTCCACTTCAAACATTGTACCTGTTTTCCAAAGGTCTGCTTTGCTATCACCCTATCTGTTTGATTGATTGAAGTCAAGGTGCTGGGGAGATAGGTTCTAAATGGACTGATGGTGTGGGTTCATGACCATCACGTTTTGAAAGATGTCCAATATGGCTTTCAATCTGGCAAGGGTAGGGTAGATCAATGTTTAAACCTTTTATCTGCCTGCAACCAAATACACAAAGGCTAAGGAGGGCTCTCTTAACCTGGGGGTTATGGATTTGAGCTCTGCTTTTGACATGGCAAATAGGGAAAAGGCTTGAATATTTTGTTGGGCAAGGTAATAGATAAGTCTATTGTTGCCTATTCGATGATTTACACATGGCCCTGACCACCTCTGTCTGTTAGGGACCCAAGGGAGAGTGGACACCAAAGCCTGCTCTGAAAAGGGAGGGCCAGACAGGGTTGTATATTACCTCCAATCCTATGTATGTTGTATGTTACCAATCTGGAGAAGGTTCTACCCACGACACAACAAGATTTGCCCTTGGTCAATGGCCGGGCAGTGCCTGTTTAGCTCTATTCCGACAGTGCTGTACGGATCTCTACGACTGTCTTGGACCTTCAACGACTCTTGGGCAGGTTTGTGAATTTCATGGACAGCCTCGACCTTAACACCAACTTTACCAAATTCTAACATCATGGTAATAGGTCCAAAAGCAGATTCCATTGTATCCAGGGCAATAAGTTGAAGAAGGTGACAGCATTTCATTATCTTGAGTTTCTCATTGACTCTTCTGTCTACTGGCCTCCTCTGGTCAATGAAAGACGTCACGTCTTCTCCAGAATTATTACCTCCGTTTTTGACTGTGCCTCGAGAAAAAGGTACAGATGTGTTGTCCAGCTGTTCAAAATGTATCTGGTCGAGTGCCTTGCCATTGCTTCTGATGGCTGTGAGGTTTGGAGGTTTACAAATGTCTCTCTCTTGCAAACAGCTGAGAACAGTTTTCTTAAGGATGTGAATGTGGCGAGGAGGAGTAGAGGATGTGGCGCAGCGTCCAGAGAGACCGACTAGGGAGGTCGGGATTTAGGCTCAAGCCTCGGCGTTGGCTCAATACCCTGTGATTATGGGCAGATCACTTAATCTTCCTGTGCCCATGGCCAGCGCCTGATAAGCCGCGCTATATAAATCTACAAATATAAATAAAATATATAATATTAAGTGTTTGCTTTGTTTGCCCTGTAGCATATGTACTTACAACATTTAAGAAGAATTAGTGATGGGTTACGTCTTTGATCAAATTCAGGCTTGACCCTTAATTTTATGGTTATCAGTTTGGCTTAAGAATGAGCTTTCTCTGAACAGATCAATGATTAAAAATTGTCTAAACTTGGATCAGACCCCATTGAGAGTCAGGGTTCAGCTCAGTCATGCCTTGTGTATTTCACAGTAGTCTCATAATGCTGTGGCTTCATATGGTTCAAAATGGTTTGTTAGAAAAAAACTTTATTTTACCTCCATATTTCATTGGCTTGTGAAAAATGCATGCATTTCCCCATTTCAGTAAAACCCTCCTCTTCTATGCAACATTATTGTTCAGTAAACAGTTTGTACGTTTTGCTCCAGCCAGTGTTTATACAACGCGTGGTGTATGCCTTTGCTTTCGAGCCCTCGAGTAACGTGCTGCCCCTCTCCCATTTTGTCCAATAACCTTCTATCACTTTACATAAATACTGTTTTATGTATTTGTTTATTTAATTGTCTTCTAAAGTAAGAGCTGGTTTGAAACAGCCACTTTGCTCTTGCAATTCGGAACAAATGGTTTAAAACTTCCATTTAGCTCAAAGATTCCGCATCATGGCGCCCCGACACCTTGAACTGTGTTGCCGTCGGCGATGAAAAAATCTCTGCCCATTCGTTTTAAGTAAATCAGCTTTTCCCATGCTTCTTGCTGCAAATGCTTGTTTTATCTGTGTCTGGTGGCTTAGTGGTCTAAGGCGTCCCCTGTAGGGATCTGTGTTTGACGTCATGGTCACAAGTTCAAATGCTAACGGGTCCCCTCATCTTTCTGATGTCATTAAAATGAGTGCCATTGAGCTGGGTAACAATAAACATCTGTTATTCAGCGCCAAGATACCCTTCTGGGTGAACCTGCACTTTACAAGTACGTTATGTTTTCCAAATAAATGGTTTGCAGCTTTAAGGCAATGTAGCATTTATGAGAAAAAAAAGTAAAATAAAATAATTGATAAAAAAAATATATATTTTCCTTCTTTAGATTAATTGGTTCATCGAGAGGATTCAGGGCATATTTCAAGTCATGCATCGATACAGCCAATGTCTTGTCATACAGTGTACTGCTCATTATACACGGTGTGGCAGGGACTTCCAGGGACTTTCCCCTTCAGGAACTTGTTGCTGCAAAGGCACTAACTGACCATGTTTAGCCCAGCTTTTTGGTGACCTACATGTGGGTAGAGAAGGAGAGCACTCTCTGAGACGCCCTTCATTGTGGAGGTGGCCTGGGGCTCACAGCCAACAGTGGGGCAGAGGCAATAGAGCAACTTGCCCCAGACGAGCTACCCCTGCTCCCAGGCTCCTAGCCTCCCAAAGCAACCACCACCTTGTTTCCTTCCCCTGCCCGCCATAAATTGCCAACACGAATCTATGTGGTGCTATAAGGCTGTAGTTTATTGATATTTATCCAGTATGATGAAACAGACATAAAGCATCATATCAATCAATCATTAATCCTCAATCATTCGTACATTTCTGTCAAACATATAAATCAGCAAAACATTGCATGTTACTCCTGGCAAGGAGCTGTGACATCAACCCATAAATCAAGCGCAGGTCTAGGCTTCCCTTACTTCCGATGTGCGGCAGGCTGCAAGTGCCTAGGCTGCAAGTGCTGTGCCTGATTTCTTCTCTCTTATGTGTCCTTTTGTTGCCCCTCGGTGTCAGGGCTGGACTGGCCGTACCGTACACCGGGCATTTTCCCAGTGGGCCGGAAATGTGGGTGCCAGTTTTTGACCCATGGGGGCTGGTTTCAGTTACTAGGGGCCAGTTGTGCATCAGTGCTGAAATATCGGCCCCCTATAACAAAAGCAGCAGCAGTGCTTGACACTAGCACCCGGCACTCCCTCAAGAGCCGGTCGAGCGGAATTGCCAGGGCTGGTTTCTGTTCCTAGTCTGGCAGTGCTCGGTGACCCTGCCATGAGACATCCCAACAACCACCTTTCTGACAGCTACTACCGACTGCGCTTCAGAGTTTCTTAGTGGAGGATAAATGCAGCAGACCCTCTACGCTGCCAATGGTTCCACGACCGATGGCGGGTCGCTCTCTGACATGCCTGTTCTCGCTGTGAGCAACCCTCGAGCTCACGGCCCTGCAATGTTAAAGAGAAACATATCCATCCCGACCCTTGAGATGTGCACCCATTCCTCATCATTGTAGCCCAGCATCCTCCAGTTAATGAGGCCATGCCTAACAAACACAACGACTGGAATTTGTGGACCTTAGCAACTGTCAGGCCAGAGGTAAGGCTTATAGGGACTGGACCTCCATCTTTCCAGCCTCTTTATTGCCTGCTCCCTCAGCCGATGGTTTGCCTCCACAATGGCTGCCCCTTTCCTGAAATACTGCATACCAAAGCATTCTGTGGGGAAGTCGGCCACTCTTATCACCTGTTTCATCACTGCCTCATATAGGATGTTGCTCAGAAAGGTTCCATCTTGATGAATGAATAATGGAGCTTCCATAGACAGCCTCAACTGAGCATAGTCATTCATTAGGCAGACTGTGCAGCTCTTGGGACCAGCTATGTAGTCTATGCATAACCATGTCCCTTAGGCCTCTTGTTCTGTTTTGGAATGCCGTAGCCATAGTTCTATATAACTGGTCCCTAGGTGCAGGTTGCGCCTCCGCAAGCAGGATATGACCATGCTCGTCTTTGAGAGGGAGACCACCTCACTGTCCCAGTAAGCCTCAAAGAAGGCAAGCATGAAGGCTGTCTTAAAGAGGGTTACCTCGAGTGGATTGTTGGATAACCCTACAAGGGTGTTCTGGATGCCCATAGGATGAACCGTTCAACGGTGATCAGTGCACTATTCCCTCTAAGGTCCTCCCGCCCAGTCACTTCCCAGAATACCCAGAGGTCCAGCAGGACCCCTAGCTCACCTCCACCAGGTCCCATAGTGGCGGTAGGAATAGTATCATCTCCTGATCCATTTATAAAGTCAGATCCTGAAATCTGAACCACTGAAAATGAGACAGTGTGTCAGCAATGCGGTTCTCACAACCTGGAACATGCCTAGCCTGTATTACCACATTCGTGCTGAGTTGGCACACCTCCAGTTACTGTAGTAACCTCAAAACTTTAAGGCAAGCTACAGCCTGTAGTTCAGCAATTGCACCACCCTGTGATCGCTAGACCAGAGCATCACCTGCACATTTCTTAACCTGACTTTTCACAACGAGAAGTCCACCACTATGTGGAAGAGCTCCAGCAGTGCAATTTTTTTTGTTATGCCTTCTTCCACTGCACAGTGCACCAGGCGGTTCCAAATATCTCTCCAAAACCTTCATCTCCCCAGTTGCGTCCATGAATAGTTCCAGCTGCACTGTCATAACCCAGGGTTCTGTCCAGATCAATGTGCCATTAAAGTTTACCAGGAAACCGAGTCACAGCTCGATGTCATGCTTCACCCTGCTGGCCAGCCAGATGTTATGGTGCTTTTTTGTTAGACCTTTCGTACGACAGCCCAACAACCTGGCAAATGCCCTACCTTCTGGGATCACTCATCCTGCAAAGTTCAACTTTCCAAGCTTCTGTTGAAGCTCATAAAGCATGGCTTCTTCTTGGCATAAAGACCCCGCATCACTGCCCTCAACACTGCCATTTTATCCACTTGTAACCCATACACACCTTCCACTGAGTCAAGCTCGATGCCCAGGAATGTGAGCCTGGTGACCAGCCCTAGTGTTCTGTCATGTACCAAAGGTACACCGAGATCTTCTGCTAGCTGCACAAACTGCCCTAGTAGTGTTTGCCATTGGTCGGAATTTGGCTCCCTGATGAACCGGAAGCCATCCAGGTAGTGCAACTTCTGAGCTCCCTTGTGGCGCTCGTGGAGGGCCTACTCCAGGAATGTACTAACGCAGGGGTACTCACAAACTTTCTCTCGGGGGCCAAATTTACAGTGTGGTTTGTGGCCGAGGGCCGCACTGGTGGGGGCGGGGTTAGTGGGGGAGGGGGCGGGGCTAGAGCAAAAAAATAAAACGGTGACCATGAGGTTGAACACAGGCCCCTGCAGCAGACGCCTTCGTCCACTGAGCCACCAGACCCGGCATTCACACATCTCTATCTATCTATCTATCTATCTATCTATCTATCTATCTATCTATCTATCTATCTATCTATCTATCTATCTATCTATCTATCTATCTATCTATCTATCTATCTATCTCTGTCTCCCTCCCTCTATCACTCTCCCTCTATCACTCTCCCTCTCCCTGTCTCCCTCTCTCTCTTCCTCTATCTCTCTCTCTTCCTCTATCTTTCTCTTTCTCCCTCTGCCTCACTCACTGCGTTTGTCTACCTCCCTCTCTGTCTCCCTCCCTGTCTCACTCCCTCCCCCTGTCTCCCTCCTTCCCTCTCTCTCTCTCCCTCCCTCTCTCTCCCTTCCTCTCCCTCCCTCTCTCTCTCTCCTTCCCTCTCTCTCTCCCTGTCTCCCTCCCTCTCCTTCCCTCTCTCTCTCCCTGTCTCCCTCCCTCTCTCTATCTCTCTCCCTCTCTCTCAATCAGTTCCTCATTCCTATCTGTGGCTCTCCCCTGTGCTCTGCAGCTCACTCATTCTGCTCAAGCTGTACTATACCCCTACCTTACCTCTTTTGTGTATATTTAAGATGAAGAATATTGGTTAACAATATTCTGAGAAATTTTTGCTCATGGAATTGCCTACTATCAAGGCACACAATGTTTTCGTAGAAACAAATTCACCCCAAAACTCCTGATGTCAAACCCAGATACTTTACCGCTGAGGCACACCTGCTCCCAGAGGCGCTCTTGACTATCCCTATTTCCCGCTTAAAGTTAGCCGACATATGGTCTTTTGATATTTTTTGTTTTTCTTGTGCTCAGGGAATCCTGGGAACACCACAACTGCCCTAATCCAATGGAAGCACAAGTTTTCTCGCAGAGCTGCATGTCGAGAGGCAAAAAGATGTTGGCACAATTTTCTGACATACAAAAAAGGAAACCATTATGTGCAGAATAAAACAACCAAACCATTCTGGAGTCTGATCACTTACAATAGATTCCTTTACAGTGCGAATGAAACGTGAAGCAGCTGTCCTTAGGGTGGATTAAATAACATACATTCATGAACATTTGAAGATGAACGTGGATGCCAGCAAGTCGTTAAAAGGAATGAAATATATATGTTTGGGTTACGTTAAGATTTGTCTATAAACAGTATTCGGAAGATTTCATTTATTATGACAATAATTCTGTTGCTGATATTATTCAATGAATTTATCCATAAAGGAGGCCTAGAAACATTGTACAATTTATTAACAATGATAGATTTTGCTTGAGGAAACTTTACAACCTCTGCAATGGCTCGGAAAGCGGTGGTTTGTCACTACGGAATATGTGCACTGATTATAATACACGGGCTACTTCCTGGTGACGATGGAAGTTTGCAATATTCAATGTCAAACACGTGCCTTGAAACAGAGATAGGAGACGCACCTCGCCCCGCGCGGAGTCAGCTTCCCTGGAACGCACACTGCCGCCGCACGCAAGTACTTCACAGGTCTTTTAAAGACCATTCACTTGTTAATGAGGCTTTGTTGTATTTCATCTCTTCTTAGCGCCCCTGCATCTCCACTCATTCAGAGGGGAGATGCAGGGGCGCTAAGAAGAGGTGAAATACAACAAAGCCTTATTAACAAGTGAATGGCTTTTAAAAGAATCACCCGGCCCCCATAGCTCCACGCTGCTGCAACCGGCGGTACTTGCACAGGTACAATGCCTGCAAGGTCCGCGGGCTGCCAAGGAAGGCTTGCCGGGCCGCTGGCGGCCCGCGGGCCGTACTATGAGGACCCCTGTACTAACGCCTTGAAATAGGCACGGGGTAGTGCACAGCCCATTGGTAGACATTTGTCAAAATAGTTCTGGCCATCCAGCCTAAAACCCAGCACGTAGAAGTTCTGTGGGTGCACCAGCAATTTTCTCCTATTCGCTCTTAAGAGATCGTTAATCATCGATGGATGCATGTGCAACCGTGCACCCCTCTTGCCCTATACTGACTTTGACCAATGCCTCCTCTGGGTGTGAGGGATGGTGAATCAGCCTGAATTTCCCTGTCTCTTTTTTGACCACTACTCCCAAAGGCAGAACCCTTAAATGCTGCAGGGGAGGGCTGTGGAATGAACCTGCCTTTTGCCCTTACTGTACCTCTTTAGCCACCTTCTGTCTTGCTAAATCACTGTTCACAGTCACCGATTTCAGATTCCTGCCTGCTTGCTCACCTTGTGTGTTGGTGCAGGGTATTTTGAAGCCTTCCTTAACCCTTGCTCTAGTAGCTGTGCATCCTCTTGCCTGGGATATCTGCAGAGTAACTGGTAGAGCCTGGGCACTCTGATAGATTTAGGGGTCCTGAAATTATCTTTTTCCCCTTCCCACTCGGTGGCCCTCTCAGCGTCTTTTTCACTACTTCTGGTTTTTTTTCTCCGATGTGGGATTTCCTTTTTTTACACTCACTGGCTCGTTGTGTTTCCGCATGCATGTCTGAACTTACAAGCGGGACCCCACTTACACTGACTCTTTTCAAATTTCTAGCAAATTGCTGCCCCAAATCTGCTTGTCTTACTCCAGAAGGTGGGCTTTGCTCATAATAGAACCCATTCTGCCTTGCTTGCCCCCCTGATGTGTGAAACATGTGATCCAATCTATTTGTGCTCTCCATTGCCTATACCATTATTTCTGTGTATCCATTCACATCTTGGTGATCCCACTCCATGACTGGCCACGCTAGCATCTTTTTCCGGATAACCTCACCATATCTAAGAGAGGCGTCACCTTGATATTTATGCTCTCTTTTGCTCATATTGCAGGGCCGCTGTGTTTTTTTAGAACTTTTCACCCACTATGCCATGTCCATTGGCCCCTGCCATCAGCTTTGCATACGTGGCCAATAAAGCTAAAACTCATGCACCCGGAGCGGATCCCAACCACACCCCACCCCACCGTTGCTACGCCACTGTAAGCTGGGTTTAAGTCATCGAGGAGGGGCAGATGGGCAAGCCGGTCCTTAAGAAGCCTTTGTCAATCAATGGCTTGGTAAAATCACATTCAAGAGCCATTTAGCTATCCTTCTCATCTGCATCTCAACTCGCACATTTGTAGACTTTAATCACCCACAAATTGACATTTGTTAATGTTGTCTTCATGGTTAGAGCAAGTTGGTTGTATGGTCATGCATGGTTTGTGCTAGAGAGCAGCCTGTTGTGATCATGGGGATGGCCATCGACATGAAATATCTGCAGTCTAAGACACAATGATGGGCTTTGTATATGATACGTGTGATTAGAGAGTATGCTGTTGTGAGCACAGTGGCGCACACTATATGGTGGCAGCCTGCATTTCTGCTCCCCTGGGCTTGCCTAGAAGTAGGTAATGATCTCAAACCGTTCTCAGACTGTTGACAATCGCATGCAGAATGGGAAAACCCGTAGCTGTCTCAGCCAATCAGATTTATTTTCCAATTCAAAATCAGTTAAAACGAATGAAGAGATTTACAATAAACTGCATAACTGACAGATTCTGATTAGACCTGGTGAAATTTTAATTTTGCCGATTAAAATTGCATACGTTCCAAATTTCGTAATATGTGAAATTTACAAAGTTTTGCATTACACACTTGCGTAATTTTTGCATGAGACTCGCTTTGACAAAAAAGGTATCACTGAGTGACATTTCCTGCTCGAACCAATCTCCTGTCAGTATCCCAGGAGACTTCTTAATGCAAAGCGTGAGCTCACAAGAAAATAATCATGCGAGATTCCAACAAACCAAGTTTCACAGTGAAAACATAATTTGCAAACGTTTTATGGATTTTTGCAAAATTCCACAAGCAAATATGTAATTTCACACACTCCTAAATCTGATTACATTTCTACCTACATGCCTAATCTGATTAATTCTATCGAGCACTTTCTGCTGTAGCAGAGATTCAAAATCCTTATGGAGCATAAGTGGGGGTCGATCTACCCCTAAATAACTGTATCCTTTTGAACATACTGCACAGAATGTTAAATGAAAAATTGAGCTGAATGAGCACCAAACAGTGCCTAAATTATTAGCAAACCATAAACAGATACTAAGGAAAGTACAATTTAACCATAGCTACAAAGTTGCCATCACCTATTCTTTATACATATTTATAGGAATGTTACAACTCATTCCCTTTAACCTGGCCATAACTAAAGCTGTGCAGTGAAGAGATGTGAACACCCTTAAAATACATGAGGTGTTATGGGTCATTTGTAAATGTATTTGCAAAGCTCAGACACTATGCAAAACTACTTTCAAGCACAGATAATTTTTTCCCAGTGATGGCACTTAAATATTTATTTAATATGTTATGTTATGTTATGTTCAGTGGCGGTCACAAGGAGCAGCTACTCTGCCCTTGCATCGCATACAGGATAGGGAACCCCTTTTATCCTGTCTCCTAGGGAGGCCAAACCTAGCCCTGATGAAAGTCCAGGACCCATAAGGCCATTACAGGACTGAAACATGTTGGCACTAGGGTCTTAGGACCATAAGATTCCTTATAAGACCCAATATTTGTTTTTTAGTTACCCAAACAGACCCAAGAATAAAGGGAAACCGGGGATCTGTTTGAGGTATTTTAACTTATTCAGCCCCCCAGGTCAACAACTTCTTTCAAGAGCTCCCAATACTGTGGTTGAGCCCACCCCGACTTTTAGGCGTCAGGGTGACCCGATGATGAAGCATGACACCACTAGGGTGTGTGAGGGTAAATAAACAAAAAGGAAGATTTTTCCTTGCTCACCTGTTGGTGAAGACGTAAGAATTTACTCTATTTAGATCCTTTACATCTCTCCCCACTGAAGCGTACCCATATCAACTGCGGTTGATTCGTTAGAGTAATTTAAGTGACTAAGTGACTATATCATAGGAGGAGTTACTCTAACTTGATATCCTCTCTACCCCTCCAGGTAATGAAAAAAAGTTTTTTTCTATTTTACCTTTAAAGTGAACATATAAATTATTAGCAACCCATAAACAGATACTAAGGAAAGTACAATTTAACCATAGCTACAAAGTTGCTATCACCTATTCTTTATACATATTTATAGGAATGTTACAACTCATTCCCTTTAACCTGGCCATAAGTAAAGCTGTGCAGTGAAGAGATGTGAACACCCTTAAAATACATGAGGTGTTATGGGTCATTTGTAAATGTATTTGCAAAGCTCAGACACTATGCAAAACTACTTTCAAGCACAGATAATTTTTTCCCAGTGATGGCACTTAAATATTTATTTCATATGTTATGTTATGTTATGTTCAGTGGCGGTCCGTGCAGGTAAGCGCGGTGAGGCGGGGCGTGGGGGGTGGAAGTTGACAGACGACGGAATAGGGAAAATTAAAGAAATAAATAAATCCTATTCTGTCGTCTGTAACATCCTTCGACCCCCTGCCCCACCCCGCTGCACTTACCTGCATGGACTGCTGTTGGTTATGTTATAATATGTTATAGTTTGGTGAATGCCACAATGAAACAGCCTGAAGGGAGTGGTGGAAGACCCACAAAGACTGCTGTGCAGCTCCTGCCCACAAGCTTCATTTACAGAACCAGGCCCTTAATCGCAGGTTTTCTCATGCCATGTGGGACAGAGACAAAGAACCCCCCTTAATGGCAGCCCCAACCCCTATCTCAAATAATGCCTACTGCCACCAAATGTGTGATTCTGCGGGCTCAATTCTTAGAAGGCTGTGTTGACATCAGCGCACGCCTCTCCACAAATGTACACCAATAATAACATGCCCTTACCTTGAACAGGGCCAGGTAGTGAAACATTACACAGCTCAGAGCTTCCCTTTCTGTGAACTTCTCACCCTCATGAACAACATGTTTGGGGCTTGTCCCTGAGTTACTTGCAAGCGGTGCCCTAGAGAGCCCTTTGCATGGGAACTAAAGGTGAAAGGTGCATTCACATAACACAATCATTAACTACCCATGGTCAGCACTAGGATAATAACGTAGCAAACGAGGTGCCGCCTCGATCTCAGGGGAGGGTCATTAGAATCAAAAGAGGACGCACGAGATGATACGTGAAACCCAAATAAAAATGTAATTTTATTTCAGATGTGGATCCCCAAGCCCATCCGGTTCACATTCACAGAGGCAATATTTCCCGTTAAGGTTGCGGTTAAATTTACCTTTTTTTTTACTCCAGCTAGGAATTCAGAAAGGTATTCCTGGCAGGTGTAACCCCATTCACAGGGACAGACATCTCCCCCACAAGTGAAGAGACCCCTGCAGCCATAGAATCCTCGCAGGGGGTGTGGAGTGAGCGTCTCAGGCCGTGGCTTGCCCTCAAACTTTGGGACTGCCCACATACATGGAAGTTTGTCAGCTTTCCCAAACAACAATCCAACCCCTTCTCACCCTGGAAATGGTCATAGATTTTAATGCACAGGTCTGCTGTAACCCCCCTTTCACAGGAATGGATCAACCCTGAATTTAGTGAGACTGCTGCAAGACAAGGGGTTACTTACTGCACAGGGAAAAATATTTTCCCCGCGAAGAACAAAAAGTTGCATTTGCAAAAGGAAATTCATTTCCGCTATGCACAGTTGTGTTCCATGGAGAACTCATTAGGAAAGTAATGAATTCCCAAATTGGAAATCCTAGGATTTCCCATGGAATGCGACTGAAAACCTGTGCGAGGCTCAGCTTCTATCTGGATTTATGAGGGGTTGGCGAATTCACGATAGTAATCACCTCTGATGGAAGGAAGTCCGATGTGGTCACTGCCCTTTGCATGCAATTCTCTGCCTTACCAGTCTCATGTCCTAACTAGTTGAGAGGTCTATTTTTCCGATCTCGCTATAGGAGGTTTTAGCTATTGTTTCAGACAACAATGTAATCAATACTCTGACATATACATACTCTGGTGGAGAAGTGTGGCTCACTGGTTAGAGCAGGCAAACCCTGAAGCAGAGGTCAGACCTGGGACCAGGGTTCAATTCCTGACACAGCAGGGTTTTGAGCTCAAAATGTCCATGGACTCGATAATTCTCGCTTCGGTGCCTGACCTAATCATGGGTTAACACTCTGCAACTCTGGGCATTAAGCTTGCTTAATCTCCACAACGGCCCCTCGCGGTGGGATGCCTGGCGGGTTCCCAAGGCAAGCGCGGAGATACCCCTTCGGGGGTCGATTCAGGCGCTCTATAAGAAACATAATAATAATAATAATATACCTAGAGTGGGCTTTAGGTGAACCCCTTGCTAATGGCGGGATAGTTTTGTTGTTTCCAGTTCCCTGCCACTTATTCAAATCTTTCCTCTGTAATTTTGTGTTTGTCCCGACTCTGCAGTCTTCATGGTTTTCCATGGTTTTTGATTGAATGAGTTGTAGACTTCCACTAATCACAACACAGAACTATTGGTTTTCCATGGTTTTTGATTAGATGAGTTGTAGACTTCCACTAATCACAACACAGAACTATTGGTTTTCCATGGTTTTTGATTGGATGAGTTGTAGACTTCCACTAATCACAACACAGAACTATTTTTCGATTCCCATTTTCCTCTGGCTTTTGACTTTGGCGTACTGACGGGGTGCATGGGTCTTCCTCTTTTCCTCTGGTATGTCGGTCTTTGCCCCAGGGGCGGCTCCTCCGCTTGAGCGGAGGAGCGCTGCCCCGCAAAGAGAAGCCCCAGGCCAGAGCTGAAAAATAAAATGGTAATAAAGCTTATTTATTACCATTTTATTTTTCAGCAGCCTACCTGTCCCAAACTGAATGATAGGATGGGGCAGGGCCAGTGCTGCCGAGTGGCAGCACGGAACTGTGTGCTTTAACATGTGCTTATCTCTTTGGCAGGCCATCTTGCGACGGCGGGCCAGAAATGCGCATTTCAAACTTCTCAAACTTAGCTGTTTTAGACAGCTGGATTAGAGAAAGTGCAGACCTCCAGTGCTCTTGAAAGCACTGAGACAGGCTGTTCCCTCCAATCCTGGCGCTGCTCTCATGCTGGTCAGAGCAGCGCCAGGGTTGGTTAGGGGAGTTGCCTGTCTGTCATCAGAAAAGGAGGACGTTGCATCAGGAAAGAAGTGTATTTTAGTTTTATTTCTTTTTTGTGTGTCCCCACCTCACCACCCTCAGTACATGCCAGCTGCCACTGCTTCTCTTTCCCTTTATGTCACTTCCCTCACCCCGATCTCTTTGTCCTGGCATCTTGCCCCCCTGCTCTTTCTCTCTCTCTCTCGGTCCATTTTTACTGCTCGTTCCCTCTCCCCAGCCACACACTGGTGCTTAAACTTTCCTCCCTATTTTTTTTCCATGTCTAGGCTCCTCATTGGCGCATGGGCACTGGCAACATGGCCACCCCCTACTACTCCTGCTGGACGTTGTTGACATTGGCTTTGGCATAACAATACATATACAGCTGCAGCACAAGCATTGGCAAGGACAATAGGGCCAGGCAGCCTTCTACGAATTCTGTTTGGTTGGTATTCTTTGTTATTGTTCTACCAGTCTAAGACAGCTGTCAAGATGCATCATTCAATCTACCAGCAAGTTGTAGGGGTCAATCAGGAGAAGTGGCAAAACAAGCCAGATTGGTTTTGCCAATGCTTGTTGTCTTTGTAGTTTTACTTTCAATCAATCAATGAATTAGTCATTTGTAGAGCGCACTACTTACCCGCGAGGGTCCCAAGGCGCTGGGAGGGGGGGCTCTACTGATCGAACAGCCAGGTCTTGAGTAGCCTCCTGAAGGCCAGCAGGTCTTGGGTCGTGATAGGCTCAGTAGGAGGGTGTTCCAGGTCTTGGCGGCAAGGTGGGAGAAGGATCTTCCGCCGGTGGTTGTTCTTCGGATGCGCGGGACGGTGGTGAGTGCAAGGTCGGCGGAGCGGAGCTGGCGGTTTGGGGTGTAGAAGGAGAGTCATCTGTTGAGGTAGGCTGGGCCGGTCTTGTGGAATGCCTTGTGTGCATGGATGAGGAGCATGAAGGATATCCTCTTGTTGTCGGGGAGCCAGTGCAGGTTTCTCAGGTGTGGGGTGATGTGGCTGTGGCGTGGTACGTCGAGGATCAGTCATGCCGAGGCGTTTTGGATGCGTTGCAGTCGTTTGATGAGCTTGGTCAGGGCTCCCGCGTATAGGGCGTTTCCGTAGTCGAGTCTGCTGCTGACGAGGGCCTGGGTGACTGTTCTTCTTGTATATGTCGGAACCTACCTGTAGATCTTGTGGAGCATGCGGAGGGTGTTGAAGCAAGAGAAGGAGACGGCATTGACTTGCTTGGTCATGGAGAGCGTTGCATGCGTGGTCGGTGGGTGTCGGAGCTGCCCCCAGTGCCGTCGGCTACCAGGAGTCGTCCCAGGCTGAAGGGTTGGAGCCGAGGGTGAGGACCTCCGTTTTGTCTGTGTTCATCTTCAGTCGGCTGATCTTCATCTAGTCGGCGACGGCCTTCATTCCTTCATGGAGGTTGCTTTGGCGGTGATGGGGTCCTTGGTGAGGGAGAGGATCAGTTGAGTGTCGTCGGCGTAGGAGATTATGTTGAGGTTGTGCTGTCGGGCGACGTGTGCGAGCGGAGCCATGTAAATGTTGAACAGTGTCAGGCTGAGGGAAGATCCCTGGGGTACGCCGCAGATGATCTTGGAGGCTTCAGATCGGAATGGGGGAGGCGGATGCTCGGGGTTCTACTGGAGAGGAAGGAGGTGGTCCATTCCAGTGCCTTGTCCCTGATCCCTACGGCGTGGAGGCGTGCTCGTAGTGTGTGGTGGCAGACGGTGTCGAAGGAGACGGAGAGGTCAAGGAGGATGAGGGCTGCGGTCTCACCGTTGTCCAGCAGGGTCCTGATGCCATCGGTGGCGGCGATGAGGGCGGTCTCGGTGCTGTGGTTGCTGCGGAACCCTGACTGGGAAGGGTCCAGGATTCTGTTTTCTTCGAGGTATCGGGTTAGCTGCCTGTTGACGATCTTCTCGACTTCTCGTTGTTGTAGGGTAGGTTTTCCCGTAAACATATGTCTGTATGTGAAGAAGGCCTACAGGAAAAATAGGCAGGTTCTCTGACATGAAAGGACTCTGCAGTGCAGATAGGGTTGAGGCACAATCATTGCCATGTGAGACTGACTTCTTTACATTTATATACCCCTGTCAACATATATCCAGATTTCTCTACTGATCAATCTGCCTCTGAATTTCTTAACGAGATAAACATCAAATAAGTTTCTCTCAATATTAGTATTGTCAATAGTTTTATTGTAAACCACAGCAGAAGAAAACAATGAACAAGTACTTAGTAATACTCGTTTCTCAATTCGGAAAAAACAAACAGCTAGTTAAATGAATCTTTCGAACTGTCATAAGTTGGTTTCGAACACCCCGATACATCAGTTTTAAAACATATTTAAAAAAGAATCAATAGGTCTAGAAGGACAGGTGAATGCCTGGCAATTACTGCCCTGTAATCAGATTTGCATCAGATAGCAACATGAGAATGGGAGAACATGCTTCTTAACAGAGAGAGAAATGGAAATTCAGAAATGTGAATTGCACTTTAAATTGCAACCCCGCGGTTACATCAAATGCTCAATAGGTACAAAAGTTATATGTAAAAAAGCTGTTTCCATCCATACTATACAGCATGTGCCCATGTGTACTGTATATGTAGTAATTAATGTACACATCCGTCGTAGCGGCACTTTTTGTTTTACGCTCCAGCGGTACAAGCCTCCCAATCATATCTATGAGGCGACGAGAAGCCACCCTACACAGCTTTGCTTGGCCTCAGAGATATGAAGTAAGACAAAGCAGCTCAAGTCACTGCATTGCCTCACTCTGCATTAAGTAGAAGTTCAGTGGGTGTTGTGGTGGATGTTCCCCCACAACACCCATGGATTTTGATGCTGCCCCAGATTTACTTAATCACGTAAACTTGGGGCAGTGCCAAAACCATATGCCTCTTTAGAGCAGGCTTAACGAGGAGAATGTTTTTTTTTATTCCTCATCATTTTTCCTCTTTCAATGTATGCTTCATTTGGCAGCACACATAGAAAGAGGAAAATGCCTCTATGGATAGTTTTTTCTGCAGAACGATGTCCCTTCCTGCACAAAAACAATCCTGCCTGCAATGGAGGTCTACATGGTCACTAGGCTGCAAATTGTGCGCCAGCGCAGGGGGAAAGGACAGCAATGCACAGTATTTTATGAATACGGTACATTCCTTCTCTTTCACATTGGTGTAGAGCAGCGCAGCAAGAACACTTACGGCGCTGCGCTACGCCAATTCCTCATAAATGAGGCCCTTAGTGCGTAGCTCTTTTATATGAAGGAGCAAGCATGTTTGCAATCATGAAGAATAAAAATAAAACCTCTGGTGCAAAGTTAAACACGTCAAAAAACCTGTTAGATATTTGTTGCAAACAGATATTAGAAACAGTGCAATACATGTCGGTATAAAAAAAAAGCTGGAGGAGCTTGGAATGTGTAGAAACAGGCAGAACAATTCTAAAAGAGAGAGCATGTTTGCAAACATGAAGAATACAAATAAAACCTCTAGTGCAAAATCAAACACATCAAAAACCTGATAGGTATTTGTAGCAAATAGATATTAGAAGCAATTCAATACAAGTCGTTTCAAAAACTAAAAGCTGGAGTAACTTGGAAGGTGTAGAAACATACAGACGGATTCTAGCCTGTCTCTAGCTAAGGAGTGCAAAAAAGAATCATATTCTATCTTCGTGTCATTGAAAGCTATTAAAATTCAGCAGAAGAAAGAAAAGCAATGTTCTGTTTTCATTTCTTTCATACAGCTTCTTCAATTATGCTCCTGGGCCAGACCTGCCTTTCACCTCGGCTGCTGGCTCTGGCAGCAGGCATTGTGATGTTAGAACTCAACTGTAATAATTTATATTAGTCGAGTTCTGATTTTATTTCTTTAAAATCGGTGACTGGAAGTGTCACAAGGCACCGATTATAAAGAAATTACAGATTGCTGTTTCTAGAGGGATTACAGAATCCCATGTATCAAACTGAAATTCTAATATTAAAAATTATATGTATGTTGGACCAGGTCCTTTCTGCAGGGTCACCCCAGATTTTTGCCTTCCTTTGCTGAACCCATTTTTGTTGTTTTTTAGAACTCTACACACTTTATCCCTGCTAAAGTGCTTGTGGTCTCCCTTCTAAACATGGTAAAATTGGTATACACCTAATTGTATCATTAAATTCTCTTATAAGTCCCTAGTAAATGGTGCTACATGTAACCAGAGCCTGTATATTAAATGCTGCAAGTGAGCTGCTGCATTCATTGTGCCACCCACTGATGTAGCACTGTAAAACAAGCCTCAGGCCTGCCACTGCAGCCTGTAGTTCAGTTTTAAACTGCTGTGTTCATGTGGCATAATAAACTTTTGCCAGGCCTAAACATTCCTTTTTAATACTTACAAGTCACCTCTAACTTAGGGGATATTAGCTCATAGGACAGGGTGCATTGTATTTAACAAGTAGGACATGTGTAATTAAATTTTACATGTCCTGACAGTGAAAAACTCCCAAAGTCTTTTTTCACTGTAGCAATGCTACCTCTTCCATAGACTATTACCGGGTTACCTTATAACAATTAATAAGTGATAATGTCAGTATGGAAGAAGCTAGAGAAGTACTTGCACTCATTTGAATTGTAATTTAAAATCCTTTTTAATGGTAAAGTCAGATTTTAAGTTACTATTCTGAAAATGCCCCTTTTAGAAAGTTGGAATTTTCCTGGCTAAAACAGATGTGCCTTTCTGCCAGTTCCAGGGTCACCTGACTATAATAGCTCTCCTGTGGTGTGATGTGCATTCCTCCTAGACAGGGAACAAAAGCACCTTGGGTTTTGTAAAGGGTGTTCCTCTCATGAGTAGGACGGCCTGGGGGTTAAACTCAGCCCATTCCTGGGCTTCAAAGGGTAGCCTGAGGGTTGTGACCACCCCCCTCCAGACTTCTGAAGCTACTTGCTCTCTCAGATCCAGCTGACACCTGGACCTGCCAGTCCTTTGTTACCCTAGATAGTTTGGAGCCAACCCTGGGGAAAAGGCAGAACTGACCAGAACCAGTTAGGGGGTAGACAAAAAGAGGGTCCCCACACACAGGCTGGCATTGGGTATAAAAGTGGCACCTGCAGAACCTTTCAACTGTACACTCCTGGCCCTGTGGAGGATTCAGAAGAAGGATTGCCCTGCTCTCTGAAGAAGGAAGACTGGACCTGCTTGCCTTGAAGCTAGGATCCCCAGAAATGACTTAAAGGGTCTGTTGGCTGATCTTCCGCTTGAGTTACAAGGACACATCAAGCTTCAAAAGGCCTGACCAGCACTAATTGAAGCTGCCTGAGCCATGCTGCTTGCTTCTGCTGGAATGAGTCCTGATTCCCAAGAGGAGCCCCAATAGCCCCCACATGCCTAGCATCAGTGTACTCCTCCTACTTCGAAAACTGCAAAGACTGAGCTATAAGTGAAAATTCAGAGGATTTGAACTCCTTGTGACTACAACCAGGATCTTTGCGTCAGCAACGACTGCAGTGTCTCCCGCCAATGCCAAGTCCCGCCGGCGACATGCTCTTTGTGACAACAGCAAACATCTGCATCTCCTACCAATGCAAAGCTCCAGCAGCAGCCTTCTTCTCGAGCAGACAGCGATCTCCTTGTGGCTCCCACCAATGCAAAGTTATGGCTGAGGCTCCTCACGTTGACTTGAATTGTGAGAAGGTAAACTCTTCACTGGAACGAACCCGGGGCCTCATTTATGAAAAGTGACGCATTACTGTGTGAAAACAGCGATGCGTCACTTTTCATTGCGCCCTCCTTGTGACATGCTGGATGTGTCATATTTACAGTATGATGCATCATGTCGCAAGGAGTTAAAGATACGTCAGTATTTCTGACGTATCTGTAGGCGCAAAAATGACGCATTGCTGGAGTGTGTCACAAAAGTGACGCATCCCCAGCAATGTGTCCTTTCACATGGGTCAAGCCCCATGTGAAAGGGGCCGCGTCAGTCTTACGCCTGCTGTGAGGCAGGCGTAAGATATTGTCGCAATGGCGTCCTAGAAGTGACGCAATGAAATCTCATAGATTTGCATCACTTCTACGAGGCTTACTTGCGTGGTAACGCCCCCCCTGCATACATTATGCCTGATGGCATAATGTAGTGCAGGGGTTTACAAAGTGACGCATCTGCTTAGATGCGTTACTTTGTAAATAGGAAGCAAAAGGGGGCATGTTTTACGCCACCGTTGAATCACAAAAAGTGACTCAACAGCAGTGCAAAACTGACACAAGGCCTCATAAATAAGGCCCCCAGTGTCTATATCTGACCTGGGCTCCATGCTGGTTGGCCTGAACCTGTGTCTTTGACCTTGTCCAGCGAGAACAGATAACCTACAAGTGGCGCTTTGTGCCTTTTAGTGCAATTTTCCCTTGTAAATTTAGAAATGCATGACTCTGGTTATACTGAGTGGATATTTGTTATTTTGATGTCATATTTTTTATTGAGAATTCCTCTATTTTTCTAAATTGTTTTTTCTAGTGTTGTGTTTTCACCTTATTGTTGTTTGAGAGCTGCGTAAATACTTTACAATTGCCTCTAAGTTAAGCCTGACTGCCTGCGACCGCCTACATCAACAACCGCCTGATGTTTCACCAACCGACCAAGGAGCCCCGCTCCTTCACCTCGTCCTGGCCCACATCCCCTGCATCTGCTGAAGCCACTGCAGAGGTCGCTCCTTATCCTACCTCTACGCCAAGTCCAGGAACGACCTCCACCTACGCACCTTCCCTTCACTGAAGGACTTCAGGAAGAAGCTCTTTGACAGTCACAGCCATCCGACGGAGGCTCACAGAACCCCAGTGCCTGAAGACCCCCAGGGTTATAAGCCATCCCATACTAGACCTATTGAACCATTGACTGATTGTGTCAAGCTACCAGAGGGATATGCACAGGTTTGTTTAGTGACTTCTGTGGTTCACATTTACAAGGATTGTGATTATTATTTGAGTGGCCTCTCCCCATCTCAACTAATAGCACAATTTGTTACAATGAATATTAGCAAATAATAGTATCTAAACTTAAAATAACATCTTCATTATTTGAAAAAACATTTAGTATATTAGAACTTTTTCTATATAAACTTACAAATAAATCCATATTTCTATGAGTGTGTGTGTATGTTTGTGTGTTTTAAAAGAATAGTTTAAAAATACATTTAGTTTAAAAATATGTAAATTTGTAATACTCTTATATATTTCTACGTGTAAGAACTTATATGGCAGTGACATTTATGAGTTTTGACTTTGGTGCTTATATTGCTTTTGACAGGCCCCCTTGCTATCATGACAGATTAGCGCAGCTGCAACTTGGGTGCTAACTGTTGTTCCAATCTACACATAAATTAATGCCGGAATTACCCAACAAATATCTGTGTAATATCACATATATTTTATATTACCTTTCACATTACATTGACATAGAGTCTTTTTTTCAGTGTTTGTTAGAATGTATTTAATTGGAAGTACCACCATGCTAGCGGATCACTTCCTGTTTGGTGTTATGCCGAAAATCATTGACCTCTTGTGCTGCAATTGGGCCCAAATAAAAGTACTGTGCCTATAACTCTAACAAAGTACTGAAATCTCCTTTGAAGAAACCAAGGACTGTCATTATGCAGCCGGTGCATTTGGACAAAGCATCTCTTTTAACAAGCTACATTTAATTGATCAGTTATTAAAAGATATTATTTTTATACATAATTAAAAGCATATGTATTAATTTATTACATATATGTAAACACAGTCCGGATATTTTGAACCATTGTATACAATCAAAATAATTAGTAAATAGCAAACTTCTTAAAAAAATTTCATGAACAACACCAACTTATATACATCAATATATTTCGGATCCCAACTATCCTGTAGCCTGGCATCTTAAATTGGTCCATCAAAACAATCTAAATGATTTGAAATACTTTGTATTAGGGGCTGTCCCCGTATCAATATGGGGAGGCAATAGAGAAAAAAGCCTCTGTCACTGAAACCGCATTTTATTCTAGCTTTAGACACTAAGATGACGAATGGTCTAAACATGAGTGAGGATTTACATAATTTTCTCAAAGGAGTCTTTATCTAGTAGCCTTTTTATTTAGAGAGTTTCTCCGCCCACCATGAAATTCTATTTTGTGTGCTATTTATGAAATCATGATCTGTATTAAGTTGTGTTGACAGTTTATCCACATGTTACCTTCATATTGATTAATAATTCTTTTATCAGGGTCCTCTGTTACCATCAAATACTGTTCCTATTTGCATTAGTGATGTGAGTATGTAATCGTATGGGCCCACGATTGTATCACAATGATTAAATGAGAGTGATACTCCACACTATTATAATGTTTTGTCCTAGATTATATTTCAGCACTTGCACTTTATAAATAGTCAAGTCAAATAGCTTTATTCCAATATAAATATCATAAAAGCATCAGACAATTCATCGATATGAGAAGGAGAAAAATACAGTGTATTAAAATTGATAAAATATGACAATAAAATATTTTAAAACAATCGAAATATGCAGCTATTTCCTCCTAGTTTGAAAATTTCATTTCTAATTAGAGTGATAAAATCTATAAAACATATTTAAAAGTGAAATGTTTGATGTTTCTTATCAGGGACAGAGTATAGCGTTTCAAGATACATTTGTCCTCCCCTTTTGTTTCGCTATGCATGCTCACAGGGATTCTAAATCAAGATCAGCGAGCCCTTCGTATAGCCCTGTGCCTGATTATCCAGGCACGGCCCAGGAACTTGGCGACTCCGCAAACAAAGAGGGTTCTCGGATCAGATTTTAATATGTGTAAGGCAACTCGTGTAAATTGCCATTTATTATGTGTATAGTCTGCTGTCATTTTCTATCAACATGCCTGAGAGTTTTTGTAATCGATAGGGCATGCACACTATTTATTGGTCTATTGTCATGTGACATGTCATGTGATCAAGATCACGTTCCCGCGGTCAAAATGCGTCATGGCAGGCATTAAGCCTGATCAACACTGAGGTCTATGATATTTATTAAAACACTTTGAAGAGCAACTTGGAGTCCGTGCGTGGTGTGGTCTGTACCTGGATGGTCTCATCGTGAAAGGAGGTGGGCCAGGATTGTGCAATTTTCATATATATATATATATATATATATATATATATATATATATATATATATATATATATATATATATATATATATATATATATATATATATAGAAAAGAAGGAGAGAACTCTGGGTAGTTCCCAAATTTAGGTGGACGGCAGCTCGTGTACAGAGCACTCTCAACTCCAGCGACACTCTAAATTTGCTCACCTCAAATGTCTGCTTGTCTATCAAAGTTTTTAAGCATAGGATTAGCACAATGCTATCCACGCCGAGATAGAAATGGACAAAGTCTTTTGCCATTTGTACAGCAAAGTCTTTAAGCATAGGATTAGCACAGTGCTATCCACGCCGAGCTGTAAAATGACAAAAGCCGTTTATCACTTCAGGCACAGTATTATAGCTTTGGATTGGTAAAATACCATCCAAGCCAACCTGTAAGGAATAAAAGCAACCCCTGACACGTGTTTCCCTGTCATTACAGCTCTTCAGAGAGATTTAGCTTTGTCCAGACACAAGGGAGCATCCAGTATAAGTCAAAACAATACCCTTGCAGGCATAGAGTGACGCATATATTATGCAAAAAAGAAGGAGAGAACTCTGGGTAGTTCCCAAATTTAGGTGGACGGCAGCTCGTGTACAGAGCACCCTCAACACCAGCGACACTCTAAATTTTCTCACCTCAAATGTCTGCTTTTCTATCAAAGTTTTTAAGCATAGGATTAGCACAATGCTATCCACGCCGAGATAGAATGGACAAAGTCCTTTGCCATTTGTACAGCAAAGTCTTTAAGCATAGGATTAGCACAGTGCTATCCATGCCGAGCTGTAAAATGACAAAAGCCATTTATCACTTCAGGCACAGAATTATAGCTTTGGATTGGTAAAATACCATCCAAGCCAACCTGAAGTGAATAAAAGCAAACCCTGACACGTGTTTCGCTGTCATTACAGTTCTTCAGAGAGGTTTAGCTTTGTCCAGACACAAGGGAGCACCCAGTATAAGTCAAAACAATACCCTTGCAGGCATAGAGTGACGCATAAATTATGCAAAAAAGGAGAGAACTCTGGGTAGTTCCCAAATTTAGGTGGACGGCAGCTCATGTACAGAGCACCCTCAACACCAGCGACACTCTAAATTTGCTCACCTCAAATGTCTGCTTTTCTATCAAAGTTTTTAAGCATAGGATTAGCACAATGCTATCCACACCGAGATAGAAATGGACAAAGTCTTTTGCCATTTGTACAGCAAAGTCTTTAAGCATAGGATTAGCACAGTGCTATCCACGCCGAGCTGTAAAATGACAAAAACCGTTTATCACTCCAGGCACAGTATTATAGCTTTGGATTGGTAAAATACCATCCAAGCCAACCTGAAAGTCCTCAAAGACGAAGAAAAGTGCAGGAAGAAGGATAACGTGTAGAAAGAACAAACAGTAGAGCAGAAAGAAGCCTTGTTGCAAAATCATCCTGTACCCTCAACTTTTTCAGACGGATACTGGTGGTAACTGAGTCTGACTAACCAGTCCTAGAGCCAGTGCTATGTTAAAAGACACTCAGAATACAGTGAAAACACCTACATACACTAGGGAACACTATGTGTTGGGGTCCCCCTGTGATCAGCATGACCTCCTCTGTAAGCCCCTAGTCTATAATAGAGCAGGGGATTAAAACTACCTCTTAAAACGCACCACAGAGCTGCGTTGCGGAGAGATGTAAAAAGGGGCACGGCCTAGACCACCTCTCTGCAACGCAGCGCAGTGGTGCTTACTGGAAGCACCTGGTGGGCTAGTTGGCCCCCAGGGTCCCTCAGGATTGAAGGGGAATTATTTCCCCAACTTAAAACGCGCCACAGGGCTTGTTTGCACACGTTAACTCAGGCCCCATCCCCTCCCTTCACCACTGTGTAAACATGCCCTGTGGCCGTTTTTAGTTGGGAGACTAAGTTCATTTGACTCCTGAGGGTCCCTAGGGTCCAACTAGCCCAATAGGTACCTCCAGTAAGCGCCACAGAGCTGCGTTGCAGAGAGGTGTAAAAAGTGGCACGGCCTGGACCACCTCTCTGCAACGTAGCTCAGTGGCGCTTACTGGAAGCACCTGGTGTGCTAGTTAGCCCCAGGGGCCCTCAGGATTGAAGGGGAATTATTTCCGCAACTTAAAACGCGCCATAGGGCGTGTTTGCACACGTCACCTCAGGCCCCGTCCCCTCCCTTCCCCACTGTGTAAACACGCCCTGTGGCCGTTTTAAGTTGGGAGATTAAGTCCCATTGAATCCTGAGGGTCCCTAGGGTCCAACTAGACCACTAGGTACCTCCAGTAAGCGCCACAGAGCTGCGTTGCGGAGAGATGTAAAAAGGGGCACGGCCTAGACCACCTCTCTGCAACGCAGTGCAGTGGCGCTTACTGGAAGCACCTGGTGGGCTAGTTGGCCCCCAGGGTCCCTCAGGATTGAAGGGGAATTATTTCCCCAACTTAAAACGCGCCACAGGGCTTGTTTGCACACGATAACTCAGGCCCCATCCCCTCCCTTCACCACTGTGTAAACATGCCCTGTGGCCGTTTTTAGTTGGGAGATTAAGTTCATTTGAATCCTGAGGGTCCCTAGGGTCCAACTAGCCCAATAGGTACCTCCAGTAAGCACCACAGAGCTGCGTTGCAGAGAGGTGTAAAAAGTGGCACGGCCTGGACCACCTCTCTGCAACGCAGCTCAGTGGCGCTTACTGGAAGCACCTGGTTGGCTAGTTAGCCCCCAGGGGCCCTTAGGATTGAAGGGGAATTATTTCCGCAACTTAAAACGCGCCATAGGGCGTGTTTGCACACGTCACCTCAGGCCCGTCCCCTCCCTTCCCCACTGTGTAAACACGCCCTGTGGCCGTTTTTTAAGTTGGGAGATTAAGTCCCCTTGAATCCTGAGGATCCCTAGGGGCAAAATAGCCCACTAGGTGCGTCCAGTAAGCGCCATTGCAGAGAGGTGTAAAAAGGGGCACGGCCTGCACCACCTCTCTAGGGTCAAACTAGTCCACTAGGTACCTCCAGTAAGCGCCACAGAGCTGTGTTGCATAGAGGTGTAAAAAGGGGCATGGCCTCAGAACACCTGTCTGCAACGCAGCTCCCTGGCTCATACTGGAGATACCTGTTGGGCTAGTTGGCCCTCAGGGACCCTCAGAATTGAAGGGGAATTAATTCCCCAACTTACAACTGGCCAGGGGGCGCGTTTGCAGAGTACTGCAAGGAGGGGGCGTGGCCTCCGGCGCGATGCCGGTCTTTTATTTATTTTATTTTTTTAAGATGGAGGGCTGTGTGGCCCCCCTTCTTTTTCTAATTTACTGGCCCTGGGGACCCCATCCCCCAGGGCCTGCACCCTCATTTTTTTTGTTGAAAAAAATGAATTTGGCCCACCCAAGGCCTTAATCGGCCCCGGGGACCCCAACCACCCGGGTCATGGCCTTTTTTTTATTATTCTTTAGGAGGGGCTGCGTTGCCCCCCTCCTTAGGCCACTTATGGCCCCGGGGACCACATCCCCCGGGGCCGGCCTTTGTTTTTTATTTTTTATTTTTTAAATATATTTATAGAAACACCTAGGACATGCTGGACAAACCGTATGTACCTATCACCATGACGATTTGCGTGATATTCATTAAAAGGCAACTATGCATAGAATGAATCCACATGGAATGTATTTACACCGCTAGCGAAGCTCTGACGTGTCTGACGCCCTACCGTGCCTAATCCCGGCGCCCCCGCCGGTTGGTACCCTCCAAGTAGACACCCTTGTCGTTTATTTATACAAACATGGGTAGCCATTGACGGGCACATTTAATATACACGCACACCAAGCCATTCAAAGGGGATTCGACAAAAATTCGACCAAACTATGCAAGAAACCCCCCTCACGGTTAATAAAATACACATCCACCGCCAGATGTGTAATACTTTTTATTTTACTTTCTGGAAAGGAAACGAACCTCACTTGAGAGTCACAGCGTGCTCCTGGCTGAGCCCAATGCTGTGTTACACCCACCAGTGCCCGCCGAGTGCCTCACACCTCTGTGTTGTATTCCACCAGCCAGTGCTATGACACTCTCTAGCCCATGTGCACTGTAACACCACCCCGTGAATATGTCATGCCACACTTGCCTTCGCACGGGTTATATTGCCCCATCTAACGTGCCTTCCTCGATGCCTATGTTATAACGCACAGCGCTATGCCATACATATTACAATCTGGGATCCATATCTTTGTCACAGTGCATATGCAACGTTACACTCCCCAGCACATATTTTATATTACAACTTTAGAGACTGGTTAGGTTACACAACACTGACCTGTGCATATTACACTCCAAGGCGCATAACGCATAGCACGCGCTAGTGCCTGGCATATCTCGCGCTTTCCAATGAATCTGTCATTGCGCACAATGTATTGCATATTATATTTCACGCCCCGGTTCATCTTATATCACACTTTTTGGTGCATAGTTTATACCATATACTATATCTAGTTTTCATTTTCAATCGTGCTCTCAGGACTATGTTCTATATAACACTGCGTCCACCTACCCTTTTCACGGGCATTACATTTTGCGATGGGGTTGGAGGGTCAGGGGGTGTTTCTGCCAAGTGAGCCCGGAGTCACAGTCACAAACTTCCTCTTCAGCCTGAATAAAAGTGAGAATATGCTGCATACTAGTTCATATTTTAAGTAGTTCGCACAGACACACATTTTAAAAACAATAAAGTTCCTAATACCCACCTTCTCTGAACAGTTAGCTTCCTGCCCCATCCACCTCCTCCCTATCCTCTGTTGTCTGAACCCATGGACTAGCCTCCTCCCTCCTGCCATGCATGGTCTGATGTGCTGCCACTGCCCCTCATTTAGCATGATGTACAAGTCCACTCCTCCTGCACTCCATTGCCCAATTCTATGACCCATCATTGACCTCCTGCTTAGCCTCTGTGCTTAGCTTGCTGCCCCTATTCTCCTTCCCCCTGCCCCCCGATGTCTTTGTGCATGCCCCTGCTCCATCCTTTTTGCCCACCAGTGTTCTGTTGAGCTGCCACTCCCCTCCCACCTGCCTAGCATTGTCAGATGACTGTAACCTGTCCCTGCCACCTCCACCCTGCCTGTCCACATGCCATGTCCCTATCCCCTTCCTCCTGTCCTCCATGGTCCATTTTACTGCCACACCCTTCTGCCCTCCCTGGTCTGTTGTGCTGCAACTGCTCCTCCTGCCAGCCCCGCGCGGTCTGTTGTGAGGTCCCTTCCCCTGAACTCTCTTGTCTGAGCCTAGGTCCTGACCCTCCCTTCTATCCTCCATGGTCCTTTGTGCATGCCCCTGCACCCTCCTTCTTGCCCATCATAGCCATTGTACTGCCACTAACCCTCCCGCTTGCCATGCATGGCCTTCTGTGCTGCCATGGCTCCTCCCACCTTCCCTGTGTGGTCAGCTAGCTGCCCCTGACCCCCTCCTACCTTCCCTCCATGGTCTGTGTGTATGCCATCATAGTCTCATTGTTGCTCTCCATGGTGTGTCTTGCTTCTAGTGCCCATCCTGCCTGACCTCCATGGTCATCTTGCTGCTCCTGCCCTGCCCCCTTGCCCCCAGCCCTCTGTTTCCATGTGCAGACCCCTATTCCCTCCCTCCTGGCTTGTCTGTTCCATTGTAATGCCCCTGATCCGTCCCTCCTGCCCTTTATGGTCTGTTATGCTGCAGCTGTCTCTCCTGTCTGTCCATTATGGTCAGCTAGCTACCATTGCCTCTTTCCCCTCTGTTCTCTGTTGTCCATGTGCATGGTCCTGTCCCCTCCCTATTGCTTTCTATGGATTGTTGTGCTGCACTCCCATCCCGCATGCGCTGTGTGATGTATTGTGCTGCTGCAAACCCTGATGCCTGCCCTGTAGGGTCAGTTTGGTGCACATCTCCATGTCCCTCCTATCCTCTGTTATCCCAGTCCATGTCCCTACCCCAATTCCTCCTGCCTACCATGATCCAATGTACCATACTTACGAACATTTTGAACTTGGTAAGAGGGAGATTTTGAAAAAAAACTGGGGTATTGATTTTCCCCATTGAGTTACATTGAAAAAGAGGAGATTGTAGACAGGAGTCAGATCAAATAAAGCCCATTTGAGCTTAAAACATTGGACGTTTCCTGGCTGAAACGGGTCTGTTGGCTTGTATGGTTGTACTACCGCTGCCTCTTCCTTCTGCCCACAATGGACTATTATATTGCCACAGCCTCTCTTGCCAGTCCTGTATTGTTGGTTTGTTGCCCCTGCCCCCATTTTCACTGCCCTCCATAGTCTGTTGTGCTGCCACTGCCCTTCCTGCCTGCCCAGTGTGGTCAAATTGTTGCATCTGCACTCTCCTACCTGCCTTCAATTTTCAGAGTCCGTGCCCCTGGCCTCTGCCTCTCAACAGTATCCCAATGAACAACTAGATTGCTAACAGTCTATATTTATTACAAAAGTGTGGAACGCCTGACGTCCTCTTGATGTAATCAAAACTGTAATACCTAGAGTATTTCCTTTAGAAATTACATATATGAGAGGGTCTTATTTGCATCAAAATTATAGTTAGTGCTCTAAAAAACTAAAATGAGGACATATTTTCTGAGTTTTCAAATAGCGACAAAGAACTTTTAAATTATTTGTAATCGTTATGTTTTTTTTATCCAGTTGACCACTTGATTAAATGTTGCACCTAGGGGAGAGGATGTGGTGTTACTTCCAGAGCTGCAGACTTTGCAACTGGGGAGCCAGGTTGGAGTTTCTGCTTCAGCTCAACATTCTGTGATTCTGGTCAAATCACTTAATCTCCCCATGTCTACAACCAAAATGAATATGATCTTGTGTGATGTAACAAATGCTCATGTAAAGCACTCCAATACCTGACAAGTCTGCACTATATAAAACTGCAAATAAACAAAAAATAAGTGTTTTGCACACTTCTGTCATTGGGCTACGTCTGGGTGATATTTGTGCTGCATTTGGGCTCTTTTGTCTCTGGTGGCCATCTTGGGAGATTTATTTGTTATGAAGTTTCCTAATTTCCTCATTTACTGCAGTCTCCTCAGTAGGAAATGCTTTCAGTTTTTTACTTTGATTCCATCAAGAAGGTATTCAGATATGTCACACATTTGCCATAAATTCTGAATGTTAACACTCTAGTTGCTCATTAGATCACTGTAGTACAGCTACTGCTCACCAGGGAAGTCTGCTGCTGGTATTAAAAGTGCATGTTTCAGTCTGCATATCAGAATTTTTTAATGAAATAGAAGAGGATTTGAGAAGTCACTCAAAATGTGCCATAATTTTTCTTTCTTCAGCACTAATCATAATTTCTATGGCAAAATGAACCCCTGATTGTGTTCCTTTTTAAATTAAATGTTTTAAGTGTTATCAGTTTATTCCAATCAAGATGGTTTCAGGTGTGCCATACTTTTGTCATAAGTAAGACAGTAAGCGCTCTAGTTGTTCTTAAGAACACTCTGGGACATTCTGTCATTGGGCTATACTTGGGCTACATCTGGGTGGTATTTGGGCTACATTTGGGCTCTTTTGTCTCTGGTGGCCATTTTAGGAGATTTATTTGTTATGAAGTTTCCTAATTTCCTCATTTACTGCAGTCTCCTCAGTGGGAATACTTTCAGTTTTTTATTTTGGTTCCATCAAGAAGGCATTCAGATGTGTCACACATTTGCCATAAATTCTGAATGTTAGCACTCTAGTTGCTCATTAGATCACTGTAGTAAAACCACTGCTCACCAGGGAAGTCTGCTGCTGGTATTCAAAGTGCATGTTTCAGTCTGCATGTCAGAATTTTTTTATGAAATAGAAGAGGATTTGAAGTCAAAATGTGCCCTAATTTTTCTTTCGCAAAAACAACAATTGATGGACAGAATGCAGAACAATGTCATACATTCACCCCAGTACAGAGATCTGGGCCTAAATCCATCGTTTTTTTGCTCACCATGCCATTCCAGTTTGAACCCAGCCATATGCAAATCAGTCTTGACCCTGTGCCTCATGGGAACAGTCCAGCCCGAACTGCCAAGCCAGGTCCTCCCTGGACTGGAAACAAGCATCCTAGGACCGGTTTCGGGGTTGCACCCCTCTTCAGCCAGGTTAGCTTGATTCCAGTGGCATGGAGAGCACGGGACTCACGTCTGAGCATACCCGTCCCACTCGGGGTGACAAATGCAAAAACAACAATTGATGGACAGAATGCAGAACAATGTCATACATTCACCCCAGTACAGAGATCTGGGCCTAAATCCATCGTTTTTTTGCTCACCATGCCATTCCAGTTTGAACCCAGCCATATGCAAATCAGTCTTGACCCTGTGCCTCATGGGAACAGTCCAGCCCGAACTGCCAAGCCAGGTCCTCCCTGGACTGGAAACAGGCATCCTAGGACCGGTTTCGGGGTTTCACCCCTCTTCAGCCAGGATATCTTGATTCCAGTGGCATGGAGAGCACGGGACTCACGTCTGAGCATACCCGTCCCACTCGGGGTGACAAATGCAAAAACAACAATTGATGGACAGAATGCAGAACAATGTCATACATTCACCCCAGTACAGAGATCTGGGCAGGCATGGCTTGGCAGTTCGGGATGGACTGTTCCCATGAGGCACAGGGTCAGACTGATTTGCATATGGCCATGTCTGAACCGGGGTGGCAGAGTGGGCTAAAGACCGGTGATGGATCAAACCCAGATCTGGTGACTGGGTGTGAGTGTTTGATTGGTTCTGATGCTCCGTCCATCACCACCCCCTTTTGTACCGCTAATTTTTCTTTCTGCAGCACTAATCATAATTTCTATGGCAAAATGAACTCCCTCATTTTGTTCCTTTGTAAATTAAATGTTTTAAGTGTTACCACTTTATTCCAATCAAGATGACTTCAGGTGTGCCATACTTTTGTCATAAGTAAGACTGTTAGCGCTCTAGTTGTTTGTTAGAACACTCTGGGACATTCTGTCATTGGGCTATACTTGGGCTACATCTGGGTGATATTTGGGCTATATTTGGGCTCTTTTGTCTCTGGTGGCCATTTTGGGAGACTTATTTGTTATGATGTTTCCTAATTTCCTCATACTTTTCAGATGTGTCACACATTTGCCATAAATTCAGAATGTTAGCACTCTAAATTCTTAAAACCTTCTATTAACTGCAATGCTTTTTAATGAGGTGCTATCATGTATATTGGTCCCAAGATGGCTGCCAACACTTCTTGGCTGAAGTGCTGACAGCCAATCAGATCTCACGATGAGATGTGTGGTTAGGCTCCGCCCAGATATATATGTGATTTTACTTTTGATTTTCTCAGGAACTACTGAACGGATTTACACCATTTAAGCAAAAGGCACGAGTTTGAACTGAGGACTACCTCTTTGCCAAATTTGGTGTAATTCCGTTCAGCACTTCGGGCTGGAGCTGCGTCGACAGGTCCTATGGGAAAATGCATGGGGAAAACGCGTTTTGAGACCCCCATTTTTTCTCGGCCCCCGCTTGACGAATCACTGTGAAATTTTCAGGATAGGAGCGGACCGGAGCTGGCCAAAAGTTTGGAAAATTTCACGAAGATTCATCAATCGACGTCAACGTTATTCCAAATAGAATGTTGCGGATTTCCTATGGAAAATAGGTCCTAACTATAACTACCTACTGGCGACTGCCAGTAGGTAATATATATCCGCCAACCATTCGGTTTTCACTTCTTTCTCCCCTTAGCATCCCGGCAAGTAGCAGCATCGCCTGACGCGTTTCGATGTAATATACATATTATTCATAGGCTCACTGACGCAGACTGTGACAGAGAACGCTCTTTTTATTTCATTTCCGCTTACATAATTAGCATTAATTGTCCTCAGTGGACTTGCGCATAGTGCGTGAATGTTCAGTGGCATGTTGGGACCTGTAGTCCCTGTTCGAGCAGTAGTCCTCCCAAAGTGGGTCTCTGTGCATAATCCAAGTTCAAGGGCAATTGTTGTTAATATATATATATATATATATATATATATATATATATATATATATATATATATATATATATATATATATATATATATATATATATATATATATATATATATATATATATATATAATTCACAGTAAAATAGAAAAAAATTAACGAAAATAGTAACCCTGCAATAAAGTTTACAATCCTCTAAACATTAAAACATTGGAGGGAGGGCATTTACAAATGTTGCGGAAAATGCTAATATTTGAGGGGTGTAGATTTACTATTATGACTCCAGTCCTACCACTTAAGGGAAAATTCACACAACTGGGGGAGCGTAATTGAATATTCGAACAACTGTCCAACTTAGATAATGATAGGATATACATTGAGGAGTGAAATGTACTATTCAAACGTCTGACCCACATATACATGGGAAATTTCACATACGAGGACAGATTTAGTGTTCTAACTCCAGTACAACAAACTTTGGTGAAGCACAAAAATTGAAGAAGGTTAAATGTCCTATTCGAATACCAGTCTCACTTACATTAAGGGAAGTGCATATTTTGAGGTGAAGGAGAATTCAGTATTCTAACTCCAGTCCATCAAACATTGGGGAAAATGCATAGATTGAAGTAGGTCAGATGTACTATTCTAACTCCAGTCCCATAAACCGCGGTGAACGTGCATATAGTTTGGGGTGGTGGCAGACTTACTGTTCTAACAAACATTAGGAAGAGGGCATACATTGGAGAGGACCAGATTTAGTATTCTGAATTCAGTACAAACAATAATTGGGAATGTATAGTCTATATCCAAACCATCAAAAATTGAGGATACTGCATATATTGGAGTTGGCAGTCAAATGTATTATTCTATCTCCAGTCCAGCAAACTTTGAAGATAGTGCTTTTTTGCAGGACAGAGATCAATCCCAAAACTTAGTAAATATTTAATTATGCTGCAGATTATGGATCATGTGGCAAATGCAGCAAACAATATTTTTGAGTCAATACTCAATACCACAACCATCAACATACATCCCATGGAGCTACTCAATCAAGTTGGTTGCTCATTTTTAAAGCTTTACCAGTTGTCAACTAAAGATTAATTTCTATAATTCTTCATTTCGACTGCATTTTATTTGTTTAATGACATGTGGTATTTAAAATTTGTGAACATAGCCCAAAGAGCAGTGGTCCACTGTTCATATATTTATAGGTTATTTAACCAACTCGTGAAGATAAAGAGACATGCAAATACGTTTCCAATGTGAATGGAGGGTTGCTAGAAAGAGTGATAAAGGTGGTTTGAGAGATCATCAACAGAGCAAGTCTGAGGTGCAAAGGGAAGTCAAGTAAATATCTCTCCTGAACCTTATTTTTTTTACAGAGTTTTATATAGCACGAACTTGACCCGAATCGGGTATCAGAGCGCTTTACATAGCACCAGTTGCATTACATGAGGACACATTAATTTTTGTTAGGCAGGGGGATGTTAGACCCGGCCCTCGTAACATAGCTAGACCTGACCCCTGCACCTCACACCAGCCCCCAAACCCACGGCCTAGCCGATTCTTCCCACCAGAACTCGCACGCACCCAACCCGGACTTCCCCGTCCGTGGCCTTCTGCCCTTCGGCCACACCGGGCCCGCGTGCCCACTTCATGCAACAAGATGGCCGCCCGGCCCCAGCGCGACCCTGGCCTAGAGGCGCCACTCCGGCTGGAGGACAGCACGCTCCCCTTGGGATGAGAGAGGGAGGAGCAGTTTCTATCACACCTCTGCGCTTCCCTGGGACGGTGGGTTTCGATCGACCTGCCGGCCTCCCCGAGGGCTGGCTCCACGCCTGCTGGGTGTCTGGGACTCCTCCCGACCCGGCCCTGTCAAAAGACAATGGCAGGAAACCCCCAACAAGCGACCCCCAGGTGACAAGACCCCTGCCTGCACAGGCTCCGGACATCAAAGAGGGGTCGCCCTATAACAAGGAGTGCTCTGGGACTGTCCGGCAGATTCGCCTTGGAACACCTGAGCCCTGCTGAGTGACTCGCGGCTCCCTGAAGATCGTAAGACCTCCGAACTTGTGCTTGAGCCCTGCTGAGTGACTCGCGGCTCCCTGAAGATCGTAAGACCTCCAAACTTGTGCTTGAGCCCTGCTGAGTGACTCGCGGCTCCCTGAAGATCGTAAGACCTCCGAACTTGTGCTTGAGCCCTGCTGAGTGACTCGTGGCTCCCTGAAGATCGTAAGACCTCCGAACTTGTGCTTGAGCCCTGCTGAGTGACTCGCGGCTCCCTGAAGATCGTAAGACCTCCGAACTTGTACTTGAGCCTTGCTGAGTGACTCGCGGCTCCTCGAAGATCGTAAGACCACCGAACTGGTAACCGAGCCCCGCTGAGTGACTCGCGGCTCCCACAAGACTCTCTTGGTCCCGCCGGACCCCACGATGACAACCGTATCCCCCAGCTCGAGGATTGTGAGCTGTGCGAAGGGTACGCTCCTGCATTTGATCCACATCCCCAAAGACTGTCCCGCTACCTCCTACTCCCCTCCAAGACTTTGAGAGCCCACGCTCTGCTTGTATATATTTGCTGTGCTGATCATAAAGATCCTACTACTCCATTCTGAGAAAGATTTGCTCGTAAGAACTCCTCGTGTGGTGTCTCTCTGTCGTGTGGTGCCGAGTGTGCGATCCTAGATACGAGGTTCCTCCCCTGAGGAGTCTCCTGCCAGTGCCCGGCTACGATACCTCGAGGGTGGGTCTCAGGGCAGTCAGGGCCCCCTCCGGGCCCCTCTGAGGTCGCCTTCTAACAGGGGAGATCAAGTGATTTGCCCAGACTCACAGGAAGTTCAGCGTCGTTGCCGAGCCTCGAACCCAGTTCCCCAGATTCAAGGTCGACCGCCCTAGCCGTTAGGTCAACTTCTCTCCTCATTAAGGCCCAATTGCACTGCAGAGTCTACGGTCATACACATTTTATTTTCACTTAATGAGCATTCAGGCATGTAAAACATCTGTGAATTTGGCCCTCTGAGAATTTCAAAGCGAGGCTTTATGACTGTAAGGTTTGCCCTACTGGCCCCTAGTCTTACAAATTCTTGAACGAACCGTAGGAATTTGTTGTATATTAATTTGTTCCATCCTATGCCCTCTTTTGTGAGTGTTGGTGAGTGGGCGGGTGTGTGTGTGTATGTGGCTGGGTGGGTGTCTATGTGTATAGGAGGTATTGGCTTGTCCTTAATTGTACGTTTACATGTTTTAACAGATCTAGAGATAGTCATATATTGTCTGTGGGTAAAGATAAGAGAGGAAAAGAAAAGAACCATCCCATGTTTTTACTAGAAGTAAACTTTAATGTGTGGTTTGGGGGAAATATCACCAGAGTGGTCAGATTTTAGTGAGGGTGAAGAGCTAAGGATGCTTAACTGTAGGTCAAATAGAAGGGTTCAAATAGTAACCTATGCTTTGCTGGTGCATGGACTTTAGATGATTAATTCAAATTCAATTCAAAAGCATTTCTTAAGTGCGTGGCTAACTGATGGGCTTCCTAGTGCTAAAGGTTCCACCGGACTACTAGGAAATCTTGATTAAACAAACAAGCATGCTTTAAGCTGTTTCCTGAAACTGAGTACATTGTCATTCTGCCTGAGCACTAGAGGAAGGGAACTCCATAATTTGCGAACCTAGGGCCATATGTATGAACACATTTTTCCATAGACACAGAATGGGTAAAACCCTTTGATACATCTGGCCCCAAGTGTGCAAACGAGAGCCCCCACTCCTGGCCTTATTCGCCCTTGGGACTGCCAGCAAATTTATATTCCTGGATCTAAAATCTCTTGTGGGACAGTAAGGGTGTGTCAAATGATGTAGAGTTTGCCTCCCCTTCCTACACACAGCATGGTGAGCCAAGAACAAAGCTTTAAACTGAATCCTTTTCGTATCAGCAGCCAATGTAGAGAGGCAAATACAGGTGAAGCTGTCTGATGCTCTGGGATTCCCAAGAGAATCCGGGCAGCCGCATTTTGGAGTTTCTTAATCACATATTTTTCAGACAGCCTAAATATAGGGAGTTTCCATAGTCCACCTGTGATAGTATCAAGCCCTGAACAACCACTCTTTGTACAGAGCTTGGCAACCACCTCAGCAGCTTCCTGAGGGTTCTCAGAAGCCTAAAGAAGGTTGATGATAGCTTTCTAGCCTGAGCTTCCGTGGTAAGTTTGCTGCCAATTATAAACCCCAGACTTTTTACTTCCGACTTGGAAGAAGGGAGATCTGTTATGGACATGGGCCAGCTGAGATGCCCCATAAGAAGACATTATTCTCAACTATTAGTACCTCTGTCTTATAGACATTCATTTTTTGGCAACTGGCTGCCATCCAATCTGTAACTTCAGTTAGACGGGAATTGAGTTGGAGTGATACTGCCTCTAAATTGGGATAGAGAGAAGCAATGATCTGTGTGTCATCGGCATATGACACCATTGAGCAGCCATGAGAGCATATAATGTCTGCCAGCGGGTAGACATAAAGATTAAAACGTGTAGGGCTCAGTGAAGATCTCTGTGGGATCCCACATTTTAGGTGATGGAAGGCTGAATAAAAAGGCTATTCACTGACTTGAAAGCTTCTGTTGCTAAAGAAGAAAGTGAGCCATTTATGTTCTAGACCAACAAACCCCACTTCTTCCACTCTTTTAAGCAAAATTCGATGGAAGACCATATTAAATACTGCACTCAAGTCCAGCAAAATGATCGCTGCTCATCTCCCTTGGTCAAGGATCCCTTTTAACTCTTCTGTAACTGATAGGAGGGCTGTTTCAGTGCTGAATCCAGGCCGAAAACCTGATTGAGTATGGGGCAGTAGGTTGTGGGCTTCTAAGAAGCTGGAGAGATGTTTGTTAATATATTTCTCCCACAAATTGCAAGCCCCGGAGAGTCCATGGAAGGTTTCTTGAGCAGAGGTCTAATAATGGCATGTTTCCAGGCTTCCAGAACCATTCCACCCACCAGGTGACCGGGTATAAATGTCGGTCAGTACTCAAAAGAGTATGTCTGCTCCTTTCAATAGGACTACAGGAAGTGCTGGGTCAAGCGGGGGCCTGATTTCACAGATTTAGCAAGGACAATTATATCTTCTCTACTGAAGGAAACAAGGCTAAATCCTCTTTTGTCTTGGCCGCCTCTCCGGAATCGCTAATTGTGCCACTGCAGTCTGGCTTCTCCGCCAAGGGATCGCAGATGCTGCTAACTGTACCCAGAAAGTAGTCAGCAAACATATTGCAGCGGGATTTGGATGCAGGAGGGCCAGAGCCCATATTTGCTGGTTTTATAGAAGAGTTGACTATAGCGTAAACCTCCATAGATGAATTTGCGGCATTATAGCTCCTTGAACTGAAGTCCTTAATCCAAGCTTTTCTTATAGCATATTGATATTTTTTAATGCCTTTTTGTACAATAATTTACTCCTAGCATCATATCTTATTCTCCACTTCCTTTCGTTTTTTTCCATTCTATTAGCTCTGCCAAGAACTATGCAGCCTGTCCCTTCGGTCAACTGCTTTTGTGCAATCTCAGGAGCCTGCTTTACTTCTGGCTCCCCGCGAAGCTGTCGGGCATTTTGTTCTATCATGTTTTCACACGGTTGCCATGCCGTGGATGGATGCACCACCTCTGGGAAAACAAAGAGAGGGGCTGTGGCCGGAACTTTCTGTGAAGCCATGCAGCGCGGGGAGCCAGAAGTAAAGCACGCTCCTGAAACACCACTGATCCTACTAAGGAGGAATAAAAGCATTATTGTAAACTTTGACAGAAACCTACTAAGGAGAAATTAATTGGCTCGAGGAGGACCACAGGTCCCAACATGCTTTGCAACGGACACTATGCCAAACCACGCCCACTGAGGGTCACAAACTAATCAAACCTATGATTAAGATGTTTTCACATCGGAACGCGTCAGGCCACTGATCAATCCGTGATGCCAAGGAGCTTTGAAATGTGAAGTCCTGTTGGACGGCCTCCCGTCGGGTGCACCGCCAAGCTTTCGGGCATTTTATTGTATCATATATATATATACTGTTATTTTGACACTATGTCGACTATATCTTTGCCATTTAATACAAATTGCGAAAAGTATTTTTCAAGCCAGGTAACTGCCCATTTCAGGTACCACGTTAACTCGGGAAGTACTATAGTTGCCAGTAACTAGTGGTAACATATACTGCCTAATTCTTCGCAATACACATAGTAGTTTGAAGGAGAATATCTCCATTTGTTCTACAACTTTCAGCAATGGCCACCACAGTCACTTTGGAATATGTTTTCCTTAATAAATCATATTAACAGGAAACACACACAGAAATATGTAGAAAACAGTAATTTACTGTATTTAACATACTGTATGTAATATAATATACAATTGTATTTTCTTTCATTGAAGAACACTGTGACAATGTATATTTTCTGCCACTCTAACATGAATGCCATTTTACGAACCTTTGGGGAGGAATTTTCTTGCCCTCTTTTGGTTTCTGTGTCCCTGTATGTAATGCCCGATTGTCCTATAATCCCGTGTGATCAAGCTAGCAGGGCAAGCGAAACACGTAACTGGAAACAAACCAAATGCTGGTTGTAACAAGCCTCTGAGTGATCGCATATTTTGGGAGAGAGTTCGAGCAATACATTTGGCACAATCTGCCTGCATCAGCGATCCAACTGCCAGAGGGCAAGGGAAAACAGAAGGAACATACTATAAGACGGATATATATATATATATATATATATATATATATATATATTTTTTTTTGTTTTGTTTTTGCCACAATGTGATCCAAGACGATCCTGCGCGCTCGTTCGCGGGTGCTCTGCGTAGGGGTCGGATCCAGACCCAATTATTAATTTTGCTCCAAATGACGCGGCACACAAGAACCTCAGTTTTAGCTCTTTATTCTGAAACACTCAGACCAACGCGTTTCAGCCCTCCTGGCTTTGTTCACGGTCAGTGAGCCCTCTTCTATTTCTACAATATATACCATTTTTACCTTCATGTGGCATTATGGGATTTGTAGTCTTTTCAAACAATTGTTATATACATTTAAAAAAGAGAGAAAATTTTAGGCAACATGTTATTACAATTCATAACTGTTTCATACATTATAGTTAATGTTCCTGGCGCTTGCAGTTTTATCGCTATTGTTATTTTGTTAACTAAGTAGTTGCTGAATATTCATCGTATAGTACCTTTTCTATATTCATGAAATCATTGTGTTCTTTGAATCACAATTCTTAAAGCTACGTTAGATGCCGTTATCTACGTATCAGGGTATAGTACCCTGGTTCTACAAGCTAGGTGGTTCTCACAGGTGATCAATTTATTACTTCCTTAATTACTGATTGTCTTAAACATTTTAAACTCAGTTCAAATGAACATAAAGTTCTTCATCATTATTCATCCCTTTCGGGGTCTTGGTCCTCAGTCTAATGATGCACTTGGATTCCATTTGACGAAGCTTTTTCATACGATTCCCTCCACGCTCACTTGGTTGTACCATGTGTATTCCAAAGTAACTCATTGCTCTCCAGTCGCTCTTTTGACACAATGCCATATGTTTTGCTGTTGCATATGTCATATCTTTGTTCTTCACCGCTCTTATATGCTCCAGAATCCGCTTTATATATATATATATATATATATATATATATATATATATATATATATATATATATATATATATATATATATATATATATATATATTACCTACTGGCGGTCGCCAGTAGGTAGTTATAGTTAGGACCACGTTTCCATAGGAAAACCTCAACATTCTATTTTGAATAACTTTGGCGCCGGTCGACGAATCCTCGCGAATTTCTCAAAATAGGTGGGGCGCTACGCTCCGCTCCTACCCTGAAAGTCTCGGGGGGATCCGTCAAGCGGGGGCTGAGATAAAAGGGGGGTCCCAAAACGCGTTTTTCCCATGCATTTTTCCATAGGACCTTTAGAACGAGCTACAGCCCGAACGGCTGAACAGAATTACTCAAAATTTGGCAGAGAGGTAGTCCCTAGGTCAAGGAAGTGCCTTTTGTAGGTTTGGTGTAAATCTGTTCAGTAGATTCTGAGAAAATAGCCTTTAAATCAATATATATATCTGAGCCCGCTTACGGTACGCTTACCGTACGCTTACGGTAAGCGTACGGCGGCGTGCGCGAGCGCGATTCTGATTGGCTGTTAGATCTTAGTAAACATTCGAATCGGTCGAAACCAGGAAGCGGCGGCCGCCATTTTGTGTATTTCACTCTGAAAAAAAAGAGTGAAAACAAGGAAAGGGGGCAATGAGGAGAGTTACAGACCCCCTAACATTTGTAAGGGGGTCAAAGAAGGACAGAAAAGTACAAAAAAAACATTTATTGATTTAAAAAAAAATCACGGGGTACGCGTACGGTAAGCTTACGGTAAGCGTACGGTAAAAAAAAAAAAAATAGATAAATGAAAAGCAGATTTAAGAGTTTAGAAATTAGGGAGCTCTAAAAAGAGCTGTTGTGTTTATGAAGTCATTTTTTTAGTGGTACCTACAAGTAAGTACCGATGCAGAGTCTAAGGTTCAAGAGGAAGACTCTGTTCCCTTCATCATTGAAGTGCACACCATCTCCTCTATAAATGTCTTGCATGTCATAACGCAAGTTGTTGTGGTAAATGGCACCCATACCATAGTCACGGAGGAAAGCAGAAACAGATTTGTTGACGTGCTTTCTTGCTTTGTCAATCTGTGGACAGAAATGATTGGACCAGTTCCATTTTTGCCTTTGGCATATGTTGGAAAACACAAAGGCAGTTTTAGGGAAAAGTGTAAACAGTTGTGCAAAGGTGTCCTTCATAAGCATTTCCAGACCTACCCCAGTCAAAGTGCCTAGGTCATTGCCACCACAGTGCACTATTATGAGGTCAGGGTGTTGGATTTGAATGAAGGATTTCACCAATGGCATCAATTGGTGCCACTTTAACCCTCTCTGACCAATCCATTTAATGTCTACATTTGGCAAAGCAAGGTCTCTCACCATATCTGTTTTCTCTGCAAACTTTTCACTCCAGAAGACATAGCTGTGCCCTACAATCCACACTGTGAACATCTTCAAAGGAGAACTGGATGCACTCAGGAGGTGTCTTTCAGTAGAATGGCAATATGAAAAGAAAGACAGTTTGGAAATGGAGGCATACATATTTTTTTAAAACAAAAAGAACTGATTGGCTGTTTCATACCATTCTAGAATAAAAACTAGGCTGTATGTGAAAATTAATAGAAGCATGTTTTGTATTGGTACAAAAAAATGTGTAACCAAAGAACAGTACTATGGATTTGCTGTAAGGTTTGAAAAGTCAAGCACTCTTGCTCTGTGGAATTGAAACATTGTGTGTCGAACTTCTGACCTAACTGCACACAGCAGTGTTCCATGAGCTGTTGCTATGGTAGCAGGCAGAAGTCAAGTTGGGGGAAGGGTACTAGGCAGAAGTCAAGTTGGGGGCAGGGTACTTTTGGAAAAGGGTTGGTTTTCAACCAATAGAAATGTGTGATTACATTTGAAAAAAAGGGGGAAGCACTGAGATTTGAAACTTACATGTATATGTGTGGAAAAATAGAGGGAAAGTTTGCCATTATCTGGTTCTGCTGAGAGGAGAGAGGTGAACACAACAGAGATCCTGGCTCTGATAATCTGCTGTTTGAGTGTCACATTTCTTTCACAACTAACTAATTTTAAAGGTGAGTTTACAGTTTGAGAGGGGATGTATGTGGTAACTTAAGAAATGAATAATAGAAATGGGAATTGTTTTTGTTGTAGTTACACATGGTGGTTTCATAATGTGTCAGTCTGTAAAAGTGATTTTCACTCGGCCCGAAAAAAAAAGAGCAGTAAGTGTGCTTTCAAATTGGCAAAGAAATTTCGTTTTGGGACTAATGTGAAAACATGACTCTGTGTGCATAGAAGAATTATAGGCAGAGATTTATTGCGTCTTGCTCTGGTGATTTCACCGTTGCATTAGATGGAAAGGGGGAGCGAATTTTTTGGGGAAGAAGCAGAGGCTTAGCACACACCCATGTGCTTGCCATGTATAGTCATGCACAGTATTTAGAAGCCACTGGGGTTTTCAGGTTTAAGTCTGTAATGCAAATACATTCAGCATCACTAAGGCTGGTTGCCCTTGCTGGAGTGTAGGCAGACACAGAGAATGCACATGGTGTTGGTCTGAAAAAAAAACAGCTTGGACACGTGCAATTAAATAAATCAAAAATAGTGGTTTCATAATGTGTCAGTCTGTAAAAGTGATTTCAAATTGTAAAAAGAGATTTTCACTTGGCCCTAAAAAAAAAGAGCAGTAAGTGTGCTTTCAAATTGGCAAAGAAATTTCGTTTTAGGACTAATGTGAAAACATGACTCTGTGTGCATAGAGGAATTATAGGCAGAGATTTATTGCGTCTTGCTCTGGTGATTTCACAGTTGCATTAGATGGAAAGGGGGAGCGAATTTTTTGGGGAAGAAGCAGAGGCTTAGCACACACCCATGTGCTTGCCATGTATAGTCATGCACAGTATTTAGAAGCCAGTGGGGTTTTCAGGTTTAAGTCTGTAATGCAAATACATTCAGCATCACTAAGGCTGGTTGCCCTTGGTGGAGTGTAGGCAGTCACAGAGAATACACATGGTGTTGGTCTGAAAAAAAAACAGCTTGGACACGTGCAATTAAATAAATTTTTAAAAAAGGTTTCATAATGTGTCAGTCTGTAAAAGTGATTTTCACTCGGCCCGAAAAAAAAAGAGCAGTAAGTGTGCTTTCAAAATGGCAAAGAAATTTCGTTTTGGGACTAATGTGAAAACATGACTCTGTGTGCATAGAGGAATTATAGGCAGAGATTTATTGCGTCTTGCTCTGGTGATTTCACAGTTGCATTAGATGGAAAGGGGGAGCGAATTTTTTGGGGAAGAAGCAGAGGCTTAGCACACACCCATGTGCTTGCCATGTATAGTCATGCACAGTATTTAGAAGCCAGTGGGGTTTTCAGGTTTAAGTCTGTAATGCAAATACATTCAGCATCACTAAGGCTGGTTGCCCTTGCTGGAGTGTAGGCAGACACAGAGAATACACATGGTGGTGGTCTGAAAAAAAAACAGTTTGTACACGTGCAATTAAATAAATCAAAAATAGTGGTTTCATAATGTGTCAGTCTGTAAAAGTGATTTCAAATTGTAAAAAGAGATTTTCACTTGGCCCTAAAAAAAAAGAGCAGTAAGTGTGCTTTCAAATTGGCAAAGAAATTTCGTTTTAGGACTAATGTGAAAACATGACTCTGTGTGCATAGAGGAATTATAGGCAGAGATTTATTGCGTCTTGCTCTGGTGATTTCACAGTTGCATTAGATGGAAAGGGGGAGCGAATTTTTGGGGGAAGAAGCAGAGGCTTAGCACACACTCATGTGCTTGCCATGTATAGTCATGCACAGTATTTAGAAGCCAGTGGGGTTTTCAGGTTTAAGTCTGTAATGCAAATACATTCAGCATCACTAAGGCTGGTTGCCCTTGGTGGAGTGTAGGCAGTCACAGAGAATGCACATGGTGTTGGTCTGAAAAAAAAACAGCTTGGACACGTGCAATTAAATAAATCAAAAATAGTGGTTTCATAATGTGTCAGTCTGTAAAAGTGATTTCAAATTGTAAAAAGAGATTTTCACTTGGCCCTAAAAAAAAAGAGCAGTAAGTGTGCTTTCAAATTGGCAAAGAAATTTCGTTTTAGGACTAATGTGAAAACATGACTCTGTGTGCATAGAGGAATTATAGGCAGAGATTTATTGCGTCTTGCTCTGGTGATTTCACAGTTGCATTAGATGGAAAGGGGGAGCGAATTTTTTGGGGAAGAAGCAGAGGCTTAGCACACACCCATGTGCTTGCCATGTATAGTCATGCACAGTATTTAGAAGCCAGTGGGGTTTTCAGGTTTAAGTCTGTAATGCAAATACATTCAGCATCACTAAGGCTGGTTGCCCTTGGTGGAGTGTAGGCAGTCACAGAGAATACACATGGTGTTGGTCTGAAAAAAAACCAGCTTGGACACGTGCAATTAAATAAATTTTTAAAAAAGGTTTCATAATGTGTCAGTCTGTAAAAGTGATTTTCACTCGGCCCGAAAAAAAAAGAGCAGTAAGTGTGCTTTCAAAATGGCAAAGAAATTTCGTTTTGGGACTAATGTGAAAACATGACTCTGTGTGCATAGAGGAATTATAGGCAGAGATTTATTGCGTCTTGCTCTGGTGATTTCACAGTTGCATTAGATGGAAAGGGGGAGCGAATTTTTGGGGGAAGAAGCAGAGGCTTAGCACACACTCATGTGCTTGCCATGTATAGTCATGCACAGTATTTAGAAGCCAGTGGGGTTTTCAGGTTTAAGTCTGTAATGCAAATACATTCAGCATCACTAAGGCTGGTTGCCCTTGGTGGAGTGTAGGCAGTCACAGAGAATGCACATGGTGGTGGTCTGAAAAAACAGCTTGGACATGTGCATTTAAATAAAAGAAAAAAAAGTGGTTTCATAATGTGTCAGTCTGTAAAAGTGATTTCAAATTGTAAAAAGAGATTTTCACTTGGCCCGAAAAAAAAAAGAGCAGTAAGTGTGCTTTCAAATTGGCAAAGAAATTTCGTTTTAGGACTAATGTGAAAACATGACTCTGTGTGCATAGAGGAATTATAGGCAGAGATTTATTGCGTCTTGCTCTGGTGATCTCACAGTTGCATTAGATGGAAAGGGGGAGCGAATTTTTTGGGGAAGAAGCAGAGTCTTAGCACACACCCATGTGCTTGCCGTGTATAGTCATGCAAAGTATTTACAAGCGAGTGGGGTTTTCAGGTTTCAGTCTGTAATGCAAATACATTCAGCATCACTAAGGCTGGTTGCCCTTGCTGGAGTGTAGGCAGACACAGAGAATACACATGGTGTTGGTCTGAAAAAAAAACAGCTTGGACATGTGCAATTAAATAAATTTTTAAAAAAGGTTTCATAATGTGTCAGTCTGTAAAAGTGATTTTCACTCGGCCCGAAAAAAAAAGAGCAGTAAGTGTGCTTTCAAAATGGCAAAGAAATTTCGTTTTGGGACTAATGTGAAAACATGACTCTGTGTGCATAGAGGAATTATAGGCAGAGATTTATTGCGTCTTGCTCTGGTGATTTCACAGTTGCATTAGATGGAAAGGGGGAGCGAATTTTTGGGGAAGAAGCAGAGGCTTAGCACACACCCATGTGCTTGCCATGTATAGTCATGCACAGTATTTAGAAGCCAGTGAGGTTTTCAGGTTTAAGTCTGTAATGCAAATACATTCAGCATCACTAAGGCTGGTTGCCCTTGCTGGAGTGTAGGCAGACACAGAGAATACACATGGTGGTGGTCTGAAAAAAAAACAGCTAGGACATGTGCAATTAAATAAATTTTTAAAAAAGGTTTCATAATGTGTCAGTCTGTAAAAGTGATTTTCACTCGGCCCGAAAAAAAAAGAGCAGTAAGTGTGCTTTCAAAATGGCAAAGAAATTTCGTTTTGGGACTAATGTGAAAACATGACTCTGTGTGCATAGAGGAATTATAGGCAGAGATTTATTGCGTCTTGCTCTGGTGATTTCACAGTTGCATTAGATGGAAAGGGGGAGCGAATTTTTTGGGGAAGAAGCAGAGGCTTAGCACACACCCATGTGCTTGCCATGTATAGTCATGCACAGTATTTAGAAGCCAGTGAGGTTTTCAGGTTTAAGTCTGTAATGCAAATACATTCAGCATCACTAAGGCTGGTTGCCCTTGCTGGAGTGTAGGCAGACACAGAGAATACACATGGTGGTGGTCTGAAAAAAAACAGCTTGGACATGTGCAATTAAATAAATTTTTAAAAAAGGTTTCATAATGTGTCAGTCTGTAAAAGTGATTTTCACTCGGCCCGAATCGGTGAGATCTGGACAGATTAAACTTTAGAATTTTAATGGATTTCCCTTGGAAATTTATTCCAAAAAAAATACTATTTGGCCTAAAGGAAATGAAATCAGATGTATTTTGGAGTTATTTGAGATATAATATTGTGATTATACTTCTGAAACAAACATATCAGACGGTATTTTAAAGAAATAAGTATTGTTTTTAGATGATATTTTTTTAGAATAATATGCATTTCTGTAATGATAAGTTTAAGTGAGAAGAGATTCTGGGCTTTTTTAATACAATCTTTGAGATTGTTATTTTTTTTTGCCCGCTGTAAAATGATGAATGCAATTGCTTTCACAATTTATAGTGAAATGCAATATATTCTGAAAACAGCAAAAATAAGGCAAAAATATGTATACTGTATTATAAATTGTTAAAAAAATATTAATACTTTTTTCTTTTTTTTCAGATCGATATAGAAAATTTTCGAAAACTACAACCATTTTTAAAACTATTTTTAAAAAAAACAAATGAATAAATATTTTTTTGAGTGAGTATGGTAAGTCAATAATAATAATTGTAGTCTCTCAAGGACCTTGTAATTTGATAATTGATTTTTAGTGTTTTTTTTAAAAAATAAAAAAAAGGTACGCGTACGGTAAAAAAAAAAAAAAAAGGTTTTAAAAAACATATGTAAAAAAAAGATGAAAGATAAGGTTGGCTCTTAAAAGAACCGTTGTGTTCATGCAGGGACAGAGGAAAGGAAGCATGGGAAAATCATTCAAAGCTACAAATGTGCTGATCTATTTTGTTGTTCACTAGGGAAACACTGGTCTCCCTATGACAAATTAGACCTTTACAAAATGTGCAATGAATATCAACCTTCCGAAATCGAAGGTTCATTTCCAGAGGGCCAGCAAAAGGCGATTCTCCCCCCACAGATGAAGGGCTCACCTGACCTGCAGAAGAAGGAGTCAGCCCTGCAGATGATGGTCCAGGCTGAGCTGCTGTGGATGTACTGGCTCGTCTTTCTGAAGAGTTACCTCCAAAAAGATGACCATGTGTCCTTCTGTGTACATCCTGGAGGTGTCTCTTCATGGTGTGATTCCCAAAGGAATACTTCCTGTTAGGATTACCTCTAGAAAGTACACGCTTACACAGCTTGCAAGTAACTAAGGGTGCATTCACCTTTTGCTGGCCTTCTGGAAAAGTAAAATAATCCCAAACATAAGAAGGCTTTTGTTTCCTCGATCTCTGCCTCAAGACAGTGCTGCTGGTGCTAGCCTCACTCTCAGAAGAGCTCTGCTGTTCTGCCATCGTATCCCAAAGACAAACCAGCTCCTTCTCCCAAGGGATCACAAGCAGAAATGAGGGGAATGGGTGTGGTGTAGGAGAGTTCTAGAACTGAAAGTAGTTTCAACCAATCAAAAGTTGTGTTTCAAGATCACATGACCTACCGTACGCTTACGGTACGCTTACGGTACGCTTACGGCAAAAAGTACGCGTGCGCGTAAAAAAGACACGCGCTTGCGCGCATGCGCATAACAGTCACTCCCCGGCACTTCCGCGTAACGTGCGCGTGTGGCGTAAGCGCGCACGCGTCCCACGCGCAGTACGCGCGGCTACGCGAAGTGCGTAACTATACGCAAGCAGCGTAGATAGATTACGGACGTTGCGTAAACCGTACGCTTACCGTGAGCTTACGGTACGCGTACTATAAAAAAAAAAAAAAAAAATAAATAAAAATCTGGTAATAAATTTTACATGTTTATTTTAAAAAATATATTAAAAAAAAATATTTAAGGATTTTAAAAATTTAAGCATAGTCTTTATAAAATGAAAGAAAATTAAATTAAAAATATGTTTGAAAAAAATGAAGAATAAAAAAAAAAATTAGCATTTAAAAAACCTTGCAAATTCACTGAAAAAACCATGGGTTACACACACGTTATAGTTAGGAATTAGCATTTAAAAAACCTTGCAAATTCACTGAAAAAACCATGGGTTTCACACACGTTATAGTTAGGAATTAGCATTTAAAAAACCTTAGAAATTCACTGAAAAAACCATAGGTTTCACACACGTTATAGTTAGGAATTAGCATTTAAAAAACCTTAGAAATTCAGTGAAAAAACCATAGGTTTCACACATGTTATAGTTAGCTGGACATTTTACTTGTAAAAAACCAATGAAATTGCCCCGTTATAGTTAGTTCAGCTAACTATAACTCACGCGCCCGCAATGCACTGCTGATGACGTCACATATTACATCACTCATGACATGGTCAGTGACATCACTCATGACATCACTGATGACATCTCAAATGACATCACTGATGACATCACTGATGACATCATCCAGTGAATGTGTGTTTTTCTGAAAATTAAATTTGTTTTATATATGTATATCTCAAGGTCGATGGAAGAATAAATGGGTATATAAGTGTCTAAATGGATGATTTGTTTTTAAAAAATTGATTGTGTAACTGACTGATTAAGTGTATCTCTCACTTTGTGTATAAGTGGCTGCATGGGTTGGTGAGTAGCTACATGGGTGTCTATATAGGTTAGTAGTTGTTTTTTTGAGTATCAGTCTGAGTGTCTGTATGGTTCGGTGGGGGGTATTACGTAGTGCATAGGTGCATGAATGAGTGACTCACTGTTTGTATGTGTTGAAGACAGCATGTGTGCAGGACTGTATGGGTGGATGAGTGTGTGTATGGGTGTGTTAGTGAGTGAATGACTGTCCCAATAGTGTCTTCAGGAGTAACTACATATGTTTTAAACTAGTATATGTGACTATTGGTGTATATATGTGAGTATATGTGAGAGGGAGAGATTGAAAGAGTTCCTGTATGAATAAGTATGTGTTTCTATAAGTGATTGTTTAAAAGACTAAGTATGTGTAAGTTTCCGTAGAAGTAAGTGTGGTGGTGTGTGTATAACTGTATATGCAGGTGAATGTATGTTTGATTCTTTATTAGCATGAGTGACTATGTGTGTGAGTAACTCTATGGATGAGTGGCATTATGTAACAGGATGTATAGGTGTATGAGTACATATGATGAGTGAGTACATGTATGAGTGACTGTATAGGACTGTTGGTGAATGAGTGGATGTGTATGTGGATCTTAGAATTACTGAAGAGGTTGTTGTAACTGGTATTGGTATGTCCATTGTTTTGAAAATTTTAGTCTCTATTTTTGAATGTGTGTATCAAAGCTTATATTAAGGTGAGAGGAGGTCTGCCACTCTATCACAAGGATGATGTCATCAGTGATGTCATCAGTGATGTCATTTGAGATGTCATCAGTGATGTCATGAGTGATGTCACTGACCATGTCATGAGTGATGTAATATGTGACATCATCAGCAGTGCATTGCGGGCGCGTGAGTTATAGTTAGCTGAACTAACTATAACGGGGCAATTTCATTGGTTTTTTACGAGTAAAATGTCCAGCTAACTATAACATGTGTGAAACCTATGGTTTTTTCACTGAATTTCTAAGGTTTTTTAAATGCTAATTCCTAACTATAACGTGTGTGAAACCTATGGTTTTTTCAGTGAATATATATATATATATATATATATATATATATATATATATATATATATATATATATATATATATATATATATATATATATTTGGTATCCCTCTCACAAAATACCCCTCTTATTCCACTAAAGCTTGATTTGGGTATTAAGCCCATTAGTGATCTAGCAAGGCTTCGCCCCCTCTTATTTTGGCATAGAATGGTCACCACTCCCGATTTGGCACCTTATGCTGCAGCTTTAAATGAGGTTTGCACCCTGGACACCACATACAAAATTGGGTGGATCAAACATGTAAATAACCTTCTGTCCAGCATTGGTCTGTCTAAGCATAGTATTGGCTGCCCACCAGCAAATACCAGAGGTCTGGTTAAATTACTATATTGGGCCTGGGTTGAGCAGAATGCATATTCCAAAAGCAACCAGGGCAGACTAGCAGATGAATTCACAGACTTGAAAGTCTGCCGCTCCTTAGAAAGCCACCTCGATATTATTAAGGTGCCAGCTGACAGGAAGCTTCATATTGAATTCAGGCATGGCACTTTGCCAATTAATGCTTTTACAAACTCTTGGCTGACCAACAAATCTCAGCCTAAGGGCTGCCCCCGGTGCGCCTGCCCACATGAATCGATAGGCCATGTTCTTTTTGTTTGCATAGCTTATACGCTACTCAGGGGCAAATGGCTAGCCCCAGTTTGCAGACAATTTGGGACTCGAGATTCCAAGTGGCCCTGCGCATACTGAAATCAGATGCAAGACCTCTATTTGCTTGCGCAACTGCCAAATGTTTGGCCCACTTTTGTGCAATTAGAAGGAGGGCGCTGTCGACCCCCTTACCTACCTCAGAAAGCTATAGACTACACAAGACCAACTCCTATAGTGGCCAGTTTTTTTAGATTGTAAATAGCTGTTTTATTGCTTCTAATTAACAATTTTTAAACTCTGTCCTCGCTGTTTTATCTTGTACAATGGTGTTTTTATTATACCTATATGAATCTTTTGGCGTTGAATTTTGGAATGTAAATTCAGGGTCTGTCTTTCACTAAACATTTTGAATGCACTTGCACTTTAGACAAGGGTCCTATCCGTTGTGTGCATTACCCTCTGGCCTGTCGGCGGCCCCAAAGTCACAAATTATTTGATAATTTTCTTGTCTGCGCATTTCCTGTATGCTGTTTTTGTGTTTTTAACTTCGCTTATTCTTTTAATTGCATCTCCCTTAATAACTACTTGAATGTCGACTCTTAAGCCAGAATGCATGATGCTTGTCGTGTATGGTTGTATCTTTTATGGTGTTTTACCGAAATAAAGAGAGTTTGAGGATGATATATATGTTATAAAGTCTCTATCTTTAAAAGTTATTTCAACTACAACAGTGCAGACACTGAGTCCCTGGACTGAACTTGAACCTTGCCAAATGAAAGACAACGTTGATAAGAAAAGTAAACATGTATATCTATATCAGGTTTCTGTACATCTAAAAAACATTAATCAGTGACAAGCGATCCAGGCAGTGTGCCAAACACTACCCCATGGTGACTGGTTAACTTGCCGCTGGATAACTAATCGCAGCAGTAAAGATAATGAGGGAGCAAGTCTAAATGATAAAGGCGAGGAGTAGCATAAACAGAACGGCATTTACTGTTTAGCGTCTGATGAACCCCGATGGTGCCTTTGTTGAGGAAGGTGACGTAGTTGTGCCATATTACAGAAACACTGAACAAATAAAAGCAGTGCAGCGCCAATTTGAACTGCTATGTAATACAATAAGACAATATTCCAAAAGGGTGTCTGCACCAGGGCACAGCTGAGATACAACACACGTTTTTGTTTCAATTCACTTTATACCTCTTTAGCAACCATACTGAGTCTATTAACAACCTTTAAAGAAGCATTGTCAAAGCCAGTAGGTCTCGCCTGTGCAAGAGTGATTGGCTTCGCCAATGTGTTTTAGCAATGGTGTACGTCAGTGTGGCTGCTGCTTAGCATGGCTAAAAGTTAGTGGCATGAAGAAGGGTGGCATGGAGTGGAGTGTCATAGGGTGTAGTGGCGTAGAGTACATTGAAGTAGAGGGGAGAGGATGGAGTGCTGTGGAGTGACGTGGCGTGTTGTGGAATGTTGTGGAGTATAGTGGAGTATCATAGAGTGGTGTAGGGTGGCACAGAGTGGAGTGGAGTGCAGTAAAGTGGCATAGAATGGAATGGCGTAGAGCGGAATAGAGTGGAGTGGCTTGGAGTGTCATGGAGGAAGTAGAGTGTCATAGATTGGAAGATCATAAAGTAGAGTTGAATGTGATAGAATGGAGTGGCATAGAGTGAAGTAGAAGGTCATAGAGTGGAGTAGAGAGTTGCAAAGTGTAGTGGCATAGAGTGGCATGAGGTAAAGGGGAGTGGAGGGGAGGGAGTAGCGTACAATGGAGTAGATTGGCATACAGTAGAGTGGAATAAAGTAGAGTAGAGTGGCATAGAGAGGAGTAGATTGTCATAGAGTGGAGTGGAATAGAGTGGAGTAGAGTGTTTGGGAGTGCCATAGAGGGGCATAGAGTAGAGTAGAGTGGCATAGAATGGAGAGGCATAGAGTGGTGGAGCATCATAGAGTGAAGTGGCATAGAGTGCTGAAATCCCCCACACCCGGCCCCACCGCTCTTAGCTGCATGGGCCACGGCTGTATTTATCACACCCTTGTAGTTTTCCCCAGATTGATTCGGCAGATAAAACCTGCTGAAAATTATTTTGAGGAGAAGGCCAAGAAAAAAAGGCAAAACAAGCAGAATTATGTGAGTTAAAAAATGATTCCACATGTTAAACCTCATTTTCCTTTTGAAAACTTGGAATAGGAGGTATTTACCAAATTTTATATATACCTTACACAGCAGCAATAATATTTACCGTGTGTAGTTAATATCCTATTCTATTGCAACAAACTGGTAATGAGGGCATATTTGTGCAAACAATGGGCCAGATTTATCAATGTGTGGTTCCGGTATTCGTCCCAGACTGAACGATTCCGGCCCCTAATGCACAACCCCACCACAGACTGATTACAACTTGTTCACCCATTAAAATACACTCTTCCTAATCCCTTGCCCTCAGGCCTACCACCATCTGACTCAGGTGGTGAAATTATGACTTTAGTGTACCTAGGAGTCTGGTGTGTCATCACTTCCATCCCTGTGAAAGTGCCTTTCTACTAAATATTTTCGATGAAAATATCTACGTGAACATACATGTGTGTGTATCTATAATGATGCACAGGGGCTATACGTGTGTTTATTAATTGAGTCCATGTAATGGCTGTCTGTTCATTTGTAAAATGTTCCAGATCTTGTGCGAGCAATGAATACATTTATGTGTGTATCGGTGCCTAAATGTTGTCACTAACTGGAGTTTGTCCACAAATGTTTGTTTTCACCATGTAGTAAAGCCCTCCCTTGCAGCCCACATGTTAACAGTTGAGCCCACTTTCAGAGGTGCTATCAGTACCACTCCCCTTGCTTCCCATACCTAGTGTGTGTGTCTCAGTTATAGGTGACACACTTTGCACACGTGTTACGGACTTCCCCTGTACACATGCTCAAACAAGCTGAAAGTCATTGGTCTGATTCTGAGATCACGTGGTTGCTTCCAAGGGGTGGCATACCTGCCAACTCACATGGTGCTACCATGTGACACAAGATAATGGCATGAAAGCAACAAGAGAGTGAGGGAAATTGTATGAGGAGCACCCTTAGTCCCCCAAGCAATGTATTCAAAACAACAGAAGAGTACACACAGAACACACAGAAAAACCAGCTCCGCAGTAATTCTGGCATTGAAGCACACCAGGGTGGCATTCAGCCTCTCCTGGTGAGGCCCGATGATGAAGCATGTCACCAACCAGGTTGGTGAGTGAGGGCTTTATTAAAAATCTGTTTGGATTCTACACTTGTGCTCCATTTATTTATTTAATAAAAAGGTACAAGATAATGGCTCCCATCATTCGCTGATATCACATGGCAGCAGGGAAAATTAGTTGAAAACAACTGTAAATAGTGGTTTTCCTGCTCGTTGGCCGAGGCTTTGAACTGCTGACGTCCATTAAGGAGTGTGAAAACATCCCAGCACATCAGCACCAGCCTCAGCAAGCTTTTATTCTTTTTTTGGTTAGAGGAGGGGATCTGGGGGTGTTGTTCAAAAGTGCCTCCTAGGTACTTCTCGGAGTGAGGCCCTACCCCCTCCAAGGCTTCGCTCCCTCCTCACACAGTGAGGTTGTTCTTCAAGTTGGCAGGAATGGGTTGGGAAGCTTACAAACTTATTTTTTCCTCTTCTCACCAACTACTTTGGCCCACATCTCCTAGCTCTTGCAGCCCTGGAGGGGAGGTACTGGAGCACAAAGCTGGGAAAGTGGTTCAGTGATTTAACCATTCACTGCTGATATCTGCTCTGATCTGCAGGTCACAAGCATGGAGGTCGGTTCACCAATATACTGGGGGTAGTGGAAATTACACCAGGCGCTCTTACATTTGATGATACCGCTCCTGTTTGCTCCCAATTCATTTAGGGAAGGACAAGCAGATGAACTAACAGAAAATAAACACGACTCTTAGAGCCCTGTTTCTTTTCTGCTACTGCCTGTGCCGTCATGGTGCCTCATCCAGAGGGGTAGCAATTAAAGTGCTTGGGGTACCAAAAGGCAATCTATGGCGAGTACCTCCTAACCCTGACTGCACCTAATTGGCATCTATGCCGCCAAGGCCAACTCAACATTTCATTCTTCTAATGTTGGGAAATTGAGTACCATTTAATTGGGTAATAATAACACCTGTGTATTTACAGTGACTAGAGATGGCAAAACGAGATTTGAAATGCTACACAAAAAACAAGTGTTTGTTGCCTTCCTGAATTAGTGGTAATTTGTTTCTGTCCTGGAATGCCTAAATGACTCCAAAGAGGTTGCTATAGATGTCAACAGCCAAGTGCCTGATGGAACATTCAATGGAGGCTTGTGTACTCTTTTTACCACCAGATGGAGAAGGGTGCCAGATTTAGTGGCATTTGCAGGAGGGCTTCAGTTGTGCTACATGCTTCCCGTGCAGCAAGATGGCCGCTCAGGTGGGAATAGAAGGCATAGAATGTGGCCAACAGCACCTGAGGCTCAATGGTGTTCTAGAAAGCTTAAGCATAGTTCCCAGATCTTCCACATCTCCAGAAGACAATATGTCAATCTCTTACAGAGGACACTGATGGTCATGATGGCCATGATCCATAGGTACGTAGCAAAGGCCATGAAACAAGAATCATCCTCAATGTCTCTGTGGTTAGAGATCTCCGGTTCTAGCGCTCAGATTTCATCAGGGTCTGGGCCTGGATCTCCATCTGACATAGAAGATCTGAGTAATTTTACTCAAGGGCGGCAGATGATGGCACTGATCGAACATCTGAGAAAATATCCTGACCTCTGTGCATGAGGACAAGATGTCCAGGAAAATCAACTCCCTGCCACAGTTTCATTGTACATTATATCGGCCAGTTGTTCCCATGTTTTATGGAGAAGCATTTTCCATTTGATATTTTGAAGTCAGAGTGTCTTTCTTTAGTTTTGATCTGTTAATTGACAGAAAGTTAACCAGGATCAGGTTACCATTTTATGGAAATTAAGTAGGTGTTCTATCCGAATTTGTGAATTAAAGGACTGACCCAGGCCATAAGTAATTATGACCAGGTACCAATTTTATACTTTCTAGGTGCTTGAAAATCATCAGGATTTAACCAGTACCAGCTGGTGATTTTATAGGATCATTATTCTGAGCTTTCGAGGTTATACCAGGCATTGATCCTGTAGCCACAGGTGAAGGCGAGCAAACCTCCATGCGCCACAGTGTAGGCGGATGGGGTGTTCCCCCATGACTCTTGAGGTGAGGCGGAGACATTGGTTTTCCTGCGTGATCATTGTTGTTACAAATGTCGCTGTTTCACTGAGTGAAAGGGGGGATAAGAGAGCAGTTGCCTGAATTATGTACCTTATTGCACATACTCTTGTTAGTTAGCTCTATTCCGCGTGAGACAAGTACAAAACATCTACTTGGAGAAGCTGAGATTCTGGTACCTTCAACCTCCCATTGCCCCACTCAGCAGGAGCTGAACTATATTTTCTGGGTGACTGAGTATTTCTGTTTTTAAATTGGAAAAGTTGGCATTTATCTTGTATAAACGGTTGTCTGTTAGCCCACTAGTGTGGCATCGAACACATTATTTATAATACTGGCACTCGACACCTGTTTTTGTAAAGATTTAGAAAAGAGTATTAAAAATAAAAACTGGTTTGGGTGGAGTCAAAAATGAACAAAAGGAATGTTGAGGTGAGTAAGAAGAGTTGCTAACCTCATGACTTAGGGGCCGTGACAAGATTGAGCAGTAATAAATTTAATGTAGATGACTGGGTGTACTTTGAGCATCACACAACAGATTATGTATGCATCTGAATGGACACACAAGAGATATGGTGATGCCGAGTAAGCAGGATTCTTTGACCTGTAATTACATTCTCAGTAGGTGGTTTTGCTTAATTGCAGATATGAAACTGCCTCCCTGAAATTTTGCATAATGGCTTGATCCACTAAAATTGGCACATACAGACACGGTAAATGCATCAAAGTCCTGGGCCACGTAAAATAATTATATAGTAAAACGGTATTGGTACAGTTCAAGCAGATTCGTAAGAAAACGTCAATGTTCTCATAGGTAGATTGTTTCTTTGTCTTTATTCCATCTTTAATTGAGCAGAAGAAACCAGCCAACATGTGTTTCGTTGCCAATGGAAATAATCCTGCGACTTCCTCAGGGCTGGGAAGGATACAAAGGGTATTATGAACACAAAGTGGTGTTTGTTATCGCATGATGGGAAGAAAAGAACTTTCATATGCAGCATTGGTGACTTGACACCTTACAAGTGAAAACCCTAATAAACTGTACATGACAGAAGAGAAAAGTAGGTGAAAAGTGAACACAGTGCACAATTTTCGGCGCATATTGTGAATAGTACAGTGCTCTATACGAGTTTAAAGAACATCATGTCTACTGTTCAAAATTATATTGTATAGATATTTAGATTAAGGGGACCCAACCGAAAACGTAGGCAAAAAAGGGGCAGTAAACAAAAGATAAATCTTATACAGTAGATAAGGGAATGCTACCTGAATATTGAAGAAAGAGATCTTAGTAATCTACGAAGGTAAATGAAAAAGAAAAAGAAAAGAAAAAAAAGGAGAGAAAGGGGGTATAAGTTAACCGTTTTTAGTGGGGCAAATGGAGGCAGGAGATATAACTGTGTCATTGAAAAGGGGAAAAGGGAAAATAGAGTGCTCACCGCTCCACCAGTGATAATTTCGACCCGGCTGGCCAAGGTAATGTCCCTGAATAGTGGACCAAATTTAAAAAGTTAAGATGCACCTATATCGAGAAAAAAATGCGGGTGATCAGAAAACGTTTCAATACAGCTATGCTAGAGAAAACGCAGCGCTTTAAGGAGAAAATATCAGCGAAATAATGTGTAACAGGATCTTACCACAGTAATGGCGATTCGGTGGGTGAGTATGTCGTGAGCCTTCCGAGGACGACGAGTAGTTTGTAATCAGAGTGTGGATCTGAAATGCAGATCTTACTTAAGTACCAGGATGTTTAAATTTAAAAGGGTAAAGAACAAAAAACGGCTAGTGTCTAAGAGTAGAGGGTATTCCTTACCTCCAGCGAATGCGTTGTGGTCCCTCACGGCGACGGTGTATGTCTGTTCCGGGTGTGGACAATGAAACGGAACCCAGAAGTGGTATTTATACTTGAGGTATCGGTGGAAGACTAGAGTGATAACTGCTCACCTATCCACGGATCGTAAATTTATTGTCACTTTCAAAGGGCATTAAAGGATCGTAACTTTATTGTTACTTTCAAAGGACATTATAGGAATGTCGTAATGTTTAAAAGGACCCAATATTTTTTGCATTAGTCCAAGTGTGTGGAGAATCTAATCTTAAGATCCCCGGAAGATAAAGAATTCAACACGATTTTGAACGGCAAGCATGTTTTTCCACAACTGTGTAGGCAAGATAACTACTTTTTGATGTTCGCGGTGCACTTGTTGATGCTATGAGGTCTATGCCATACAAACTCTACAGATATAGAGTAAGTGAAATTACCCAGAAATTCCTCTTAGGATAGAAAGTAAATAAGTATGGTGAACAACATAGAGGTATTGTTATTCGTGGTGTTTTACAAGAGATGCCATGTAGTATTTGTACGATACGGTATATTAAACATTGCAAAATTTAAAGAATGTAGGAAAGCAACATAAATGGGATATCATTTAGAGTACTGGAAATTATTTCAGTCATTTAAGAGAACGACAGTAAGTGGAGTGGAGAGTTAAAATGCAAAACATTTTATCACATGCGAAGGCAGCAGTTTCTGTGTAAACAGGAAAGAATGGGCAGGTCATTGCAAATTCGTGGTCTAAGAGCCTTTGGTGCAACACAAAATTGTAGTGAAAGGAATTTGTGGTCTAAAAGCTTTTGGTGCAACACAAAACTGTGGTAAGCGGATTTTGATAAACATTAGCAGCCTGTGAATACTATTTGGGAATGTTAGTGACAAGCTAAACGATGAGATATAACAGTTTCATTTGTACAAAATAAGGTAACAGAATGTCATAATCTCCTATTTGTGTACAAAAGATAAAACAGATTGTCATAATAAGATTCCTTGTCTCCCCGAAAATATTGCATTTCATGGTCACAGTTTAAACCATTTTCAACAGTGTGGAGGCGCATGATCCAAGTAGCCACAGTGCGTCTTAGTTTATTCTCTCTGTTGCCACCTCACACACTGGGTTGTATTACGTCAATTCCAAAGAAGGAGAAGCATTTTTGTGGTCTTTGTGATGGACAGATCGCTGCATGTAGTGCCACTGGATATCTGGCATCTTGTTGATATAAAGATCTAGCATGCTCGCTGATTCTGTCTTTCAGAGGTCTTATAGTACTTCCAACGCATAGTTTTTTGCATGTACATTCAATGATGTACACTACGGACGTAGTATTACAGTTGATGTTGTGTCTAATGTCATAACTTTTTTTGTCATGGTTGATGAAATTCAAGGTCCCATGTTTCGCCCATCTGCATACCCCACAACAGCTGCATTTATAGAAGCCTATAGTGTGTTGAGTGAGACAGGTTGGATCGTTGGTATTCTGTGGGACAGTAGGGCTAAGTCTGTTCCTGAGAGTCCTACTAGTAATATAATCATTGAGTGATCTATCGGCCTGTAGGATCTCCCAATGTTTGGTGCAACTTCTCCTGATAATGTGGTTCAAACCATTAAAATCAGTAGCAAGTCTCACTGGTTGGTGGTGTTGTGTGAGATTCTTGACCCGAAATGTATCTGCTCTTTGTATATGACCAATTCTGTTCTCCGCTTTTGTAATAGTTTGTGGTGTGTAACCTCTCTTAATGAACCTGTGCTTCATGTCTGTAAAACAATTTTTTTAAATGTGTCTCTTCACTGCAGTTTATTTTTGCCCTCATAAATTCCCCATAGAGTATTGCCCGAATCTGGTGTGCAGGATGAGAACTGTCTACATGCAGAATTGCGTTGCATGAAGTCTCTTTGCGAAAGAGTCTGCTGTGCAATTTGTCGTCCTTGATGTAAAGTTCCACATCCAGAAATGTAATTTTGGAGGTTCTAGATTCCATGGTAAACCTCATGTCAAGGGTATTGTTATTCAAATGGGTGTAGAATTAATCTAATCTTTCTTGTGTGCCTAAAGATTTGTCCCCTTGTGGGCCACTGTGAACCAATTGATCATATTTCCTAGCGTAGGCAAAAACTCTGCCATCCTTATAGTCGATTTTGTCTCTTTTAAGTTGCCTTTCCTTTCTATTCTTGATTTTATTCTGGTGTTTGAGAAGAATATCAACGAGAATAGCGTAATTCTTTTCTGTCGCCTCCTGAATATTTAGAGTAGAAATTTCTATCTGGAGACTGGTTACTTTGCATTCTGCACTCTCAAACAATATATTCATCAATATGTTGGAATTGGCTGATAGTGCCTCCTCCCATTTCTCAAGAAGGTCCTCATTGAGGTCATCGGATGTGGGAAAGATCTGGGCTCTGAGCCCTCTTTGAACTCTATTTAATCTCAGATATTGTTTTAAAGTGGCCCCGTCCCACCACTTTGAATTTTCCAATTTTGTAAGTCTCTCCAGTTTAATAAATTTATCTCTAAGTCCCTCTCTGTGCGAGGGGTTTCCACTTGTTGAGGCAGTACTAATTGAGATGCCTCTCGCTAAGTTTTCAAAAAGCTCCTCTGCAGCTTTGTCCCTGTCCATGATAACAGAGGAAACAGTGTATGTCTGAATTATAGCGTTATGGCTGCCCTTCCTGAAAACCTATGAATTTTCTCTATTGAAGGGTTTTTAGTGATTCAGGAAGTGTGGCGCTCTGCCCTGTAAACGTATGTGTTAGTGAGATCTATTGTGTACGGTGCAACCAGGTAAGGGGAGAATCCCGTTAACCCCTAAAATTTGTGTAGGGAAACCCTGCACTGTTATGTATGCATCAAAGTCCTGGGCACACGTAAAGTAATTATATAGTAAAACGGTATTGGTACAATTCAAGTAGATTCGTAAGAAAAAGTCAATGTTCTCATAGGTAGATTGCTTCTTTGTCTTTATTCCATCTTTAATTGAGCAGAAGAAACCAGCCAACACGTGTTTCGTTGCCAATGGAAATAATACTGCGACTTCCTCAGGGCTGGGAAGATTACAAAGGGTATTATGAACACAAAGTGGTGTTTGTCATCGCATGATGGGAAGAAAAGAACTTTCATATGCAGCATTGGTGACTTGACACCTTACAAGTGGAAACCCTAATAAACCGTAAGTGACAGAAGAGAAAAGTAGGTGAAAAGTGAGCACAGTGCACAATTTTCAGCGCGTATTGTGAATAGTACAGTGCTCTATACGAGTTTAAAGAACATCATGTCTACCGTTCAAAATTATATTGTATAGATATTTAGATTAAGGGGACCCAACCGAAAACGTAGGCAAAAAAAGGGGCAGTAAACAAAAGAAAAATCTTAGTCAGTAGATAAGGGAATGCTACCTGAATATTGAAGAAAGAGATCTTAGTAAACTGTGAAGGTAAATGAAAAAGAAAAGAAAAAAAAAGAAAAAGGAGAAAAAGGGTGTATAAGTCAACAGTTTTTAGTGGAGCAAATACAGGCAGGAGATATAACTGTGTCACTGAAAAGGGGACGCTCCTTGGAGTATCTCTGTGCTCTATAAATCTCATATCAACATTATCATCATCTTTTCAGTGTCTGCAGAGCCAGGGGAAGCTGCGTATTGCCGTCTGCCCAAGCACTGGCTTAAAATCCTGTTTTCTATGGTCTAATGTCAGCAGTAAATACTGGGGGCTTATTTACAAGCCCCTTGCACTGTTGGTGCATCACTTATTTGACACACCAGTGGTGCAATGTGCCTGCCTATATTTACAAGGCCACGTAATGCCACCCCACGTGGCTTTTCATGGCCTTGTAAATAAAGCCCCCTTTCAAGCATTATTCTGCGTCAATGGTGCATTGCATGGATGTTGCTGTCGGTGTTCCCACGCAACATCCATGGAACCTGATGCATTCCCAGATTTACAAAGTTCTGTAAACCTGGAATGTTTCCGCTTCCTATGCCCATTCCAAGGCCCATTCTGCAGCACGCATAGAAAGAGGAAAACTCCTCTTGTGGTGTCCCGTCTTGCACAAAAACAATCACCCCCTACAACGCAGCCACCATTTGCACCATTGTGCAAGGGTGCCTGTGTTGGCGCATGGCATACCATTGTGTGCCAACGCAGGGGGAAAGGGCAGGAATGCACCATATCTTGCAGATACGGCACATTCCTGTTCTTTTTCTTTTGACGCACGGTAGTGCAGCAGGAAGGCTTGCTGCGCTGCTGTGAACCAAAATATTGTAATCGAGGCCCTGCGTTTAGAAACCAGGGTTGTGTATGATGGTGTCCTGAATAAGCCATGCATAACAATATCATCTTCCTTCTGTTTTTTTTTTTACTGCACTCTCAATGCATAGCCCCACTTTGGTGTCACATTTATCTGCAAAGTACAGACATGTAATCATTAACACAGAGATTCTTTCAATAATTGACAGAAACTGCATACTGTTGACAGTAGCTCTCATATAACAAGGGATACTGCTTCCCTGTCAAGAAAAAACTGTCCATTCTCTTTTTAAACAAGTTGTTCTACTGGTAGTTGCTCACCCCCACTCTCAGTTCCAGACAATTAAATATCTGAGCAAATGGATTTTCTTGTGTCTCAATAGTATAGACAGTCCAACTCTGCTCAAACATATGTGCAAAACTGCGAAGCTTCATTTCAGTTGTGTGTTCTTATAAGAACTTTTTCACCCCCTTCACAGATATCTGTCCTCAGCCTCCGGGCATCCCAAAGTCATCCCCTGCCTCCTCGCACACCTTACAACAGAACCCTTTTGAATGCCAGTGACACTCGCATTTGCCACATTGTGTCTTATTAACACCAGGTAATGTGTAGCATTCTCGCCTTATTTAGACTTTGGCCATATGGTTGAGCTCTCCACCAGCCCTGTAGAGATCTCTGTGCCTCCAGACGAGCTGCCGTGGCAGGGCCTCCTCTGAAGGCACTGAAAGGTTGGTGAGTGGCCACCATGTCTCAGGTTACCGCTCACAAAACGTTTTTTTTTTGTTTTGTTTTCCAAAAACAAACTCCCAAACAAAGAAGTTTCACAGAATTAGTCCTAGAGTCAAAGAAACAAATGTATGCAGTTACATAAAACTGCAGCAGTGGTTCTTAACCTTTTGACTTCTGAAGACCCCACTTAATCATCACTGTGACCCAGGGACCCCCACTGAATCATTATTGGAAGCCGGGATGCCCGGCCTAATCAATCAATCAATCAATCAATCAATCAGGGGTTTATAAAGCACGCTACTCACCCATGAGGGTCTTAAGGCGCTAGGGGGGGGGGGGTGCAGCTCCGGATCAGTCGAAGAGCCAGGTCTTGAGGCTCTTCCTGAAGGTGTGCAGAGTGGGGGAGAGTCTGATGCTGACTGGGAGCTCGTTCCAGGTCTTTGCTGCAACGTAGGAGAAGGCTCTTCCGCCTGCTCTGGTTCTGGGGAAGCGTGGGCTCTCTGCCAGGGCGAGGTCAGCGGAGCGGAGGTTTCTTTTGACCTAAGCATTTTTGATGGTTTGAACCACAAAACCACAAACCAATACATAAAAAATACAGAAACAAGCATTCATAAAACAAATACACACAATAAAATATGTTATTTAATTCACAAGCAAATATATATATATATAAATATATATATATATATTTTTAATTTCAATAGGAAGATTAGAATGTTTCTAAATTTAATTGAAGTCACTTGTCCTCCATACTATAATCTTTTTGATGCATTTGCACTCCTTTCATGAATCAATCTAATTTGTAGCCTCCAATTTAAAAGTTCTTCACATTTACAGAGCGTTTTAAAATGCTCGGTTATACACTTCACTTCTTTATCTATATACACTTTATTGTTAGGTTAATATTAATTTCTTTTCTAAGCAGTCACAGACTCCCTGAGTATGCTTTAACGTCCGCCAGGGGTCCCCGGATCACAGGTTAAGAACCATTGCTGTAGCGCATTTACAAACACAAATTTTAGTTTGTGTTAATTCTTTATACTCTTCTAAATCTGCTTTACTTAGAAGGGAACTCCACTCAGAATGTACAGCTTACAGCCCTTACCATTGAAAATGTATTTAAACTTAGGATTATTTATTTTATTTATTTATAGTTTTATAGAGCGCGAACCAGACCCGTGAGTGTATCAGACCGCTTTACAGGATTGAGGGGGAGGAAAACAAAGCATAAGGATGGGAGGGATCAGATTAGGAGAGATAGGGATACATTATACAGGAGCAGCACGCAGTCTAAGGTCCAAGCTACATGTGGGAGAAAATTGAAGCATGTAGATAAAAAAAATACAAGAAGGTTTCCATATCCACGAGGTGCACCCTGTCTGAGGTCAAAGCTACATGTGGGATAAAAAATTAGAGCGGGTAGTTATAATATACAAGAAGGCGCGCAGTCTCAGCTCTTGGGGGGATACCCAGGAGTCCAGAAAAATGTGTCATCCGTGGAGGCCGTGGATAATGCCGAGGTGGAGGGTGGAACAAGTCTATGAGGTGATTGTAAAGTATTCATTAGATGAGGTATTTTCCCATTAAGAAAGTTTTGGTCTCCTTCTTAAAGTGTGCCAAGGACGGAAGTCTTCTGATGGAGGGATTCTTGGAGCGGCCCCGTAGAAGGCTCGATTGTAGGTTTTTTTTCTTCCGGAAGCGTGCTGTCTGCAGCAGCAGGTTTTTAGCAGATCGGAAGTTTCTGGCCTGTCCGGATATCACGGGTTTTTGTGCAAGAAATGTAGGTGAATTCGCGTACAGAGCTTTGAGAGTTATGCAAGCCAGGATTGATACTTGTTTTGCAATATTGTTGCTGCTTGCTCCTCTATTCGCTGTCAGACTTTGTCTCAGGATAGCAACAATTTTTGTTCTCATAAAAAATGCCACTTATTTTCTAAATCCATAAATCTCAATCGTTAATGTGCTTACTTCACAATTATTTAAATTCCCAATCGCTTTATCAATCACTTTGCACAGCAAGAAGGACGTCAAATAAAATTATATCTGAATTCTGCATTGTTTCTAAACTGCACACTTTTTCTCATATGGGAGTCCTCGAGAATTACCTGATTCCTATCACTTTGTGCTCACTAGCCAAATATTCTAAGCCTCCCGATCCATAAAACATGCAAAGGCCCTACCAGGTCCTGAAGAGCAGTGTTTTCCCACCATCCAATCACTGTTCACAGCCCTATTTCCAGATCAACAACTTTTCCTCCAAATAAGCTGGCCTACAGAACTGTGACCGCTCCTCTTGGCATCCAGGAAATAACTCAAACAGAGGAAAGAGTATGGTCCTATTTATCTCCAATATGGACACGAGACAGCTCCAACTGTCGTGAGACTTTGCAAGACCTCGACTGCCTCTTCAGCAATATTTATGATGTCCAGCAGCAGCACCTGCACCTACACCTGCACCTGCACCTGGGTCCTTAAAGATGTATGTCATATTTGTATTATCAGAACAGAACCTTGGTTCCAAGGTTCTGCTAGAATGTTGTAATTGGAACGATGAATAGTTTATGCTGAGGCGGGCGAGGGGAAAGTCACACTTGGGTGAGCTGAATAAAAGAACTTCAAAAGGCTTCAAGTGCGTGGCTTAACTTCACTTACCACAGTTTTTTGGCGACGAGGATGGGATAGAACCTAGGTTCCAAGGTTCTGTTAGAATGTTGTAATTGGAACGATGATTAGTTTATGCTGAGGCGGTCGAGGGGAAAGTCACACTTGGGTGAGCTGAATGAAAGAACTTCAAAAGGCTTCAAGTGCGTGGCTTAACTTCACTTACACAAAAACAACGAGAGAGGAAGGGAACACAACACGACTACTCCCCTCAAGGAATTGAACTCAAAAACAACAAAGTCCGTGTAATTGAAACAGGGCCTCTTTGGATCAAAAGAGCATGGGTCTACAGACTCAAAACAATCATGTATGTTGTTGAGAGGGAGATGATCCTACAAAGATTGTATAGGTTTTGTGTAAAGCCCTCACTCGCCAACCTGGTTGGAGACATGCTTCATCATCGGGCTCCACTGGGTATGGCCGAATGCCATCCCAGTGTGCTACAACGCCAGGTTACTGCGGAGCGGGGTTCGTGTGATGTGACACAGAGGGTGTGGTGAGTCGTGGGGGACTTTCTTTGCACCCTCAAACCTCTGACACAATATGCAGGAGTGAGAATAAGGGTGCGTACCCCCAAACATTGGTCACAGTGTGCAGGAGTGAGAGGAGAGGGGGAACATCCATCCTAACAACATCAGAGGCTCCACTTGAGAGGCTTAAATGCAAATGCTCATTGTGCGGCAGCCGTTGTTCACCCCTGCTCAGCTCAGCTTAACTCATAGAATGTTAGGGCTTGATTCTAAGCAGGTAGGGCTGCTAGCTTGCTGCTAGCCTGTGTTCATAGACACTGGTACTGCTCTGGTACTGCTCTACCTCCTTGGCCCCAGGCATTCCTGTTGCCTTTTTATGGCCTGGCGTGACAGCGCAGCTGATGCCAGACCATTATGTGAGAATCATCAGCAGGGACATGTTTGATTTCTATTCCTACCACTGCATTCATGACCCCGGGGATCAGTTGTAGTAAAAACAGTAATATGGGTTCCAAAAGGAAAGCTAGCGGTATTGGCCGCTACCAATGGAGACCCCAAGTGAGAGTCAAGGTACTAAGAGAAAGTGAAATCTATAGATAATTTCCAAACTTGTGAATACTTTGTAAAATCTGTTTGTAGCTACAAGAATCGGTGCTCATGAACACATGTGCCTTGTCTGTATACAATCAGTGCTACTGACTTTGGCTGACCCATTATATACCTCTGCTGGTCGAGGCATCATTTGCAGTATCTGGGAAGTGCCAGGCTGATAACTGCATCTTGCCTGTGAGCCTGTGGCGCCCAATAGCAACCGACTGCCATTGACTCTGTTTAATTGGCTGTAAAATCTCTTTTATCGGGTTTCTTGGCTGAAGTGAATATTCGCTGTTTGATTAGGGTGATGAGGCAGCCATTTGCAGATGCATCTGCTATGTTAAGCAAAACAACGTAATTTTCCTAGAAGCCGCTGTCCAATATCATTCTATTTCAGTCTATCTCAGAGGCTAGCATTCTGATTCACAAAAAAGTTATAGAATCCCTGAAGGTGTAGTCTGTTATTTGGGTAGTAAATGCCAATTCCCAACACCACAGTTCAGCATGGAGTAAAGGAAAACTACAGTTTCAATAATGATGATAACTTTTTATATAGCTCTTTTTACCGCACTTTGGCCATTTTAAGTGGTATATAAAGAACAGATGTTACTGCCACCCAGTTTTATGCCACACAACCTGCTGGCCTCGGAAGCACCGAATGCTGCCTACAGTAGCAAGATTGAAACTCAAGGACATGCGATCACTGCAGATGCCAGCAGAAAGTGCTAATTTCCTGAACCACCTTGCCAGATTAATTGTTGCCGGCGCATGCCAGTGTACCCTAACCCTAGGTGAGCAGACTGAAACATGCTGCCGTAAATCTGCAAGCAGTGGTGCTGGGTCTACACTGCATAATCAGAGTTAGTATTTGTTCCCATGGAACATACATTTCATAGAAAACATATGTGGGCAATTTCTGCACTTTTTATACTCCTTGTAGCACTGATACCTGGTTAATCCAAGTGCTGATAAGTGTGGTCAATACACTGCAAATGTTTGTGCACATTTACAGTTATGACTGTGTGTGTGTGTGCGTGTGTGTGTGTGTGTCACAGTCTTAAATAACAACTATCCACCTACAAACTGGACCTGAAGTTTACATGTGCAGTTGTCACTTTCTCCGCATGTGTGATGCACTTAGCCACGGAAATCGATTTTTGAGTTAGACTCACCAGGGTCAATTCGCAAAGGCATTAATGAGTGAGGGAAGTAGTATGAAAATATTACTACTTCACGCACCCATAAATGCCTTTGTGAAGTAAACCTCTGATCTTAAATCTACCCTAAGATTTATGTTTTGGTTTTGTTCTCTTCCTTTTTAAATGCCCACTCTTTTGGCATACATGAAAACCAACCATGGCTGTCACTGAGATTCTAAATCTGGTTATTCACTGCTATGACATAGCATCAGTGGGTAACAAAAGCTGTAACTACATCTTATCTAAATGCTAAGCTGCTCTGACAGACCTCGTTGAGAGCCTGTCAGTGCAGCACTGGCTTTCTGCTTTGTTAGAGGGCACATCTTTGGTACGGTAGAGTCGCACCGCTCCAGTCGCACACGCTCCACCTGATCGAAGCAGGTGAGCGAGACGTGCTTCCTTCTTGTGGTACAAGCAGCGGCATTCATATGGCAGTGCTGGCGGGCCAGCGCTTCTCCTCCCACCTTTAACCTTGCACTTGGTTCATCTGCATTCGCCTGTCAGGAGACTTTCCTTGCCAAAGGAGGACCAGGCAGTTCCTTTGGGGCCATCCTTCAGCCCAGTCGTCTTCCCAGAATCCCTCCGTAGGGATTTTGAAGTCCTATTTATCAGCCCAATACAACAATAGGCACCTCCATTTCAGCTCACATACCATCCCAAATGGTTATGGAGATTTTCTTGTCATTCTGTTTCCTCTTCCTGGGTTAGGCCTATTTAAGGAAGGTTCTTCCTGACTTCCAGTGCGTCACAACTCTTCAAGTGTTTTCGTTGTGTTCTCTCGCTCCTGGATTCAGTTTTCTGCTGTTTTTGAGTTTCCAGCCTTTTCCAGTATTTCGCCCTTCATTCTTCCTGTGTCTGGTCATAGCGTATAACGTATTCAAAGCTTTATTCGAGGAATAAACTCATAAAAGCACAAACATACATTTAAAATACATCACATTAAATTTTTTTCCTATTTATACATACTTTTAAAACAGTTGTGCGTACATAAACAATAAAAATCTTTGGTGTATATTTACACAGAAATCACTTGATACCCCAGTTATATTACATTAATAGAAATTAGAAATTGCCCTCCGTCTAATGGACCGTGCCCACCCCAGATACTTTGCTGTTCCTAGAACAATAGGCAAATCAGTGGCGGTGCAAATAATTCGTAGCGCCTCAACACCCCTGGATGTCCCTAGATTTCTACAAACAGGAGCTAACCAAACTCTTCTCGGGGTGGCATAAGCTTTACACAAGAATAGAAAGTGACCTATATTTTCCTCAGTTGCACCACAAACCGGGCAGCACGAGGTGGTTGAACTCCTCCACCTACCCGTCAGTGATCTCAGAGGAAGGGCACCTAATCTTAACTGGAAGAAAAGCTTCCTATCCCCTGGGTTAGTAATACTGTCCCAGTATAGTTCCAATGCAGGACACTGTTTGATTTCTAAGAAACGCCCCGCCATTATGTCTGATCTCGTTCTACTCCAGAGTCTGCCATCTATCCAATCCCAATATAAGCTTTTAATTATGTTTTTGCTTGGAAAGGGTTCCCCAGATGGATTATCCCATAGATTGGAGAGGTCGAGGTCACCTAAGGCAGTCCTAAGATTTTTTAACCAGACTATTTTATGAAAGGTGTCGGCTTTAATTATGGCAAGGAACCCCTCTGCATAATGCCGTATCTCTGGGGTAGTCCAGAGGCGTCTCCAATAGAGAATCGGGCGCAATCGCGCTCGGTCACTAACTGATCTTCTCCCTAAATCAAGACCAAGCGGGATTAGTGGTGTACTCTGAGGGAGACCCGTGATTCCCAAGAGGAACCTATTCTCCGATATTTGCAAGGGGAGAAGCCTCTCGAAACCCCACAGCTCAGCCCCATATAGGGCAGACCCAATAGCCTTGGCATCATATACTGCCAGGACTGGTTTTATAGGCTTTGATTTAGACTTTTTGTGTTCCACCCGAAGTGCCCCCGAAATCTGTTGATACCTCAGGACCGCCCTTTCTATATGTTGGGACCATTTTAGATTGTTTGCTATCTGCACCCCAAGGTAGGTAAATACAGTAACCACCTCAAGCTCACAATTGTTCAGAAGTATTTTAGGCCGGGGTCTACGTTTTGGTGAGAAGGCCATCAGCTTGGTCTTACCCACATTAACTTCCAGGCCATGTTCCCCACAGAAAAGATCGAAGATGTTTAAAGCTCGCTGCAAGCCAGCCGGAGTTTTGGATAAAATCAGCGTATCGTCGGCGAACATCCGGATCGGAACCCTCAGGCCCGCCAACGAAGGTGCATCGACACTGGCATCCAGCATCCGAGCCACAATTCCGTTAATAAATAGGGAAAAAAGCAGGGGGGCCATAGCACACCCCTGTAGTACTCCGCGTTCAATCGGAAAGTCGGCAGATGATTCACCATTCATACCCCACTGAACTTTGGCGAAGTTACACTCATGCAGCCTCATTATCAGGGTGAGTAACTCAGCCGGAAGGCCTATTTCGCTCAGAACTGCCCAGAGCTTTCTCCTTGGGACCAGGTCGAAGGCAGCCCGCAAGTCGACAAAGGCAACATACAGGCTGCCCTCGCCGAGCACCACCGTCCCCCACTGCAGCAGAGCAAAGCGAAACACCTGGTCGACTGTGCTTGTAGCCCGCCGAAAACCTGCCTGATAAGGGGACAGGGCGTTGTTCTCGTCTACCCAATCCATTAGTAGGTTTACCACCATTCTCCCTACCACTTTTTGGATAGTGGCAATCAAACTTATCGGCCTATAATTGGCCGGGAGGGACCGATCCCCTTTTTTATATATGGTATAATATTTGCTCCCTTCCATAGCTCTGGGACTGCCGTTCCCTTCGCAATAGCGTTTCCCAAAAGGAATACATACCTAACCCACCTCGCCTTATCTTTTATGAAAACATCAGAGGGTATCCCATCTAGACCCGGGGCCCTTCCCCCTTGGGCAGTGCATATTGCAACTTCAGTTTCTTTAGGGGAAAATAAATTCCCAGTGGGGAATACAGCTGAAATTACTTCCACATCCTTAAACTCGGTAGTCTCAGCATATTGGGGTTTGAAATAATCCACCCAGGCACCCTCAGCGACATTATTGTCGGGTTTATTTGGAGTACCACCTCTACCCCACTTGACAATATTCCAGAATAACCTGGAATCCTTAGCCCCCGAGGCCTCCTTTAGTTCTGCCCAATACTTTTCGTCCCATGTTTTTTTTGCTAGCGGTACGCTAACCTTGTAGTGCTTCCTAGCCTCGCTAATCGCTGCCCTGTCCCTATTCCTGATTGCTCTTCCCAAGCTTAACCTGGCTTACCTGCACTGATGATTAAACCACCTAGCTGGTTTGGGTGGTTGTTTCCTATTTATCTTGCGGGACCTCAAGAAATGCGGTTTTAAAAGGGAAGAGAGCTTGTTGTGTATGTACGTTATTTCCCTAGAACCTGGGATTACGGGGTTTGCAGCTTCCATAGCAGCGATTGCAGCATCCACCTCGGAACTTATAAAGTCCATAGATTCTGCATTCGCCAATACACTCGGCCAGTTAAGTCTGCGCATGTCATTGGCCATGGTAGGCATTGGGCCGTCACTTGATTGAGGGTTCCCTGATATGGCCATCCACCAGTTATGGGTCACACAGAGGGGATTGTGATCACTTTCCAGTCTACCCTCGATTTTTATGGCGCATACCAACTGCCACAAATTGAGGCTGCAAAGGACATAGTCTATCCGACTTTGGTTATGACCATTGTCGAATGTACAGGCACCTTCCCTATCGCCCTTCGTCCTCCCATTTAGGGATCTCAACCCATGTTCCAGGCAAATGGCATTCAGTTGTAATATATCTTTCGGGCACCGCTGAACAGGAGCCAGATTTAAAGTCGGAACACCCCATTGCGTATCCTCCTCTTGCCCTAGGGGATCATCCGAACTATCCAATGGTTCGAAAGTCCTATTTAGGTAACCAGCTACTACAACTTTGTTACCCAGGGACTGCGATTCCAAAAAAGTGGACAAAGCCTCTAGAATGGGTGAACTCCCAGTGGTACTGCCCCTGGCGTAGATGTTGTATATATCTATCCCTCCCCACTTTCCTGAGGCTATTCTTAGCATTTGGATGTCCTTACAACCCAGATCCACCACTTTGATTGTTATTTGAAGACATTGCCTTACCCAGATTGTAAGGCCTCCCATCGGTCGACCCCTAGCGCCTCTACTGGCCGGGATTGAAAAATGTAAGTAGCCAGGAAGAAATATAGGGTCGCAAGCCCATGTCTCCTGGAATAAACAAACTTCAAAACCATTGACGAAATCCATCCAGTTTTGGGACATCAGCTTGCTACTCAACCCCGCGATGTTCCATGAAAAAAACTTCCCTAAACTGGGGCCGTCCATGGGTACTGCTCCTACACAGGACGTCCCAGAGTCGTTTGTTAAGATTCCGTCATACCCCTCCCTCTCTTGGATGGTATCCTCAGTGTTGTGATCAACCTCCTGGGTGCCAACAGTGCTAAGTGTAATTAGTTCCTAATTTCCAGAGTCCCCAGAAATTGGAATACACTCCCCACATGTTTCCTCCAAAATCACAGTCTCCCAACCAGTTCTCATTTCATTTGATTCCACGCTTTTAGTCAAAACAGTTAACACAGGCTTCCCACATGTATCCCAACGGGTCATACCTTCCCTACTGTTCGTGGAATAATCGGAATTTGGTCAATAAACCCACCCCGGATCTTTCATCACTTCAAAACGATTGTACGTTGGTCCATTATAAAAGTTACCCCGTTGTAAGGGTACAGTGAAAGGAACAAACCCTGGGGAGGGGAGATTGTTATAGCAACCTAATTCACTGGTCATACCAAATAGAACACCTGTTGGTCTTGGATAAAAGAATGTGAGATCAACAACACCAATTCCACCACTGCTTGTGCCCCAATTTTGCTTCGAAATCAGACGTGCCACCCTAGGATCTTGGAAATTAACAACTATACACTCCCCCCCCCCAAGTGCTTAGGAGTACGACCTATCCAGTCTGTCCTTCTCACTCCAATAATCAGCCCGTCCACTTCCCCGGGCAGTGGTCTATTTGCCTTTAACCAGTGCATTACCTTGTTTTTTAGCATCTGGAAGGATTCTCTTTGCCCGGCCAACAAAGGTGGTACATTAGTGAGGACAGCCACGAAAGGATAAGAATCTGGGGTGAGATTCATAGGCGGTATCCTACGAGGTGCCTTCATCGGGAGGGTGTTAGGCAGGCTAATGGCAGGAGCAGCAGGACAGGATGTTGGAATACTTGGTGGTGGTTGGGAACTATTCAATACAGTGTTATTAGTTTTGGAACTGTCTTTGTTACCCCTAACAGGAACGCCAAGACGAGGTGTTGAAATGCTTAGTGAGGGTTGGGAACCATTAGATACAGGATTGCCACTTTTGGAGCTATCTTTATTACCCAAAGCCACAGTATAAGGCAGCTTGTTTTTTTTAGTGGTATTACTACTTGGACGGTCCGACAAATCTAAATTAGTCATAGGGATTTGTCCCTTCGACTGAGGCCTACTTGCAATGCTGACTACGGGGGGAGGAGGCTCAGCGATGGACACACCATTTGCCTGGCCATTTGGTTTCAGAAGATTGATGCTATCCCCCGTCCTAGGGTGGGACTTGATTAGGGATTTGGTGGAAAAAAAGTTATCTAGAGTAGCCTGCTCGAAATGATCTAACCGATCAGCTAATTTTTTAACTCGTTCCTCAATAGGAGTCAGGAGAGACCTCATCAGCCTCTCCAACTCGAGGAGCAGGGGTGGAGCAGAAGATAAAGTCTCAGCCAATACCATCGCTGGGGGTCATTCATGTTAGATACGGGACTAGCCGGAACAACTCCTTTCTTGACAATCTTAACCCCACCAGAGCCAGCCCCAATAGGCTCGCAGGAAGGGCGCAGGCATATTCCAACCTTCCTTATTTTTTTCGGATGTTTGGGAAGATAGCACTTCTTCGGGGCAGCACTTCTTTTGTTACTTGGTTTAGTTTTAACCATGTGAGTTGACACACTCGGTTGGGCAGTGGTCACCTGCCCTGTAGGTAAACAAGTTGGTATAGTGGACGAGGTAGAAGGCAAAATGGGCACGTCGTGACCCACAGACGAGCCAGCCAACAGCTCTAGTGAAGGGGGAAAAGCATAAGGCGTTTCCAATACAGCTGGCAGGGTTAGGGATGACAGGGGAGGAACCAATGCCGGGAAACCCTGAGGTGGCCGTTTCTCCAAAGGAATTTTAAGGAGTTCAATAGATAACCTACGCTTGGCGTGCCTCTCCGCCAATGCGATCTCTTTGTCAATATCTTGGGTTACCCGACTAAAGTATTTGTCTAGAGGACCCAAGATGGCTGACCCCACCTCGGCCTGAATAGAGATCTGGGCAGTGGTATTTGAAGGAGAAGACATACTTTGCAGCCAACAAGCTTTAAAAAGAACAATACTATATAAGCAAACACCAGAGATCTCTAAATACAGGGAACGTACTGTAACAAGTAGTCAGAAGGCGCAATGTCAAAGAGCGGGCCCAGCCCAGCCTCCTTCAGCCCCTGACGGCCACAGACGGTCCCGCCCTTGTCCTGGGCTTCTCCCGGGACGCTCCCGCGCAGCGGAGGTAAGCACCACTGTTATAGGTCAGACGTGACACGCAGGGGGCGGGGCTGACAGGGAGAGCGGGCCAGGTGTTCTCAATCGGCCAGGCAGGGATCCTGGGAAATGGAGTCCCTGCAGAAACGCTCGCAGCCCTGCCCAAAAGCCCCAGCACAACACAGACTGCACAGCCTCTCCATAGATTCCCCAGCGGCAATTCCGGTGAAGCGGGACTCGCGAAGCGGGTCCGGCGAACAGTGGGCTCAGAGACAGTACAACAGCCCAAGGCCAAGAGTCCAGGAGCAAGGGTCCGTCAGACGCACTTTCTAATCAACATTGGATCATAGCTGTTTCATAGCCTGTCTGACTCATCTTGTCCATTGAGCCTTCACAACTACTTATGGGAGCTCCATCTTTTTAGGAGGTTTTTGCCTGCTGGGTTTTTCCTCCTTGGGGCTCCTTCTGGAAGGCACTTTTCTGCTGGGCACTTACACGTGTCGGTGGCAACATGGCTACTGGAAGGGATCACTCTGACCTCTGGCATACCAATATCTGGACAAGCAAGACGCCAAACTCATTTGGAGGACCCATCAGACGTCTTAGTCATGACAAGGAGAAGGGGGGATGGCACAGAGGGTGAAGGATTGGGTGACTGTAGGCCAGTTAATTTTGTTTTTATATATTTGGGACAGGAAGGAGAAGTTATGTCTCGCTTCTCATTACTCCTCTGCTCCTGTGTAGCAGCTGAAAGCAGGGACAGATGATTTTGAGGGACCATATATAACATAAAAAATATTAGTACAAGTGCATAACAAGATTTTTTCACTTCGGGTCGTGAGTGACATGACAGACAACTTGATCTTCACTCTCATTGTATATTTGATGTCACTTAAAACCCCTTGTTGAAAAACATCCCTGTTATTCACTGTTAACATCTTTATTTCTATATGTAATTCATGGGCTTCCTTGGGAAACCTCTGTTCAAATCTGGGAATTCCCTTCTATGATATAACAACAGTTGATAACCAATGTTTTAACCCATGGTTGCTATGTCATAAAGGCCGTCCAGGCAAACTGACAGGTCTCTCTGAGAGCCTGTCAGCACAGCTCTGGTTGTCTGCTTTTACTGAAAGCGGAAATAACAGCTGCTGGAGGGGAAAGGAAGGCAGGAAAGGTGCTGGGGGATGGTTTAGAATGGCAGGTAAGTAATGTTTTATATTTGGCAGGGGTTTGGAATTTAATAAAATATCTACGTGTCCATGAGCCAGGTTGCTTCATAAATCTACTTGTCCTGTAACAAAATCCACTTGTCCCTTTTGTGCCATGCTATGCAGCGACAAAGTATGGCAGCAATCTCATTATATAAGAGTTCTGAAATAGACTCTCTGATTATGCCAGGGCTCCTTCCATAGTTGGATTTGAATAGTAGCAATTCCCTTATGTTGCCAAATGTCCACAAATATAAATACTGGGGCTAAAGGTAATGGTAAGCAACAGTTCCAGGATTGGAATGTCCTTTCGAGTCTTTGCAAACCTACTAACTTGCATGTTTTAAGGGTTTTCACCAACTCTTCTCTAATATCTTTCCATACTGAGAAAGATTGGATATTTACTCCTGACAATGGAAGACATAAAACTTCTTCCAGGGTTGGGAAAAAGTGGTTTGAGGGAAAGTGAACTTGCAAACACTCAGATTTTCAGATGAGCAAATCTACACCTGCATATTTGCTCATGCTAAAATGCAGTTCACAAATATTTTCTAGGAGTACTATTTCTTGGCCTACTTCTGTAAAGTCTTGTAAATTTACTAAAGTCGTATATCTGCACTTAATCCAGTGACATGGGTACACTGTATTTAATAATTGGGCCCTTAATTAGGTCTGGCGTTAACCATGACCTTTTGTGTTTATTAAAATATTTTCTCTCTCCGTCTGCTGACTAGCTTCTCTGTGAGTGACAGCATTCTGTTCTTCTTCAAGAAGCATATAGACACACAGTCGTTGTTTCCAGTGCCAGGAACTACTGTGCAATGTGTGCTGTGTGCTTTTTGAGATCAAAACTATTTTTGCTTTTGCCAATGTTTGCTATAATGATGAGGGCCTGGCAGCTCCCACACCAATATGGTTTTACAAAAACCATGCCAAAACAAGTCACTCATTGACAAAATCAAAAGGCTGACCAACAATTTCAGACCTACTGGCTTTACCAATGCTTATTTATTTTTGTTTCCCCATAATCTTATTAAAACTGTTTAAACTGATTTTCCATTATGAAAATATTTGGGAAATACTAGCGTGCATCAACACTTTTACTAAATGATGCAGCAAAGTAATGGTACCTACATTTTTGAAGTAGTTTAGCGAAATGTTTTCAACTTTTTTTTTCTGAACATTGTATTTTGAAAGCAAAGAGTTATCAATCTTGCTTTCAAGCTTCTGGAAATATTTGCATCTACTCAGAGAGCATTCTGGGAGCATTATACATAGCCTCATATTGCTAAAAATTGAAAACGTGTGTACACTTTATATACTCTAACCACTGTCAGAAGAGCAGTCTGAGTTTACAACATTTACTTAGAGCACTCACCCTAATAATAAAGCCTTTGCATTAATAAACCATAAATACAAGTTTGGACAGCATTAGCACATGGGCGCAAATATTACCTTAACTGCAGGCAATGCCTTTCCTGGATCCAGAATGTGGTACTGTAAACTGGCAGCCAAAGGGTTTGTGCTGTAGGGGGTTGGGCCTACTTGTCCCAATGGCAAAATACACATGAAAACATGTTGCCCTTGACCCCTAACAATATGTCCCAGGCATTGGGCTATAAGAATTCCACAACCCTGTTTGGGATGAAAACAAGATATTGGGATATTATGTATGGCACGCTATTGTTCCTTTCTCTCCACGGTGCAGATGATTTTGGGGGGCCATACATAACAAAATGATAGATCTGTAACAGTGAGTTTCTGCGATGTTTTTCACTTCAGGGTTCTAAGTGACATTTTAGACAGCTCAAAATTTGCTCTCTGTGCCTTTTTGATGTCACTCAGATTCCCTCAGAGAAGAGCATACCCATAACTCAGTTACCCATGTATAAATCTATAAGTTGTACATGGCTTTCATAGGAAGTCTTTCATGTGAATAACTAGATTGGAATCTGATTATTCACTGAAGTGATATCACAACAGTGGTTATTCAAAATGGTTAACTATTGTTGTGACATCAACCAGAGCAAGTGCTCACGCCCACTTCATGTCATCTATGTGTGGTATTGTGACTATTAGTGTACAAATGTTACTCAATACGGTGACCAATGTGATCAAGGCTCCTAAAGCAAAGCCGAAACACTTAGGGGCAGATTTACAATAACTGGCGCATCCCTGCATATCAGCAGGGATGTGCCAGTTATTGTGCGTCACGGCTCCGCCACCATGGATGCACCGCATTTACAATGCGGCGCACCATTGTGCAAAAATGGACAGAAGCGTGACGCATCTGCTGCCGTAAAGGCGGCCCATTGCTGGAGTTGTGTCGCAAGCGCGACGCAGCTCCAGCAAGGCTCGGGGGTGCCCTATCTTTAAAATGCTGCGTCAATCCTTACGCCTGCTTCAAGCAGGCGCAGGGTTTTGACGCAGCATGGCCTTAAAAGTGGCTGAGTGAAATCTTGTAGATTTCACTCAGCCACTTTTAGGAGGCGTTCCTGCGCCCGAATGCCCCCCCTGCGCCGGAACACCTACATGTGGCACAGGGCTTTACAACGTGAGGCATCTCCCAGATGCGCCACGTTGTAAGTACCCTGCGGCGTAAAAGAGGCGTAAAAGAGGCGCAAGGGGCTTGTAAATCTGCACCTATGTCTCTGTCACATCCATGTTGGTGGAAATAGATCATTTTTTATTGCAACAACTCCTGGAGTGCTGGTGCCTGTTTGTTGTGGAACCCTTCTGTGGGAGATTTGCTGGCATTTAATATGGATTAAACAGACGGTCCTCACCATAATTCTGTCAGATGAATGTTGAGTGCTTAAATGTCATCAGATATGGGTCCATATTACACGTTACACATTATGTATTTTTGATGTTACATATATATTTTTGGGTAGTTCGCTTGAGAAGGCTGTTATCTTCCAAGAGCAGCTAACAGTGTGCACTGACTGAAATTAGTATGTTTAGGCTTTGTTTATCTTTCTTGAATACATTGTTGATAAATCAACAGGCAATGGTGAGTGTCAGTAGATTTAAGAAATTCTGTGGTTTACCGCAGAATCATCTGCATAGTGCACGTGGATCTATTCAGCAAAAACGTGAGCAGTTTTACTGGGATGTAAACATGTGACCTGTAAGTTACTTAAAGCTCTGCAAACGGTGCATTAACGCTCAAAGTTATTTTGGATCAAAACAGTTGACCTGTATTTTATGCACAAATATCTGTAGCAAACGTTTAAACCACTACAGCTATCTTTACAGGATTACAACTGCGACCTGTAGCTTGCACAGGTACTCTGCTGTTGGTACATTGCTTATCATTATTGAACCTTAACCCATTCGCCGCGGGGGTAATTCCCCCACGGCGTGGGGGGAGGGGAAGGGGGCCGTGGCGCCGCGGTGCTCGTGACAAGCCCAACTCGTCATGAGTCACAGTGGAGCTGTGCTCATGACAAGCTGGGCTCGTCACGACCCTGCCCACTGATTAATTCTCCCGCACAGCCGGGGAATCAATCGCGCGTGGGCGGGCCGCGGCCGTTATGATGAGCCCAGCTCGTCATGAGCACAGCTCCACTGTGACTCATGATGAGCATGGAAGAGGTTCAAACTATCTGATACACTCAGATCTCAGAACCATGGTGCCCGTGGATCCTTCTGAATGGCAGAAATAGTTGATAGGATTGCTAAGTATCTTATTGTGCCTGATGAAGCACATTATAGGCAATCTGAAGTTGAGATTTAATTGTCGCTAAGTTTGCCTTTCATGTGTCTAATGCCAACACACTCAGTAAAACTTAGATAGAGTAAATATTGCCTATTAAATAAGAGCTGCTGAACTGTACAACTGTAGCACCACAGGCAATGTACTGTGAAATAAGGACAAATGTATGTGTACACATCTGTTAGCTCAGAACACACATTGGCAAAGATTTATATTCACAATGGTGGTAACAGTAAGAACAAGCACTTGCAAAGCCAATAGGGCTCGGTTTAATGTTCTGACACATGCCACACATTTTCATTAAAGCCCGAAAAATGTAAGAAATAAAAAGCATTAAATATTGAAGTCTCCCTTGACTTCTCTATTCTGTGCTTATGGCAAATAAAGAGTGGATGACAAGGTAGCCTTATTTAGTTTCTATGCAAAAAGGGAACCCTATAATGAAGGTTCCATTATTATCAAACCTTTATTTGCCATGCAAGCAAAAAAGAGATCTGTATTGAAGGAAACAGACATGTCCATGTAGTCAGCCTTTCATTGTGGGTAAGCACCAGTGACACCAATGAGAACAGGTTGGGAGTGAGAAACAGTACAGAGGTTAATGACGGAGTGGAATGTGGGAGGAACAAGTTGGGGTGGTGGTTTGAAACAAAGAGGAAACACAGCATGAAGACGGAAGTTTGGGAGGGTGGAACAAGGGAATTCCAGGTGGAAGAAATGTAAGAGTGAGACTCTAAGGAAAGAGAAAGAAAGGTAGAAGACCCACAGGTGGAGAAATGAAAGGGGAAAGTGGAAGTGGAAATAAGCAACATGAAGACGACAGAGGTCTATAGTTGCACAATAGTCCATCCTGCAGTTCAATGCAAACACTCAATAAGAGGCAAAAAGATACACCCTAACAGTCAATATCATTAGATGAGAGAGCGGTACTCCTCTCAGCAGTGCTAAGAGGTAATAGTAAAAAGTCTCAAGCCGAAGCTTGTAAAAAACAGAGGTTGAATGCAGTGGACTAAAGTATGATAAAGGAAATCTAAAAGTGAAGAAACACCTTTTGTAAACAATCGGAATAGGATGTCATTAAATACAATGAATCAGTTTTCCTTACTGATATCCCTAATTTTGTCTCTTCACAGTTGATCAAGACAGCAGACTTGAACCCCAGCCAGAATTATATACTCGGTTTCCACCCCCATGGGGTACTGGTGGCTGGTGCTTTCATCAACTTCTGCACAGAGGCCACCGGCTTCCAGGAGCTCTACCCAGGACTGACCCCCTACATGCTGATGCTGCCTCTCTGGTTCAGAGTTCCTTTCTTCAGAGACTACGCCATGGCAGGAGGTAAATACCAATGCACACCATGAGCAAGCACTACTGACGTAAGCAAAGAGCTATTAAGGACACACACACGGCTTTCGGAGACATCTACCTTTGTCATATCCTTTGAATTCCGTTAACAATACAGTGGTGTGAAAGATGATTCACAAGAAGGGAAAAAGAGGCAGGAAACACTAATGTCAAATAAATGACTGCATTAGAAGCAAAGATATTCTTCTTGGTTTACATACTACCTGCGAACACTGTTGTGTCAAAGGTTTTTCTCCTTAGCAAAATCTATGCAGAGAAAACATGGCAGCCTTTGTGGGGTGAAAAACAACCATGCATTGCATCCAAGTCCATTGCAAGTTGCAATTGTCATTTCAGTTTGCATGTTGTGAGCCCTTATGAATCTCATAGATATGGGAACGGCAAAGAGTCCTCCCTCTTTCTTACCATTAGCAAGGAAATTTTCAAAATTACCTCTCCCATTGACGGCCGGTACTCATTCCCAGAATGGAAGCTGAGTGAATAACAGCTGCTGGAATCAGTGGGAGCAGACAGCAGTCCCCTGTGTTGAGGCAAGCTTCGGCAGATGCCCGTCTTTCAATGTGCCATATTTTTAGGTCTCGCCTAGGCAGCTCTTGTGCTGTCTCTTCGAGCCATGCTGTATTCAGGATATGGCCATAAAGCTCCACCCACTTTCTGCCCATCTTTTTAATTGGCTCCTGTCCCTGTCCTTTGTAAATGGTGGCTTTTCATTGGTCAATAGGCTTAGTAGTCCCTCCTTAGTACCACCTTGTCTCTTCTTGTAACCACACATGAGGACTCCCCTGTTACATGTATTGTTACTTCCTAGGTTTTAATTACAGCCCCAAGGCAATATTTTCTTCAAAGGCTTCAGGCAAGACACACACTTGGTCCTAAGCTAGGCTAGCAGTGGTTACTTCGCTCACTAGAACATCTCACATCTATATGAGATGTCTATAAATTTCCCTTTATCAGCTCCACACAGAGTACAACCTAATCCAAAATTAATGTAATAATTCTTTTGTCACATTTCAAAGCTACTAATTGTATTTATGGACCAATCCATTTGAATGTACTCATAGTACTGTCTTGAATGCAATACATTATGGGTAGGGTGGATTTATCATATCTTCTGCAGGGTGCAGTACCATATGTGACCAAAAGAGGTCTGCAGTGCTGGTGCTTTGCTCACGAGGGTCCTCTAGGAGCAGCTTGCGGTACTGCACCTAGACATGCAGTGCTGGTGCTCTGCTCACTAGGGACCTCTAGGAGCAGCTTGCGGTACTGCACCTAGACATGCAGTGCTGGTGCCTTGCTCACTAGGGACCTCTAGGAGAAGCTTGCAGTACTGCACCGAGACATCCAGTGCTGGTGCCTTGATCACTAGGGACCTCTAGGAGCAGCTTGCAGTACTGGACTGAGACATGCAATGCTGGTTCCTGGCTCACTAAGCAAGCATTTGCAATGCACTAGGTATCGCATTACTGAAAGTAAGAGCTATTGGTGTTACATTATTATTTGCAATGCCAATACCTCAAACTATCAGTAATGCGAGACCTATTGCATTGCAAATGCTTGTTAAATGGGCTGCAATCCCTTTCTGTGACATTTCTACAAACGTTTTATGCCTGAATTGAGAAGCTAGGAGGTTTTTCTGTCTAGTTGCAGTTTTGCAATTTGGGGAAACTGACCATAGTATTGAATGTACTCAATTAATAATATAAAATAAAAATGTATGTAAATATTCAAAGAGATAGGCGCGCCATTGCATTGCATATACAGGGCATTATACAAGACAATGTACCCCTACATTACATTGAAAGGATATTACATGATATGGAGGAGTTTGGTGACCATGTAGAAGAATGCAGGCAAAGGATGAGTTAATTTATTATGTCACAAAACACGGATGTCACTTGTGGTTTCCTTTTGCCAAATGGTAATAGGTACTGTGTTCTATTTGTATACATTTTTGCACCAATATCCCACCGCAACGCTCCATTAAATATTAGGGCTGTTACTATTTCTAATGCAAGAGCTCTTTTGGGTAAGACATGGTATAAATGTGGACCTTCTACTGTAAAAATGCACTGTACTTTTCCAGCATGTCTTTGCTGTAATTCACTATCAAAAGCAGCTTTGGGGTTTAAAGAATGCAGATAGATTGTTTTTCTCTAGAAGTAGACTTCATCAGTGGGATACTTGAATATACTCCCATATTGTTATGTCCCTTTATCTGGCATGGCTGACTTTTCAATGAAATGAAAAAGACAAGCATAGACAGAAACATCATGTATGGCTTTTATATGACAAAAACTGAAAGCACTGCAAGCACACAGAACACACACATAGGAACAGTTGGCAACTTAACAGGCATACATGCACCCCCATAACAAAATAAAGACAGGCCCGCAGGCTAAACTCGACAGCAGTACAGGATCACATGGTGAAACAGTCAACATTGTAAGTAATAATCTATAGGATGTTGGATACTTTACACATAATTCAACTAATTTATGCATTACAGTTCATCCCTTAGATACCCATACCAGATTGACAGGAAATACCATCTCTGGAAAAAGGGAAAGCTAAACACCCAGGATCAGGAACATCCTCATAACCATAAGCACTGCCCCAATACTGCTCCAATTAAGGAATGAGTTGAAGACACACCTCTGCCCACTAACCAGCCACCTCTCCTATCGCTCATTGACTGTAGGCTTGCCTATGATGCATTACAGTGTCCAGTTGACTTTTTGTCCTGGTTTACGCAATACAGATACCACCTACATATATGCAAGTGACAAGTCAAAGCGGTGGTGTCATGTGTGTCTGTTTTCTCTCTTATCCTTTCCCCTCACTTTGTTTCTACTATTGGCATCATAATATTAATGCATGTGGTCACTGGTGGAGGTAGGGAGAGACAGAAGTGTGCAGCTTCCCATTGGATCCAGCATACAAGGTTAGTGCTTTCTGATACATAGCACATAGTCCAGATCATCTCCACTTAAGCTCTAAACTAAAACGTCTCCATCAGATACCTAACCACCTACACTGTATCTCTTTCGCATAGCCCCCGGACTACATCTCCTTTACTTAGCATCTAAAGCCCATCTCCTTCATTGATTACCTGAACAATGTCTCTTCCACATAGACCTTAGTCCACATCTTCTTCACTTAAAGCCTAAATTACATCTCCCTTACTCGGCCCAGACCACATCACATCCACTTAGCATGTTAATCACACCACCTCCTCTAAGGTGCTAAACTGCATGCCTCCACATAGCACCTTAAACACATCTCTCCACTTAGTCCATAGACCATATTTCCTCCGCTTCACTTACTTAGAGTACAGTAGGTTTTTCTGGCATATTAAAGGATTGTGATGCAGAACCATGATGACTGGGGAGCATTTTATAAACCAACGGCTATGAATGGAAAGCATAGGTTAATCTCAGCCATTGGTAATTGTTGTAGGCTGCATTAAAGTCATTCATTTCCCCCACCCCCCGGGCCACTTCAGAGGCCAGTAAAAGAAAAAACCTCTTATCTGACCTATCTTATTTTTGCAGTAGTAGTCACTTATACTTTACGAAATCCCCAGAGTACAATATCATTTCAAAAACAGCTTACTTTTTCATCTTTTTATTGTTTTCTTTTTTATAACAAAACATTCATATGCTTTCTTTTAGCATGTACTTTATATATAATTTGTTTTCCGAATTGGCAGCAACGAAAATGGGGCGAGCACTTTACAAACCATGAGAATGAACATTTGAGCATTGAACGTCTCCTAACTGGGTTTTTCTGTAGAGGAAAAGACGAAGCCTATCCCTTTGTGGAATCATGTATTCAAACCATCTAGATGGAATCAGAATAGTGCTCTAGAAAGTGCGGCACTCCTTCTTCCTTCTTTCTTCTTTGAAATAGTAAAAAGAACATAAGAATAATCAAATGTCCAACAGATCAGGACATATAATTCTCATTATCTGCTAATTTAATAGAGGAGTTAATTCCTAGAAGTGTCTATTTACATGACGCAAGTTGAAACATGGATCAGGTGCCTTTGGAACTAGAGGGCATCCCACGTCATATTACACATAGAGAACCCCTGCCTATCACCGCTCAGACGATAAAGACATTTCTAAAAATGTACTGGTCCTGATGAAGGAGATGTGAAATTTGTATGTAGTCTCCGAAACGTGCGTAGACCAATAACCATACATCTGGGAGATCCATAGAAGAATCTTATGTCAATGTTCTGACTAAAACACTCCAGGATTTTTCAAGAACTCTACTAACTTTTGGATCATAACCCAAGCAGGATCTCACACCAGATGTGGTTCTCATTTTTAACTAAAACAAACCCTTTTTTGTGGAATGACTGATGGTATGTAAGAGTAGAATGACAGGTGAGAATGATAGTGTGATTGTTTTCCTTGGGGGTTTCTCTCTTATGTCTCTTTAAACTGTTTTGTCTCTCAACTTTATAAATTGTTGTAATTCAATTTAATGTGGAAACATTTTTGTGTAAATGTACAAATTATATATAAAGTACATGCTAAAAGAAAGCATATGAATGTTTTGTTATAAAAAAGAAAACAATAAAAAGATGAAAAGGTAAGCTGTTTTTGAAATGATATTGTACTCTGGGGATTTCGTAAAGTATAAGTGACTACTACTGCAAAAATAAGATAGGTCAGATAAGAGGTTTTTTCTTTTACTTGTTTTTCTCCCCTCCTCTTGGACCTAAAAGCAACTAGGGGAACCCTTTCTCATACACATATACCACTTCAGAGTCCAGGCCATTGCAAATCAGACTTGGTCTTTTCCAGCAGGAACAGTCTTGCCTGAACTGCCAGGTTAGATCTCCTATTAAGGGGTCTCCACAACACCACACTGGATCCTTTGTGCTGGAAGTAGGGGTGGGGTACTGCACTACCCCCAGAATACCCATGCTGGAGTTCCAAAGGAGAATAAGCATTAAAGAGGGCTTTAAATATTGGTTTTATCATGTCAGATTTGCAGTGTGTGTTCTGAGAAACAAGTCAAACGTCTGACTAGTCTTCTTACAAAATTATGGTTATTCTTTTTCATGAAGGTTGGTGTTTACTTTTCTTTCTCAGACTGCAAAGTGAGGGGATTTTGTAAAGCAAGCTGGGAAAATCTTGCTGGTGTGACAAGAAAGACTGTTGTTTGTCGTTTGTCTAACAAACAAGAACATTTAAAAACCTATGAGCAAACTGCACAAATATTTCAAAATAAATAAGCAGTTAGGAAAGCACAAATGAATCACTTTTTGTAATTCTGAAGTGTGGTGGAAAAACAGATTTTAATAAGATTAAAAAAATCAAGACACTTTATTTAGTGATATGCAAATTACAAATAATCTCTTAAACCCAATTTCCACACATTATCTTTTGTGCACTATAACGTTTTATCAGTAAAACTGTATGTCTGTACACATTTATTGATTATTTCAGTGGAAAATATGCTGTCTGTAAATGCCAGTGCACTACCATGCCATGATTTAGCAATATATTTGTGACAGTGTGCTTCCAATGCACCCTTACAACTAACTTGCTGAATGGGCGTGGCTCATTTGCAACACTTGTTCTTTGTATGATGCTTGGATTTTTCTGAATCTCTATAAGTTCAGTGATGTAACAATGATGGCAGCATCCCTATTCTGAAAATTGTTCCAGCACCACTGCACTGGTTTAAGCTTTTGGGGGCTCATCAGTGAAGCTCAGCATGTATTCAATTGCATAGTGAAGACTGTTCACATATCTTATCATACTTGTCACAATTCGGGGCCTCTCAGCTAGAAAAACAAGAAAGTGATGGGTGCCATGCTTGAATATCAGCCGCTGGTAATTACCCAGGTCGCATTACGGTTTATTTTTTTTAACTACAATTCCACTTCAGAAAGAAATCAGCCATATGCAAGCAATACTTCTAATGGGAGGAGTTTAAACCATTCCAACCTGTAAACCACTTTGTTGTTAATTTGTTACAGAGTCACAATTCGGGTTTGCAAACAAATACTGATTAAGTATTTGGAAGGGGCGTCTCCTCAAAATTCCGAATTGGTATGGTATATATTACTGTTTTACAACTGAATTCTGGTTGCAAAATAGTAATACTTTATCACCAGTTTAAAAGTGGTGGTAACCCATTTGCAAGTGAGAAGGGGTCGCCTTGGGACTCTTTCCCCTTTGAGAATGTTAAACAATATTTTTTAAGGGCAGACAGGGGTTTTGAAACGCATCCAGTTTTCTTTTAAGGAAAACAGGCTGTGAAGGAAAGTGCCCCTTTTTGCATGGTTACCCCCCACTTTTTGCCTGACATCTGATGCAACCTGACTTGATGTGCCCTGGGTCACTGCCAATCAGGTTCCCAGGGCCTGTGTTCTTTCCCAAGACTGTACCTTTGTAACTGCAATTGGCACATCCCTGGCCACAGGTAAGCCCCTTGTAAAAGGTACAATGGGTACCAAGGGCATTGTGACCAGGGAAGGCCTCTAAAGGCTGCAGCACCTATTGTGCCACCCTTAGAGGTCCTGCAACTTAACACACACACACACTGCCACTGCAGGCTGCATGTTTTGGTGCAGAGAAAAGTAGAGTCAACATGGAACACATCCCTGTGTGCCATGCCTGCAATCCACTGCCTGGGGCCTAGGTTAGCCATCCCTCTAGCAGGGTGCACTACCCCAAAGGTGAGGGTACAGAGGCATGAGCCCTGTACTCTACAGCGCCTTAGCCAATTCTTAGACATTGTAAATGCAGTACAGCCATAAAGAGTATATGGTCTGGGAGTTGGTCATTATGAACTCCACTGCTCCATAATAGCTTTATTAAGCCTGACCTAACAAGCATTAAAAATGCAATAGGTCTCGTTTTTTATTAATTTAAAGTCATTTGCTTTGTTATATAATACCATTAGCAAAGTAAATGGCTTTAACTTAATCAAAGGCGATACCTATTGCATTTTCAATGCTTGTTAGGTCAGGCTTGACAGTTCAGCTGTTCGATAGTCTTACTGTTACCAGTTCTTTACAGTAAGCAGAGCGGGCTGGGCTCCACCCAAAGGTGTACATCGTTCTCATGTTAGGCAGGGCTCTGTTTTTCGCATAATACTGCATTCTATATAATGCTTGCATTCAACGCCTGCAGGACTATTTTACCATCCCAAGAGTAGTGGGAATCATCACACATTAAGTTTGATAGCTCATGGATGCAAAGCGTGTAAGCAAGCAGTCCTTTTTAGTTGTGGTCATGATGCAACTTTTTCTACCTTCCCAGTGCTTATGCAACCAAACAAATTCATAAATAAAAAAACTTGTGCCTCTATACATACATGGACTTTCGGTCAGTCCATATCATCTATTGGTCTTTTCAACTGTCATTCACTATTTGCTTGCACCTCCCACAACTTAGAGCATGAAGTAATCAGTGGGTAAGCCCTCTTACACTGTGCGGGATGGCACTTGCCTGATCACAAGTACAGATCTGCCTGAAAAAGAAGCAAAAGACACACAAGTGATGGATGGAATTCAGAACAAATCAAAACATTCACCCCCAGTCAATAGATCTGGGTTAAATCCATCGTTATTTTGCTCACTACACCACCCCAGTTTGGACCCAGCATATGCAAAAGAGTCTTGACCCTGCTCCTCATGGGAACTGTCCAACCCAAACTGCCAAGCCAGGTCATCCCTAGACCAGAAACAAGCATCCTGGGACTGGTTTGGGGGCATTACCCCTCATCAGCCAGTCTAGCTTGAATCTAGTGGCACAGTGAGTGGTGGACCCACGTCATACCCGGCACACTTAGGCCGAGAAAACAAAAGACACAAATGATGGGTGGAATGCGGAACAAATCAAAATATTCACCCTCAGTCAAGAGATCTGGGTTAAATCCATCGTTCTTTTACTCACCATGCCACCCCAGTTTAGACCTGGCCATATGCAAATCAGCCTTGATCCTCATGGGAACAGTCCAGCCCGAACTGCCAGGTCAGTTGCACTGAAGTGGACTTCAGTGCAAGGGCTGCTGGGCCAATACTTTAGTTTGCTAATTCTTTTATCTTTCCTTTTTATTGGTAATGTGGTCATCCTTTTTGTCTAAACATTGTCTTAGGATACAGTAATTCAACGTCATTAGAACTTTTTTTGGAGATGTACATTGAAATTAAGAAGAGTTTCTGTATCTATTCTAAGCAAGGCTGTCTGTTCCAAAGCATACATAATGTTCTATTTAAGGTAAATGGAATGTTTGAGTACTAAAAGAACAAATATTAAATTGTTGCAAGCATACGGCTTATGAATTTAGCTGGCAGAGTGCTTTCTTTTTTGTGTGTTTTTTTTCCCCTCACTTTTTATTTTTGTGCCATTATATACATCACCTATATCCTGCTTTGCTTCCTGCATGTTTGGTTCATATTATCACTGCACCTCTTCACACAGTAGCACCTTTTTCAATGATGCTGAATGCTTATTACGTTTGCCTCTGAGGTACACATATATTGTGAGGTTTACATTTAATGTAATTTCATTTATTTTAATAATATCTCTGAGATTTAATAAACCGAAGAGGCTTGGTTTCAACTGACACGTGTTTCGCCCAGTTGGGACGTTGACCATCTTGGTCTTTTTTTAAAAGATTATTTTCCAATCTTCACTGATTTTCATTTTACAAATATTAGAAAGAATATACAATTTTTACTGATATTTTCTATTCCTACTTGTCTTTTTAGGACTGTGTAACTCATTCCGTGTTGCAATGTTCGAGCGGCGCTTTTATGTGTGTGTGTCGCAGTGTTGGTTTGTACATGGAAAGCATCAGTTTTAAGTCAGCGGCCTAGGGTGCACACATGAGAGTGAAGTTTAGGGTTAAGGATATTCACACTCAGACCAATCGGGGCCACCGGAGAACCCCTGGAACTGTGGAACTGTGATAAGATCAGGGCCCTCGAACAGGAAAGGGCCTTGCGATGCGCCTATCGACCTCACTTTCCCAAACCAAACAGCACGAACAAAGAGTTCCCACAAGGCCCATCGGCATTCCACTAAGAACCACAATGAAACACACCCACAGTCACACCCTACCAAGGGGCATATCAACAAGGGGTGGCAATAATATTATCGCTGCTTTAGAGCCCGTTTTCGGGCGGAAAGCGGCGATAATATTACCGGATTATCAACAAGGACACGCTAGCGCGTGTTTCCTTGCAATAGCGCCCCTTGTCAGCACGTCTCCCATCGCATCACTAATGAGATGCAAAGGAGACGTGCCTGATACGACTCCCCTGGGAAAATATCGCTAACCCAGCTTCGTCATATTGACAACGAGGGTTAGCGATATTTAGAATTACGTTAAGTATGCCTTAACGCAGAAATTTAACGTCTGTTAAATTCCTGACTAAGGCATACCTAACATGGGGGGTGGATTATGTGGCTAAGACCACAGGCCCTATCATCTAGGATATCGCCGTTTTCCACCATGGAAAACGGCGATAGTCCCACTATCTCTGGAATTTTTATCACCTCGGTGATGTGCGTTATTGATAACGTGCTAACTGGGCGATAAATTCCAGAGATAGCCGGCGATAAATATGCAAGCGCTAAGCGCGCTTTGCGATATTTATCGCCAGCCCTTGATAATATGCCCCTAAGTTCTTTAGAGCATCTGAGCAAATTAAAAAGCACCACTCGAGTAGTCTTGACTCACAATACTTTTACAGTGAACCTCCAGTGATTCCCCTCATGTGAATTTTAACTTTAAGATGCAATTTGACATGTCTACCAAACAGGCTGTGTTTCTCAGTCTATTCTTGGCTCTAGGCCCCTGCTTTGTAGAACATGTGAGGTATCTAAGGCCCTCTAAGATGCCAGCCCAGTGCCCAACACCAGCCCTCCACTCACTGTTCTGCAGGCGAGGGGGACAGGCAAACATTGGATTCAGACCAATATGCCTTGGAGAAAGCCGTGGTTTAAAAACACAGATTTTATAAAAATCTTCTTTTGATTCTGCATACTGATCCTGTGCCAAGGGAGGAATTCAAAGCATGGGCCTCCTTGACCAGCAAGCGTGAGGCAACTGGTTGCATGCCTGGGATTAGGAAAACTAAGTGCACACAAAAAAAGCCTCCGAACATGAACATACCACACGACTCTGAGGCCAGAAAATTCCTCCCGTGCTTAGACTTCAAGCATCCCTTCATTCAATAGTTGTTCCTCGGACAAGCAGCTCACACACCTAGAGGTAAGAGAGAAACTCCGGCCATAAACACCCATTGGCAAAGCCAATAGGTCTAGCCTATGTGGGAGCTATTGTCTTTGCCATTGACTTTTAGCCATTTTGTACCGAAGCGCAGCTCCTATTCAGCATGGCTAAAAGTTAGTGATGTGGTGTACAGGAGAGTAGATTAAAGTGGTGTAGAGTGGAGAAGAGTAGAGTAACAGAGTTGAAAAGTGGAGAATAGAGTAGTGCAGGGAGGAGAGGCGGAGGTTAAATGGGATAGAGTGGAGTGGCTTGAAGTGGCATGGCGTAGAGTGGCGTAGAGTGGCATAGAGTAGCGTAGAACGGCTTAGAGTGACATAGAATAGAGTGGTATAGTAGAAGTGGACTGGTGTGGAGTGGCATAGAGTGGAGTGGTGTAGAGTAGAATAGAGCAGAGTAGAGTGGAGTAGATTAGAGTGGCGCAGGGTGGAGAGTCGGAGGTGGAATGGTGGAATGGGATAGAGTGGAGTGGCTTGAAGTGGCATGGCGAAGAGTGACATAGAGTACAGTAGAGTGGTGTAGACTGGAGTGGCATAGAGTGGGTTGGACAGGCGTGGAGTGGCATAGAGTGAAGTAGTGGAGTGTTCCTTCCCAGCATTGGCAGAGCCCACAGGATTAGCTTTAAAACTGGAAACCAAATTGTGTGCATAGAACACATGTAAACCACGTTTGTGAAGGCTGGTATTTACATACGCTACCACACTAAAGCCACACCCATTGGTGCTTCCAATTGTATTACAACATATACATAACGCTTAGTGGCATGCCTACTTGTTTGCTTCAGAAAACGTTCCCATTTTTAAGTCCGACATTGCCAACTGTATGCCCCGGTATTAGGAATTAAACAGAAAACGGAAAGTATACCCTACCCTCCTCAAACCCAGGGAGGCCACCGGGTGGAATCTGCCATTTCTTTCCCCCAGGACTGCCCTGGCTGTGTGTTGCGAGCAGGTACCACTGCGCCTGTGTTGTGACTTAAATCAAATCAGAAAAGAGGCGCCTCACGGTGTGCTCCGCTCCTCTCCCCCTGGCAGCCTCTTCAAGTTTAGAGCAGTTCTCTTTCTTGGGGAGAATGTCTGCCCTCCGCCCCCCAAAAGTCCCTTGCCCTAGGAACACCACGCTGGGTATGCAGGGGGGCAGTGCCGCAGTGGAAGTGGCGGTTGCAGTTAGCATCTTAACCACAAACACAACACGAGAAACAAACATAAAAGCTGAAGCAAACCCTGTGCATCGGCTCCCAGAGTACCCATGTCAAGTCAGAAGAAAACAAATTAGCTTTTTCGGAATCCTTATTGCAAGAGCCCATTAAAGCTACAAACCGCCTTGTGACCATTCAGCCCATTGAACGGCACTATGCAGTCAGGTCTGAAGTCTACCAATAGCCAACGGCGCAAAGTTCCATCAACTTTACACCGAGGCGACCCTTTTCAGCCAGGTGGGCACCGCTGCCCCTGGCACTGTCGGCCCTGCATGGAGAGGGCACCTCTCGGCGCACTTCACAGAGAGTGTTGGAAGCACTTACCTCTCAGGCAGAACATCCCGCGCAGAGAGCGATGAGGAGCCTGGGAGTGCTGGATGGTCGGAGGGGCCGCCCTTGCACCGTGCTAGGCACAGCTGTTCCCCCAGCAGGGGCAGGGTGGCACCGGGCCAGCACTTTGCAGGAAGCGGCTAGCCCGTGCCACGCTCCAGCAGCGCTGTCACCGCTCGCCCTTCTGGCTGTTCCCCTCCAGCCCAGCACCTTGGGTGCTCCCTCCCCTCCCTAAACAGTAAACAAAGCCCCGTGCCTCCTCGCAGCCCCACACACCGCTCCATTGTCTCCTCTGATGTGTTAGCAGTTTCCGCTGCTTTGGACGCAGCTTAAACTCATCAAGCGCCCTGATAGAAAAAACAGAAATCGCTGCTAATCCAACTCAACTGTTTGTTGTGAAATACTAACCCCGCTCTTTTCATCCCCAGGACTCGCTGCGAGTACAGCCGGGCAGGGGTGGCGAGGCTCAGCACAGGCACCCCGACAGGCATCTACACCGACGAGAGCCACCCGGCTCCAAAACCTGGTGACTTACTCCCTCTAACCATCCAGCCTCGTCTTCAGAGCTATGAAGTGCCTAGAAGCCAACCGGTGGCGCTTTTCTTGCAAGTCTTATTAAATAAACTTTCGAAAATTGTGATAGGGTTAAGAGTAACGCCTGGTATTTACTGCGCTTCAAAGCGATGACACTGTGGTATTAAGCACTACATACAAGCAAGCTACATTTATCCATGATGCTGCTCATTGGGGGAATGGGGGGCGGTTTTTGTGCCTGCACTCCTCAGCTTCCAATCACGTTAAGATCCAGGCTCCATGCAGTGTGCCAAGGGTCCCTGGTAATCTGAGCCACGCGTCTGAGTGACGCTATGAAGTACAAACTCGGCTCCCAACAAGCGCTCGCCATAGCGCTGTTTATATTTGCATCGCGCTTTCACTTTCAGAGAAAGCGAAAGCACGATGCAAAAATAAACACGCGGTGCCCTGTCTCCTTTTGGGAGGCCCATCAGGACTGGATCTCAGATGCTTGTTTACATAACACGCCTCTGAGATAAGAAATTGCTTCACGACAGCCGTGAAGCAGGAGACCCAGTCCGGATGGGCTGTCCCAAAAGGACAAAAGGCGGTGTTGGACTTGGCCCTTTTTGCAGGGTCATCCCTAAACTTTTTGCCTGCCTCCTGTATTTCTTCTGACCTGTTGTTGGCTGTTTTATGACTCTGGGCACCTTACCACTGCTGACCAGTGCTAAGGTGCATATGCTCTCCCTATGGTAAAATGTATACATTGATTGGTGTCCATGTTTGGCTTATTCGGTTTACTATCAGCCCCTAGTAAAGTGCACCAGGAGTGCCAGGGCTTGTAAATGCGAATGCTGCTGGTGGGCCTGCAGCACTGGTTGTGCCACCCACAGAAGCGGCCTTGTAAAATGTGTCTAGGGTCTGCCACCTCAGACCCTGTGCGCGGTCTGGGACCGTCGCGCTGACTGCGCAAGTGCCCCCACTTGCCAGTCCCTAAACCTTCCCTTACCTACATATTAGCCACCCCTCTGGTAGGCCCAAGGGCAGGGTGCATTGTAGGCATAAGGTAGGACATGCCCTGATGTGTGTGGGGCATGTCTTAGTAGTGAATTACAGCCCTTTTCGTTTTTCACTATTGAAGGCTACCTGCTCTCCATAGGCCAGAATGGGCTGCTGGAGTCCCTACACGCTGTGACCCCAGTGGACTCAGAGAGCATGGTAGAATGTCAAGTTTAGTATGCCTGAACTCAGAATAATAAAATACTTCTTGTAGTCAAGTTTATTTTAATATCCTGGGTTTGTAAATACTACTTTTAGAAAGTTAGTATTTACTGACCTGACCATTTCAGTCCGCCTCTGCTGTGTGTGTGTGTTCTGCCTAGCAACAGTAAGGAGCAGGGTTGGGGAATCACCAGAGACAGGTTGGCTGCCAGGTGGTGGGTAGGGAGATGACACCAGGATGGGTGGGAGGAGTACACCTTGACTCTTGAATAGACCTGTGCTCTGCCACCACAAAGCCGGCGCCGCCCCCTGTGGGGCGGCTGATGTCTCTGCCCTGCTGCTGAAAGGAAAGAGCAGAGTCACCATAACAAAGTGCTCCAGAACTGGACTGAGCCGGGCCCAGGCCCCCTGGCGCTAAAGAACAAAAGAATCACGGTATAAAAGTAGGAGCCTGGCTCCTAAGAAATCAGAATCCTGTTTACCACAAAGAACCTCTGCCCGACTAGAAGGAGAAGAAGACGCTGGAGGAGCTGGCCTGCTGCTTGCCTTGCTGAGAAAGGAGAGGAAGAGACTTACTGAAAAGACTTTGCTACTTTGTGCTTGAACATTCTCCAAGGGCTTGATCTGAGCTTGCCCCCTGAACTGAACCCCAGGACCAGTGGGTTCTCTGTGCTTTTGCTCGTCCTCCAATTCGAGCCGTGTGTGCATCCCGCTGGAAAGAGACTGCGCCCCTCATCGCCCCTCCTAGGGCCGTGACACTCAGAAGCTTGCCTGCCTCAAACCCGTGAGAGCCCCGCTCCGTCCAGAGCCGCTCTCTGTCCCCGGGCCGGGCCGCCTGCATCCCTGTCACCGCCTGCTACTGGAGCGCGCTGACCGCGCTATCACCCCTTCCGCCGGAAGCCGTCCGACGACTGCGATCTACGCCGGGTCATCCAGCTGCACTGACCGTGCCCTGCGACCCCGCTTCGCTATCCCCGGACATCTCAGGCCGCGCCGCCCCCGCTGTGGAGACCCTCCGGCACCGCCGTGCTAAAGGGTCGCTGGCCGCGCCTGCCTTCGTGCCCACACCTGCTGATTGAGGACCCAAGAACACTTCTCAAGCTGAGAGTCGCACCGACCTGTGCCGACTCTCCACATCACGAAAGAAGTTCCAGTATCGGGCTCGGGGCCCGCAACGCCTTATTTCCCCGTTCGCAGGAGCCGATCTCTGTGAGTACTGGAACCACAAGTAACATTTGCAAGAGACTACAAAGTATCCATTTGAAGCTACAAACAAAGAACATTTGCCTGCCTTACAACCTGGTGGCCTAGCGAAAACGTTATTGGTCTTGTGATAAGTCTGCTGAGATATATATACCTATTTTTACATAAAGAAGCGTATTTTTATATATATCCAAGTCTGGTGTCCGTTTCTGGGGGGATTGATGTATTTACTGTGTGTATGATTGTAAGTGCTTAACCAACAAACGCCTGAGGAATCGCCTTGGCTGCTCACGCCACGCACCTAGAGGGTGAGCAAGGGTCATTCGCGAGGGGTTATCCTGCGCCCTGACGTGGAGGAGAGGGTTCCTGCTTGACACAAGGGTAACCTTGCGCCAACCAGAGATCCCCGACTTTAACATTGTTGGCAGCGGGTGGGATTTCGGATTTGCACTTGTAATTTGCATACAGTGAATTATTAATCACCAGATAGAGATAGTGAGAGCAGACCAAATAACGCAGCCACGGGTTTTTATTTGTTGAACTTTGTTGAGACATCTGCCGTTACTGCAACCATGCCTAGCTCACTCTCCGCTGGGAGAGCACTCTCTGTGATTTCTGGAATAGTTGAGGTGGATCTGGAGAGACTGGAAGGCTACTCGATGGAGCAATTGAAAGGCTACAGTGTAAAATTCCGAGTTCCCCATGCTGGATTCAAGAGGAAGCCCCAGTACACCAAGGCGTTGAGAGCCTGGAAGGAGTCACGAGACCCACGGAATGCGGGGGACATCGTTCCACCCGACAACCTTGAGGAGCCCAGCAGAGTCCGGTCGCCAGAGGAGCTGGCAGACAGGGCAGCAGACAGGGCGCATGCAATGGAGATGGCAAAGTTGGCAGGACAAATGGAAATGGAGAAGAAGAAGTTGGCCTTGGAGGCACAACAACGCCAAATGGATCATGATCTAAAAATGAGGGAGTTGGATCTCAAGATCAAGAGTTTAGACCGCTCTCCCTCTGGTGGCAGCAATATCGAGTTTTACAGTGCTGAGAGAGTAGTACGCACACCCAGAGATGTGGCGCCTGACTTGAAGGAGGGGGTTAACATACACCAGGAGGTTCAAGGGCATGAGGTAGCTCCAGTAGTGCGCAGTATCCCTGAAGGGAATAGGGTAACTGGCGCAGGGGTTCATTGTCCTAGTGGAGGGAGGGACACTCTACTGACTCCAGCTGAGAGGTACAGGGAGAGGGGTTCCCCCAAAATTGAAGTCCTGGTGGGTGAGTGTGAAGACCGCCCAGAAGAGTGTGGGTTGTGGGACAGAGACAGTCAGATACTGTCTTGCCAGTCTCAGGAGAGTGGTGTGGAGTACGTGTGTGAGGCACTGGATGGTAAGGTGAAGGATAGTTTGGTTAACCCTGCTAGGGGGCTGTGTGATCCAATTGTGGGAGAGCATATTGTAAGTCCCTGTTTTCCAGAGCTATGCCAACACCTGTGTGAGGGTGAGTTCTCTGACCGCAGAGAGCCCACATTGGAGGCAGACCTTTTGGTGGATTCCAGAGGGTCTGGAGAAGCATTGGGGAGTGACCCTGTGGGGAGTGGCTCAGGTATCTTCCAACCCAGAGTGGTGGAAGTGGTGCAGAGTAGCCCAGCTAGGTCCCATGGTAGTGGGAGGGGTGTAGGAGCTCACGTCCTGTCTCAGTGGAGAAGGAGTGAGTGTGGGGCTGCGTGCCCCCAGGTGCCCGAAACCCAGTCTCAGAGCCTGGATGGTTCTTTAAGGGAACACCAGGCGGGGAGCCTAGGCTGTCCTGATGGGCCGCCCGTTGAGGGGGATCCCCTAGTGTCTGGTGAGCTAGGAGTGTCTGTAATCAGACCTCCATCAGTTCTGGTGTCCGGCAGTACCGCTTCATTTGGGAGAGTGCAGAGGTCCAGATTGAGGGGTGAGAGGGGGAAAGAGTCCCCAGTGGAAGAACCAGTGGGTCAGGGGCCAGCCAGAAGGGCTGCGTCCCCCGTGAGTGACCATGGTGACACCACTTCTGTCCTGGGGGATCTTCAGGCACTGTCAGATGGACAGGGGTCGGGAGATCAGCGCCAGGCAGACTGTCACACGACACATGAGTTATGTGTCACCCTCAGGGGGGGCATGCGTGCTCCCCGGGAAGTCCTGGTGTGCCAGGCGAGCGTTCAACCGCATGGGTTGGTCCCAGGGTTGGGAAGCCAGGTTCAGGTGTTGTCTGACCTGGAGGGTGGGACTACTGTAATCAGTGTCCTAACCCATGTTGCTTCTGGGGGTACCACGCCAGGTGGGAGTGGGCAGTACTCTGGAAGGGGGTGCAGAGGGAGGGAGTCCTCGCCTCTGACCCCTGCTCAACTGAAGGGTTTAGACCCTAGGTTGGAGGGCCAGGTTCAGGGTGTCCCCCCGGACCTGGACGCCCAGTTGCAGGATAGAACACCTGAACTGGTGGGCGAATTGCGCAGGACACCTGCCCCAGGTGCCCTGGCAATTCTGGAAGGGGGTACCACTCCAGGTGGGAGGGTACAGAGCCCCAAGGAGGAGGACCGGGTGTGGGAGAGGCCACCCCAGTCTTGGGTCCAGCCGCCGGGTACAGTCCTGGGGCTGGTGGGTCAGTGCCAGGATGTCATACCTGACCTGACAAGGGGGAGAATGGACAAAGGGTGCCAAGCACCTTGGGCTACTGCCCCCCGCTCCCTGGCGCCACAGAGGATTGAGAGCCCTGAGAGGCATACGGCCTGGGTCTCATCCCTGACTACTGTCAGTGGCCACTGTAGCATTTTGCTGTCTGTCTGTTGGGACACACCTGTGGGCCAGTTCAGGTTAGGTGCTGCACAGGTGGTGTCCACAGGTGAGGAGAAGGGTTCCCCATGGATTGGCTTGGTGGGCCCTGAGAGTATGGACAGAGGGAGTCCGATAGGTTCAGATTGGCGTAGAAATGGAGTCTGCCCCTGCAGTTGCGGGCCAGGTCCTTGTTCTATCGCCCCAAGCAGGGAAGACCATCACGGTGGTGATTGGTCTACCCTGCGTTTTGGCTGGAAGGGGGTTGTGTTGGACTTGGCCCTTTTTGCAGGGTCATCCCTAAACTTTTTGCCTTCCTCCTGTATTTCTTCTGACCTGTTGTTGGCTGTTTTATGACTCTGGGCACCTTACCACTGCTGACCAGTGCTAAGGTGCATATGCTCTCCCTATGGTAAAATGTATACATTGATTGGTGTCCATGTTTGGCTTATTCGGTTTACTATCCGCCCCTAGTAAAGTGCACCAGGAGTGCCAGGGCTTGTAAATGTGAATGCTGCTGGTGGGCCTGCAGCACTGGTTGTGCCACCCACAGAAGCGGCCTTGTAAAATGTGTCTAGGGTCTGCCACCGCAGACCCTGTGCGCGGTCTGGGACCGTCGCGCTGACTGCGCAAGTGCCCCCACTTGCCAGTCCCTAAACCTTCCCTTACCTACATATTACCCACCCCTCTGGTAGGCCCAAGGGCAGGGTGCATTGTAGGCATAAGGTAGGACATGCCCTGATGTGTGTGGGGCATGTCTTAGTAGTGAATTACAGCCCTTTTCGTTTTTCACTATTGAAGGCTACTTGCTCTCCATAGGCCAGAATGGGCTGCTGGAGTCCCTACACGCTGTGACCCCAGTGGACTCAGAGAGCATGGTAGAATGTCAAGTTTAGTATGCCTGAACTCAGAATAATAAAATACTTCTTGTAGTCAAGTTTATTTTAATATCCTGGGTTTGTAAATACTACTTTTAGAAAGTTAGTATTTACTGACCTGACCATTTCAGTCCGCCTCTGCTGTGTGTGTGTGTTCTGCCTAGCAACAGTAAGGAGCAGGGTTGGGGAATCACCAGAGACAGGTTGGCTGCCAGGTGGTGGGTAGGGAGATGACACCAGGATGGGTGGGAGGAGTACACCTTGACTCTTGAATAGACCTGTGCTCTGCCACCACAAAGCCGGCGCCGCCCCCTGTGGGGCGGCTGATGTCTCTGCCCTGCTGCTGAAAGGAAAGAGCAGAGTCACCATAACAAAGTGCTCCAGAACTGGACTGAGCCGGGCCCAGGCCCCCTGGCGCTAAAGAACAAAAGAATCACGGTATAAAAGTAGGAGCCTGGCTCCTAAGAAATCAGAATCCTGTTTACCACAAAGAACCTCTGCCCGACTAGAAGGAGAAGAAGACGCTGGAGGAGCTGGCCTGCTGCTTGCCTTGCTGAGAAAGGAGAGGAAGAGACTTACTGAAAAGACTTTGCTACTTTGTGCTTGAACATTCTCCAAGGGCTTGATCTGAGCTTGCCCCCTGAACTGAACCCCAGGACCAGTGGGTTCTCTGTGCTTTTACTCGTCCTCCAATTCGAGCCGTGTGTGCATCCCGCTGGAAAGAGACTGCGCCCCTCATCGCCCCTCCTAGGGCCGTGACACTCAGAAGCTTGCCTGCCTCAAACCCGTGAGAGCCCCGCTCCATCCAGAGCCGCTCTCTGTCCCCGGGCCGGGCCGCCTGCATCCCTGTCACCGCCTGCTACTGGAGCGCGCTGACCGCGCTATCACCCCTCCCGCCGGAAGCCGTCCGACGACTGCGATCTACGCCGGGTCATCCAGCTGCACTGACTGTGCCCTGCGACCCCGCTTCGCTATCCCCGGACATCTCAGGCCGCGCCGCCCCCGCTGTGGAGACCCTCCGGCACCGCCGTGCTAAAGGGTCGCTGGCCGCGCCTGCCTACGTGCCCACACCTGCTGATTGAGGACCCAAGAACACTTCTCAAGCTGAGAGTCGCACCGACCTGTGCCGACTCTCCACATCACGAAAGAAGTTCCAGTATCGGGCTCGGGGCCCGCAACGCCTTATTTCCCCGTTCGCAGGAGCCGATCTCTGTGAGTACTGGAACCACAAGTAACATTTGCAAGAGACTACAAAGTATCCATTTGAAGCTACAAACAAAGAACATTTGCCTGCCTTACAACCTGGTGGCCTAGCGAAAACGTTATTGGTCTTGTGATAAGTCTGCTGAGATATATATACCTATTTTTACATAAAGAAGCGTATTTTTATATATATCCAAGTCTGGTGTCCGTTTCTGGGGGGATTGATGTATTTACTGTGTGTATGATTGTAAGTGCTTAACCAACAAACGCCTGAGGAATCGCCTTGGCTGCTCACGCCACGCACCTAGAGGGTGAGCAAGGGTCATTCGCGAGGGGTTATCCTGCGCCCTGACGTGGAGGAGAGGGTTCCTGCTTGACACAAGGGTAACCTTGCGCCAACCAGAGATCCCCGACTCTAACAGGCGGTAACACAGAAGCCTCATTTTCAATGGGAAGCCACCGTTTACCATAAACGGTGACGCTACCCGATGAAAATGAGGGGCGGGGCTTCAAGCCACCTTCTGAAATATACTCACCCACAATATGTCTCGCAGACGCGTGCAGCGCATGCGCGCTGCAACGCAGGTCTGTGAGACCTAAAAACTGGGAAGTTTGGTAGCAAACTTCTCAGCACATTAAACCCACACTGATGCTTGTGGGGGATTTATTGTAAATTGCACTCAAAGGGCATCTTAGAGATACCCCCTGAAAATTGTCCAGCCCTGGTGTGATTCCTGAATGGCTGCCCACCATTTGCCACCACTAGACAGGTTTCTGGACACCTAGGTAGAGAGCCTCCGCTCTCTGGGTAAAGAAACAAATCTCATCCTGGGCAGAGGTGTCATACTTGTTCCCCCAAGATAGGCTGGGTCCACGAAAGGGTAAGCTTCAAAGGCCTGCCGCCTTTGGAATCTATCCCTTCCTTTTGCTGCCCCCAGCAACTGGCTCCCACCGGTTCTGGCCCCCACTTTGGGCTGGAGAATTGGTGGGACAACCAAGATAGAAAGAGAGGTGTGCCCAACTTTGCCAACCCCACACCTCAGGTGGGGAAGGAGGGGCGAAACGCACATCTCTGTCCCCTCTATCTTGAAGATGAGAGGACTCAGCCAATTAGGAAGAGGCTCATGCCCCCTCCTACTGGTGGGTTGCAAATTGAGGATGCACCCACACCAAGGAAGGGACCCATTGGTCCCGGCCTGCACACCCCTTAAAGCGCCCTAAATTTTGTATTTAGGGGCAACCCTGAACCTAGCCTTCTCAGATTTGAGGGAAAACAAATAGAACCAAAGAGCTGTGCTGACCCAGGAAGAAGAAGAGGACACCAGCTGCCTTGGCTTCAGCCCTACCAGCCTGTCCCGTCTACAGGTATGTCCTCCGTATTCGGCGGAGGCCGTACCTTGAACAAATCACACGCCTTTGGACAAAGGGATAATTTATTTAATTCCAGTCTTCATCAATATCGTCAGTAAAGGCCACGTTGGTCACTGATTCAGGTCAGATATCCTTCTGACTCAAGAAGAAGAGTTGTATTTGAGGAATTCAGACCTCCATTTGGGCTGTCTACACCTACTGTTTAGCCTTGAGGAAGACCCGCCTTGACATCTATGAATTAGGCTGTCTTCAGGGTCGAAATGTCAGCGTTACATGTTGGCTCAGCAATGTCGAGTCTCCTGGTTTTGAATAATGAGCATTCTTGCCTGTCACCGGAAACATTGATCATTTTTGTTCTGGCCCCTACTTTTTTCAATTTATTGTGAATATCTGTACATATTTTATCTGCACCTGTATATAATGCATTCAACTCACCATAGTCACTGAGCACTTATTTTACTTGACTATATGTCACTGTTTATTCTTGACAGCCTGAGAAATTTAACTAAATAAATATTCTGATTGAATTTGGCATACATGAAATAATCCTTGCATGTGTTCCTTTTGGATATCTAAATTGAGTGATACTATTTAAAATGTGTATAATGTTGTGAAGAAATCAGTTTGCACCCGATGGTTCTAAAATAAAACAGAAGTATAACTTTTTTATACTTACCTAATTGGTCTGGATTCTGTCTCTGAGTGTGTGTAATCAGTCCTTGGTTGAGTGAATACAATAAATGCTTAACACACCCTCCTGATAAGCCTAACTGCTCGCCCACACTACCACAAAGAGAGCTGTTAGTACTTACCTACTTTAGCCTCTGCTGTACCTCTGGGGACTCCCTGGACTATGGCGCTTGGGTTGTTCTTATAATTGATATGAATAATATGTGCTACTGTTAATTCTTGTCTTTTCTTCTTATTTTCAACAGTATTTTTGTTACGTTTTTCATCTGTTGTTTTCTTTATATGTCTATACTTTTGTATTGTGATATATGAAGTTTATTTTGTGTTATCTCACTCCTGTTGTTTTGTTGCTGTTTGTTGTGGGCTTCACTTGGCACTTTGTCAGTTCAAATCATTGAAACTATGTTCATCGTTCTATTCTTTTTATATCATTGTTTATATAAAAATAAAATTGTATTATAAAAAAAGGAATTATACTCCAGTTCTGTGATTTAATGAGGCACCTATTATTTGTGGGATGTGTTACCGATTAAGAATTATATAGGGGAGGTTCTGTATTTTCTAATTTTGATTTTCCCCTGCCTTCCTCCCTTATCATTTAGCTTTTCAGGGGCCCTCTATAGTCCAGTTTTTGTGACTCCCTGGACTATACCTTTCTTGGGTATAGTAGATACAGAGCCAGCTTCCGACAGGCTGCATTTAAAAAAAAGATTGATTTATTAAAAAGCAATCACAGACATGGTGGTCTGCTGACTCAAGCAGACCACCATGCCTGTTGTAGCTCCGATTTCTAGTGTGTCGTAAATTGTGACTAACATCATTAATATTCATGAGGTAGGTCAATGTGTGGCCTACTAGGTATTGTTTAGGAAGAACAAAAATGAAACTTTATGTTTAATTTTTTAAGAGAAGGCAGTGTTCTGCAGGACCATTGCCTGCTCCTAAAAATATTTCTAACAACATTCACAAAGGGGAAGGTTTTGTTTTGTCCCATGAATGTTCTCCGGCATCCCATTTTTTCTACTTATCTGTGAGACTCTTTACATGTCCCTCGATGAAACAAAGCAATAGTACAGCATCTGGTATTACCAATAACGTAGTAAAGACTGGAGGCCTCATCTCCATGAAAATGATGCATCACGGTGCTGCAAGTCATTTTCAAAGCACAGGGATGCGTTGTATTAACAACAATACTAAGCATCCCTTTGCTTTCCCCTGCTCTGGTGCACAATTGTCTGCCATGCGCCAGCGTAGGCATCAAGGGTGCCTGCGCTGCGGGGATGATTGTTTTTGTGCAGGAAGGGATACCAATAATTGATGGCAGAATGCAGCACGCATAGAAAGGCGAAATAATGAGGAGAAATAAAAGTATTTCTCCTCGTTGCACCATTCCTACCCCTCCCCTGGGGAGGCAGGGGATTCTGAGGCAGGGGATTCTGAGGCAGTTTTTCAAAATGTTGTTTCACGGCTGTTGCGTGGAACACCCACAGCAAAACCCATGGAACGTCCCTTTCATGCTTAATGCGTGAAAGGGCCCATATTTACAAGGCCATGAAAAGTCACTCAGGATGACTTTACGTGGGCCTGAAAATATGGGCCAGCCCATTGTGCCACCGGTGCGTCAAAAAAAGTGAAGCACCGGCGGTGCAATGGGCTTGCAAATGTGCCCCTAGGTGCGGAATTAACGTACAATTTAAAAGCAATCACAGACATGGTGGTCTGCTGACTCAAGAGCTGTCACCCAGAATGAACGATAACAGTTTAAATCAGCGCGTACGTGCAACAGTTTCTGCTGCTTTATCTGCGCACCTTTCTCAGGTTTTCACTGACAAAAGGGACCAGGGGTAATCGAGAGGTTTAGGTTTTTAAGTAAAACTTGAAATCATTATTGGGGTGAGAGCGCAGATCATACCCCAACCGGCATTATGATGGGTCTCTAAATGAGTGTTTATTTTTTTCAGTGAAAGAAGCGTCAGTGTTGTGTATTGAGCACTACTCGTGTTTACATCTTTCCTTTGTGGCTCAGGTCTTGTATCAGCAGATAAAGAGAGTGCAGAATATATACTGAGGAGCAAAGAAGGTGGGAATGCCGTGGTGATAGCGGTAGGTGGCGCTGAGGAGGCCCTGGATGCGAGACCTGGAGCCTTCACTATTCTGCTGAAAAACAGGAAAGGATTTGTGAAGCTGGCGGTGCATCATGGGTAAGTTCCAGCAACATTTTCATAACATATCACTAAACGTGAGGGTTTGCACTGGACCAGGGCCAGCCTTCTGCTTTTCATATTAAATTCTGATTCAAATGTAATTATTGTCAAGACAGTGTTTTTCCACAATAATTCATTCAGCACAAACAAATGTGCAGATAGGTAAAACAAAACCTTTTGAATTTTTTAACGGTATTGGAAAAGTATTGCCACAAATGCCCAAAATATATTTGGCAGACAGTACAGGAATATCTGAGGGCCCTCAGTAATATTTTGAACCCTTCGTCACTGGTAGTCTCAATCCATCTGATTTAGCGGGTGAATCACTAAATATCCTTTTTAAGCACACAAGTACTACATTATGGTCTCTAGGAATTAATGATTGTTATGGACAGCTGTAAAAGTGGTGCCTTCAGCAGGTTTTTTTAAGATCAGCTATAGATTTATATTGGATGCTAGCTTGTTCCAAGTTAACACAACTTTCGTTGAAAAACGTTGCTTGCCCATGGAAGAAAGTGTACAAGTAGGCTCTAAGATGAAAGGGCTTTCAGTGCTCCTTAGGTAACACGTGGGACTCTGCTGCCAGGTTCCAGAAATGTAGACCTTTTGAAAGCCCTTGCCATCCTGGCATGCTTATGCATATTGCTTGTTTCCGGTCCAACGAGGACCTGGCCTGGCAGTTCGGGCTGGACTGTTCCCATGAGGCACAGGGTTAAGACTGATTTGCATATAGCCGGGTCTGAACTGGGGTGGCCTGGTGAGCAAAAGAATGATGGATTTAACCCAGATCTCTTGACTGGGGGGGAAGGTTTTGATTTGTTCTGCATTTCGTCTATCATTTCTGTGTCTTTTGCTATGCCGGTGAGCAAAGCAGGACATGTTACCAGACTCAGGAATCATGTCAGAAACAGGGAAGGGAGTGAGAGAGACACCTTGGACTGGAGTCCCACCCCTTCAAAGTTCATCTCTTTCAAGGGATGGCACAAACTGTCAAGTTGTTACCAGATAATAGAGCACAGATCACAATATGCTTACCGGTTCTAGCATCAGATAGTGCTCTTACGAGTATGAAGCTAACCAGGATACAAGTGGAAGGCTCCAGGATGCTGCTGCAACACATATGTAAGACTCAGAGGCGCAACTAGAGCCACATTTCGGGGGAGGGCTAAGAAAAATTTCGGGGGGGGGGGCTGAATCTTTTAAGCCATAGGCAGAGAGGAGCTGCAGGGGGGGGGCTCTTAGAAGGGGTGAAACAACAGTGAAGCCTCATTAACATGCAAATGGTCTTTTAAAGACCTGTGAAGTGCTCCGGTGCGGCTGTGTGCGCGCCGGGAAGCTGTCTCATCACGGGCTGCCACACACGACGGGGGGGGGGGGGGGCTGAAGCCCTGTGAGTTCAATGGGTGTTGCGCGCCTGGTAAGACTCTACAAAAAATGGGACAAGACAGTGCAACACAAGGCAAGGCAAAAGAGGACCTAACAGGGAAACCGGGGGGAACAAAAAGGGAAGGAAAATAATATTTGTGAAGGGAACGCAATAAAGGGTGTGAAGTGGTACATGAGTGAAAAGCAAATGAAATTAAGCAACACATTGCCAGAAGAGGCCTAATCGGCTACCTCTGTCTAAATAGAGCTCCACCTCTCTTCCCCTAAAACTATGAAATGAGACACTACTGTATACTGAAGTTAGCTTTCTAGAGCCCCAGCCCTTTATAACTTCCACTGGCCCATTCTCTAGTGTCTCCAGTTTCCTTGCAGCTGCTGTTTCCCCTGAATCCTCACAGGCTCTCACCCTAATCTAGAATGCTGCTAGGCAATTGCTGAGCTTTGTAGACACCTGAATTGTATAACCCTGCTTCTCACAGAAAGTCAGTGCCAAGAACACCATTAGTCAGGATTTTCCACCTAGCCTTTCTGTGAAAGATTCTTCTACCATCCTTGTCGAAATTCTAACTCCATTCCACAACATAATATGCAAAAACAGCGAATCTATGAAATAAGGGGATTGCCTTTTGTTTAATAAAAATCACTCAATTACAGCTACCAAAATGCATTCTTTGAAACTCTGTTCAGCAGATAGGTTATCCATGTCATCTTCTCATTCATCCTGACTATAAACTCTTTTCTCAGTGGTGACACTACCTCCTTCCTAGAAATTATCTTCAGCCTAGCCCTTTTCCTACAGTCCCTCTCTAATAATGTTTTAATAATGAGTCAATTTAACCTATGGTTGGATACAACATCAACAACAAACCTAGCATCCAATTTTCTAGAAAAAGTTAAACTTTTAGGGTTCTCACAATTCATCCATTTACCTATACACAAGACTAGCCATAAACTTGGCCTCTACTTTGAATGAAATCTGATTATTATTAAAAAAAACCCACATAATTATCGTGGACGGACCATGCATTGCTGTACACCTGCAGTCCAACCACTAACTTTGTCCCGGCTCAGGGAAAGCTCATCTTAAATTTTAAAAGCCTATGCGTTAGATCAGTCACATCAATCACCCAGAATTCGAAGAAATATTCAAAAACATCCATGGGAAATCGTTACTCGATCAGTCATCAGATGAAATGCTTAATTCAATGTATATCAACATCTTAAAAATGCTTAATAAGTTCCCTTCCGCCCACTGGAGTTCTCCCGAGTCAGTTTTGAAAATGGCAAGCCAACGGTTTAGCAACAAACTGTCCGGTATTTTACAAAACTGGATCCAACCTAGAATGAGCATGAATGAAATCTAAATCCATGGCTGACAGAATTAAATCACATACTGATGGTTAAGGTTATCACAAAAGAGTCAAAAGAAGTTTTTCCACTCCGCGCATATTTAAAACTCTTCAAGAATTTCTAGCACATATCCATGCCTCCCCAACACTGTAATGTTCTCACCTCATTCTTTGATCCTATATAAACCCATCCCAATTTCCCTATCATCTCTAAGAAATTCTCTGGTACCCTGGTTTAAACACCATACTGTAGAACTTGTGTGCTAGACACCAAAGCTTGAAATATCCCAGTGTATCCCTCAGTGGTTAAGATGGCTCAAGGAATCATTCACTTCACTGACACCATTGATTACAGATTATATCAATCCCTCATTTTAACAGGGTACTGCCCCAGCTCAATTGTGACAAGCAGTGACTACTCCTCTTCTGAAAAAGCTTTCACGATAACGCTCTATATTATAAGTACAGAGCAATGTCAAATACCCATTTTATAAGGAAAATACAGGAAAATGTCACTAAACAAATCCAAGATCTTATGGTAGCCTCTTTTGTGACCAGCACTCAAGGTTCAGCCCAGGAAGAGACACAGAGTCAGCACTCTTAACTGTTTGGGCTGATCTCCTTCTAGAGCTTGACATTCACCGTCCAGTAGTCTTGATCCTCCTCCACTTTCTGTCATATATTACACACCGGACCATCAAATCCTCAATCAGGTAAAAGAGCAGATGAGAAGGTCAATGTTTGTCTTTGAATTGATAAGTTAATTCCTATCAGACAGGAAGCAATAGGACAGAATTTGCTCCTCTGATTCCATTTAGAACTGTGTCAAGAATGATGTCCTCCAAGACTCATTGCCATCGCTATTATTATTCAATGTCCATATGCTCCCCCTCACGCAACTCACCAACAGCTACCAACCCCCTCACCCAACTCACCAACAGTTACCAACCCACACCCAAATGTATGCTGATCAGTCCCAAATCTTTTTCCAAAATTAACTAAGGGTAGCCGGAACTAAATATTTTCACTTGAGTCACCATTGGTGGGCACCAATGATACACACCTGCGGTGCCCATCTAAGCAGATTAGGCTCTTGTTCTTCCCATCCTGAAGAACTGCCACTGACTTGTGGCAAGAAAGACGTTGTCCATTAGATAGACTCTGGGACCATTATAACCCCATGTTTCTCCTGCTTTTAATTTTCAAAGGGGCAGCCGATCAGAGTAAAGTAGTTATTGGTGCCCTTAGTTAATTTTCGTTCACTATTTTTCCTGTCTACTACTTCAAACAACCCCCATAGGACTAAAGGTTGTTCATTTGTGGCATGTGAATTTCCTTACCACCAGGCAGAAAAAAATAACTCCGACAAAGAGCCCCCTTGCAGAGCCCATTGGGCATTGCAGCTCCCACCTAACGAGGACCACAACCCAATGATGAAGCATGCTACTTTAGTGGGCGAGTGTCTGCATATCCTGTAAAGGATACGCCATTTGACTTGAAAGGATCCCGTGCCGAAAGAGTTTGGCCTAGCAGACCTGTACCACGGAACTGCATACTTGAAAAATGTGATTGAAGGAAGGCTGTGAGCTGGACTTAAACCTCTCTCACCCCCTTCTTTTTCTTATTACTTAAACACCATTTTCTCCAACACTTACACCTAGTAAGCCTGGCTGTCACTGTAATTATACAACATATCCTGCAACACATTATTAGATGCAACGCCCAGCCTCCATGTCTACACCCCAAATTCATGATCACCGCTGGCAATTAAATATCCATTTTATTATCAAAGTCACAGCAAAAGACAACTTTTAATTCAAAGACCTTTAGTAAGTACAGCGTGCCAGCACAGATGAACATAGTGCCTCAGTAGCTCTAAGAGAGGAGCTGCCTAACGGGTAGGACGGTCGTTCTCGAATCTGGGGAACTGGGTTCGATTCTCAGCACCGACGCTGAACATCCTGTGATTGTGGGAAAATCACGTAATCACCCCGTGCCTAACAAAATAAAATGAATGTGTCCTCATGTAACGCAACTGGTGCTATGTAAGGCGCTCTGATACCCGATTCCTTCGGGTCAAGTTTGCGGTATATAAAACTCGATGTGATGCATACACTCTTTTGTACAAAAGACGTGGTACTATGTCCTTCTCCAAAGTTGTATGACCCAGTAAAGGACATATAATAAGTAATGTCACTCTACCTTGGTGGAAGGAAACTCGGGCTCATTGGCATCTGGTAGTAGTGGTCCAGTAGTGCAAAGGTCAATTTCACTCTGCCTGGTGGAAAGGAAGCGGAGAGGTGCTCCTTAGAGATACCTGCTTCCAAAGCATCACCCCACACCCCCTACTGGAACTCCCTCCGCTGAATGGGTCTTCATAAGGCCTGCTGTAGATTGCCCTTCTTCAACTGAATGCTTAATCCAGCAATGAGTTACCCTGTGGCAGAGCGAGGAGTTGAGGCACCAAGACCTGGGTAAATGGAATTCGGTGGAAGAGATAAACTGTGATATCTGAGCACCGCAGGTGGAAAAGGAACCCAACACATGGCACGTTCCCCCTTTCCTGCCACTCTTTCATAATGGAAGTCAAATAACCCTGAGCAGTGGTGCATTGGAAGTTACAGTGCCTACTAACACAAAGTGAATTGCAGGTCTTTTTTCACCAGGGCTTCTGATTGACATCAAATAGACAAAGAGAGCGAAGCTCAAATTGTCTATGATGTCACTCAGAAACCTGAGATCAAAGCAGACCAGCAGGGCTGCTCTGAGAGGCTCTTGGGGATCCTGTCACCCTGGCCTGGAAGGCCTCAATGATGCAGCAACAGCGGGTAACAAGTTTTATTATAAACTGTTTTTACATCATAGCAGTGAGTTACCAAATCTGTTGTAAACAATAGAGGTTGTGGATGGAAGCCATGCATAACATAAACAATTATAAATGGGTAACACCGAATTATGGGGATGTTGTTCACCAAGGAGGTCAGAGGGACATAAAGTAGATGAGAGCGAAGCTTGCATTGTTTCTGATATCACTCTAAACCATTCCTCTACCTTCAACTGTTATGCTGAGGAGAGGAGTAATGGGGGAGCCATACATAAGATGACCTCCCCTCCCTTACCCAAATGTGGAAAAAACCTTCCCTGCCATCTTTAACCAACTCCCATCATCTTCCCTGTCTGCTTTGCCCTCCTTCAGCTGTGCTTTCTGCTTTCAGTCAAAGCAAACAAGCAGAGCTGCGCTGACAGGCTCTGGTGTTGAGAGTACACAACACAATAGGGGGACTGTGGAGAACTATTGCGGACGCACACCTTTGTACAATTTATATGCCCAGAAGAAGTTCAATAAAATGAAACGTATTGACTGTGGCTGTAATCATTTAATGCTAAAAGAAGAAAACCTATAGCAATTGAATAAAGAAGAAATTTAAAAAACATGGTTGATTTGATTGGACTTATAATTGTTTCATATTTATTTTGCGTGCATCCTGTTGTGCTTATTATAAATCGTTCTGCTCTGCAGCAATACCATTAGCAACTGGTATTGTACAGGGTGTGAACCAACATTGAGAACGTGGTATAGTCTGGGATGTGCTAAATCTGTTACCTAGCTGTTGTGCTTTGTTGTTTGCTATATTCTTGACAACAGAACACTGTAAACAATTTGCCACTGTGATATTTATTAGATGACTTCGGTTTTTTTCATTCGATTGTACATCAAGATCATTCATTTTTTCTCAGACATCTCTCTTGTGACAACACAAGGATGGCTTGTCATGTTACTCAAACAAGGATAAAATAAACACCCTAAGTGAGAGACATGTATTCACAGCTCTGTAGGGTCGTCTCCCCAGGCATTTCCTGACTTGAATAGTATATAATGTTGTTGCCATAGACAAAATAACATTGGCTGCTCCACCTCTGGCAATGACAACCTATTTGATGCTTACAGTGGTTATCCTGTGTCCCAAGCTGGTTACACCATAGGTGGCTGCATATAATAGTCTTGCGTTGGCTACTAACTTGCTTAGATCCCAGACACTGCTCATCTATCAAGACAGGGTGTTATATCCTAAATTTACAGCATTCTTGAATATGATCCAGGAGCTCTGAAACTGGCTCAAGATCTCGGTTGTATACAAAGTTCTACTGGGGCCTCCTTTGATGTGTTTTCTTCCTCTATAAAATACCTCTGAATAACCATGATAAATGAAGCTGAAAAATTTCTTTCCACAGTGCATCCCTGGTCCCTGTATTTTCCTTTGGAGAAAATGAACTTTTTGATCAAGTGGAGAATCCAAAGGGCTCCTTTATACGCCGGACCCAAGAAAAGCTTAGGAAGATAATGGGAGTCTCGCTCCCCCTGTTCCATGCTCGTGGTGTATTTCAGTACAACTTTGGCCTTCTCCCATACAGAAGGCCAATTTACACTGTGGGTAAGTCAGCAATGCACATGTTCAGGTATTCACCAACCAATGCAATCATGCTTACATACCAGATATGACAATACAGCAGGCATTGGTCTGCACTAGCTCCAAAAAAGACATGCCTTTTTAGGAATGAGCATCTATCGCAGTGAATGGCCAGTCTTACCAAGTGTTTTTGCCTGGCAAACATTGGAACATCGATAACATCATCAATCTTCAATCAATAAGAAAGAGGTTGCTGCCACTGTTGATGGGCTGTCAAGATGCTTTTTTTATGACAATATTTTTTCTGAAAGAAAAATAACCTAAGCAAATTAAAATTGCTTAAAAAACATTTTTCATCAGCACATTAAAAGGGACGCCATTTATCTCATACAGTCCACATAAAAGTGTAAAAAATAATGAGGGACAATATATATAGAATTTATTGCAAAATGGGTTTGTAATCACTTATTTTTGCACTGATAATGTATGATTTCGACATGGGCCAGAGAGGTTTTACGCTTTTTTTCCTACGAAAGTATATGTGGAATGTATGTCAGAACATCCACAACAAAAATATCGTCCTACAAACAAACATGTCCACAATATTGACCTCGATAGCACTGTGTAGATAAGCACATATAGATAGGTATAAATTTACAATTCCTAAATCCACATATATGTACTTGAAGATATATATCAGTAAGGTATGTACATTTGTAGTTAGGAAAAGTAAGTGTATACTTACCTTCATATGAGTACCTTCATGATGTTGTAGTAGTAGTCTACAGCGCCAGGACGCCTCAGGGCAGCAGTGCGCTTTACAAGACACATACATTTAGGTATTCTGGATAGGATATTTTTGTAGCATTATATTTAAAATGGGAAACAACCTTTACAACGCAGTCATTACATTGCACTACCTGTACATAGCAGTCATTACATCGCAACATCCTTTACATCGCATGTCATTACAATGCAGCCATTACATCGCATGTCACTACAATGCATGTCATTGCAATGCATGTCACTACAACACAGGCATTACATCGCAAGTCATTACAATGCATACCATTACAACGCATAGTACCCTTACACTATCCAACACTTACCGTACTGTTGCACTGACTGGATTTAGAATAGTAAATATTACCCCTATACTATCCAACACTTACCTTAAATACGATGTAATGGTATGCATTGTAATGGTATGCGTTGTAAAGGTATAATGCGATGTAATGGAATACGTTGTAAACGTAGTTTCTGAAAATGCGATGTAATGGCATGCGATGTAAAAGAATGCATTGTAAAGGATGATGCGATGTAAAAACTGCGTTGTAAAGGCATGCATTGTAAATATATGCGTTGTAATGTCATACATTCAGTCTTGATATTCTGGTTGAAAACCATAATGATAAATCCACAAGAACATATTCACATAAATCCTGAATTACTTCAGCTTTTCTGTGACTCTAAGGTTTGCTCAACCTCAGGAATGCCTACTGAAATCAATTGCATACATTTGTGACATTTTATTTCTGCTTTTTAACTACTTACAAGTGGGAGAAGCAATGGCTTCAAAGACACAGATTGCCTTTTTAAATGTCCTGCATTGGTGAGAAGGACCCCGCAGAGCAGTGTGGCATCTTACACCACGATGAACAAAATTAGCTAGACCATGATATCTGTAGTGGGTATCCTGCACTGACATAACTTAGGTGCACAACCATTGACATCTACACACGTAAACAACAGATCCTGGGTTCCAGATTGAAAATGTGTGGCACTTACACATTTAAATGGAAACTACGCCTGCAAAAAATCTGCAAGTATGAAGCATGATGGATTTTCTGCTGTAATCGGTTAGTGTGCGGGGGATTCTGGGTTTCCGCAGAATAGTTTCGGGTAGCAACTTAGAATGTTCGGAAACTCCACAAATTTATAACATTGTGAGCGTTCATCTGCATCCTTACTCGTTTTCTCACCCAGTTTGGTAAATGTGAAATTTGGATGTAACAAAATCAAATACACTCCTGCATTCTGTGGGTGTAGGAAATATTGTGTCATGATGGGCTTTGTGTACACACAGAAATCTACAGTATAGATGTTGATGCATATATATTGCCATTTTTGTAGCTCCTTTTAAAGTAATGAACAGGCATTCCCAGTATGGTTGTTGTTTATTTTTGTGAATTGCCACCCCCTTTGTTTACACCATACATCAATGGGGGCCTAGTTTCAAATAGTAAACCATATATCTCAGCAAGTTTCCTTGTAGGAATTTACAAAGCTTTTAAAAAATAGGATTGCAATACTGCTACAATCATAGGTTTTCCAGGTTCATCTCTGGAAAATTGTGCGTATTCTATTTTGCAGTAGTGCGGAGGCAGAGTATATCTTTTACAATGACACACGACCATCAACAGTTGGGCCCTGAAACGGTCTGTTGAGTTCCTTCTTGATTGCCTGAGGAAAGGGTTGCTCCTACCAGTAGCCAGTGCACCATCCTGCACAGAATAGCATTCAGGAAAGGTGTCAGGTATCTACTTAAGAAACATTAGAGACTTCCAGTTCAGAGAAAACACCACAAAAGGGGAATAACCTACTTGGCCATCTTCTAGCTCCTGATTGGACATGAAGATTCATACTGAAGAAATCAGCAAGGCATCAAACTCCAACTCCCCCTGATATTAGGAAGGAGAAAGGAGTCCAGCACATAGGCCAGGCGTGGAATCCAGAAGAAGAAGCAACTGCTAGAAATAATGATCTGCAACAAAGACAGTTGCTAGCAGGGCAAAGAACATGACGAAAAATAATGGAACTAATGTGTTGTGATGAATCTTCCTCTTGTGGTTTTTATTTTTTGCATCTGTTTCAAATAGGAACTGACCTCACAGGCAAAGATTGTACCTCATCTTAGATTTGGCATCTTGAATAGCATCCTATGGACAGACCACCATCCTGGTAAATGTTGGTTATAAGGTTGGCCACGCCCTTTTCAGAAAGTCATGGAGTTCATTTTGTAAACGAAGAAGTCCAAGTTTGACATCTTTCGTTTTGCGCTGTATTCCAAAGTCCTAACTCTGCCCTTTAAGTCCAGCGCTCCATGCAGCTTGCGGAAAACCTTATTCACTCATGTAACAACCAGTGACTTTAGGACAAGAAAAGACACCTGCGGCATATATACAAACCCCTATCGCCACCACAATGTCACTTTTACCGACGTTGTGATGGCGATAGGGGATGTGTCTTATGTACAAGGCAGTGTTAAGCCACTTGGTGTGGCTTAACGTTGCCTTGTACATAAGGCCCCCTTTCACGCTACGGTTAGCGTGAAAGGGGTGGGCAGTCGGTGTTGCGGTGGGCGTTCCTCTGCAAAACCCATTCCTTTCAATGCTGCCCCCTAGGTACAAGGTTGGCGTACATTGGAGGCAGCACCAAAATTAAGACCAGGTAAATCCTGGTCTTAACTTGGCGAAACAAGGAGAAATGCATTATTGCTCCTCGTTTTTGCTTTTTCCATGTGTGCTGCCTTGTGCAGCACACATGGAAAAAGCAGAATGCCATGGTTTGTTTATGTACAGGAAGGTGTCCCTTCCTGTACATAAACAAACCTTTTAAAAATGCAATTTTGTCACTTTCATATGTGCTGCATGAAGCAGCACACATGAAAGTGACAGAATGGCATTTTAGGATTGTTTATGTGCAGGAAGGGACACCTTCCTACACATAAATAATCGTCCCCTGTACGCAGACTCCCTCGCACTATGGTGCAAGGGTGTCTACGTTGGCGCTAAGTTGCTAAACTTAGCGCCATCGCAGGGGGAAATGCAAGGCAGCATCACATTCTTGTAGATATGGTGCAGCTTTGCGTTTCAGAAGTGGTGGAGCATGGCGTTAAGCCAAGGAGGCTAACGCCGCGCTCCTCCACTTCCTTGAACATATCCCCCTTGAGCGGCCGAGGCAGCACATATGTAAGTCATGCTACATACACAGCAGCATGAGGAGCTCTTCTTTCCTCTATGAATGTTCACAGTCTTCTGTAAGTTCTTGACACCGCCTGTACCACAGATGTAACAGTGACAAAAATATTATTGCGTTTGGGCGGTACTACAATTTATATATTTCTTTTTTACTTCTCATGAAAATATTATCTGCATGGAGACATCTCTTCCCCTACACCGCAGCTGGTTTGGGGTTGCTCCCATACTTTATCCACCTCGTAGAGGGTTAGCAGGACTAAATCTTTGACCATTTGTGACTTGTAAAGGACTTGAAGAGAAGTATGAGATCACGCCAAATCTCTCGAGTTTGTGCATGTTTCCAAACCTACCAGAGAAATCCACACTGCAGAGCCCAGCCCAGACCATTTGAGAATGATTTCCACCCATACAAGTTTACTCCATCATGGGATAATAATGGGCATGAGTAAAAAGATTTATAAGTGCAAGGTCACCTATTGTCAGGGCCGCTCGAATTATGCGGCAGTGGAGGGCCAAATTATGCAGCAGTGTTGAGTAAATTATGCGGCAAAAAAGGCAAATTATGCAACATAATGCAGCGCATTTTGGGATAGTATTACATTAATATTTTGTCTGGGTATTAGTTGCATCTCTTTAGCACCAGTTGAAGTCCCAAATATTGCAATAAGCTGCAGAAAGATGATGAGTCAGCCTTTGCAAAGGCCATTCCACTGTGCAGCAACACGTGTTGCTGCATTTTTTGTAACTTTTGAAACGTTTGAGCTAGAAATCTCATTTTTGTTAAAATCCGCAGATTATGCAGCGGATCATGGCTTATGTGGAAAATGCATAAAATCTATTATTATGCAAAAAATCGCCACACAATTGCATAAATCCAGAGTCCCTGCCTATTGTGAACACATTGCAGTTGTAAATTATCCATAATTTCGGATTTAATATCAGATTTACAAATGGCTCTGTGAATCAGGTGCTTTGTGTTATTTCCGGAAAGGTGATTTGTCCCAGCTGTAAAAAACATATGTGTCAAAGATGTGCCATCTCAGTAAATGGATCCTAAACTCACTGAGTGTTACATGAGTGAAGACACTTGATTGAAATCACAACCTTCTCAGCGTGGAAGGCTTAGTGCTTGCAGTAATGACACGTTCGGAGGTCCTTTAATGAACAGCATCAGGACCATCGACAAACACAGGAGCACTCGTGCCCTGCCACTCTGCAGCATAGTGAGTGTATGTTAACGTTGCTGACTTGCATTTGGACGGTAATCACAGCAGCCACTAATTGCATTAATAGCCTGCTGCAGGGAGCTTTTCCAGGCAGACGTGAAGAGTGATCTAGACTTGCACCGAAGGTTAATTGGACGAGAGCATACTAAGAGCTTGACATGACCCTTAGCACATCAATAGAGTGCTTGGCAATCATCATCATGGGCATGATGAGGTACACATCTGTCACTGTATTACAGTGTTTCTTAATCTTTTGACTTTTGTGGACAGCCACTCAGCAGCTGCCGGTGCAGTAAGCCTGGTGGGGTGGATGCGGGGGTGGGGGGGGGGTGGAGGGTTTTGACAGACGACAGAATAGGATTTTAATTTTCCCTATTCCGTCGTCTGTCGACTCCACTACCCCTTCTCGGCCCTCCCCGCACCGGCCCACCGAGTTTACCTGCACCAGCCACTGCTGCCCCCACTAAATCATTACTGGAACCCGGGGACCCAAGCTGAATCATTGTTGGAATCCAGGGACCCCCACTGAGTCATTACTGGAATCCAGTAATACCAGTCTAAGCATTTTCAATGATTTGAACTGCAAAAAATAGAGAAACTAGTGTTCATCAAACACACACTTGATGAAATATTTTATTTAATTCACAAATACATGTAAAGAAATGTTCATTTTAATTTTAATGGGAAGGCTGGAGCTCTTGTAAATTTAATTTAGTCCACTAATTATCCATTCTATAATCTGTTTGATGCACTTCCACTGCTCCCACAAGGATGCTAACTTAATTTTTACCCTCAAATTTCAATTTCCTTCACATTTACAGAACGTTTTAAAAATGCCATCTTTACACTTTGCTTCCTTGCTTATAAACACTTTATTAACTTGTTATCATTATTTTTCTAAGCAGCCACAGAGTCTCTGAGTAGGCTTTGAGGCGTCCCAACAATCCCTGGATCACAGGTTAAGAACCACTGCTGTATTAGACAAGTGCCCTGGAAGTGAAGCACATGCTTGTACACACTTTTATCAGTTCTGGGCTACTTCTATTTGACAGAAGACTCCTGAGATACTCGGATGTATGTTTGCAGGGGACATGGTCCAATGCAAATGAGGGAATGGCTTTGTCAAATGTGACTGTCCTATATCAGAGATGCATGAACCAAGAAGCCTAGGAACCTGTCCTGTCTAGGTAGTGGCACATGCTTTGTGCCCACGACCGTGTCATGTGGGACCATCAACCACAGCGCGGCTTATCACCTGTGAGGGTATACAGGTGCTGGGTTGCTGGGCTTATCGAAAAGCCAGGTCTTAAGTCTTTTCCTGAAGTCTGTCACCGAGGGTGAGGTTTGGAAATGGAGAGGGAGGGAGCTCCAGGACTTGGCGGTGAGGTGGGAGAAGGAGCGGCCTCCTCTGTGGCTATGGCAGATGCACGGTGTCTGTGTGAGGGCGAGGGAGATGAAGTGGAGTTTTCTGGATGGTTGGTGGACGTTCAGGTGGTGGTTCATTTATGCTGGAACTTAGTCATGGAGAGCTTTGTCAGTGTCAGTATCTAGAATTGGCATCCTTTTTGAACGGGGAGTCAGTGGAGTTTCCTTAGGTGTTGGGTGACGTGGGTCCATTTGGGCAGGTTGAGGATCAGTCTAGCTGCTGATTACTGTATCGTCTGGAGCCTTCTTATCAGCTGGGTGGTGATTCCTGCATACAGTGCATTTAGTAGTCTAGCCGGCTGGTGATTAAGGTTTGCATGACTGTTTTTCTCGTGCTGATGGGGAGCCATTCAAAAATTCTTCGGAGCATACAAAAAGTGTGAAAGCAGGTGGGGGAGATTGTGTTGTTCTGTCGTTTCATGGTGAGTTTGCTGTCCAGGATGATGCAGAGGTTGTGGGCGTGGTCTTTTGGTGTAGAAGTGGGTCCGAGTTCAGAGGGCCACCAGATGTCGTTCCAGAGATCAGCATTTCGGTCTTGTCAGTGTTAAGCTTCAGGCAGTTGTCCTTCCTCCATTCTGCTACTTTCTTCATGCAGCTGAGGAAGTTGGTCTTAGTGGTGGCAGGGTCTGGTGCGAGCAAGAGGATCAACTGGATATCATCAGCGTAGGATATGATGTTGCGATCATTGGTTCTGACGATGTTGACTAGAGGCATCATGAAAGTGTTGAAGAGGATGTGGCTGAGGGATGAGCCTTTGAGGGATGCCGCAGATAGTGCTCTTGGGTTCCGAGGTGAAGGGAGGTAGGCAGAGTCTCTGTGCTCGTCCAGTGATAATTGAAGCAATCCATGTGAGTATGTCTCCCTTGATCTCAATCTGGTGCAGTCTCTTGATGAGTGTGTGGTAGGATATGTTGTCAAAAGCTGCGGAGAGGATGAGACGGATCAGAGCCGCTAAATCTCCCCTGTCATCTAAAGTACGACGGTTGTCCATGGAGGCAATCAAGGTGGTCTTTGTGCTGTGGCTGTCATGGAAAACGGATGAGGAGGCGTCTAGCAGGTTGTTTTTCTCCAGGTGTTTGGTGAACTGCCGGTTGATGACCTTCTCTGGGACTTTGGTAGGAAAAGAGAGCAGCGAGATGGGGCGGTAGTTCTGGAGTTCACTCAGGTCAGTAGAAGGTTTCTTGAGGAGTGGTCTGACTTCTGCGTGCTTCCATGTGTCTGGAAAGGTGGCAGTGGCGATGGATGCATTGAGGATGGTGGCAAATTGGTGCCTGATCTCCTTGCTTCCAAGGTTGAAGAGGCTATGGTGGCAGCGGTCCATGGGTGCTCCAGAGTGGATGAAGTTCATGATGGCTGCGGTGTTCGTTGTGGTGAGCTGTTCCCATGTAGTGAGATGATGGTCGGGGGAGGCTTCCGTGGGCGTAATGTGGCTTAGGAGGTCGGTGGGTTGGGGCTCGAAGTTCTTGTGACAGTGGATATCTTGTTGTGGAAGTGGTTCACTAGAGCGTTGCAAAGTTCTTGTGAAGAAGGAATAGTGTTCTCGGTGCCTGTTGGGCAGGAGAACTCTCTGACAATTGTGATAAGTTCTGTGAGTTTTGGCTGGTGTGATAGGGGTGACTAGGTCGGCTGCGTTGGTGATCCAGGTACTAAAGTTCTGGACTGCTTGTTCCAGGTTGGTTGCAGCATTGGGCTGGGTGGTGTTAAGGGCGTCCATCCATTATTTTCTGTGTCACTTTGCTCCAGTTGCGGAAGAAGGTGTTGAGAGGGTTGGTGGCAGTGCGCTTTGATCCAATGATGGTTAAGTGGACTATGGAGTGGTCAGTTCAGGTGAATTCTGCTGGGTGTGAAGATCAGGTCAGGTTGTGTGTGGGGTCTGTGACCAGCTGGGTGATGCCGATATTGTCCATTCATTCCAGCAGATTGGAGAAGTTGGTGCCTGTGGGGTCATCCTGGGGGAAGTTGAGGTCCCCGAGAAAGATGTAGTGCTTGGACTTGATGGCAAGTGGATGGCAAGATGGAGCATGTTCAGCCCCAGAGACACCCCTCGCATGCACACACAGGACTGTCACAGACTTGAGGGGCAAGGGGTGGATGTCCTCGGTAACCCGGGCAAAGTCATATCAGCTCTGTCTGCAGTGGAAAACTTTTTTGTGACTCCAAGGCCAGAGGTGGCAAAGGAAGTGCCAGGAGTAGCTGGGAGCAAGTTAGAGGTCTAAGGTGCGCCCCCTGACAACTCCCAAATGACGTCCATGGTGTACACCATGGGTAAAACACATTGGCAAGCCAATAGCTCTTGCATAGGCCTAGTCCATTGGCTTTGCGGATGCTTGTTTACTTATCTAGTTTGCTAATGAGGGGCTCTTTTAGTTGTGCCTGGGCAGTGTTCCAGTCCTACCCTGCCCACTGCTATTCCCGAGCTGTCTAAATTATAGAATAGAATGAAACAGTATTAGCCTGATTTAGAGTTTGGCGGACGTGTAACTCTGTCACAAACGTGATGGATATCCCGTCTGCTGTATTACAAGTACCATTGGATATAATACACCGAATGAAATATCCGTCACGTTTGTGGCGGAGTAACACATCTGCCGAACTCTAAACCAGGCCCTTTGTGTTTTACAGGAGCCAAGAAGGCTCTGAATTCCTATTGACCTAACATCATAACACAGTACTCCAGCCCGCAGCTACAAACATTACATTCGAATAGATAGCAGCCGGGATGGTAAACAGCCTACTCCCTTTCATACCCCAGCCTTTCTCCAGTAATGGGATTTCTGATCATTATTTGTCCTGATACTCGAGGCCTGCAGATCGCCATTATTCAGTTGCAAACATTTTGGGAGTTTGCAGTTGGATTACCGGATACCTTTTGTGTGCAAGCTCAAACCCTATTCATGAAAGTCTCAAAAAATATATCATACTTTCCAGTCCATAGTACAGCTATAAAATATGCTTACAAACCAACAATCTCTCCCTTCTCCAAACCTCTGCGAGGTAAAAGCATGTATTACCTTACCCCTCTACCATAAAAAAAAAAAAAAAAAATCAAAGCATGCGGCTGTTGGACTGTCTGCCCAACATTGGATGTCCAAAATGAGTCCGTACTCGTCCTCCTAGAGCTCGTAGTACAATGGTAATAATGGCATGTAATAATTTCAACAGTCTGGCTTTGTATCTAAAACCTGTATCACCACAAATCCCAGAACTCAATGTGATGTTGTCTAAGTAGCCGCAACTTCCTGAAAGCATTATAGCTGAACAATGAGGTCAGAGGCTTTCTTTGGCTGAAGAGAGCAGCATGTCACAGTCCAGTGTATGCTTTGCATGCCATGATGAGGCACACAGCAGAAGCTTCCTCTTGCTCTACTAGGCAAGAGATGGGTGCCATGTCTGCCAACAGCAGGCAAGCATCTCACACACATTGCAGATATTGTAAGGCCATATGGGTTAAATTATTAAGATGATCTCGTTACTTGGACATAATTGTTTGATCACGCTCGTAGCACAGTGTCCCCCCAGAGTGTCACACATTAGGCAGGGAATGTCACGCATTTGAACACATGAAACATGGAAATGTCACACATAACCATTCTGAAAACTTGGCAGCTATGGGTGCTCCTATTACTTGCTGCTTCTTAGGATTCAGAGAGCCCTATTCAATCTACAGCACTAAATATAAAGGGGAACACTCTCAGGGCCAAATGTACGACCATTTTTAGCAGTCGCAAACGTGAGATTGGCCAATTTAAGGCCGCTAAAAAGGGTTGCAGCATGTACCAAACCTATTTCGCAAGTCGGTAACCGGTTACCAACTCGCAAAATAGGTTTTGCGGGTCGCTGTTAGGAAGGGGCATGCCAAGGACGTCCCTTCCTAATAGCGAGTCGCATGGGGATGTAAGGCTGTTTTGCAAATGTGGTCGTAAAACAATCGCATTTACCACCAATTTCAAATTGGTGGTAAGCCAGTCTGAAACAAGAAGGGGTCCCCAAGAGACCCCTTCCCCTTCGCGATTGGCAGCAAAATGTTTTTTAAGAGCAGGCAGTGGTCACACAGACTGCTCTTAAAAACTGAAACCTTTCATTTTTATTTGGTAAATGCATCCCATTTTCCTTTAAGGAAAACGGCCTGCATTTAAAAAAAAAAGCTTGTTTATGAAAAAGCCGTCACCGACAAAGTGGTCTGCTGAGCCCAGCAGGCCACCATCCCTGTGAGTGCTGGCCATTCCCAATTGGTCGCAAAAGGCGACCTGCCTCATGAATATTAATGAATGCAGGTCCTTAACGACCCATTTGGGAATCTCAAACAGTGTCTCAGACACTGTTGTACATCAGTGTTTGCGATTTGTGAGTCGGAAAAAAATGCAAAATGCAAGTTGCAAACACTGAGGAGCGTACATCTGGCCCTCAGTTTCTTTTGGATTTGCATACAGACTAAAGGGCCAAAACATAAAAGAAACAAAATGTGCAATCTATTTTCACATGGGTGCTTTGAATTGTTGAAATCCTTGCGCACTTGCATCCATTAGCTTCGGTGAGCGCATAGCCAGAGAATGTGACATCATCGTATATTTACAACAGGGGGATCGTGTAGATCTGTGTACCCTGAGCCTACACTCTCCTTGGGCTGTCTAAAAATATACCAGCCACAGGGGAAGGTGCAAAGCTGCCAAGAACCATTCCTTTCAAGCAATCCATGGGCAGGAATGGAATGAATAATGCTCCTCTAAGATATGATCCAAATACCCACATGGGTGCAAATCTGGGGACCCCGCTCCCTCTATGTATGTGGATGATAGGAAAACATTCATATTTATTGGGTGCATGCCTAATACTTATTGTGTAATTTATTCTTGACTGGTATTGAAACTCTGTAAAGAATGAATGGATGTCCCAGAGGCCAAATTCCCGGTTTCCTCATCTCACTTAGGTGCAGATTTACAAGCTTTTTCCCATGTTAAAAGTGACGCAAAAGTGGCGCAATGGGCTTGTAAATCTGCCCCTTAGAGGTCAGTGGGGCATTAGTTTTCAGAGGGGTGAACCGCTGTTGGTAACACCAAACCTGCCCCTCAGAGCCCGTCTTTGCTGGGATAGCACCCTGGGCAGAAACAGGGTTGGATTGGGATCACAAATAGGCCAGGGCACCCCCAAAAAAGTGACCTACATTTGCAGATTGCGACTTTTAGCAAAACATTGCTTCAGTGTCTTAAGTAGTATAAGAAGAAGGAGAGGGTGGGGGTTCTCTCAAAGAGGCATGTTTTCTTAACTTCACTGCGATAACAAAAAAATGCAGATGTTGCCAGGACTCTTCATGCAAGGGTTAGTTCAGACTGGTGAACCTCACCTGAATATAAGTGAGGCCCTTCTGTTCAGGCCCCCCGCCCCTGCTCAATCTGCATACATTAATGGGTCCATAGTCAGCCCACGTCAGCTTTTTATATCAATTGGCCGGCAGAGTGGGGGGCTGGCAATGACACCTCTGGCCCCTTGAGGAAAGGGGGGGCAACAGTGGCCCATCTGCCTCCAGCGTATGGAAAAGACAAAAAGGCACCAGGCTCAGTGCAAGGATAAAATGGCACGAAGCGCGGTAACTCCAGAGACACAACACAAATCAATACAATTGTATGACAAAGATTAATTAGAATTAATATTTTTATTTAATATTCTTTTTTTGTATTCATTGCTTTGTTAATATGCATGATAAATACTTTTATATACATGATTATTGTTATTCAATCAAAGAATATATTTTGTTGTGAAAAGCACATCCATAGGATAATCAATGATCAACCATGAAACACATCACAAGAATGAATGAATAATTCAGTTGATAAAAAATCTATTCAATGGCATAAAAACACTGAACAAGTACACAAAAATATAAGATTATAAAACACTGAACAAGTACACCAAAATATGAAAATATGACGCGTTTCGGCAAAGCCTTCTTCAGAATATTCTTGTCAGTGATTACTATAATGTGGTAAATTATTCGTTCAAGAAGCGGAAAATTACTTGATCATGAAGCCAGCGAATAATCATAAATAGTCAGATTGAAGTGAATTGCGACAAAGCTCGAGGGCTAGTATAAATCTGAGTGTACTAGCATATGACGATCTCAAGAAAGACTGGTACAACAAATTTCACATCCCAAAAATTATTAATGCTTGTAGAATCATGTCTCGTACTGAAGATCAGTAGATATGCGCCTAAGGCCTCAGTCGATATCCTGGGGTTCAAATGGCAATCACGGTCACTTCGGAATTACGGCAAGGATACACGGATCTGCTTCCATTATGTCGCTATACACTGTATAATTTTTGGGATGTGAAATTTGTTGTACCAGTCTTTCTTGAGATCGTGGTGCATTTTTTATCACATATAGCAGAGGATTTATCTATCACCAAGTCTCACTTGCCTGTATATCGGAACTTTATGTTGACTGAATGAGAGTCATATGCTAGTACACTCGGACTTATACTAGCCGTCGAGCTTTGTCGCAATTCACTTCAATCTAACTATTTATGACAAGAATATTCTGAAGAAGGCTTTGCCGAAATGCGTCATATTTTCATATTTTGGTGTACTTGTTCAGTGTTTTATAATCTTATATTTTCGTGTACTTGTTCAGTGTTTCCATGCCATTGAATAGATTTTTTATCAACTGAATTATTCATTCATTCTTGTGATGTGTTTAATGTTTGATCATTGATTATCCTATGGATGTGCTTTTCACAACAAAATCTATTCTTTGATTGAATAACAATAATCATGTATATAAAAGTATTTATCATGCATATTAACAAAGCAATGAATACAAAAAAAGAATATTAAATAAAAATATTAATTCTAATTAATCTTTGTCATACAATTGTATTGATTTTTGTTGTGTCTCTGGAGTTACCGCTCTTCATGCCATTTTATCCTTGCACTGATCCTGGTGCCTTTTTGTCTTTTCCATACATTGTATTTCCCTGCCAAGGCTTATCCTTTTTGCAGGGGACTCCTATTGTTTTCCAAATATACCATCTGCCTCCAGCTACAGGCCTCGAGAAAGGCCGCTCAAGCCCCCGCTGGACCGCTGGCGGGATCTGAGCAGCACAGACAGATCTCAAATCGGCCACCACGCAGCCCCCAAAAAATCGGCACAAACATCTCTGCACCTCCCCCAACTAGCCTGAATCACTCGCAGCTCAGGTCTGTCACACTGCAGTGGTCGAAGTGGGCGGGAACGGCAGGGCACGGCGTACCCCTACTTCTTCAATTCCAAGGAGTCCGTTCCCCAACTTTTTTATTTTGAAAATGCGTCCCAGGACGCAAGAATTCGCCACCGCCTCTAAATAAAGCTCGGGGTTCCTGGCGCTTGTGACGGGCGGGAAGGCACAGAAGTAACAGGAATCTGTCTTTTCCTTCTTGCCCTGAGAAGAAAATACAGTGTCCACTTCTGCTCTGTCGCTTCAGCTGCCCCTCCCCACTTTTTCCTTCGTACCTCTCTTTCTGTCTAGCAGTTCTTCTCTTACTGAAGAGAAAACCGAGTCTTCAAGACGGGGTTTTCACTCTCTTTCCTCTCCTTTCTTTTATTTGCTCCCCTGTGAAATGGATCCAAAAAAGAAAAACATTTTTGCTGGAAATGTCGTATTTTAATTCCAAAGTGCAGCATCTGGAATAAAAGGTTAAAAATATGAAAAATAACTAAATAAAGTAATACAGAGTGGTAGCAAACTGGCCAGATTGATTTTATACACACCCAAACACATTACTGCCACTTTTATAGAGTTTGTCAGTGAAGCGCTATTGTTGTTTTCTTGTCTTTGTTTTCCCTGGGCTTACAACTAGTGCACCAATCCTGGAGGTACTGAATGTGTGGATTGGAAAACAAAATGTGTACTGCGGCTCTGCGTCCAGGAATGTGGTCTTTTTACCATATTGCTTACCTTTTGTAAGGATATAAGCAACGGACATTGAAATGGGTCCATTCAGTGCCCTGTAGTCATGTCCTTAACTTTTCAGGCAAAAGCACTCACTGATTTCTGAATAGTGAGTGTAAACGCGTTAAGGTAACCATGTTGTTCCTGCTTACATTTCACATGCTTTGCAAAATTTAGCATTCCCTATGAGTGTTTGCTCATTCCAGGATGTTTTTTTGTAGGCCGCATATTGCTCTTGTCTAGTGCGTAATTTAAATTGAGCCGCATCCATGTGCTAGCAACAATTGGGTTGTAGTTGAAGGCAGTGTGAGTTTATCTCAGTGGGGCAGTATGGTGTTCACTGGGGGAGAGGATGTGGCACTAAGGCCAGAGCTACTGAATTTGAAACTGGAGAACCAGGTTCAGCCTTAATAACTAGTCCACCAGACCACTCCCCTGAGGGAGCACATTCCTATGCTAGACCTTAGAAGGCTGCGCAAGACCTTAGAAGCCCTGGTGTCGTAGCACCAGCAGGTGGACTCTAGCATGACAAGTGTAGTTTAACCTTCAAGGCTTGTCCACCACAATCCATACTAAAGTTCACCTCCAGTCTTGCGGGCAGGCCTATGAAGCAGCACAGCCTTGAACAGTGACTCCGTCACTGTGGTCACAGGACCCTTTAGAAGGGCCAGCTCTAGGGCAGTGCAACCGGTGTGACCGCACCGGGTGCTGACTTTCGGTGGAGCCATTATGTTTGCAAGTATATTAAGGTTTTAAAAGCGCTTGCTGCCTCCTTCCTGGCCTCCAGCAATTTTCGGCAACAATAAAAATATCATGATGACTCTGGTGTTTAATGTTCTTCGTAGAGAGAGATCATTTTGTCTAGTGGAAGTTTTGATTCATGGAAAGGTAGCTCAGAGGGTTAATGTGCCTGCAGCAAAGAACATGTACAATGCAGATTGTGACAAGGTGGCCTGGTTTATGCTGTCCACTAGTTATAGTGGGCACCTTGTACCAGTACAAACAACCCTTATTGATGATAGGTTTAAAGACTACCTTTATTGAAAGCTATCCTAGTGGTAGCTATGGAGAGCAACCTTCAGGCTAAGGCTTGAAGGAGTGTAAAGCAGCTTGGTTTACCAGATTATAACCTCTTGAATTACTAAATGAAAGGAGATCCACACAAGGTATATATAAAATATATGTATTTATTTCTAAAGACTCACTACTAATCTCTTTATGAGATTAGAGTCCAAGATACACAATAATACAGTTCTAAAATGACAGTAAATATCACAATATACAATGGGCCCTAGGGGCAGAACAAACCATGGGCAGGAAGTGGTATAAGAACCACGACTTGACTAGACACAGTGCCTAGAGCACGTAGAATTGCTGGGACCCCAAGGAACCACCCAAGGTAGTGACACAGGAAACCCACGAGGGACACGTGCAGTGTGAGAACACAGGCGCGAGCCCCGTTCTATTCTATGGGAAAGTCGTGGTTGGAATTTTAGAAGTTAAGGACACTTAGGAGAGGACTTAGAGCAAACCCCATTAGAGTTAGGGTGTTCTAGGGCCAGCACCCACGGGCGCACCGGAGTACTCGAGTTACCTCACCCAGGGAAGCCGGGTGCATAGGTGTCAAATGGTGTCGAGAATCGTCGTTGATTTCATGTGCGATCTGCTGCAAAGTGCTGCTGCCGGGAAAGAGAAAAGTGTCCAGTGTGATCCAAGCCTGGATCGAAGATCAGAAGAACCGGAAAGCAGAGGGGACAGAGTCTGGGTCACTTTCCAGTGATCAGGGGCATGATATACGAATGCCCACCGATGTCGGGTGTTTCAAGGTGTGAAGAGGTGAAGCTTGACTCTTCAGCCGCGAGGACCAGGAGGTGTCAACGACAACCAGGAGCTGGATTCGAACTGTCCCACAAAGGATGTCGAGTGCTGCGGTGTCGGTGCTCGGATTGAACACAACAAGCCTTGGCAACAGCAACCCATGCAGGAAGAGAAAAGATCCTTCAGTGCAGACCAGCAAGGTCCTGGGGATTCCCCATGCAATGGAGAGTCAGGGCACATCTGGAGCAACCAGGTAAGCCCATTTAGAAATAAAGTTGCCTTCACAGGGACCCACCAGTTGACAGACTAGAGATTGCGAAGGGACCTCGAGAGAAAACACAAAGGGCCAGCTCACGGAACACTCGTGGAGTGTAGGCGGGCAATCTTCTGTACAAATGCTGCTCGGGGTCAGAGCTACAAGTAACCCAAAGCTCAGCTGCAGGAGTCGTTGGAAAGCTGATGCTTCTGCAAAGTTACGCGGTGTCCAGGGGTTCGGGTTGCACGGTCGCCACGAGGAATACGGGCCGAAGACTTGCTGTGGGCACTGATCAACCTCTAAACCACAGAAACCCACCTCCTGCATTGCAAAATTATTTGGAGTCCGGCGGGAGCTTCGGAGATGCAAACCAGTCAGATGCATCTTTGGTGACTGCCTTGCAGGGGAGTACCTCCTTTAATCCAAAGGAGATTCTTCACTCATCTAATTCAATGTAGATCGTCGAAGTTCCAGGATTCAGTAACAGAGTTTCGACCAAGTGTAATCTAAAGTCCTGTAGCCAGGGGTTCCTTTCTTATACCCAAGGAAGGGGTGGGACAAACTCTAGAAACCCACCTATGGGAGGGTCAGGAAAGAGGGGTGGCTACACCCATTTCCTTTGTGCAGTTTCGCACCAGAGCAGGGGCTGGTAGCCCCTGCAACCGGTTTGAGCTGGACTGTGCACAGGGACACCAAATGTGCTCCCAGTGCTGAGCTTCAAAGCACTCTTGGAGTGCACCCACTCAGCCCCAATACACTAAAGCCTGTCTGGGAGGTGGTGACACCTCCCTATGACAGGAAACCTATTGTCCAGGCCTCCCATGCCGGAGTTTCGTCCAGCAGCAGGAGGGCAGACTCGTGTCTGTGGCTGGCAACATCCATTTTGTGACGCCAGTGCTCTGTTAGCTGGTACCAGGTATGCCGGCGCTGTCATGTCTCTCCCTCTAGATGGGTGGGATTATACTCCCACATCAGTTACTGGTGTGGGGGTATGATTCCAAAGTGGTTGACACCAAACACAACATGTTTTTGTGCAGCCATCCCAAAGTTAGCATTTACCGTTTGGTTATAATGCACTTAAGAGTGTATGGTTTGGCTGCATCACAAACAACCCCGGAATAAAGGTTCCAAAGGCTGCCGAGGGGCTCTGCTCATGCATGGGCACCCTTTCAAATAAAACCCAGCACCCTGCCTTCAGGATTGGTAAGGCCTGCCATAGGGGTGACTGATAGGTTTATATGTGCAGTGATATGGAGAGATATAGTGAACCTATATCTCAGTAAGGGGTGCATGCACCACCTTACCCAGGCTGCTGTAGCAGTCCTGTGGTGTCATTTTGGAAGGCTTCCCAGGGCAGACACAATACATTCTGCAGCCCCTGGTAGGCCTCTGGGGTACGTGGGCCCTTGGTACATAGTATACCATATACTAAGGACTTATAGGGGTACCCCAGAATCCAATCTGGAGTGTACCTATAGTACCTGTAATCAATTTAAGGGAGAAAGCAGATAGGCTGGGGTCCTGAATAGCAGGATCCCAGCCAGACTAAGTCGAAAACCAGCAAAACACCAGGAATAAAACAGGGGCAACCATGCAGTCAGATTCCACCATCCTACACAGATCACAAAGTGCACATAATCTAAATAGGTCAGTGGGCTACTGCTTTTGTCAGAGAGATCCTTTTGTTACTTGCAGTTTATAAGTTAAAATCCTAACATACAACAGTGAGCTATTAACTTTCATCTAAGAGCTGCATACAAACTGCAAGGTATAAATTAGAGTGTTCTTTTGGACAGAAATCAATTCTGATTATTAAAGAGAACCCCCAACCATGGTATTACGTTTTAAATTCTGAGTTTATGGTTCTCCAGACCAATCACTATTAAACTATACGGCCTAGTAGTATGGTTGTCATATGACTCCTACACCTTGTAGTCCTTAGTCTTATGTAACATTTTCTATACTGTGATTTACACACATATTGATTGTCTCTGAGTAATGTGTGTGATGTAAAGTGCTCTGACACCCTACACTGGTATGAGTGGTGCTGTAAATCAAATTAAATTCATCTGAGAGTGTGATTATGGAGACTTGAGGGGCACTGTTAAAGGGTGGTAGTGAGGTAATCCATGGCAGAGGTGGTAATTGGGGTGCAATAACAAACATTAATGCACAGGGCACCACCAGTGCAAAGGCTGGCCTTGCCCTTGAGGCCAGTCTGCCTCACCCATAGTTAGCTCCATTGGCCTTGTTTCAGAAGTAGTAGCTGCAACTCACCAGAGATTGGCAATGCAGAATTTGCAAGCACACCAAACTAAGTTCGCAAACTTCACAGTCTCTCTGCTTCATTCACAAGCACATTTAACATGTGCTGCTTGCTGTGGGGCCACTGGAATTAAAATATGCAGCAAAGGAGGACAAAATTATGCTGCAGTGTTGACTAAATTATGCATTAAAAAAAAGACTGCAGCGTGATGCAGTATATTTTCTAATATTTTATTATTTTGACATGTGTAGACATGCTAACAGTCTTTGGAAAGATTTTGCCTTATTAGTACCAGCGTAACATACAAATGCAACAGTGAGAAAGGTGATCAGTCAACCTTTGTAATAAGCCATCCACTCCACAGCAAAACAAGTCACATTTTGTATTAACTATTGATACGTTTGAGCTATAAACAATTTATTAGTTTAAATGGTCAGATCATGCAGCGGAACTTGCATTAGGAGGCAAATATGGCAGAACCATAATTATATAGAAAACATTTGCAAACTAGGATATTTTGCCATTCATGTTTGAACTGCTGTTGTGGAAAAAAGGGAGAAGAGTTAATGACAAACTCCATGGCTCGGCGACAAATGGCTTGTGCTTCCACATTGTATCGTATTTGGGACATTCTGTGATTAGAAGCATATCCCGCTTTGTGAATGTGTTTTAATGTCAATAACTCATTATAACCTTAAATAATCATGTGTATCCATTGGTTGATTAAATTGGGCAGGGAAATGCCAAACAAATAGTAAAAATTGGAATGTTTGCGCATTCTGGCCACACCTCTGGCTCCGCCCACTGAGCCAATACTTGGGTTATTCCCGCCCTCTGATTCTCCGCCATAGTTCCCCTACTTTTTGTCCCCCACTTCGACCACTGTCACACTGGCACCAAGTTATTTGTTGGGAGTGGTGTTGGAGTGTGGCGGCAGGGAGTGAGAGGGAAGAATGGCGAAATGGGTTGATGGGGTGTTAAAAAAACGCACCCTCTGCACATTAACAAGTGATTAAAATCACTTCAAATTGAATCACTGGAGCCAATGGACGCTGCTGTTTGCATTGTTTTAATGCAGACAGCTCTGAGCGCCTCTCTGAAGATTGGAGCCCTGGGCCTGGGCCCAGCTTGACTATGCCAAAAGCTGGCCATGAGCGCTATGCCTGGCAGGAAAAACAAAAAAGTATCACCCACTCATGTCAGAAACGTTTTTTGTTTTACTCTAGATCTAAATAATGACCTTTACCGAATAATGTAATTAGGGCCATACTTAACATAACATAACGTGCATTTGTAAAGCTCATGTTCACCCTTGGGTATCTTGGCACTGAATAACAGGTGTTTATTGTTACTCAACTCAATGGTACTCGCAAGGCCCAGTGAGTGCAATTCTAGCTCAGTGCATTGATTAACCCCTTGTACTCTGAGTGGTGTTAAATAGCGTTGTTTATAACTATTGCATGTGAAAAAACAGCATGGCATAATATATATTACCCAGTGGTGGTCATCAATATAAAGTTATAGTTAGATCTGACTTTCCATTGCAAGTGTGTTTTTTGATTTGCTAATAACATTGCTGCCATTTGACAAATCTTTGCGAAATTTTCCAAAACAAAGTTCATCCCCTTCAGCTATTTCCATAGAGAAAATTAGACAATGATACAGAAAAAAATGTCTGACAGAATTACACCAAATTTTGCAGAAAGCTAGATCTTTACCCAGAAAGCATGCTTTTTATGATTTGGTGTAAATCTGTTTAGTAGTTTTGGAGAAATATAGAGAATTATCTTGACAGTTGGTCCCTGTGAGCCCCTTGGGAGTTCCTCTGGAGTCTCCCTGGACCAGGAATTTAAAAAGTAAAACTGTGTGATTGGCTGAGCAGGCTCTTTCTGCATCGGTCATTTGGTCTTGTGGGAACGAGCTCATTGATTGGTGGGCTGCAACATCACAAGAAATGTTGTGGCTCCATTACAGAACACAGGGATTCGGTCTCTGTGTCCTGAAAATATTTAGAAAATAACATATAGAGGGACAGGGTAGGGATACCCTGACTACCCGCACTTGTGGGGGGTCCCAGAGGAACCTCTGGGCCAAAAATGAAATTAAAAAAATTGGGGGTCACCGTGATCCCACAGGACTCCCAAGGAACGCCTGAGGGGGTGAGAAAATAAATTACAAACAAAAATGTGTGTGTGGTGTCCATGGGGGTTGGCCGTCTGCGAGAACCTGGCTGCTAGACCTTGTGCAGGCCAAGCCCAGAGGTCAAACCCGCACCCTGCACAGCTGAAGGCTGCGCTCGACAAGGGTTGAGTGCCCGCAGGGAGTGGGTGCAGGGCCTGTCCTCAAGCCATGCCCTGTGCCCATCTCCATGCCTTGCACAGCTAAAGGCCAGGCATGGCGGGGAGTTGGAGGCTCGCAGAGGAATGAGCGTAGGGCCTGGCCGCAGTGGCAAGGGGTGGCCGCCGTCCAGGTGGTTGGGTATGATAATAAGATCTTACTTTACATTACAAACTCTAGAAATTCACTAAAAGAACAAAGGTTAAAGTGACATTCTTGTTAGGAATGTTAATAGTAACTTACTTTACATTAAAAAAAAGCTAAGAAATTTACTGAAAAAACAGATTACAGTGAAGTTTTAGTTATGGTGAAAATACCTTGTATAAAAAAGTTAAACTGGGGAGGAAGGGGTTTTACTTATGGGGCTGCCAGAGTATGGAATGAACTTCCGCTCATGCTGAAAAATGCATCAGATCTCATTTCCTTTAGGAAGAATCTCAAAACTTGGTTTTTTTCCCAGTTCTAATCATCCACTACTCCACAGGCTATCAGTGCTTAGCGCCAGGACACCGAAAGGTAATCGTGCGCTCTATAAATTTTAATAACATAACATAACAACATAACATTTTATATATAAAAAACCCACTTTACGACCTCACAAACTACATCAATCATGACGTATTCAATGACATCATAGATGGCATCACTGATGACATCTCAAATAACATCATTGATGACATTATTGATAACACCATCCAGATCTAATGTACATCTAGACCTAATTTTCTATAACCTCTAAAAGTTGTAACATTTAGCAAAATGTTTTGCCTCCTAACGGGTATATGAAGGTAGTGAGCTCTCCATGAATAGTTGTCCACGCGGCTAAGGCCGCATGTAGCAGAGACATTCCAATTCGTAACTCATCGATTGCCAACGACAGGTCAGCTATCTGTAAAAGCTGGTCTGCAATGCGAAGATTGTTTGTAGTAGGTGCTTGGTCTCCTAAGGGGGCTTGAGTGTCTGGAGAGAGTGAGTTCTGCATGAGAACCTATGCATTGGTTTAAAGATTGTACGTGGCAGGTCCTAGCTCACCCTTGTGTGCCTGGTTGTCCACAAGAAGTTGCCTACCCACAGCATTCTTCAGTTCCCGTGTGAACGCTGTGAGCAGTAAGACCTTCACCACCTAAGGGGCTTTGTGCAGCATATGTACAAGGAAGTTGTGGAACGCTGCGTTGGCCTCCTTGGTGTAACTCCACGCTCCGCCACTTCTGAAATGCAGGGCTGCACTGTATTTACAAGAATACGGTGCAGCCTTGCGTTTCCCCCTGCGTTGGAGCTAATTTAGCTGCTTAGCGCCAACTCAGGCATCCTTGCACCAAAGTGTCCCTTCCTGCACATAAATAATCTGAAATGGCATTTTGAAACTTCTATGTGTGCTCCTTAACCCCTTGCGTGCGCATGACGGAACTACGCCGTCATGAGCCACGGGCGGCGTGTGCTCATGACGGCGTGGTTCCGTCATGCTGTGGCCGCTCCGCCCACGCGTCGCTGATTCCCCGCCTGTGCGGGCGAAATAAAGAGTGGGCGGAGTCGTGACGGAACCACGCCGTCATGAGCACAGCTCGCCCGTGACTCATGACGGCATGGTTCCGTCACGAGCATGGCGGCGCCGCGCTCACCCCGCACCCCCCCAACGCCACGGCGGAATTTGCGCCGCGGCGAAGGGGTTAAGGCAGCACACATAGAAGTTGCAAAACGTCTTCTTTTGTTTATGATTGTTTATGTGCAGGAAGGGATGCCTTTCTGCACATAAACAATCAATGGCGTTGTGCTGTTTCTATGTGTGCTGCACAATTCAGCACACATAACAACAGCAAAAACGAGGAGAATTAAACATTTCTCCTCGTTGCGCCAGGGTAGGACCAGGTTTTCTTTGGTCTTAATTTTGGCACTGCCCCATATTTACGTCACCCTTGTAAATATGGGGCAGTGCCAAAATCAATGGGTGTTGTGGTGGAACGCCCACCACAATACCCATTGCCCACCCCTTTCACGCTAAGTATAGCATGAAAGGGGGCTATTTTTACAAGGTGGCGTTAAGCCACATTAAGTGGCTTAACGCCACTTCGTGAATTAGGCGAAGCCCCTGTAGCCACCACAACATCAAGAAAAGTGATGTTGTGGTGGCGATAGGGGCTTGTAAATATGCTCCTGTGTGTCTAGTTGGAGTGTGTTCTCTGAGGAGGGGTTCTGCAGAGGGCAAAGAATTTTTGCAGTAGGTACTTTCCTGGATCTTAAAGTAGAGTCAATGTTATCAAAGGGGACACATCACCCACTACCCTTGTATGCTACCTCAGTCCTATCGACTAACAGTCTATCTTATGATTGAGTGAAAAAGGTGTACTTCTGGAATATTTTCTACTAGGTTCTGAACTCAACATTTTTGGGAATGTTTGTATCACATTACATGTCATTAAGGAGATGCACCTTTCTAAAACGCCTGATTTATTTTCTCTGCCTCAGAAATGCAGGAAATAGGGAAAGGGTCCCTGGATCCCCACCGCACTGCAAACATCTGCTGCTCGCAGGTCTAGTGGGCATTCTCTTACTGCACCAGAGCTCAATGTCTTGGGGTAGCTGTAATATGCTAACGCATGCAAACACAGGCCTGCACAACTGCTTCCAACAAGCACTGAAAGATTAGATACTGCATCAATTACGCATGAAGTGCTCAGCAGGAAAATATTGTCAGTGACACCCATGTAGAGAACAAAGGGCACCCTGCACAAACAGCTGATTATCTTTCACAGGAGAGGGATCAGGTTATCACAGGCAATAGAATTCACTGGATACCTTCCATTGGCTGCTGTGTTATGTCTTGGCCGGCTAAATAACATCCTCCCATGAGCCGAAGAACACCAGCTCAAAATCTATACAGATAACAGAATCGTACAGTAACGGAGGGTTTAAAAAAACATGAATTCTAACTTTTATTTTATATATATTATCTTGGGTATTTATGAAGCAAGGACATTGCCACAAAAGTTGGCTTGGGTTGAGAGGAAGGATGAAAAGGAATGCAGAGGTGTCTAGATTTATATTTCTGAACAAATGACAAATTGTGGAAACAATTTAAAAAAATGGAACACAAGGTTCAGTGTGTTATTTGCTCAGTTGTAGATGGACTGCAGATTACTGGCACTGAGGAACAGTGTGTTGAGAGCACCACTTTAATAGACCTATGATTTATTAGGAGTCACTCCCCGAACTGAAAATAAGGTTGTAAATGAATGCCTAAATGCAGTAAAAAACAAGGAGGTTCTCTGTTTATAATCTTAATGTTTCCCTGCTTTGTTAGCATGTAAAAATGTCTTTGTGATTCCCATTCCTATGTAAAAGAAGATAGAAATACAACATAAATATGCATCATTTTAACAGAAACCAGAAACTTCTTAAAGAAGACTTACATAACTCCTATGGTAACTTGGCCCATCTGTAAGGTCACTCCCAAACGTTTTTCCTTTACTCTCCACTTTTTGGTGAAATTCATGTTTGTTGGCTTTAGGACTCTGTGCACTTTACGACTGCTAACCACTGCTAAAGTGCTTGTGGTCTCTCCTCTAAACATGGTAAAATTGGCTCACACCTCTTTGGCACATTTCATTTACTTATACGTCCCTTGTAGAGTGATATACCATATACCTCATACCTGTAAATTAAATGCTACCAGTGCTACTAATTGTGCCACCCACCTAAGTAGTCCTTTAAAATATGCTCCAGACCTGCAATTGCAGCCTGAATGCAGTTTTAATGCAGGGAGTTGGGGGCTTGGGGCATGGAGGAGAACTCTATTCCATGGCCGAGGAAGTTGCTATATGCTTTCCCACCACTCCCTCTCGATTTCGTCTTCCGGTTCAGAGAGAGAAGGCTTGGGCGATCCTGGTAGCTTCTCATCCTGGTGTCATCTGTTAGTGGACATGATGGTGAGCCAGGATTAGATGTTACCGCTGGTTCTATCTCCTCTGATGTTCCCTGTTCTTCCTTTGGAATCCCTGGGCAGGCTCCAATTGATGGCATTGCACTTGAATGGGAAGGTTTGAGGGCATAAGGGGTATCTGATTTTGTGGCGGTATCTGTTCAGTCCTGTAGGAGACAGTCTACCTGGGCTTCCTATGCTTGCCATTGGGGTACATTTTGTGAGGGACATGATTTCAGACCTTTGTATGCTCCTCTGGCCCAGATTCTAGAGTTCCTTCAGAATGTGTTTGCTCTGGGTTTAAGTATTTGCACTTTAAAGGTTCAATGGGCTCCCATTCGTGCTTACCGAGGGCCCTGAAATAATCTGTCTGACTCTTTGGGGGTTGGTGGTTAAACTCTTTAAGGGTTTTGGGAAATTGCAGGTTCTTCCCTTATGGATTTGTCCTTCCTGGGATCTCCTTATTTTGCTACAAGCATTGAAATATCCTTCCTTTGAGCTTTTAAAGTCAGTGGATCTACAGATATTGACTCCAAAGGTTTTTTTCTTGGTGGCGAATACATCTGCCAGGCGCCTGGGGGAGTTGGGATCTTTATCTTGCAAAGCTCATTTTCTTCGGAGTTTTGAGGGACCACTGGCTGTACAGTCAGTGCCTTGGGTTTTGTTTTGCAAAGATGAATTCCTCATTCCATTTTCAGCAGAAAGTCAACCTTCCTAGAGTTTTTTCCTAATCCTAAATCTCCAGAGGAGGTTGAGTGGCAAGCGCTGGATGTCAGGTTCTGTTCCGATTTACTTGTCTAGAGTTCAGGATTTCCAGCTTGTGTCCTCTCTGTTTGATAATTTTGGACCAGGGAAGAAGGTTTTGAAACCTTCTTTGCAGATTTTGTCTAGGTGGATTAAGTCTTTGGTGACTTTGGCCTACAAGCAGTTTTTTCTCCCGTTTCCTCTGGGGCTTCAGGAGAGATCAACCAGGGGGATGTCAGTGTCCATTGCAGAGACTCAGGGTGCTTCTTTATATGAGCTCTGCAAAGCGGCCACTTGGGCCGCTTTGCAGAGCTTTCTTACTATCGGGTGGTTCAGGGTCCGGAAGTGGGGGAGGGTTTTGGCTCAAATGTCCTGTCCTTTGTGTGGTAACTGGGCTGTCTTAAATTTTTGTTTGACAATAAATGTGCATTATTTTGGATGGGTCTAAGCAGAAAATTGTACAGTTGTCCTGGTCATTTTTTTCTTGGTATGTCTCACTGTGTAATAGAAATAAGCGAGAGGGACGAGTAGGTAATGCTCTTATTACTTACCGGTAATTGCATTACACTGAGTCCTACTCTCGCGTATTTCTATTACGGTCCTTCCTCACTCCCACTTTTCAGGCCAACTGTGTCTACATCAGCTTGTAACGAATAGGACGTGTGCAGGGGTGGGAGCATTTTATATGGGTAGAGGGCGTGTCTACGAGGCACAGTGGCCTCACTGTGTAATGGAAAAAAGCGAAAGTAGGACTCAGAGTAATGCAATTACCGATAAGCAATAGAAGCGTTAGTAAATCTCAGCCTTAGATCATACCAGCAAAAAGAAACACACTGCACAAACAGACACACAGCTTCAATACCAAAACAATGCATAGAAACAGAATCAATCAAATATACTCAACTGCCACCTCATCAATTAAACCTTGTAGATCCAGAAAGGGGAGAGAAGAAAGCAGAGGGACAAAACTTCAGAATAACAGGGATCCAACAAGCTGCACCCTGCCTCTCTAATAGTAACACTCAGTGTACCAACCTCCGAAAGATGGAAAGCTGAGTTGGCCTTACCGAGATAATGGCTTGCAGTTAACAAAGATATCATCAGCAAGGGCTTAACTCACAAAGCCATCTTGCCAGCTTCATAAAGACTTTATAGACCTTTTCCACTTCAAACCACTGCAGCACAATGCAGAAGAAAAAGACATACTTGAAACTCAGCTGCTTACATAATAGTGTGTGTTCTCCAGCAGGAAGGGTCCCTGCCATGTTACACCTTGACACGCAAGCTTCTCTACTGCTTCTTGCAGACTGTGTCATTACTATGATTGCACTGTTCGGGGTGGACTTCCAGCTAATACGCTAGCTAGACTTTCAAGAGCTCAACTGCAAGTGTTACACTCTAAAATGATAAGAGCAAATCAGCCCCTGTGCAGAACCCTGCTAATGTGAGAGGACGGCTACAGACAGGGTACAGGTTATCTGTCTGCCCATCAACTCTAGCTAGGCTTGTCCTTGACAAGTTAAGACATCCACCCACTCACTGTCCCCAGTACCATCTGCTTCAAACTATTTGTCCTCACAATTGATGTGCAAAGGCCCTCTTCCTGGCGTATAATCTGCAGTTCAACCACGGACAAAAGTTTCAATCAGGGAAGGAAGGGGACTCTCAGGACAGTGCCACACGCCCTGGTCTTGCCCAGGGTGGACCCATAATATTCTTTGCAGGCTGGTCTCCCTAGCTCTCGTCTGGAGCCTCTACACGTTGTTCTTCATACTGCAACCAGATTATCCTTGAGTGCATAGAATTCAAAATCACCTCATTCTGTCTTTAAAAAAAACTACATTGGCGACGAGAACTAAGGGTATATTTTAAATCTCTTTGCATACTTATACAGCAGCTTGAAGTGGCACTGAATATCTCGCAATTAAGAGTAGTATTTGAGATAGGTTTTCGGTTTTACATTGTAAAGTAGGGGTGCCAAACATAGGTACATGAGGGCCAGATAAAAACCTTATTTTCAAGATAACTATTGACTATATTAATAAGCACCATTTACCCTAATTTTCTGAAAAGTCACCTTATTGATGTATCCTGAAAATCTAGCACTGACCTATGGTTGACATCCTTGGTGTAAATTCTCACTCTGGCTGGAAATGCCCAGCATGAGGAAAGTCAAAACAACTATTTATTTTTAATACTGGCCTAAAAAAATGGAGGATTCCTGAGCAAAGCTACTAATCGTACCTACTTTACCATCATTTTGTTTTTAAGGTTGTAGTTCGGAATATTGAGTACAGAATATCAAGAGGCCACAGTATTGTGACTAGCTGTAGTCCGGAATATCCAATATAGAATATTGCAAAGTCACAATATTGTATCTAAAATATAGAAAAACAAAATATTAAGGAGTAAGTGCATATAGGTAAGTATAGATTTACTATTCTTAACTTCACATCGATGTACACCGAAGGTATATCTATCATGATGGTACATATCTTTGGAGTTAGATATAGAAAATCTACACATACTTACCTGTTGATATTCTTGTCCTCGATATGTTTGGTCACAATTTTGTGGTAACTCAGTAGCCTATACTCGATATTCCAGATCTAGACCATTGTTGATATATCTGAGTGACTCATCTGGTGTGTGCAGATAGTTGTGGGGCATTGTTAATAAAATCAATTTTGGGACTTTTAGTGTATTTATTTCTTCTATCTGGTATTTGTTTGGTTGGTGTATTGCTAAAGTCCATAAAATTCCATTAAATGAATATTGTAAATGTTCTGGGGTGGCAACGACAAGTCTCGTCACCCTGCGTATTACAAGATAATACCTTTGTAGAATACAGATCGTACAGGTAGCTGGTATTTCTTTTACTGCTAAGCCCATGTTGTCGGATAGCTTAGACTCACAGATCGGCCAATTTCTCAGCATTGGAACAAACCACTTTTGTGCTCCTGATGGATATCCCGCATTACAAAGCATTATATCCTGTGGCACTTGTACTGAAGCAGACAGGAAATCTGTCATGTTTGTGACAGAGTATCCCATCCACAAAAACTCTAAATTAGGCTCTATGGGGCAGATTTACAAGCCCCTTGCGTCACTTTTGCCTCATTTTTAACATGAAAAAAGTGACGTAAGAGTGGTGCAAGGGGCTTGTAAATAAGCCCCTAAATGTTTATTCAAAGAACTTTCATGATACAAAAAATGCATGTGGTTTATATTAAGCATACAATGAGGTATTAGTAGCTTATGCAACAAAAAAGGAAAACATACTGCAGCCTATAACAATATCTGGTATTTATAGAGTTTAGAAACAGGAACAGTGCACTATGCAGCGCTTTCAATAAAAAGTTGTATTAATATTATCCTTTGTGCTGATTAAGTTTTTATGACAACATCAGTGATGCAAAAACTTATCCCAATCAACCTTCTTGTTAACCCTTTCGCTACTAGGCCTCCCCCCACCCCGTGCTAAGCCCTTTATAGGCTATTTGGGGTAGTAAGAGCTTAGGCCCCTGAAACTTTTTGTCCAAATAAGGTATCCACGTTATATTTGCGTCATTTTCTTCCAACATCCTGTGGATTTAGAAGTAACCCAGGGTTTGTGGATTCCCCTGGAGGGGATCCAAAAATTCGCCAAAATACAGCAACATTTTGGAAAAATGGGGGAAAAGTGCTGCAGGAGAAAGCATCTGGTTTTATACCTGCAAATGGTATCAACAAAGGGTTTGTGGTGCTGAAATCACCATCTTCCCAGCTTTCAGGCACAGGTAGACTTTTGTCAGAATACCAACATTTTCTATACAGTTTTGGCATTTTACTGGGATATATTTTTACTATTTTATATGTTTTCAACCTCCTTCCAGTTAGTGGTACAAATGGGTGTGAAACATTAATGGATCGCGAAAAGCTATACATTTCTGAAACATATACAAAATTCTAAAATCAGCAAGAGATAATTTTTGTAGATCCTTCAAAGTTTCCCTATAGAAACTAACAGTTAAAATAAAAAAAACTATTGAAATTGAGTTGAAATAAACAGCCATTTGTGCCAACATTTTCACCTGTAACTTCTTACTATGGCATATTATTAAAGGGAACATATCCATTATGTTCGTTTGACCATTCTGGTTTGGTGATATATAGGACTTGTAGGTTCACCATGAACCCAAGGTACCCAGAGCCAATAACTGAGCTGAGCCTTGCAATGGGTTTTCATTGTGTACCTGGTATACTGCAATTCATTTGGTAAAATATAAAGAGTGAAAAATAGGTATCAAGGTCACCTACGTATTTCTGAAATGGGAATAAAATGTAGAGTTTAGAAGCAGCAGTTATTTGCACATCTCAGAAATTGTGGGTAACGATACAAGCATGTGAATTATAGGACATTTTTCAAATCGACATGTTTTTTAAACATTGTCTTACATTCGGAATGCAGAAATACATAGAAAGTCAATAGGTGATAACAGTTGTTCTACGATTCTGTGTTCCCCTAAGTCTCCTGATAAAAATGGTACCTTACTTGTTAGTGTAGGCCTAGTGCCAGTGACAGGAAAGTGCCCAAAGCCCCAACATGGACACATCACATTTTTCCACTGAAAAGTTACCCATTACTTGCAATGTGCCTAGCTCTGGATTGTGAACCCTATCTCAGCCAGCACCTAGGGAAACCTAGCAAGCCTATGCATTTTTGAAAACTAACCTTCCATGGAAATCCAGGATGGGGTGATTTGTGTGGCTCTCACCAGGTTCTGTTACCCAGAATTCCTTGCAAACCTCAAACTTTGTAAAATAAAAAACACATTTTCCTCACAATTCTGTGAGGGAAAGATTTGGAATCTGCGTTAACCCACATAATTCCATGCACCCCACATTTCCCAGAGTCTCCCATTATAAATGGTACCATACTTGTGTGGTTAGGCCAAGTGTCCGTGACAGGAAATGGCCCAAAACACAACGTGGACACATCACATTTTTCCAGTAAAACTGACCCTTTTTTTGCAATGTGCCTAGCTGTGGATTTTGAACCCTAGCTCAGCTTGCACATAGCAAATATATGCATTTTTATAAAATAGACACCCAGGGGAATCCAAAATGGGGTGACTTGTGTGAATATCACCAGGTTCTGTTACCCAGAATCCCTTCCAAACCTCAAACTTTGACAAAAAAACACGTTTTCCTCACATTTCTTTGATGAAAAGTTCTGGAATCTGTGTGGATCCACAAACTTCCATGCACCTCACATTTCTCCCCAAAGTATCCTGATAAAAATGGTACCTCACTTGTGTGGGTAGGCCTAGTGCCCATAACAGGAAACGGGGGCACATCACATTTTTCTATTGAAAACTGCCCCTTTTTTTGCAATGTAACTAGCTGTGAATTTTAAACCCTAGATCAGCCGGCATCTAGGGAAACCTAGCAAACCTATACATTTTAAAAAACTTGACATCCAGTGGAATCCAGGATGGAGTGACTTATGTCGTTCTCACGAGGTTCCGTTACCCAGAATCCCTTTCCAAATCTCAATCTTTGTCAAAAAGACACTTTTTCCTCACATTCCTGTGATGGAAAGTTCTGGAATCGGTGTGGATCCAGAAACTTCCACCTACCCAGCATTCCCCAAAGTCTCCTGATCAGAATGGTACCTCACTTGTGTGGGTGGGCCTACAGCCCGTGACAGGAAACGGCCCAAAACACAATGTAGACACACCACATTTTTTCATTGAAAAACTGCCCTTTTTTTGCAATATGCCTAGCTGTGGATTTTGAACCCTAGCTCAGCCGGCACCTAGGGCAACCTGGCAAACCTATATATTTTTGAAAACTAGACACCCAGGGAAACCAGAATGGGGTGACTTATGTGGCTCTCACAAGGTTCTTTTACTCAGAATCCCTTCCAAACCACAAACTTTGTCAAAAGAACACATTTTCCTCACATTTCTGTGATGGAAAAGTTCTGGAATCTGCATTAACCCACAAATTTCCAAGCACCCCGCATTTCCCACAATCTCCCAATATAAATAGTACCTCACTTTTGTGGTTAGGCCTAGTGCCCGCGACAGGAGAAAGCCCAAAACACATCGTAGACACATCACATTTTTCCAGTAAAACTGACCCTTTTTTTGCAATGTGCCTAGCTGGGGATTTTAAACCCTAGCTCAGCTGGCACCTAGGAACAATCTAGCAAATATATGCATTGTTTTAAAACTAGACACCCCGGGGAATCCAGAATGGGGTGACTTGTGCGAACCTCAAACTTTGTCAAAAAAACACTTTTTCCTCACATTTCTGTGATGAAAAGTTCTGGAATCTGCGTGGATCCACAAACTTCCATGCACCCCACATTCCCCCCCAAAGTATACCGATAAAAATGGCACCTCAATTGTGTGGGTAGGCCACAACAGGAAATGAGGACACATCACATTTTTCTAGTGAAAACTGCCCCTTTTCTTGCATTGTGCCTAGCTGTGGATTTTGAACCCTAGCTCAGCCGTCACCTGGGGAAACCTAGCAAACATATACATGTTTAAAACTTGACATCCAGTGGAATCCAGGATGGAGTGACTTGTGTGGCTCTCACGAGGTTCTGTTACCGAGAATCCCTTTCCAAATCTCAATCTTTGGCAAAAAGACCCTTTGTCCTCACATTTCTGTGATGGAAAGTTCTGGAATCTGTGTGGATCCACAAACCTCCACCCACCCAGCATTCCCCAAAGTCTCCTGATCAGAATGGTACCTAACTAGTGAGGGTAGGCATAGTGCCTGCGACAGGAAAGGGCCCAAAACCCCAACATGGACACATCACATTTTTCCACTGAAAATTGACCCATTTTTTTTGCAATGTGCCTAGCTCTGGATTGTGAACCCTAGCTCAGCCAGCACCTAGGGAAACCTAGCAAACATATGCATTTTTGAAAACTAAACTTCCATGGAAATCCAGGATGGGGTGATTTGTGTGGCTCTCACCAGGTTCTGTTACCCAGAATTCCTTGCAAACCTCAAACTTTGTAAAAACAAAACACATTTTCCTCACAATTCTGTGATGGAAAGTTCTGGAATCTGCGTTAACCCAGATAATTCCATGCACCCCGCATTTCCCAGAGCCTCCCATTATAAATGGTACCTCACTTGTGTGGTTAGACCTAGTGCCCGCGACAGGAAATGGCCCAAAACACAACGTGGACACATCACATTTTTCCTGTAAAACTGACCCTTTTTTTGCAATGTGCCTAGCTGTGGATTTTAAACCCTAGTTCAGCTGTCACCTAGGAAAAACCTAGCAAATATATGCATTAAAAAAAAATAGACACCCAGGGGAATCCAAAATGGGGTGACTTGTGTGAATATCACCAAGTTCTGTTACCCAGAATCCCTTCCAAACCTCAAACTTTGTCAAAAAAACAATTTTTCCTCACATTTCTGTGATGAAAAGTTCTGTAATCTGCTTGGATAGACAAACTTCCATGCACCCTACATTCCTCTCCAAAGTATCCCGATAAAAATGGTACCTCACTTGTGTGGGTAGGCCTAGTGCCCATAACAGGAAACGGGGACACATCACATTTTTCTAGTGAAAATTGACCCTTTTTTTGCAATGTGCCTAGCTGTGGATCTTGAACCCTAGCTCAGCCGGCACCTAGGGAAACCTAGTAAACATATACATTTTTAAAAACTTGACATCCAGTGGAATCCAGGATGGAGTGACTTGTGTGGGTCTCACGAGGTTCTGTTACCCAGAATCCCTTTCCTAATCTCAATCTGTGTCAAAAAGACACTTTTTCCTCACATTTCTGTGATGGAAAGTTCTAGAATCTGTGTGGATCCACAAACTTCTACACACCCAGCATTCCCCAAACTCTCCTGATCAGAATGGTACCTCACTTTTGTGGATAGGCCTAGAGCCCGCGACAGGAAACGGCCCAAAACACAATGTGGACACATCACATTTTTCCAGTGAAAACCGGCCCTTTTTTTGCAACATGCCTAGCTGTGGATTTAGAACCCTAGCTCAGCCGGCACCTAGGGAATCGTGGCAAACCTATATATTTTTGAAAACTAGACACCCAGGGAAACCAGAATGGGGTGACTTATGTGGCTCTCACCAGGTTCTGTTACTCAGAATCCCTTCCAAACCTCAAACTTTGTCAAAAAAACAGTTTTTCCTCACATTTTTTTGATGAAAAGTTCTAGAATCTGCGTGGATCCAGAATCTTCCATGCACCCCACATTCCCCAAAGTATCCCGATAAAAATGGTACCTCACTTATGTGGGTAGGCCTAGTGCCCACGACAGGAAACAGGGACACATCACATTTTTCCAGGGAAAACTGACCCTTTTTTTGCAATGTGCCTAGCTATGGATTTCAAACCCTAGCTCCACCTGCACCTAAGGAAACCTAGAAAACATATACATTTTCGAAAACTAGACACTTAGGGAAATCCAGGATGGGGTGACTTGAGTGACTTGGTCCCACCAGGTTCTGTTAACGCGAATCCCTTGCAAACTCCAAACTTTGTCAAAAAAACATGATTTCGTCATATTTCTGTGATGGAAAGTTCTGGTATCTTAATGGATCCACAAATTTCCCCCCACTAGCATTACCCAAATTCTCCCGATAAAAATGGTACCTCACTTGTGTGGGTAGGTCTAGTGCCCGCGACAGGAAACGGCTGAAAACACAATGTGGACACATCACATTTTTCAAGTGAAAACTGACCCCTTTTTTGCAATGGCCTAGCTGTGGATTTTAAAACCTAGCTCACTCTGCACCTAGCGAAACTTAGCAAACCTACCCATTTTTATAAATTAGACACCCGGGGAAATCCAGGATGGCGTGAATTTTGTGGCTCTCACCAGGTTCTTCTACCCAGAATCCCTTGCAAAACTCAAACTTTGTAAAAAAAAAACATTTTCCTCACATTGCTATGATGGAAAGTTCTGGAATCTTTGTGGATCTACAAACTTTCACCCACCCAACATTACCCAAATTCTCCCAATAAAAATGGGACCTCACTTGTGTGGGTAGGCCTGCTGCCCGTGACAGGAAACAACCCAAAACTCAACATGGACACATCACATTTTTTCCAGTGAAAACTGACCTTTTTTTGCAATTTGCCTAGCTGTGGATTTTGAACCCTAGCTCAGCCAGCACCCAGGGAACCCTAGCAAACATATACATTTTTTAAAACTAGACACGCAGTGGAATCTAGGATGGGGTTACTTGTGTGGCTATCGCCAGGATCTGTTACCCAGAATCCCTTGCAAACCTCAAACTTTGGGAACCAGTACTATTGAATTTACGCTCACAAGAACCTACCCTTGGACAGCTAACACAACAAACTCGCCGCAAAAAACCCAGGCCGCAGAGACCGGACTAACAGCCTCTCTGTGAACATGCACATGTTGACTTAAGATTTGTCTATCTTATCCATATGTAATTGAGTGCCTAAGGTACCTTATTATGATTTGATTCATGTAATGGCAAATACCTTCTGCTGCTTATCTTATTTGCTCTCGCTGTACAACTTTGATTATTCACTTCAATATCTGTGTAACTTGGGATGCTCAATTGTATTATCCTTCCTACTCTACATTATGCCCCTTCCTTCCTTTTTATATTTCCTTCTTTTGGATCTTGCTTTTGATTTATGCCATATGACAGTGATAATAGTATTGTCTGCCATGTCTCCAACCTGTGTTCCTGGTACAAATGCCAATAAAGACAATTTAAAAAAAGAAAAAGGGATGTATTATTCTTCCAGATTACACAGCCTGACACAGGGCCGGCTCTAGGGCGGTGCGATCGGTGCCACCGCACCGGGCGTTGACTTGGGGTGGGGGCGCCCTGATTGCATATATATTATGGCTTCCCCGTTCCGTACCTCCAACAATTTTCAGACATCAATAAAAATGTCAGGATAACTCCGGTGATTAATGATCTTCCTGGAGAAGAGAGAGGAGTTTTGTCTAGTGGAAGTTCGACTCCTCCTAAGGTAGCTCAGCAGGTTAGTATTCCTGCTGCTAAGAACGTGTGCAATGCAGATCACGAAGTACACATAATGTCAATAGGTAAATGGGTTACTGCTTCTGTCAGAGAGATCTTTTTGTTACTTGCAGTTTATAAGTTAAAATCCTAATATGGAACACTGAGCCATTAACTGTCATCAAAGAGGTGCATGCAAACTGCAAGGTGTATATTAGATCTACATGTTTTTTTGCCCTGTCTTTCCTTAACCAAATCTTGCAAAAGGGTTCATTTGGGTAGAAATGAATTATTAATATTAAAGAGAACCCCTAACAATTTGTGTTATGTTTTAAATTCTGAATTTGTGCTTTTCCAGACCAAGACTCCTAAACTATGCTACCTACCAGTATGGATGACATTTGACTCCTACATCTTGTAATCCTCTGTCTCATGTAACATTTCCTATACACTGATTTACATGTGTGATTGTCTCTGTTAAATGTGTATATGATGTAAAGTGCTCTGACACTTCACACTGGTATGAGTGGCGCTATAAAACTAAATGAATCTGAGAGACTGGTTATGGAGACTTGAGGGGCACTGTTAAATGGTGGTAGATCTCACTGCTCATGCCCAGACCTAAACATGCATTGGCAAAGCCAATAGATCTAGGCTGTAAATGGAAGACATAATGGCTTTGTCAATGTTTTTTCTTTGCCGTCATCATCACGCATGCACATGCATGGACGACAATCTGACCATTTTTTTAAAATAAAGAACATTCATTTCATGATGGCTACCAATGCATTTGCATGCATCACGGTGATTATGTACAAATGTGTCAGGATGCATGTGCACACGTGCATCTTGACAAGGGTGCACATGCATTGAGACTCATAGTGACCGTTTTGTTACTTTTCATTTACAATTGTGGCTTGGCGGATAGCCATGTTTGAAAGTAGATTGAAAGTAAAAATAGTGAAAAAAGTGAGTGATAGTGCAAAAAAAGAAAGAAAACGGCACCATATCAATCGGAGCTGCCAGGCGGTCGTAAAAAATATTCATATATTTAAAACAGGGAGTGGCACATGGAGTGTGATAGTGAGCAGAGGAGGAGAGTAAAGCAGAGCACGCTGGGGACAGAGGAAAAACCATGGTCGAGAGTAAGAACGCAAATGCACTTTCACAAAGTGTTAAATGCTAAGTCCCCTCCAGTCAGCAGTGGAAAAATACAACTCATCAGAGCCGGACTGAGAACCAAAACCGGCCCTGGCAAAGTGCTCGGCCGCCCCCCCCCCTCCCCCTCCCCCTCCCCGGGGGTTGGGGGTGCCGCCGAGCTCTTTGCCAGGGTCGGTTTTCGGCCGATCTTGTTACAGGACCTATTTTGCAGCTATGCTGCAAAAACGGCCCCCAGGGGCCCAAAACTGGCCCCCACCTGTGCGGCACACCGGGGGATTGCCCGGTGATCGCTACGGCCAGTCCGGCCCTGCAACTCATCCAATCAGAACACCATGAGACCATTATGCTCTTCGGGGGTCAAAAGCAATGAAAGTCATCGGATGAAGAGCAGACACTGAGAAAGATAACAAAGACATCCAATCATGAGAAAGATCTAGACCCAAAGCCCGCCATGGCCAGACTGGCAGCACCTGGCATCGGGCCTTTCACTGGAAGGCTTGAAGGATGGTGGCTGGTTTTGCAGTGGTAGGGGTCAGTTTTGTTACTGGTGGCTGGTTTTGCAGTGGTAGGGGTCAGTTTTGTTACTGTGGCTGGTTTTGCAGTGGTAGGGGTCAGTTTTGTTACTGGTTTTGCAGTGGTAGGGGTCTGTTTTGTTACAGGTGTCTGGTTTTGCAGTGGTAGGGGTCAGTTTTGTTACTGGTGGCTGGTTTTGCAGTGGTAGGGGTCAGTTGTGTTACTGGTTTTGCAGTGGTAGGGGTCTGTTTTGTTACAGGTGTCTGGTTTTGCAGTGGTAGGGGTGGTTTTGCAGTGGTAGGGGTCAGTTTTGTTACTGGTGGCTGGTTTTGCAGTGGTAGGGGTCAGTTTTGTTACTGATTTTGCAGTGGTAGGGGTCTGTTTTGTTACAGGTGTCTGGTTTTGCAGTGGTAGGGGTCAGTTTTGTTACTGGTGGCTGGTTTTGCAGTGGTAGAGGTCAGTTTTGTTACTGGTGGCTGGTTTTGCAGTGGTAGGGGTCAGTTATGTTACTGATTTTGCAGTGGTAGGGGTCTGTTTTGTTACAGGTGTCTGGTTTTGCAGTGGTAGGGGTCAGTTTTGTTACTGGTGGCTGGTTTTGCAGTGGTAGGGGTCAGTTTTGTTACTGGTGGCTGGTTTTGCAGTGGTAGGGGTCAGTTTTGTTACTGATTTTGCAGTGGTAGGGGTCTGTTTTGTTACAGGTGTCTGGTTTTGCAGTGGTAGGGGTCAGTTTTGTTATTGGTGGCTGGTTTTGCAGCAGTGGTGCAATATGGGACCCCAATAAAAAAAAGCAGCAGTGCTTCACATTTGAGGCCCCCAGGGGTGGCCTGACAGAACACATGACTCATTACAAGATAATTGTATGTATTAATACATGAAAAAAAACTACAACACTAAGAAAAAGGATGAATAATAAATAATAATAAATTCACATCTTTCAGCCAAGAGAAACACATATTTATAATACACACGTCTGTCGCATAAATCACTTTAATGATCACAAAAACTTGCAAGACTTTTTTTAAGGTGAGGAATGAGTTAAACTGTAAAGATTCGACCTGAAGCGAATTATGGGAAGTCTGGGCATCGTAGATTACTCTGGACTTAATTTACTGCATTCAAAGGATTGACGCTGGAGATAATCTTAACATGCATCGTGGAGTTGATTGCTCTAAACGGAATTAAGAAAAATGTGCACACAGATTTCTCTTTTCGGACGTGAACTAATAAATTTTTTCTTGTTAATCCGACATCGGCGTTTTTTTAAGGTGCTGTGCACTTGTTCAGGTGATATGATGCAAAGGGAGTGTTAGGAGTTCACTGTCCCTTTGTAAGCACCTTGTCGAAGTCAGCATCGATCACGCCTATCTGCCCTCCCTTGACCTTCCATCACATTCAAGAGAGTCACATTCACAGATAGAGAGGCACTTCTGAAGTCCCTTTGAAGCAACCTTACTTTTAACACCTTCACTCTACATACCAATCCTGCTAGCCTAACAATCTCCGGGTCAGTCACCTAAACAGATGGGCTGACACAACACTCCACAAAGGAGGAGAATTCCTTTCAGTGTCTCGGTGCCTTTTGTACTGATGGCATTTTCAGATACATGGACTAAAATGCCATAGACTTGTAGATGTTCTAAGTAATGGAAAAGCAGCCAGTTTTAGAAATGGTCCCGCCTCTTTGACCTAAAATAGGCCCATGCACTGGGCCAGTGAGTTTAGAGCCATTCTAAAGTTGTGCCACGGTGGCTTGCTCTGTGTGGGTGTGTTGTTGCTGTGCCACACTCCCATTGTTTTCTGCCTCTTAAAGTTGGTACTAGAAATCTACCAGAGAAGGCTGGCTTCCTCCTTTCTCTTCCAGTGTATGCCCTTGACTCCCTGGTGGCACAAAGCAGTGCCAAGGTGAGCTCTGGCAGAGTAGCGGTGGAAAACTCTTGGTTGCGCCTTGTGACAGTGGGGAATGGAAAGTGGAGAGGTGAAGTGTTGGGATGCAGACTCAGAAAAGAGCATTTTCCTATGTTAGAGACCGGAGCAGGCTCAGGAAGAGGGTACGAGAAGCTAAAAATGAGGCCCAGGACCTCCCCAAAGATGTTGAGTAGGGCACCATCAGCGGCTCTCAACAGAGGACCACCACTTCCAGCACCTGCAGCTCGGCCTTGGAGTATCCCCGGGGCTCAAATGCCATGGCTCCGGTTGCAGCTTGCACAACAGTGGTTTATGTAGCCAGTCCATGACTTGCAACCACATGCGATAATACAATGCAACCACATTCATCGAAAGACAAGCAGGAAGGTAGCACCAGGAACCAGCAGAGACTAGAAGACCCACCCACTACCTGCATCAACTCTGTCCTTTTATGTCATATGCTAGTACATTATGGGCGTGATCAGGCTCCATGAAGGTGAAAATCACATGGCGAGGCGCGATTTGGACATTTAAGTGTACAGAAAGTAGTCGTGCATCACTTCTCAGGGGAAGCAGGAAGCTTCGTTAGCATCAAGCCAGGCTGCAAACTAAGCCATTCACGTCCAGGTTGTTATTAAAAATCAGTGGTCCAGCGATTGGTCTAGTTTTGAATCCTGTTAAATTTCACAGGAAAACACAACTGAATAAGAGATAGAAAGAGGATGTATTTAGAATCATTTGACAAGTTCAGCGATAGACATCCAAAAATGAGGAATTACATAATACCTACGCACAGCAGCCATTTTAAAGTGAACATGACTTGAAGCCCTAGAACAATTGATGTACTGATATGTCTATTATTTTTACCATTTTTGTTACTGTACTTACTGTTCCAAGATGGCGGATGCCAATCTTGAAGCGATAAATGTTAAAAAATGAATTCAATGTGTGTCAAAGCCCATTTTAAGACAGGAGCATCCCAGCAACAAATGTCAGCTCCCAGTCTTGCCAAATAAATAAACAAAGTAAAATGTGTATGGGGAGGGATGGGGGAGGAATGGTACAACAGGCAGGGGATCAGGGGGAGGGAAATGCCGCCAAGCAGTGAGAACAATGGTAGGGTGTGCAACAGGGGAGCTATGTTTTTAAATAAATTATTAAAAAGCATAGAAGAATGGAGCTGGGCAGGGGAACGAAAGTACGAGCTTGACGGGGATGGGAATGGGGAAGGTGAGTGGGAAGCAGCACACAGAGGAGAGAGCAAGAAAACACACACATTCTTATGGAGTGCTGAAAGTAAAAGACAAAAGCAGATCCCTGAATGCAAGTAACATCAGCAGTGGAAGGACAGAAGTCAACCAATCAGAACAATGGGATATTGAAATGCTCCTGGGAAGGCCAAACACCAGTGCATAGAGAAAAATAATCAAAACAGGAGCTGGGAAAGTAGATTGACAACAAACCCCTCCAATCTTGAGCAAGGCGTGACTCAAAGCTCACTTTATGTATATTGGAAACAATAGGCCTGGTCAAAAGACAACTAAAGCTCTATGTAAGTGAGAGCTAAAAAGGCTGGCTCTGAGCAAGTGGGAGGGGAAAGGACTGCAGCCAGTGTGATTAGTAGAGGACTGGAGAATCTGGGCACTGCAGCTAGTTGAAGGGAAAGATATGAGATGGCTTGGCTCTGCAGCAGTATTTAAAAGGAGAGAGCCAGAGAGGACTGCACTGACAAGCTTGAGAAGAGAGTCAGAGAAACATGTCTGTTCAGTACTAGCATCAAAACAACGGTACACTGCAACCACAGCTATATGCCAACAACCCACAACATGGACAATCGTCCTATGTTGAGCCAGAGCAGGGGTCTCCAACCTTTTCTGTAATGAGAGCTACTACTGATCAGTGCAAATCATCGTGAGCTACTGAAGGCCATGTAACTTGCACATGGTTACCAGACACCGCCTCGCCCAGCTTCATTGACTTTAAACCTGATGTCCATGGAGCCCGATACTATGTTTTGAACTAAATGCTGTGACTAGAGGTATTATGATAGGTCTGCCATGTGCGTCAGTGAGTGCATGGTCTGTGGTGATGTATGAAGATCTATGAGAATGAATGGGATACATGGGATGCATATGTATGGGTGACTGAGAGCCTGTGTTGCATGTACTTGTAGCCCAGGGCATACCTTTTCGCCATATGTGATTCCATCACATGTACAACACAAACATACAACCATTTGTTTTTTTAATGGGAGAAATTTAAAGTGCAGAAAAATGTTCGGCGGAAATGTTCATAATAAGGAAACATTTTCTGTGCTTGATGAAACAGAGGGTACACTCGTTGCACCCCTCCACTTCACAGAACAGGTTATGGACCTCAGAATCACCATGGAAAGCCCTTTGTGTCAGTGCGCACACCAGATCAGCATGTTAGCTAAGCCATAGAATAGTAAGGATACCAGGTTCACATGCAGTTAGGTGTCTTAAGTCGGGGTACATGCCTGTTTAACATGCACAGGACATTCCTATCCTAACAGGCATCCATCCATTAGTCAGAGATAGTTTTCTGCTGATTTGAGCTTACAAGTCGCCTTCTGTTGGACTCAAATCGAAGCTTACTTTAAAAACACAAAATGATTACATTAACCTCTTCACTGCCAGGGCCGGACTGGCCATAGCGAGCACTGGGCGTTTCCCCGGTAGGCCGCTAGGGTGGGGGCTGGTTTTGGGCCCCTGGGGGGCCATTTTTGTGACCGGGGTCAGCAATATAGGCCCCATGTAACAAAATCGGCCAAAACCGGCCCTCGCAAACTGCTCGGCTGCACTCCCCCTCACACCAGGAGGGGCCGGCTGAGCAGTTTGCCAGGGCCGGTTTCTGTTCCCAGTCTGGCCCTATTCACTGCTTGCAAATCAATGCATTCCTCCGCATACCACAACGGGCACTTTTGTCAGAACTACGATGACGTTGTTAAAGCTGACAATAAAATGCTACATCGAAGGTATTTTTATGTCTTTTTTTTTATTCTTAAAACTAAGAAAAGTATGTTGTAGCATGATGAAGGTATACAGAAATTATATTTTATTTCTTATTTTGCATTACATGTTCATCATCAAAATATTTATAATGTTGAAACCATATCACTGTATGTTGGATTGTTCATCCTTAGACTCTATGGAATTTTTTGCCTTTGCTCTCCTAATAAACGGTGAAAGAAACATGTAATATAGTAATTACAAATACATGTATTTCCACTTATGAATAAAAGTGCATTTTTTCTGGGCGACTAAGTGTACATTGTCAAACACACCTGAAAAGCACTAGGTTAGCACACTGCGATATGCTGCATCCAGTTGAAAATAGAAAATAGGAATGTAAGGTGATAATTGTATGGATATAGGCAATTGTTAAGCACAAGAAAATGTAACTTTCTTAAAAACTGGCCCTACATTGAAGTACATGCAGCAGGATGCATAAAAATGGTAATTACTTATGCTTCTTTGTGGGAAGCATTTTCCTAGGTCTACCTTATAATTGAAATATATGTGTAGGCACCTTAGTCACCACAAATGCAGCGTTCAAATACCAAGTTGGTTCAATTTGTTAGGAGCATTGCTATTAAACAGACTCAGGTCCACCTCTTAATCACAAATACCACGCCCACCCACATATATTACAAGGATTTCCGCTTCTTAGGACAAGGCATTTTCAACATCGCGACTGAATAAAGGAGATCATAGGATATATTTTGCATGACATGTGTAATAATATTTGCATACTGTGGTTTTCAACATTGCAAGTTCTACCTGTCTCACATCCTTAAGGACATATCAAATTTTAATGCATTGTATTGCTTTGCACATTAAAAGTCGTACCAAGCTGGTGTCGTCGAAACCTAGGTATTTGTCAGTTCTGGTGGCTTAGTGGACTATTGCGATCACTGTAGAGGCCTGTGTTGGACCTCATGGTCACAGGTTCAAACCGGTCCACCCAGCCTTTTATCCTTCTGAAGTCGATAAAATGAGTACCATTGTGTTGGTAACAATAAACATCTGTTATTCAGCGCCAGGGTGCACCTTGCGGTGAACGTGCGCTTTACTAACGCACATGTTGTATTATGTTATCTCTCCACTTAACTAACTAATACAAGCAATATGCTTTTTAAGGGCTTGCTCCTTTGTATAATGAAAGGTTTTAAGACTTCGCGACAGTACCATCTGACTGATGCTGTGCTCACACATGTCCCTGTTGTTCTTTCTTAGTGGGAAAGCCAATCAAGGTGGAGCAGAAGCAGAACCCCACGGACAAGGAAATTGATCGCATCCATAAGATCTACATGGAGGAGCTGTCCAAACTATTTGAGGAACACAAAACACAATACAATATCCCAGCAGACAGGCACCTTGAGTTTGTCTAGGCGCTCAGGATATGCCTTCATGTTCTTGCCTGTGCCTTTTGTCATTCTAAAATGCGTTTGAATGATCATGAATAAGGTGATGAGATCCTGAGCATATCCATTTCTTTCAGATGCCTCTTCATGTGGTACACAATAAATATATTAATGATGTTTTGTTGCAACTTCCAAAGTTCCCCATTGTTTTTTGTCCAGAAGACCATTGTAAATATCTGCCTTTAACATACCGACAATACTACATCTTAAAACAATTGTATTGCATGTACCCTGACTCATTTTGCCTAAAATTTGATATTAATCCATGCACCTTTTCTATATTTTTGGAAAATTAATTCCAGCCTCTTGAAATTGTGTATGCATTAACAAAATAAAAACAAAGCATCATTTTGTATGAATGTCTACTAGTCTGTTTTTATCAAACTAAACCTCTCTTTTCTGGAAACTTATGCTCCGTTATTTGCAAGAAAGCATCACAGTTTGGACATTTTAGGGGTCGTTCAGGAAATACTGGTATCATAGAATCCAAAAGTGAAAATATATATTTTTTTAAATATTCATAATCTACGATATATCCTAAATGTTACAAGTTTAAAATATAATGAAAGTATTTGCAGTGATATTAATCATTTCAAAAGCCAATACCACCCACACTTTAGCAGAGGGACTAGCCCTCTTATAAATGTTGCAACTTTGGTACTCCCTCCCCCCCTCTCATTTCCAACAGGCACAACATCCTTTCTCAACTCTCCTATTTGCTGTGCCATGTGCCTGCCCCGTTTTCTTTCCTTCCCCTGTCCACCTTGCATGAAAAATAAAGTCACTCACCTCGCTTGATGCATGTCCGACGTCCTCCTCGCTCCGGTCCTTCGCTCCGAGTGCGCCTGCTCCAGTCAATTCCATTAACCAATCCTGGTGCTGCTCCCATGCTGGTAACAAGAATGAGAGAAGCACCAGTAATGGATGGAGCAGGCTGGCTGGACGCTCCTTCAGGCGCTGGAGGCCTGTGCTTGCTTTCCACCCAGGGTCTAAAATAGCTTTATGGAGAGCTGCAAATTGCGCATGTCACTTTGGCCGGTGCAAGAGAGATGGTCAAATTGACATGCGTACTTTGGGGCGTCCAACTAGCTCCTCCATTCCTCTAGGAGGAGGACACCGCCCCATTTCTCCTGGCTGAAGGCAGGCTGGCAGATCCTCCGCTCTGCGTGAAAAATAAAATGACAATGAAATAATGTCATTCCAATTCTATTTTCCACGTTTAGCGTGGCACTCCCCCACCCTCATGCGGAAACCCCAGCAGAAAAAGAATTTTAAGCTTTTGGGGTTAGCAAGCTGATCAACACTTCCTCCTCTCGAAAGTCAAGCTGTGAAACAGAGCTTAAAAATGTCACAGACAGTTCCTTTAGGTATGGTTAGCGTGGGCAAGAGAATATAGCAACTGCAGTGACAGGCTAGGCTAAGCTAAGCTAAGGCAATCATTTTTATTTCGCTCTCTTTTAATACATGGGTGCTAAAATAGCCACTAAAGGTCAAGATGTTGCTCTAAATATTGTTAATATTATTGGATCTTTATAGAATACAGCATAACTTTCTAGGAGTCTTTTGTCACTACTGAACAACACCTTTACAGAATTTACTGGCTATGGAGGCAAGTTTTTACGGAATCTGATTAAGGTGGTTTCCATCCGAAGGGAGAGTGGGAGTCGGAAACTATTTAGGGATGGAGTACAAGGCCTGAGATTGTGACCAAAGGGTCTGAACTTGGGTATACTTTGAGATGAAAGATAGCCTGGCTGATGAGGGTTATGAACCCGAAACCGGTCCCAGGATGCTTGTTTCCGGTCCAGGGAAGACATAGCTTGGCCGTTCGGGCTGGACTGTTCCCATGAGGCACAGGGTCAGACTGATTTGCATATGGCCATGTCTGAACTGGGGTGGTAGAGTGAGCTAAAGAATGATGATGAATTAAACCCAGATCAATTGACTGGGGGTGAGTGTTTGATTTGCTCAAACGCTCCGTCCATCATCCCCTTTGGTATCTCTCTATACTTTGAGAACTCCCAAGCTAAAAAGAGAGCTCAGATATTCAGATATTATTACAGGTCTTGAATGTCATGTGTGCCACTTTAAATTGGATGCCCTTGCAACGGATAGACAGTGAAGTTGTTTAAGATAGACATGGACACTGTTCATTTTACAAATATTGAAGATTAGTCTACAGAGGCATTCTGGATCTTTCGTAAGGATGCAAGAACCACTTGTGCCATCAATGACAAGGTTACATCAGAAGCAGCAGCAAGCCCCAAGTTAGTTGTGGTCCCCATTCAGAAATATTTTTTCTAAACTTAATATATATTTAAATGACTCACATTTAAAAAGTTAAACTGCACAAGCATAACTCACATATTTAAAACCAGATAGTTAAGAGAACATTTGTGTACAATATGCAAAAATAATGTACATCAATTTTCATTTATATAAACTCTGGGGAATCACTGTACAATTAATGATAATTGATTGTGCACTGCCACCTCATAATAACAAAACGTCTCAGTTGAATATGTTAAAGTCACTAAGTATGATAATAAGGGCCCACGCGTTGAAAACCACCTTTGGCAACTTCAAAAGTAGCATAAAGGGCTAATTAATTGTATTGATTTTGTAAGTTCATGGAGAAGACCCTCAGAGAAGCTACCTTGGGTGCATAGTGATTTGCTCATGTGGTGATTTTTCCCATTCAATATTAAATACGTGCTTTATGGTCCTCCTCACATAATGGCCATTCATTGTGTTTTAACCTTTGTGGGCTTAATGGTGTCTACGGTTCACTGATAGAATATCCACCCCCAAAATATCCCCATACACAAATAACGAGTTGTGAATATCGATGGCAATAATATCGACATTCTATATTTATAATGGTGAGTACCAAAATATCGAGAGAAAAAATATCAATGTAAAAAATATAGTTATACAAAATATCGTTTTTAATATATGTATAAAAAATAATATTAAATATTTTAAATAATTAAATTAACTTAACAAAAATTAATTAGATTTAATATACAGTTTAACGAATATAACAAATAAATGTAATTTAAAAAAATGAAACATATGTATATAAAGGTGCCGATTCCAATCCTGTAAAACCCGGGTACGAATGGTCGTACGGAGCGTATTCTCCGTACGACTCGTACCCGGGAAATCCACCTTACAAACCAGCAAGTACGATTCGTACAGAAATACCATTTCCGTACGATTCGTAAAAAACTACGTGTGGCTAAAAAATACCCACAATTCTGATCCGGGACATCGCGTACGTGACGTCCGTACGGAGTCAGGCAGCATTTTACAGACCAGCAAGTACGATTCGTGCCTACGTCACTCCGCACGGCTCATTTTTTACGGCAGCCAAAAACTCCCGGGAAATTGAGTACGACGCGAATAGGGAGCACCGGTACGCGACGGACAGCCATGGACCCCATCCTACGTGTCATCCCGGCCCTCCTAGCCTACGACCTGGTGCACCGAACCCGACGCACACGCCGCAGAAGGTGAGAACAACACCCATGGGTCAAGGGGGGGTGAGGGGCATGAAACATACCCCCTACACAAATTAAAACATACAATATGGAGGACATACATTACCTCCAGGGTCTGGTCACTTTGGGGGGCGTGTCCACCAATCCCTGCGTACCGCAACAACGGAAGTGGACGTGTACGCGTACCCGTCACCACTTCATTGGTGGGACGGACCGTACCCACGCCCTCAGAGCGTTGGTACGGTCCGTACCACCATTGTAGTGGTGACGTAGAGGTACGCGTGGTACGGACCGTACCCACGCTCTGAGGGCGTGGGTACGGTCCGTACCACCGTTGTAGTGGTGATGTAGGGGTACGCGTGGTACGGACCGTACCCACGCCCTCAGAGCGTGGGTACGGTCCGTACCACCATTGTAGTGGTGACGTAGGGGTACGCGTGGTACGGACCGTACCCACGCTCTGAGGGCGTGGGTACGGTCCGTACCACCATTGTAGTGGTGACGTAGGGGTACGCGTGGTACGGACCGTACCCACGCCCTCAGAGCGTGGGTACGGTCCGTACCACCATTGTAGTGGTGACGTAGGGGTACGCGTGGTACGGACCGTACTCACACTCTGAGGGCGTGGGTACGGTCCGTACCAATATTGTAGTGGTGACGTAGGGGTACACGTGGTACGGACCATACCCACGCCCTCAGAGCGTGGGTACGGTCCGTACCACCATTGTAGTGGTGACGTAGAGGTACGCGTGGTACGGACCGTACCCACGCTCTGAGGGTGTGGGTACGGTCCGTACCACCATTGTAGTGGTGACGTAGAGGTACGCGTGGTACGGACCGTACCCACGCCCTCAGAGAGTGGGTACGGTCCATACCACCATTGTAGTGGTGACATAGGGGTACGCGTGGTACGGACCGTACCCATGCTCTGAGGGCGTGGGTACGGTCCGTACCACCATTGTAGTGGTGACGTAGGGGTACGCGTGGTACGGACCGTACCCACGCCATCAGAGCGTGGGTACGGTCCGTACCACCATTGTAGTGGTGACGTAGGGGTACGCGTGGTACGGACCGTACCCACCCTATGAATGCGGGTGTACGGACCGCATCACCCGTACCCATAGGGCACCAGTACATTTTTGTTACAAGGCGTACACACGCCACAAATGTTGGCTTAGGGCCTGGTGCAGCATATAACCAGTATATTGGGATGTGTGTATGCCCAGGACAGCAGTGTACTGCACCAAGGGTGCGGGTGGGTGGCTGCCTAGGATTCCCAGCAGTGGACAAAGACATGTGAGGTGTGGGTGCCTATCACTCCCAGCAGTGGACAGAGACATGTGAGGGGTGGGTGCCTATCACTCCCATCAGTGGACAGAGACATGGGGGTGGGTGCCTATCACTCCCAGAAGTGGACAGAGACATGTGAGGTGTGGGTGCCTATCACTCCCAGCAGTGGACAGAGACATGTGAGGTGTGGGTGCCTATCACTCCCAGCAGTGGACAGAGACATGTGAGGGGTGGCTGCCTAGGATTCCCAGCAGTGGCCAAAGACATGTGAGGGGTGGGTGCCTATCACTCTCAGCAGTGGACAGAGACATGTGAGGGGTGGGTGCAGAGGAATACCAGCAGTGGACAGAGACATGTAAGTGGTGGGTGCCTATCACTCCCATCAGTGGACAGAGACATGGGGGTGGGTGCCTATCACTCCCAGCAGTGGACAGAGACATGTGAGGGGTGGGTGCAGAGGAATACCAGCAGTGGACAGAGACATGTGAGGGGTGGGTGCCTATCACTCCCATCAGTGGACAGAGACATGTGAGGGGTGGGTGCAGAGGAATACCAGCAGTGGACAGAGACATGTGAGGTGTGGGTGCCTATCACTCCCAGCAGCGGACAGAGACATGTGAGGGGTGGCTGCCTAGGATTCCCAGCAGTGGACAAAGACATGTGAGGGGTGGGTGCCTATCACTCCCAACAGTGGACAGAGACATGTGAGGGGTGGCTGCCTAGGATTCCCAGCAGTGGACAAAGACATGTGAGGGATGGGTGCCTATCACTCCCAGCAGTGGACAGAGACATGTGAGGGGTGGGTGCATAGAGATACCAGCAGTGGACAGAGACATGTAAGTGGTGGGTGCCTATCACTCCCATCAGTGGACAGAGACATGGGGGTGGGTGCCTATCACTCCCATCAGTGGACAGAGACATGATAGGGGTGGGTGCCTATCACTCCCAGCAGTGGACAGAGACATTTGAGGGGTGGGTGCCTATCACTCCCAGCAGTGGACAGAGACATGTGAGGGGTGGGTGCAGAGGAATACCAGCAGTGGACAGAGACATGTGAGGGGTGGGTGCCTATCACTCCCAGCAGTGGACAGAGACATGTGAGGGGTGGGTGCCTATCACACCCAGCAGTGGACAGAGACGTGGGGGTGGGTGCCTATCACTCCCAGCAGTGGACAGAGACATGTGAAGGGTGGGTGCAGAGGAATACCAGCAGTGGACAGAGACATGGGGGTGTGTACATCATTATGAGATGACCACAACTCCATGGGTGTATGTACGCATCCCTAATTTTCGACTATGTTGATAGTGCCATAACAACACATCACTGACAGCAGTGTCCCACTCCCATGAGGATGGATGTCTTTCCTCCACTGCATGACACACCACATGTGGGTGTGAGGACACATGCATACACACCCCTGGCAGATGCAGCACAATACACACACAGAGATCATGCCACAAGACTGTATAGTCATGTCAATGCCTACTAAACTAAGAGAGCCAAAGGGAACACACACTGTCACGCACATCCCAGGACTCATAGGAATGTACAGGTGCTGGGACAGCCACCAAGATGTTGTCTCTCATGGAAGGAATAGGGTGGAGTTCCCACAGATACAATGCCCACAATTGTGAGCCCAAATACCCTTCAGAACAAGTACCATATGTGTGCTAGGCTGGGATTACCCACATGCATAGTGCGGAAAAGGGAGAATTTCTCCATGAAGGCATGGCAACATACTCAATACACAAGTACAGTGACTAGCAAGGATGGCACAGACGATGCAGCCGGAGACATTGCTGAGCAGGCATGGCCATAGTTGAAGGGATCCGTCACCAACAAAGGGAATGTATACACAGGTCAGCACAACAATTGTGCAACTCTCTGCAGGGAAGATGTCAGGTGACACGGAGGAAGGGACACTCCTTGGTACAATGTATCAAAAAACAAATAACACACACGACCAAAGATCCTTTACAGAGACCTTGTGATGGCACGCAGATCCCATGGTCCACCTCATGACCATCAGACTCGAACCTTTGCCAGAAACATAACACATTACCACAACCCCAACTCCTGGAGCATCAGCACCAACATCAATACCTGAAATGCAATAGTGTTCAAAGTAAAAAGAAAATGCTTTAATCAGCATAAAATTATATTTTTTTCAAGAACACTATATACTAAGGCCAATGGCCAGTCCAGAATAGAAGTCCTTGGGGGGACACATGGGCACGCGTCTCCCCTAGCTTGCCTGCACAGTGGAACCCTCAGGTTCGTCGACTGTGGGGGGCATCATGTGGGAAAGGACCAGGCACCGCAGGGACAGGAGGTGTAAGGGTAGGTGTGGTGGGGCAGCGCCAAAGGTGGAGGTGAGCTCGGCGCTGCACACTTCTGCCAGGGCATCCAGAGTATCCCCTGCAAAGAAGGGGGGGGTCGGAGGGATGGGGTGCAGCGCTACTGGGGGAGGGGGTGGACATGGGGGGGACTCAACTCCCCTACCCGGGGAGTGCCTTGCCCGTTTGCGGGCTGGTGACCCAGTGGGGCTGAGGCCCAGCACAGACATGTAGCTCTCCTTGTCTGACTGTGTGGCAGGGGAGCCAAGGGGAGTGCTTTTGGAGGGACTGGGTAGTGAGGCATGCGGACTCAGACTGTGGCTGCGTGTATGTCTGTGTGCCCCAGACCCAGTGGGTGTGCCTTTATCCCCCTGAGTGTGCGTGCCAGGAGGTGTGTGCTTGCCCTTACGTGTTGGTGTGCTGCCTGTGTCTGGTGGGGTGCGTGCTTGGGAATGTCTGGGTGTGCATTGGACAGGCATGGGAGTGGGAAGTGTGGATGGGGCTGGGGAAGGGGGGGTAAAGCGCTGCAGGAGACTCACTGCTGCCGTCAGTGAAGAGTCCATGGACCTCAGCAACATCCGTTGGTCAGACATCGCTGCTGACATGCCCTCCATGAACGACACCATCTGTGTCAGCAGTCTGGTGTGGCCATGGAGGACATTCAGCATCGATGTCTGGCAAACCTGCAACTGCTGCTGAATGTCCACAGACTCTGCAGTGAGGGCAGCAGGGGTGACAGGGTCAGGGGGTGCGGTGCCTGGCACGAAGGAGACATGGTGGTGCCCTGCACAGACAGAAGGGACTGGAGCAACTGGGAGGGCGGTGATGGGAATGGAGGAGGCGGGGACAGATGGTGTGCTGCTGCCAGGTGTTGAAGCAGCCTCCGCCCCCTCGATGAGTTCAGCCTCGGACCCGTCAGCGTCGTAGTCGGTGTCGCCACCAGACAGGTCCTCTGCCTGACTCCCCTCGCCCTCCGTGCCACTTGCTCCCGCAGACTCACCAGCACTGGTGGCACTGGAGCTGGATCCCTCCTCCAGGTCAGTGCAGGTATCTCCCTCGGTTTCCTCCGATGATGCTGTGGGCAAGGTGAAGATACAGAAAATAATCAGTCACCTGTATACATCTGACACATGAGTCCAAACAAAATAGGTCACAGTGCATATCAGGCAATGCATCATGAGTAACATCTAGATTACTCCGCACATATGTAAGCCCTGTACTCCCCAGTTGGTTGACCCACCATGCCACTTGGAAACAAGGAAAAATAGGACACAACAGCCAAAAACTTTATTTAGAAAAATGCTGAGAAGCTAGTGTCTGGGAACAGTTGAGCACAGCAATACTATGAAGGCATGCCACCTCTTGTTTACTGTGAAAGAAACAGTAGTGGTGCACCCAAGGCTAAATAACAGACCTCAATGCTGAAGGTGTCCCCACACTCAGAGACCTGTAAGCACTTTGGAAACCCAAACGAAATACATTGTGATCCCTTGGGAATCACACCACTTTACACAATCTACATGTTTAGAATGTGTGAATGTGCCACTTTGTGAACAGAACACACATGTGCCTGTATAAAAGAAGTCACACAAGGAGGTGCACACAAAACTACATTTACACAGTCATTGTATGAGCTGCCAGCCTTATTCAAAGAAGCCACTGTTAGAAAGAAATGGGGTTTCAGTAAGTACATATACATGGCACCACGGCGGTCTGGATGACTTGACACTCATAAGTTGGTATCAGCAACAACCAAGGACTTACCCAAATGCCACCACACTGTGGGAACATAGATATGTATAATCTGAAAAACAGTCTTATTCGAACTGTGCCTTTCTTTAAAATGTGCCAGCGTGTCCCCTGAAAGTGTAAAGGTGGTTTCTTGTGCACTTCCTTGGGAGACATCTGTCATGCAGGCACATTATTGTCCTTCACAACAAAACATCAAAGTCAAGCATTGAAAACATGAAGACATGTTGACAAGTGTAGTGAGTGCCAAGGTACAAGACTTCTTGACTAACAACTTGAATCATGCCACCTGTCACATGGCCATCCGTACCATGATGACACAGTTGGCAACACATCTGACCCACTGCCTATCAAGTGGAGTGGCACACATGTCCAAACACAGGACAATGCATAAGCTTAAGGGCCTGCAATTGTGTCGGAATAAGGCACACCTGCACTGAGTAGACACACTCATGGCAAGCAAGAATGTCCACACAGATGTCAGCACACAAAGAGCAAACTACGTAGCATCTGGACCACACACTGGTGCCAAAAATGGATGAGCAGGAATCATGTATTTAAACTTTTGACACATGCTGCAAAGCACAAACATTAAAGCCTGCACAACATCACTGGGTCACTGCATGTTGAGTGTCTGTCCAGACAATTATCACACACAGGTCAGACCTGGCAAGGAGACATAAGGTTTGGACATGTAGGCCTCACCCGCACAAACCCCCCATACCTGAGACAATGTGATTGAGACAGATCAAGAAGTGACACCTCTTAATCAGGGTTTACAAAAATGTGCATAAAGAATTCCCAAATGTACTCCACGTCACCTCGTGAGGCTGCCAACACATATTTGTGACAAACAACCATCAACAGATAATTGTAAATAGACACACAGGCACTGCCCAGTGTGAGTATGCACAAGCCAAATGGGGTCACCCTGTCCAGTGGACATATGTAGCACACTTTAGATAAATACAAATGAGGCCAGGGAACAATGCCACAGAGGCCAACCTATGCTGAACACACAGAGAATGGGCACAGTGTTGGATGACACACATGATTACGAGGTAAGGGTGTCTCAGGGGACTGTAGTGGGCACACTGCTCCATGGTCCTGGAATGATCTGACTGTAACATGAGCAACCGTCCCGGCACTATGCATATCTCCCACTCATGCACATCATGTCTGAGGCCACAACATCGGTCATGCATGCTGCAAGTCTGTTAATTTGAAACCTCACACTCCTATGTTGAGACTCAGCATCAGTGCCAACAAATATGAACCCCCAAATGACTGAACAGGACAGGGCACAGGCAAGGTACCAACACATGTCACAGACCACCCCCACACATGATGCAGAAAGCAATGTGCACTTGGATTAACTGGCAGCCTAGATGACCATGTGCAATAGTGATTACACACAGACCAGGGAACACATGTCAAGGAGGGGAAGGGAGGAAGAACAGCACCGGTTGACTTGGGGGAACAGGATATGCACTGCACATATAAACCCTGGCAGTGTATCCAGGCGACTGAGCACTTCCAAAAGCTGGTGACACACAACAAACACACATGTACCTACCCCCTCCTTGCTGCTGTCTCTCCTGTAACTGCCTATCCATGTCAGGGAAGACCACCGCCAGGACACGCCTCATCTGGTGGGTCAGGCGTCGGCGCCCGCTGTGGGGGCGTGGAGGTGAGTCCCCCAGCAGGACCCGGGCGATCCTCCGGGTCCAGCACCGGATGTCCTGCCACCATTTTCTGACTTGGGCTAGGCGCCGACTGCGACCCTCCACCGATCTCACGGCCCTGACAGCCCGCTTCCAGATCTCCCCCTTCTCGTAGGCAGTTAACTGTGAGGATGACAAAGTGAGACAACATCACTACACCTGCTCCATGTCAGAGAGACACACATTTGAAGATCTTTGATATGTTGAACAGGGCATAGGATGCTGCCAAGGAATAGCATCTTTGTCATATGGACATTGGCCTCTGTGGAAGCCCCAATGCACTACATGGCATCGAAAGTACACAGGTGGCATGAGGGGTGCGACACACTCCATGATCATGGCACACACTGTGCATCACAAGCAACACCAGGCTGATGGACAGCACCTCCAAGCAGTTACATGCCCCAGGCCACTGACGCAACCTCAGCAGAGTACACAGACACACACAGGCACAGATCAATCACATGCCATTGGCAACAGCGGATACAAACCTCACTCTGCACATGTGCCACTTGCCTGTGGGGTGTCACAGGTGTGGGGCGAGCTCAGCAAGTCAGACACACAGCACGGCTTACTTCTCACATCAGATGGGTAGAGCTGTTGCCTCCTCCATGCAGCTGTGGTGCAACACTTCACATACACACTCACCCACATGACAAGGAACATTCACACACATCAATGTCCAGGGGGCGTACACATCACTTGGACACTCTCACCACAGCTCCAGTCAACTCACGCACATCTGTGGGTACAGTCACCTGTCACACCGGGGGGACCACTGAATCACCTCAGGACTATAGACAAAAAATGGCACAAAGAATTAGCCAGGCTGAATGTGTCATGCACTATGCAGTGAATGTCACAATAAGCACAATGCAAGTGAGGAGTGCACACATGAACTACATCATGCTCTGCATGGGAGCCATAAGCCATTCCCCCCCTGGGACCCACTCTAAACAACATTGCATGTCTGTCACACCTAGACACAATGCCAGAAGTGACAGTCACAAAAAAGGTGCTCAGTCAAAGGTAGTGGAGTCAGCACTCACCTGCTCCCCTGGTCTCCCATACAGGCTGGTGTACTGTGGGAGGATGACATCCAGCAATGCCTCATTCTCCTCCTGGGTGAATGGCTGGGCTCTCTCCACAGACCTTGACATGGTGCCAGAGGAAGCACAGACAGCAGCAGTGTTGTCAACAGGAAAGTTGTGCAGGCAAGTGCCCTCTTATGGGTTCTAGCTGACTTATATCTGTCTTGCTGAGGGGCATTCATTTGGAGGAGTACATAGTGATTGGTCAGATTCATTCACATCTTACGTTTACTCCAATCCCTTTCCACAAACACCAGTGACAGCAGTTGCATCGTTCAAATTTTGAGCATCATGTCAAGTCAACAACCACTTTGCAACATTGTATTTTGTGGCCAACTGACTTTTCCAGGACACCTGATGGAAAAATTTGAACTGAAAACTCTGTATCCATGACAACCAGCATGCATTTAGTGCCTAATACTTGTCACTTATGTGTCCCCTATGTAATTTTCAAATCCACACACAGGTACGGTGCGTTTCACACATACCCCTATGGCACCAGTTGCACAGTGCGTTTGACACGTACGTGTACGCACTGGTAGTACACATACGGGTACGTGTACTACCAGTGCCTACACGTACGTGTACTACCAGTGCCTACACGTATGTGTACTACCAGTGCCTACACGTATGGGTACGCACTGGTAGTACACGTACCCGTACGTGTCCTACCAGTGCCTACACATACATGTACTACCAGTGCCTACACGTACGTGTACTACCAGTGCGTACACGTACGTGTAGGCACTGGTAGTACACGTACGTGTAGGCACTGGTAGTACACGTACCCGTACGTGCACTACCAGTGCCTACACGTACGTGTACTACCAGTGCCTACACATACATGTACTACCAGTGCCTACACGTATGTGTAGGCACTGGTAGTACACGTACCCGTACATGTACTACCAGTGCCTACACGTACGTGTACTACCAGTGCCTACACATACGTGTAGGCACTGGTAGTACACTTACCCGTATGGGTATGTGTACTACCAGTGCCTACACGTATGTGTACTACCAGTGCCTACACGTACATGTACGCACTGGTAGTACACGTATGTGTCTACGGTCTGTACCACATGTGCTCCTACGGCACCACTACTATAGTGATACGGACCGTACTTGTATGGTCTGTACCACGCGTACTCCTACGGCCACACAACTCTAGTGATACAGACCGTACACACGCCCTCAGAGCGTGTGTACGGTGCGTTTCACACGCTTACACTGTTGATAAGATGCGCACACGAAAGGAATGGAGGTCTCAGACTCGCACAAGGATGTACATCAAGTCATTGCCATTGCTGTCCTACATGTGCAGGGCCTAGGTGTGTCAGGCAGTGATATTGCACATGTCTCCTCATGTATTTGCACAATTGATGTGTGATGACCTGTGTACACATGTCATGTGTGATGGGGCACTATGTGGCACACTTCCCCTTCACACTTTGCACATGTGTGCATGTAGTACAAACGTGTCAAGCACAGCATCACTGGTATGGCACAGTCACCACCACCCGCAACTGTCCCCTGATGCCAGGGACAGGGACACTAACAACTGACATTTAACGACCAGCGTGCACCGATCTGACTATGTCATGTGTGTGTCATGTGTTCCCATGAGCTTGCTGTTGGTGTTCCGTCAACTGCATCTGCTGTTGCTGCATCCAACATGTGTCTGTGTGAAGATGGGCATGGCACACATCTACGCACACCATGCCACATGTGGATTTCCACGTAACGTGTGTCTGTATGCATCGAACATGATATTTTGACATGAGGACATATCTGCATCGTCTCAATGTCTGTGTTTTCTGTTTTCACGTGTACCCCTTCATCGCAATGTGTGTGATCTGTACATTTGACATTCCATGTGATCTGTGCGTCTAGCTTGCCGTCAGCTGTCTGTATGAGATGACATCCTTCAAATGCTGATATGTGGATGTATGTCACTCTTGTGATGTCTCTGGCTGTTCACTGACACTGGCCCACAGCTCGTTTCAGGGCATGTCATGTAGACTTGACAATCAACAGGTGTAGCTGGCTTTTCGTAGGAGTATCACCTGGCTGGCATACATGTCCTGGATGTATTGCACAGACCAGACTCTGTATTTAGCAGATGTGTATTAGCAGTTGAGCATGTGCTCAGTTCATTTAACATTGATGTTATGTTCTCACTGTTCGTTATTCATTCCAATTTTCTGCAGGGCACCGCCTGTCCCCAGACCAATGCCAGACTTGGGTGCCATGAGGGAACGTGACTGCATACGCCGTTACAGATTCACCCAACAGTTGATTGAGGACCTGACCGCCAAGCTGGCACCACACCTCCAACCACGACACAGGTATCCTACTGCGCTGACCCCCAAGATGAAGGTGATGGCAGCCCTACATTTTTTTGCCACAGGTACGTTTCAATTCACCATAGCTGATGTTGGTGGCATGTCACAGACGATGTTCAGCCGTGTCCTGCATGATGTTTTGGCAGCCATGTTGGAGCACCTGGATGAATTCATCCATTTTCAGGCTCCTGAGGAGTTGACAGGTGTCAAGGGTGATTTCTATGCCCTGGGAGGGATGCCCCATGTCATTGGGTCCATTGATGGGACACATGTGGCTTTGGTACCACCACAGGCACAGGAGGTCGCCTATCGCAACCGTAAACATTACCACTCTATAAATGCCCTTGTGGTGTGTCTTGCTAACATGCTGATTTCCCATGTCTGTGCACGTTTTCCAGGGTCAGCACACGATGCCTACATCATGAGGTGTGGCAGGGTGCCACAAATGATGCTGCGGCTGCACAACGAACGAGCATGTCTTGTTGGTGGGTATACTCTGTTTGTCCTGTGTTTTGCGGTATCTTTGTATCTTACGGCATCTCCTGACCCACTTATTTACATGATGTTTCCATGTAGGGGACTCTGGCTATCCCAACATGCCATGGCTGATGACGCCTCTCCGCAACCCAAGATCAGCTGCAGATCACCGATCCAACAATGCACACGGGCAGACTAGGCGAGTGATTGAGAGGACGTTTGGCCTCCTGAAGAGCCGATTCCGGTGCCTTCAAAAGACAGGCGGGTCCCTCCCATATGCACCGGCAAAGGTCTGCAAAATCTTCCTCGCGTGCTGCATGCTGCACAACATGGCAGTGGAGAAGGCAGTGCCACTCATCCTGGAGCAGCATGAGCAGGAACATCCACCCGTGGAGGATGAAAGGCTTGGTCACGAGGCAAGTGAGGAGGAGGAGGGGGATATCCGGAGTCAGCTCATACGCAACTTCTTTTCATAATGGTGAGTCACTGGGTCTGACTGTGCACGCTTGGAGACTTGTGTGGCATGTGTTGCAATGTGTGTGTCCAGCTGACTGTATGCTAAGTGACTTAGATGTGTGTTCTGATGTGTCACTCGAGTGATGATGTCATTCCACTCATTTAAGCTGAGACACTAAATTTTCAAATCTCATGGTGACAACATTATTCCTGTAGAGTAAATGACCATGTATGTGGATAACAATCTTTTAGCTGACTTCTTGTGTGTCTGTCATCCACAGGTTCTTGCGCATGTTGTCTGGCCGTGTCATCGTTGGCCTCCTGCTATTCCTCATGAGTATTGCAACGTGTGCTGAATCAGCGTTCCATCCACAGACATGGGGAAAAGTCATTTTGGGTGAGGATTGCAGCAAGGCATTTTGGGGGTGTTACGTGTTTGGAATGTGTGGGGACTGCTCCTGTGCATGTTGGGTTACCATGCATACATGTCGACTCACCATGGGGCACATGACATGTAGCATGACTCCCATGAATTGATAGTCATCCTTCGTGACAGTCATCTGTAATGGTTTGTGGATTCTGATGAAGGCATCAATGTGTGTAAAACTTCCCTCAGAAACATACGGGATGCTACGGGTGGACATAGTGTGGGACATCCCCATAAGAGGCTCAATGGGGAATTGCAGCCTCTCCGTGTGCAGCAGGGGGTGTTTGACTCATCCCCTTAACTTGTGTGCCAGGCCATTTGGATTTACTACATCTGTGTTGTGAAGGGGATGTCCAGTGTAGGTTACACATGTTCAGCCAAATGACCTGTGAGTCTGTTCATATTGATTCATTTCCCTTAGTGTGAGCCTGAGTAATAAAGGGGTTCCTCACCCTCCAAGGTACCTCATCTCTGTCAATGCAGGTCTCTTGCCACTTTGCATTCGGCATCTCTGGCATAGTTGTCAAAGATTGTGCATATGAGTCTATGTGTAGTTTGGCTACATGCATTCAGTTCTTCATGGGCTTGAATCTTGGTTGTGCATGAAGTCCATGGTTGTGTATGTATTTGGGCATGTTGGTCCCCACGACGGGCCGTCAACGCCTGCTGAGGGTGTGTCTCCTGTGCGCGGCTCGGCCTTCTGTTTCCTGATCCTGTGTCAGTCATCTTTGGTGATTGTGCATCCATTTTCTCTGGGTGTGCCATGGGTAACCGGACACTCCTTCCTTTACATACGCCTATTGCAGTTGTCCTTTCTGACATCCTTGTCTTTGTGTGCTACTTTTGGCATAGTTTCCAGGACATTCCGCCTGCTGCTGCGGCCCCTGCAGCAAGGGCACACAAAGTAGCGGGATTCGGCAACACACATGCCTCAAAGATGCTCCTCCCTGCCTCCCTCCACCCATTCATTTGGCTGTCATCATCTTGTCTGTGCCACTGTTGCGGCCACACGGTGCCAAAGGCAGGACCGTCAGCACATGCAACGTGCACATTGCACGACCCCCATGTCCTTGCATGACCCACATCACACTACAGTCTGATGTTGCAGCCACCCTCCAAGCAATGTCTATCGGAAAATCAACCGCCTGCTCTCAGGCATACCCTAAGTGCACACACAACACCTTTACATTCTGAGTGTGCAACTTCAACTGCCTACACAGCGCTGCCCCGCCTTCCAGGCCCTGTCACACCAACCAGATCATGTCCCTCCTGCTCCACACCGGCTCTGTCCACCAGCAAGGCCATGGGAGTGGGACTCAAGCCTTCAGCATGTAGTATAGTGGCGTCATCTGGCACATGGCCCAGGGATCATCTCTCAGGGTGTCAATCTTCAATGTGTCCAGGACCCCCCTCTCCACCATCACATGCGCACACAACCTCATCATCATGTCGTATGCCATTGACACCCAGGTGCTCCTCACCCTCACCAAAGACGCAGCCATTGCCAGTTCCAACATTCAAGAAGGAATGAGGTCCATGGATGAATGGCTGAGCATCAGCCACCTGAGGCTGGACTTGTACAGGACTGAGGTAATCATCTGAGGATGGTCCCCTTACAGCTGGCTCAACTCCTTGTGTCCCACCCGCAGGGGCCCTACACAAGCACCCAGTGGCCACGCACACCAGATGGTGTGCATCATGGATTTGTCACTCACATTTGCCATGCAAATCACCAGCATCTGTACCTCATGCTGCAACTCCCTCTGCATGATGCACATGATCCACAGATAGATCCACTCCAAGGAAAGACAGACCATCCCCCAGGTCCACGACACCAGCCGTGTCAACTACTGCCCCGCCCTCTACGGAGCAAGTACATCCAAACTCACGGTAAACTTGTCCACATCCAGGGAGCATCTGCACAACTCAGCTTCAACATCCCGCACCCCATCCACATCACCGTCCACCTGAGATAGCTGCAAGGGATCACTGTGTGCTGCAGGATGACCTTCACACTCCTCACACACACTCAGGAGGCAGTCAACAACCCCAGACCCGAAAATCAACCTTATACGTCTGTCATCCAAGACCCCGTTGGCCCAACTCTATGCATCCGAACTTGGCCTGGCCACCATTCTTCACATCCACAACACTCCAGCATGAAGGAGATGGTTCTCCCACCTGGACAAACATACCTGGGACTCCCTCCCCGGGAACCTCCACATGAGCTATGACCTCTAGGCCTTCATCATCCTCTTCCTGATTGGTGTGTCCGCTTAGTATTTCAAGCCCCCCCCTCAGCAGCTTGACGCCATCACGGGTGAGTATTGGGCTCCCAGGCTGTATCAGATGATACATTGTGACCCATGTGTGTCCTGTACCGGACTCAGATCCCATGGTATGGATGGTTGGAGTTAGTTCAACACTCAGGCATAGTTTGACATTTACCCACACGTATCGTTGTGGACTAATGCAAAATGACTGCAACATCTAATAACAAATAAATAGTTTTATTCTCGGTGGGGTGCGTGTTTTGTTAGAAAAAAATAAGGTGCTCTACCGGTTGCATAGAATCCAAAGTTCACAGGGGGAGATGGGATCCTTGGCATTTGAAGTCATCAGAGTCCAGACCACAGTGTTGGTCATCATTGGTCAGACTGTGACCAGCAAGCCCATGTGGCAGAGAATGTCAGTGAATGATGTGCTGCTGTTGCGCATGAAGGCCAGGTGCCAGGCCAGGTGACCTGGGAGATGTGGATGGTCTGCTGCCTCTCACGGTCTTTTCCGTGGACGACCCACCTTCCTCCGGGGACCCTCAGATGCAGGCCTTGACGATGCTTGGGACGCTCCGTTGGACGAATCCTCCTCCTCCTAATCCCTCCCTGTGGCTGGTGCTGGTCTGCGCCTGGTGTCACAGGGAGGGTTGCCCATGTTGTTGGCGATCCGACGGAGTGAATGGCTTATGTCCCTTTGCACCGCCAGGAGCTCAGCCATTGTTGCCTCCATCCTTCCTTGGTGTTGTTGTTGACTGGCGTGTTGCTCGGCCTGCTGATTCTTAATGTCTGTGAGGGTCGCCACTACCTGACTGATGGCCCTGGTGTCACGCCGGTATGCCTCCATAATGTTGCGTACGTGTGACATACCGGTCCCTTCAGCTTTCTGGTCAGGTTCTCGCCTCCGCCTCCCTCCACTCCCACCGCCCCTGCTCACACAAGCCTGGCCTGCCGTTGTGGGCACATCGGGTCTACGAGACCCCTGAGGAATGGCAGTGTCGGTGTTGTCTGCCTCCTCCTGGGTGCCTGGCGAACCTTGTCCTTCCAGGTCAGACTGGCTCAGTTGTTCAGTGTGGGCAGGGCTCCTGGGTGTCTCCTGGGATGTGGCAGTAATGGGGCTGGTGGTTGGCACAGATGTACCTGAAGCAGGTGCTGCAGGGGCTTGGACACCAGAGGGGCCAGGTGGGTTGGGGTCATCCGCAGAGTGTTTTGAGGTGTCGTTGCCGGTGGGATCAGGTTCCTCCCGAGCCTGGGACTGTGGTACTCCCCCCATTGTTGGGGGGAGATCCATGACGTTGCCCTGTGTGTGAGAGAGAGACAATGTTAATGCTGTTTAATGCGACATCCATGTTTCATACATATTCTAGTTGCCACAGTTCCTCCAGGTAGTTGTATGTGCCTAGCATTCACATCAATGTTCACTTGTGGATGGGTATGTTGCAGGGGACTGATTGAAATGTTCTCCAGGGTGTTTGACATGTCAAATTTGGGCTTGGATGCTTATTTGGCTGTGGTTTGATCTTGTTGTGTCACATGTCCATTGTGAGAGTGGGTAACTCCATTGGCTGCCCCGGGGGTGGGTGCTTGTGTAAGGGGTGAGTGATCATCCCTCAGCCCGACGCTGTTCAGCATCCACATGGCCCCCCTCACACAAGTGGCCCACCACCACAACCTCAAAATCATCTCCTACGCCGACGACACCCAGCTCATCCTCTCCCTCACCAAGGACCCTCACACCACCAAAACAAACATCCACGAGGGTCTGAGGGCCATCGCCGATTGGATGAGGAGGGCCATCTGAAACTGAACTCGGACAAGACGGAGGTCCTCATCCTCGGACCCACACCCTCAGCCTGGGACGACTGCTGGTGGCTGATCCCTCTGGGGACAGCACCGACACCCACCGACCTCGCGCGCAACCTAGGATTGATCCTCGCATCCTCCCTCTCCATGTCCAAGCAGGTCAACGCCGTCTCCTCCTCCTGCTGCGACACCCTACGTACGCTCTGCCGGATCTACAGGTGGATCCCGACCGAAACAAGTAGAACAGTGACACAGGCCCTCGTCAGCAGCAGACTGGACTACGGCAACGCACTCTACACAGGACTCCCATCCAAACACCAACGGCGGCTACAATGCTTCCAAAACGCCTCCGCACGACTGATCGTCATCGCCACCCGCCACAGCCACATCACCCCCCTCCTGAGTGACCTGCACTGGCTCCGCATTGACAAGAGGATCACCTTCAAGCTCCTCACCCACGCACACAGGGCACTCCACAATGCCGGACAACACCCCCACCCACCAGCTCCACTCCGGCAGCCTCGCCCTCGCAGCTGTCCCCCGCATCCAACGTACGACCGCCTGCGGCAGATCCTTCTCCTACCTCGCCGCCAAGACCTGGAACACCCTCCCAAACCACCTACGACTGACCCAAGACCTACTTGCCTTCAGAAGACTCCTCAAGACCTGGCTCTTCGAGCAGTAGTGGAACCACCCCCCTCAGCGCCTTGAGACCCTCACAGGTAAGTAGCGCACCTTACAAGTACCCTGATCGACTGTTGATTGATTGACGGTGCCTGCTGGTGGGTGTAGTGTGATTTCACAGTGGGTTTCCCAGGTGATGTATCTGTCCCCTCATGGAGCATGCTGCCATGTCAGTGAGTGTGATTTCCTGTCCTAGATATCTGAGCTTGTTGTGTTTGTGTTAGAGTTTGCAGTGGTCACAGGAGGGCCTTGTGCTGCCTACAGCAGGGCCAAGTGTCAGCTACCTTGTCAGTACTTTGCCAGTCCCTGTGCATTGAGCATGGTGCATGGGTATGTACCTGGGCCATATGGGCTGAGGGCAATGGTGTCTGTTTCTGAGTTGTACAATATGTGTAGTGATCCCCACCCTCCCAGCATCCCGGACATCCAGTCTTGGGTTTGTGGTTTGTGTAGGCTGGGACATGGCATGGCCTTGCTTTGTGAATGGGGCATACACATGTTAGTGGCATGAGCGTTGTTTTTGAGTGTGGTTGTGTCCGTAGAGGGCTTGGGGGTAGGTAAGTGCATTTGTTGTAGTTGGGGTGTGGATGCCATTACCCCCATGTTACGTAAGTTGTTTGTGTACTCACCAGGCTCGGCAACTCCTTCGACTCCGTGTACTCCCACTGGCGGAAGCAGGGCCATCACCTTCTCCTCCCAGGGATGGTAATGTACAGGTCTGCGGGGCAGCCCACCTCCAGTGATGTTACTCTGGGCGTAGTCCTCATTCATTTTGCGCTTGACTGCCCTCCGCAGATTGTACCAACTGGCTTGGCATTCATTCCTGGTCCTCTGATGGGCGCAACAGCATTCACCCGATCGACGATCCTCTACCACAGGCGTGATTTTTCGGCTATGCTGGTCTGTCTGACCAATGTTCCAAAGAGCTGTGGCTCGACTCTGATGACTTCGTTGACAAGGATGTCCAGCACCTCCCTTGTGAACTTTGGATTCTTGTCTGTGGGCATGGTGTGGGGTGTGGGTGTGGATGGTTGTGGGTGTGTGGGTGTGAATGTGTAGGTGTGTGTGTGAATGTGTAGAGGGGGTATGTGTGAAGGAGGTTGTGTGAAGGTGTGTAAGTTAAGGTGTATGGGTGCAGTTGTTTGTGTGTGGTGTCTGTCAGCAGTGGGTCTGTTGCACAGGCTCATGGTTTGTGAGTGTGGGCCCTTTTTATTGGTCCATTTGTGGGTGTGGCTGGGTTTGAAATTTTGGTGAGTGTGTTATAAGAGGTGGTTGTGAGTTTGGGCCTCTGTTTGCCTGTTTGGATGTGCCAGGTCAGTCTTTTAGATGTTTCTTCTACTGTAGACGTGTTTTGTGGTGTTGTGCGAGTCGAATTGACCCTCCTTGTGCTGTTTTACAGTGTCCTGGTTCTGTACGAGTCGTTTTAGTGTATGTAAGGTGCGTACATACGCGATGTTGTTGTACACTGCTCACATATGCAACGTTGTTGTACGGTTTGTACATACACGATGCTGGGGTACGGTGGTGGAGTACGGTGCGTCCATGTACGGGGCTGGGGTACGGTCTTGGGGTATGGTGCGTACAAGTACGGTGCTGGGGTACGGTGTTGAGGTACGGTGCGTACATGTACAGGGCTGGGGTACGGCGCTGGGGTACGGTGTGTCCAAGTCCGGGCCTGGGGTACGGTGCGTCCAAGTACGGGGCTGGGGTACGGTGTGTACATGTATGGGGCTGGGGTATGGTGGTGGGGTACGGTGTGTACATGTACGGGCTGAGGTACGGTGGTGGGGTACAGTGCGTACATGTACGGGCTGGGGTACGGTGTTGGGGTACGGTGCGTACATGTACGGGGCTGGGGTACGGCGCTGGGGTACGGTGCGTCCAAGTACGGGGCTGGGGTATGGCGGTGGGGTACGGTGCGTACAAGCATGGGGCTGGGGTACGGTGTTGGGGTACGGTGCGTACATGTACGGGGCTGGGGTACGGTGGTGGGATACGGTGCGTACACGTACGGGGCTGGGGTGGAGTGCGGACATGGGGGGGGTACGGTGCTGACATATGGGGGGGGAGGGGGGCTGTACGACTTGTATCCCGGGCACAAGTTTACCCGGATACAAGTGGTATGGCGTTCGCTCCATACGGGGCCTTTTCCATGCGCTTGTGTTTTTGGAAGGGCGGTACGGATCGTACTTGCGCGCTCGGACTTCAGTTTTACGATTTGTATGTAAAACTGTCCGGGGACGTCTCGTCGACTTTTCCCGAAGCGATTCGTATGTATTTTTCACGTACGAATCGTACTTCACCGGTGGGACGGCACTTGTACGATTCGTACGTAAAAAAATACGGATGCGAGTCGTACGGTAATTTTTTTAACGGATCGGAATCGGCACCAAAATGTAATATATATATTTACTTAAAAACAATTAATAAACTATTAATTTTAATTTATTTTATAATTGTTAATATATAAATGTACAAATAAATACATATATATATATATATATATATGCACCAATAACATAAAATCTAATAAAAAACATTATATTATAAATTAAAACATTAAACTATTTAAAAGTCTTTAAACTTACATTTTCCACTTCAGTGAGTGCAATAGTATGTAAAGTGTTGGATAGCAGATGGGTAAACATTACTATTCCCACTCCAGTGAGTGCAACAGTAGGGAAAGTGTTGGATAGGGAAGGGGTACAAATTACTATTCCCACTCCAGTGAGTCCAACAGTAGGCAAAGTGTTGGATAACGGAGGGCTAAAAAACTACTATTCCCACACCAGTGGGTGCAACAGTAGGGAAATTGTTGGATAGCGGAGGGGTAAAAATTACTATTCCCACTCCAGTGAGTGTAACAGTAGGGAAACTGTTTGATACTGGAGGAATAAAAATTACTATTCCCACTCCAGTGAGTGCACCAGTAGGGAAAGTATTGAATAGCGGAGGAATAAAAATGACTATTCCCACTCCAGTAAGTGCACCAGTAGGTAAAGTGTTGGATAGCTGAGGGGTAAAAATTACTATTCCCACTCCAGTCAGTGCAACAGTTGGAAAAGTGTTGGATTGCGGAGGAATAAAAATGACTAATCCCACTCCAGTGAGTGCAACAGTAGGGATAGTGTTGGACAGCGGAGGGGTAAAAATTACCATTTCCACTCCAGTTAGCTCAAAATTAAAAACAAACAAAATATGACCAACACAAAATATTATAAAATTAAAGCAAAATATATATACAAATATTCAAAAAAATCTAAAAAATGTATACATATTATAATGTTAAATAGATATGACAAATACCTAGAAATATTATATTAAATACATTTAAAATTAATTTTCAAACAAATACCTATTTTTAATTAGAAATTATTTAAAACAAAAATGTTAATTATGACATAAATTCAATTTTTTTTATTTCTTACCCTATAACACCGTTCAATTCACAACAGTTTTAAAAAATGTACCTCCATAATTAACATAATTAGCTATCAACTAAAGAAATATTATTAATTAAAAATCAAATTAAAACAGATACAAATTAATTTACTCCCCAAACTTTACCCCTATAAAAACCAAAACTCACACACAAAAAAATAAACAATTAACCTAATGAATTATCAATTGATGAATTAATATTAATGATCAGCTAATTATTAATTCATTAAACATAAATTACTTTTTACCCTCTACCCCATAAACCCCACAACCCAAACCTAAAAATCATTATACAATTTCCATAGTTAATTTTAAAATAATACATTAATATCAATTAACGACTACTTAATAATTAATTAAAATAAATTGCTTCCCACCCTTTACCATTACAAACCCCACAACTCACATCTAAAATTAATTACACAATTGCCATATTTTTTAAAATTAATTAATTAGCATTAATTAACAAATAATTATTGATTAAGTAAAAAACAAATACTTCCCACTCTTTACCCCTATAAACCCCACAACCTGCTCCTAAAAAAATAACACGATTACCATAATTAATTACCAATTAATTAATTAATTAATATTAATTAACAACCAATTATTAATTAATTAATTACTTCCCACATTTACCACTAGGTAATCTAAATTAAATAAATATTACTAAATAAAAAATAATCATTAATTTATTATAATTAAATCACTTCTCACCCTATTCCTCTATAAACCCACAACCCACTACGGAATTAAAAAATGCTAAATTTAATGAAAATAAAATTGATAACTACTAAAAATGTAAAACATATATTAAAAAACAAAATCAATACTTATACAAAAAAATAGATCACACACATTTAAAATAAATATTAAAATACATAACACTAATTAAAAAAAATCGATATTTTAAACAACTATAATTTTGCAAACGATATTAATGACCGATATTTTTAAAAACAATATTTCTTACCTTAAAGTCGATATTCTTGACCATGATATTCTTCTGTCGATATTTCTGTCACGATATTTCCAACTCCATTTTTGTGTAAGTTAACATTTCCAACTCAAACTTTTTTCTGCATACCGTAGGACATCCTGGTGGGTAGTTCATACTGTGCACCATGATACATAATGTATGTTTGCTCTGTGGTATCTCTGTCTGCTGACATAGCTGAATGTTGCAAAAGACCTTCTGAAATAGATAAACATTTTCCTAAATTTTGTATTCAATGATAATTTTTCGCTGCTGGTCTAAAAATGTGTCTTAATAAAATGTGTAAATCAAAAACTGCTATAGCTTGAAATGTATACATTGTATTAATAAAGGGTGAGAATAGAATTCTGATATAATTCGATATTGGTATTTAATGTTTTAATATATTATTATGTACACTACATACATATTTGATTCAATAACTGCTTTTCATACCCATGTGCATTTTAGAGCAGTATGCGTATTGAGCCTGGAAGGTGAAGAAGGCTCCCCCACAGCACACAGTTAACATTCCCTCAATCATTCTAGACAAGGGAAGTATTTCCAAGTACCACGTAACGAAGTTCATACATGAGATCGCCACTAATAATGGCCAAATCTCCTTATGGAAAAGGAGCAGGGCCAGACTGGCTGTAGTGTTCACTGGGCGTTTTTCCGGTGGGCCGGAAGGGTGGGGGCCAGTTTTGGACAAGTGGGGGCCATTTTTGTTACTGGAGGCTGGTTTTGCAGCAGTGTTGCAATATCGGCCCCTGTAACAAAAGCAGCAGCCACAGTGTTTCTCATGAGCCCCCACCGGTCAAGGAAAGGGAGATTATTATCATGAGATCAGCCATCTATTTGGGGTGTGTTATCCCAAGCAGGACAGACTTTGCTAAAACATTTCACTACCATCAGATGCACTTTTTAGCAGCTGTGGACTGTTTAATTTATAATGAAGCTCAAAGCTGTGTTTTACCAAGAATAGGGATATTAATTTCCAATGTATTCCAAGTGCTGTGGCACATCAGTTTGGTTGCTACTGTTGTGTCCATCACAGTGAACTCATTCAGCCACTGCATGTCCTTTATATGTCACATCTTCATTCGTATATAAACATACATGTTCCTGTATCAATTTATAGAAGCAAATGTGCAAGCTCCATATTACATGAGAACACATTCCAGAGTCTGTGTCCCCTTCAATTTCTTCTGCAAAGTACACCAAAGACTCCATATCCTCCTCTGCCAGGAAGAAAGACATCCATCACATAAAAAATGTAACATTTAGAATTTTTTTTTCTAGAATTCATTTTCAGCACCATCCGCAGTGTATGAACTAAGCCGTTCCTTGCTCTTCTGCTAGGTTTTACAACAGCTGGAATGTGGTGGACTATGTGCTATGTCATTGGACAGTTTATAATACCATAGATAAGGGAAAAAAACTTTGTTATACCAAATATGTTTGTTCATGACCAACACCACTGAAATTATGTGATTCACTTGCTAAATACTCAACCATCTGCTACTTAATTTGCAGTTGTCAACCACTAACATGTTACTAGCTAAAAAGGAAAACAGGCTATTAAGATGCTGTAGATAGGACTAACACAGTGCCAGGCACTACATAAAGCTTAACTGGTAGCCTCTCAGTGTTGGTCCTTGTATTCAGGCATTTAGAGAGGTGACAATTCTGCTCAGTGTGTTAATATGTCCATTTGATGGCGCGAGGGAAGTGTGATTTTCTGCCGCCGGAAGCAAATCAATATGTATTAAACATGGTGGAAAGAATGATTCATTCTTTGTCATGAAAAATCCTTTGGCCGCTATTCATGACAAGCACTGATCATATTAAAGAAGTTATTTCACAGATAAGGTTTGCAAAGCCACAGTTATTTCAAGTAGTAGCTTGTAATATTAAAATGCCAAATATTTGCATCTCTATTTAAGATATTATGGTGCCGATTACGATCCGGTAAAAACCGGGTACGAACCGTCGGTCGGAGCGTTTTCTCCGTCCGACTCGTACCCGGTTGTAAAACTTTACAAACATGGAATTACGATTCGCACGGAAACACCATTTCCGTACGAATCGTAAAAAACACCGACCGACGAAAATATACGTACGAATGTGATCCGGGAATGCTGCGACGTGACGTCGGGACGCTTTCAGGCAGCGTTTCACGACCCAGGAAGAACGATTCGAACCGACAGCAGTCCGGACGGCAATATTTTCACGGCACCCAAAAAGTGCCGGAAAAGCGAAGTACGGCGCGAAATGACCAGAGTAGGTGGCCCCCCCAGCCCCCGTATGTACGTGCCGACCCCCCCATCCCCTGTATGTATGCGCCGACCCCCCCCAGCCCCCGTATGTACGCACTGACCCCCCCCAGCCCCCGTACGTTCGAGTCGTACCCCCACCGTGTATGGACACCCGTGTACGTGTCGTACCCCCCCGTGTACGTACACCCGTGTACGTTCGAGTCGTACCCCCACCCGTGTATGTACACCCGTGTACGTGTCGTACCCCCCGTGTATGTACACCCGTGTACGTTCGAGTCGTACCCCCACCCGTGTATGTACGGTGCGATACCGCTGGGGGTATGCACCGTACATACAGGGTGGGGGGTACGACTCGAACGTACATGGGTGTACATACACGGGGGTATGACACGTACACGGGTGTACATACAAGGGGGGGTACGACACGTACACGGGTGTACATGCACGGGGGGTACGACACGTACATGGGTGTACATACACCGGGGGGTACGACATGTACACGGGTGTACATACATGGGGGTACGACACGTACACGGGTGTACATACACGGGTGGGGGTACGACTCGAACGTACACGGGTGTACATACACAGGGGGTACGACACGTACACGGGTGTACATACACGGGGGTATGACACGTACACGGGTGTACATACACGGGTGGGGGTACGACTCAAACGTACACGGGTGTACATACACGGGGGGTACGACTCGAACGTACGGGGGCCGGGAGGGGGGGATTCGACTCGTACATAGGAGGGCTGGGGGGAGTGTTGGGCGCGTATGCGGGCACATGTCTCCATGGTTGCTATGGGAGTTCGGTGCGGACAGTGTTTTTTCCATACGGTTGTAACATCGGACGCACGGGATGGATCGTAATTCCGCGGTCGGACTTCACTTTTCACATTTGTACGGTAAATCGTCCGTGGACGTGTCGGACACATTTTCCGACCCGAGGACGTGTGGGGAATAATTCCCAATGCGATTCGTATGGACTTTTTCCCATGCGAATCGTAATTGGCAGTTTGTACGGCACTTGTACGATTCGTACGGTAAAAAGACCGGATACGAGTCGTACGGGGAATTTTTTTACCGGATCGTAATCGGCACCTATGTCTTGAATTCTAACGCGCTTCCTAATAACAAACTTTCCTCAGAAATATGAAAGTTCCAATATTGTTCTTCCGGGATGTTTTTTAATCCAAAGAGGTGCTTTCTGAGGCCATATAGCATGAAATCAGGGAAAACCTGGAACTGAAGAAGTGTGTTTTTTTAGGTAGAGCCTACAGTGCACATGCGCTGTCTGCAAGACCTGCTGTCATCAATAATACCACTTTTTTCCCGCCTCCTACTTACCATTGGCTCACTCCGATGTCGCTTTTCTTTGGTGCCTCCTGACTCGTTCACTTTGCCCATACGTCACGTCCCTTCAAGGCTCAGGTGGACCGGCCAATCACAGTTTCCTTACACTTTACCTCTTGTGATGTTGTGTGGGAGAACTCTTTTTTTACTTTCTGCCACCACTCGCCGCAAAACACAGGTGAGGAAAAACGCGTTTTCATTTGAATATTTAATTCTTGCATAAGATTTGCTTTTTGAAACAATAATTAATTGACTGTGGTAAATGCCATCCACAGCTGCAGTGCTTCAGATTTTAGCACGCACGCATAACTTTACTTTCGTTTCTTCTTCAAAAAGTTCCCAGCGCCTTTGAACAGCGTGGTAGCAGTGAGCACGGCACAGATAACTCAGTTTGTCACTGGAAATGCTTGGATTAGCTCTATAAAATGCATGTGTTCACAATGATTTCCGTGTTTTTGGCCATAGCATTGACTCTTTATCGGGTGCGGACTTCATCTGATGCCAGGCCATTTATTACCGCCAAGATTATGTGGTCCATTCTGCCTCTAGTTGCTGGAATATATCCCAGCTGCAGGCATAACTTTCCTTTAATTTCTTCTACAAAATGCCATGCTTCAAGTTTCAGGCGCCTTTGATCAGTGCGGTTGCTCTGAGCACGGGGCACTTATCAGGGGGAGATTTGGGCACAGATAACATGGTTTGTCAGGGGAAATGCTTGGATTAGCTCTATAACATGCATCCATGTAGAATGGTTTTAGTGTTTGTGGTCATAGCAGTGACTCTTTATCCGGTGTGGACTTCATTTGATCCCAGGCCATTTATTACCTCCATGATTAGGTGGTGCATTCTGCCTCTGGTTGCTGGAATATACCCGTTAACATGCTCTGAGTATTGTGTTTTTTTGTTAACCCAGAGTTTTATAGAGAGCAAACTTGACTCAAAGGTATCAGAGGGCTTTACATGTGCACCAGTCGCATTACAGACGCACACATTCAGCTTGCTCAACCAGTGTCATAATTGGCCTTCTTCTAGTGCACTTGCTGGCTATATGTAATGCGTGTAGATGTAGGATGTTCTGGGGAAGCATTACAGTAATTGTGAAAGCCTTGTACCTCCTTCGAAACTGTACAGGCTTGTTGCCTTGTCTGTGTGTTACGCACGGATTCATGGACATTAGTTAGCATTTGCTGTAATGTTACATGACATTAACGTGCTTTTATTTTTCAAAACAAATTTTACATTACAACAATTTTTGTTGCCAAACAACATTTACACCCTATCTTGGTACTGCAGCGAGGATGGATAGACGCAGTACTGGTTGCATGACAACATTTACACCCTTTCTTGGTACTGCAGCGAGGATGGATAGACGCAGCAGTGCTCACCCACATTGCAACTCCACTGTCACATTATACAACTCCCCTTGACCAGTTATTGCTTTGATAACCGATTTTAAATAAAGTTTAAAGTTGAATGCTGTGGCCATTATTGCTTGCATAACATCTCATGGCATACTTTAGTTTCATGATCTGGGAAGACTGTAGTTTTTAACCGAACACAGCCCCTTTCATCGACGCATAAGAAATACTATGAAGTACAATTCCACAGTACACACTACAGATATTCATCTGCTAACAAAGTAAAGACGCTTAGGGCCTCATTATGATGTTGGGCGGAAAGCCGCCGACTGACAGTTGGTTCCTGCTCTCAGAGATTCCGTATCAGTCGGAGCTGATTCGGACAGCTCTACGGACAGCGTTTCTGTCAGTTTACAACAGCATTCCGACTCAGTCTGTCCAACATGAAAATTGACTTTGGGGGTTCCTGGCAGGCACTTCTTCCTCCTGAGGCCTCCTGTTGGGGGCCATGGGGGTACCCAAGGAACCCCCTTTAAAACCATGCACTGTGTGGCAGGCACCATGGGGTGCCCGACACAGGTTGCAGGGTTTTCTGCAGACATCCATTTTCCCCATAGGAGCCAGTGTTGTCATGCGGAACACGGGCTCCCATAGGAGTCAATGGGAGTCCGATCGGTCGCATCGTAATTGGTCATGTGGAACCGTCGACCGAAAGTCATTCGTAACCGATTCCTAGAAGGAGTCGGGCTGAAAGTTTCCGCTCAACATCATATTGAGGCCCTTTGTTGTTAATTGTCATTTATGGCCTAGTGTGACACATAATTAGATATAAATATTAAGTAATTCAGACAGGAGAACTCCTTTTCTTGGCATCTTGCGAATACTCCGAAGAAACAAACACTGACAAGCTCCGACTACTTGTCAACTGGTAGAAGGAAACATGGCTGACTTTGCTGCTAGGCAACAAGAGAACACACCTTGGCTTGCATTCGATGTCAAGTGTTTCGCTTTGATTTTAGCATGTTTTCTTCATTAGACTGCTTCTCTTTCACGAATAAAACATGGCAAGTCACTACCTTGTTCTTATTGAGTAGTGAGCCTTGTGTATTAACAGCAAACTGCTCTTCCTGCACGAAGCATATTTATCATCATTCAATAACTTCAGTACCAGGAAGAAGTACGCTTTTTCAAGGTTTAGAACCACCAATTAGCAGACTAATAACATCTCTGAAGATTACATCACACAACATCTGACATCAGAGGACATAGCACTCTAATCTGTGTGACCCAGAAAAAAAATACTTTTTCTTACAGGTAGCACTATAAAACATAGATGCCATGACAAAAATAATTAACCTTTGTGCAATAGCGACAATCACCTCACTTGATTACAAAAACATATTTTTTGTTTCCAGGAGAGGGCTTGGGGACAGGGTGGGAGGAAAAATGCCTCTTAAGTACTTCTAATAAGAGGCCCCACCACCTCCTTAGACTGTGTAATTTTTGTACAATTTGGCAGGTCTGACGTCATTTACAACGCCAATAGCTCTAACTCGTAAAAATGTGAGACCTATTGCATTGCAAATGCTTGTTTAAAACTGGGAAGCGCTGAAATAAAAGAGGCGCAAGTCTTAGCACAAGAAGCATGCTTACTGAGGCTTGAGCACAATCTTGCCTACTTTTTACACAAGCTATTTTGTTAATAGCATGAGACACGTTTGCTTCTATGCAAAACAATAACATTAATTACTGTTTTCTTTTTTAATAAACTTATGAATGTTTAATAGTATTGTGATCCTTTTTCTATTAATATTCGTAGAATTTCCAAGTACCTACATAGTAATGTTACATAATGTGGCCATTATTTTACCTTTCATTGTACAATGTGCACCGCAATCTTTATTTCTTGTCACATTGCTTTAGCATATCCTATATTGAATGCTGCCATGCAACATTAGCCTCTAGTGTCACATATTTCCAGTTGCCCTGGCTGTGACCCATATTTAAAAAAATATATTTTTACATTTTGTACTATTACCTTCCAGTACATACCATTTGCCACATCTAATACCTGTGCATGTAATAATGTTGTTTAACTTCCCACTATTGACTCTTTCCTTGTTATGTGTTGCCCTAGTAAATGTCTCCATTACCCTGACAGTGGTGCCTGCCAAATTTAAAATGTCTGCACACCCAGCAGTGAACAGGCGTTTTCTAGCATTGTAAGGAACTGCTGTCACAGCAGTTCCTGTCAATTCATTGTAAGTTTGACAGATGGCTCAGTTGACATGACGAAGGTGTACTGCAAACTTATAATGTTTTTTACAAATGTTTTTAAAAAAACACCAAGCCGGGATTTTCTTTTTGAAAAACAATGCCCCCGCACACTTTGGGAGTGTACTCTGTTATGCCCTGCATAGTATTTTCATATCTTGCAGTTTACCAGTTCACCTGCTGATCAGCCACAGTGTGTGTTTGGAGTAGAATGTTGAGAATGCTGTGATGCATAGAACGTTGGGACTCTGACTGGGTGAGGTATGACAGTTACAGATGGGCTGAGCAGCAGGCAGGCTGCTCCTGGTGGGGTTAGATGCTACCAAGGGGGTTAGATACTACCAAGGACTTACTACTGGGCTAACCTACGTTACCTTATCCTTTTACCTGTACTACCTGTTGGATGTACCAGTAAACCAACTTGCTGTACTACTGGAATAAAGGTAAAGAACTTACATGGCTATCAGCGTCTACTTCATGTAAGAGTACAACATATTTTTGGCGACGAGCGAGAGTTGGAGACTTACTCACTGCCCTACATGCCCTTGGAGATGATCTAGGAACTAGAAGAAGAAATTTCAAACAGCGCAACAAAAAGAGTAACTCAAGATGACACAAGCAACAAAAGAAAGTGGTACAGCACTCTTCGCAACCCCACCAGTGTCCTGTACATCGGACAGCCCCAGCAACAGAGTGCTGTACAGTGTGGTTGTGCGTACACCCACAAGTTCTGCGCCTAAAAGGATAGTCAATGTCTTGGTAATATTTGTCCACAAGTACTTAGGATCAAGACAAACATGGACTGCTGTTTAGCGCCATATTTTGACGATGCCTGGTGTTGGCGCTACTTTGGAGGTGCATAAAGACTGATTTTAAATTTACAGTTTACTTTGGATACAGCGCTTGTCAAGTCTTACATGTGGAGGTGGTTTAGAGGTGCTTGAAAAAACGTTTTGTACATGCCTCATGGATCTACAGTCATGGAGTGTTCACATGAAGGAGAGTATGTGTTATGTTGTGTTACTCTCAATTCATGGACAAGTACGAGTTTCTCCATGGAGCGTCAGGTGAGACTTATTTTTTGTTTGTCATGGATTTTTAGTCCGCTGTGAGACCTTAAAGTCGCGGTGTTTCTCAACCGCCTATTTATTTTTTCAAATTCAAACGTAGCACGAGCTCTGTATGGCGCGTGAAATCCTACCTCCATGAAGACGCTCGTGGCTTCGTGTTGTCCTCTATGACGTCCTCTGGAGTCTGCACTGCTTGTTATTAGACGCTTGGCACTCAGAGCGTGCCGTGAGCCACTCGACACGGCGTGATGAAGCGTGGCGCCATTTTGAGGTTGGCGATCGCCCATAAGTATTGTTGTTCAGCAGATTCGGCCAACCACGTAACTTTAACATTTTGCGCTGTGTCCTCGATAAATTTTTTTTTTTTGAAGCACGAAGATGATCGAGAAGGTCGTCTCAACTGGTGTGTGAGCGGGCTGCTGATGATCCAGGTGATTGATTGGTACACCAGCGGTGAGTGGAAGTTTATGGTTCCTTCAGTTTTAAGAGTATCCGGTGGCAAACATTTTCTTGGATCTACTTTTTGGCGCTGGACATTTGGAATGTTAAATTCAGAGAATGTTCCTGTTTCAGAACATTGGGGCTGAACATTATGCAGTGACTATTTGGAGCGTTGGTAATTTACTACAAGAACGATGGAATTGTTCGGGTGAGAGATCGCTCACCGGTGTGGCTATTACAGTTTTTAGATTTGTTTTCCATTTAAAGTATTGGAAAATTTTATGTAATGTTATTTAATGTAGTGATATGCCACAGTTTGTTGTTTCCCTACATATGGGATGGACATATAATGTCTGGGTGGTAATCACAGGTTTATCCCTAGTTTCAGGGATGTGGTTCTGTTTATGCTCATTACGTAGTTATAGTGCTCTATTAGTGGTGTTATTGGGCAGAGGCTACATGTATGCCTGGTTTAGTTAGTGAGTGTAAAGTTGAGGTGTTTCGACCTCAGTGGTTCTAATTCCACAGGTTTAGTGCCCTTACGCAAGGGATGCCCTAATAGAGTTGTTAGTGGGCAGTTTGGGTATGGGTTTGGTTTTATTTCATTCCCATGTAGAGTTATTGGAACCCCTGCTCTGGGGTGGGTATGTGGTCTTGGTACACATTAAGCGGTACACGCGGCCTTTTTATTGAGGCGGGTTGGTGAGTGAGTTTCCCACTCACAGTTCCTTTACAATAGGGATGGTCGTAGTTTGCTACACGCAGCCTCTACTGAGGTGAGTTTTTGGGCATTGGTCTCATTCAAGCGTGTTAGGTAGGTATTTACACCTAGCCTTTTTCTAGGGTGAGTTTTTGTTCCCATTCAAGGTAGGATGGGCATGGTTTGGGTACTAACCCCTTTCCATAGTGCGTAACACGCAGCCTTTACTAAGGTGAGTTTATGGGTATTGTTCCCATTCAAGGTTTACAGATTAGTTATTTTTGGTAACCCGGACGCGGGTCATCTTTTCATGGTTTCCACCAGTTAACATAACATTGTACCCTCTCACAGGGTTGGTTTAGATTTATGGGTACGGTTCCCCTACACAGGGTGTATATGTTAGTTATATGGTCCCATATTCATTGTTATAGTCTTAGGCCCTTACATTAGGGTGGACTTTAGGGTCATAATCCCGAGTTTCTGTACCTCACATGAGGAGTGAAGGTTTGGTTTTAATCATCTTCACAACGTAGGTAAGTTTCCTTTTGCTAGGAACTGTGCTTTTCATTTGTTCCCTTTCTTTACGGATTGTATTATAGGGTTGGTATGTGTCGGATGGGTCTCATGCTTTTCAAGGTCATTCCTACTCAGGACGTGCATGCATGGGAGTTAGACTCAAATACAGTGGCAAGGTGGTTACCTTTTTGTCTAACGCAATGACACTTTCTAATTTTGTTTTTGGGAGAGGATGGGTTGTTGTACTCAATTTTACAATTGTTGTATATTATCCGTTCTCTACTTTGAATGGTTCATTATCTCTCGTGATGTTCTTATTTGTACATCCCTGGTTTTGATTCATTCTTTTCATGGGTAATTTTGCTATGTTGAGATTTGGCAATATGTGCATTATGCTTCAGAATGTTTTTTAGATTGAGTTGGGTCGTGGGGTTTGTTTCCCTTTTGCTATATGCTACTTATTGTCTCAATCTGTTTTATTCTTTTTATTGCCTTTGAATCTTTCGTGTTGTTTAACACTTTTAGGCATCTCTGAGTTTTGAATTATTTTATTACAAGTGTATTTTCGTTTGTGTATGGTTTGCTCATATAGCATTGTTGTATTCCCATAGTACAAATGTCACTTTTGTTTTTCATTTTAAAAGAAGGGGGATATGTTATGCCCTGCATAGTATTTTCATATCTTGCAGTTTACCAGTTCACCTGCTGATCAGCCACAGTGTGTGTTTGGAGTAGAATGTTGAGAATGCTGTGATGCATAGAACGTTGGGAGTCTGACTGGGTGAGGTATGACAGTTACAGATGGGCTGAGCAGCAGGCAGGCTGCTCCTGGTGGGGTTAGATACTACCAAGGGGGTTAGATACTACCAAGGATTACCTACTGGGCTAACCTACTTTACCTTATCCTTTTACCTGTACTACCTGTTGGATGTACCAGTAAACCAACTTGCTGTACTACTGGAATAAAGGTAAAGAACTTACATGGCTATCAGCGTCTACTTCATGTAAGAGTACAACATACTCCCATGGCAAGGGGAGCATTGAGTACTTTTTGATGCCCCTTACCTCCACGCTTTCCTTGTGGTGACGGGTATTGAAAATTGGCTAAATGTCTGCCCATAGCAATTAGGTGGGTGGACATATAGCCAAACCTCCATCAGGCTGTTGGAGGGGTTTGACAACTGGAGATACAGCGTAGTCTCTACCAGCGTCAAACCAGTGGTCCACTGGATTCTAAATCGGTCGGACAGACCACAATGTTGACGGGGAGGGAACTCCGCCGCTATTGTAATAGAGTTCCATCTCTGCCAACATATAAATGAGGCTCTACGTTTTAGCAAATAATCTCTTTTACCTCCTCTAAAAAATGCAATTATTTTCTGATAATAAAATATGCAATTAAATTCAACATTTTCACAGTGACTTGAAGCAAGCATTTATTTAGCAACCTTTTTTTTAAATTTGATTGTCAGGTTGCTAGTGTGCTCCAAAAGAAAGGAACATTCCTTCCTCCCCATTCATCAAGGTGAATTGTTATCACTATCAGGGCATTAGTTTCAACTCATTAGTACCAGTTTAACACCCAAACACAGCAAAAAGCTACAGAAAGTTGACCAGTCAACCTTTGTAAAGAGTCTTCCACTGTACAGCAACACGTTTTGCTGAGTTTTTAGTAACTTTTGAACTGTTTGAGGTAGAAACAAAATTACTTTTTGTTCAATTGTGCAGATGATGCAGCAGATGATGGATTATGTGACAAATGTGGTGAATCTATATGCGAAAATCGCAGCAGCTGCACAATCGCATAATTCCAGTGTCCCTCCCTGTGTAATAAGGGCCTATATGTCCACATATATACATATCGCTGTGAAATTTACATGCTGAACTGCTATGACTCGGTGTAAAGATAAGACAGGTCTCAAGAGTGCCTCACCTGAGATCTAGCTCTGACGATAAACCCCTCTCTCACAAAAAAGTCTCATTCAGGGACATAAATGGCCTGTGGCTAAATGATACACACATAATTACTACATCGGTATTTGTCAGTGCTTAATTTGTAAAATAGTAAGTACCAGTGCCTAAAGTTTTTCTCAAAAGTCTGCGGCCAGCGCTGAGGAATATTGGGTTTGCCGCATACCAAGGCTTTCTAGTTTGAGTTCACTTAGTTTGTCCACCACTCTACACTTCCTGTCCCTTTAGTTCACTCTTTCAGGTTATTTTTCAGCTTTGTTGCTGGTTCTTCAATTGTCACTCTTTTTCCTTTATTCTCTTCCTCCTATTTCCCCATTTTCCGCCTTTCTCTTTCTCTCTTGTTCTGGGTCAAAGTCTAATGATTAGAAATAAGTGCCATTCCCCAAATATGAAAACTTTTGGACCCCATCTGCAGCCACCAGGTTTAAAATTAGCACTGAAATAGCAGGGAGACATATAGCTTACAGAGCACATACACCACAGAGCCCGAGAAAGACAATCCCATAATGGAACAACGGCTTGGGCTACAAGAATATGCATGCTAGGAATAGAGCACCTTTCCAGAACATACTACATTAGCAGAGTTAAGCTGTACCCTCCAACAAGAGTGTTTTGAAGAGGAGTCAAACAATGAAGTTTGCTTTGTAAGTGATGAACCTAAAGAGCATACACAAACAATTATTGGATAGTAGATACTTTTGAAAACTTGTGTGTGTGCAGATTTTTACTTTGAGATCAAAACGCGTGTTTCCACCAACATGCTATCACATCTGCAAAGTAAAACAAACAGTGATCTCTATACCTTGGCGATATATGGTATAATGATCATGTGTGTATATATATATATATATATATATATATATATATATATATATATATATGGGTGCGTGTGTGTGTGTGTGTGTGTATATGTGTGTATATATATATATAGCTGATAAAGGTGGGAACATTGTTTTATGGCCGAGGGATATGTATTTGGAAGAAGCGTGGTTGCATCTCAATGATACAAACTGTTACAGAAAAGCCAACTTCCAAGACTTGAAACAGAACAAAGAATATGTTTTTAATGAATTGGCACAGTGGAAGCGTGTGGGTCTTCTATCCAAAAATGAATACAGCTTTCTCAAGAATGATTATCCTATGATTCCGTTTTTATACTTTATTCCAAAAATACATAAGAATGTGGTACCGGTTCCAGGTAGACCAATTATTTCAGCTCAGAAAAGTCTATTAGAGGCAATGTCAAAATATGTTGACCATTTTTTGCATGAATTTGTAGAAAAATTGCCATCTTTTGTTAGAGATACTGGACACTTTCTTTCTAAATTGAACACAGTTATTTGGGATGAAGATTGTTTGTTAATAGTGATGGATATTAGCTCGCTGTACACCAGTATTCATCACAGCGATGGTATCAATGCAATCCGTTACTATTTGGATATGAGAAATATACATATGTATGAACACAACAAGATGTTGGTTAAAATGATAGAGATTTGCCTAACACGCAATTATTTCCTATTTAATAAGGAAATATTTCAACAACTGCGCGGAGTAGCTATGGGAGCATGCTTCTCCCCCAGCTACGCATGTTTACATGTGGGCTGGTGGGAGGAGCATGTACTGAAAACTACCCATAAGAATATTTTTGACCAACACGTTCTTCATTGGTGGCGGTTCATTGATGATGTCTGTTTAATTTGGAAGGGTTCCCCGGAATCAGCAGCCAGCTTTGTAAAAGATCTCAATACCAACATACAAAACTTAAAATTCACATCAGAAATTAGCAATAAAAAAGTGCAATTTTTGGATGTAGAAATCTTTATTAAGGAGAATAAAATTCATACAAAGTTAGACAGAAAATGAACGGCTGGGAACTCCGTACTACATGCTGGTAGAGCACATCCCCAGCATCTTATACGAAGTATTCCCTATGGTGAATTTTTAAGAATCAAACGTATTTGTAGTCATGATGATGATCTAAAAGAATGTCAGGCAGAAGCCTTTAAGAGATTCCTAAGTAGAGGATATAAAGCCATTGAATTGACCAAAGCATTAGACAAAGCGAACAATACAAATGACATTGGTTATGATTCTAAAATTTCAGAGATTCCAGCAACAGTTGTGCGAATAGAAGAGAACACAGAGATAGCTACTATTGAGACAGTGGATAGTATAAGACTGATAACTAATTTCTGTAGACAAGAACGACAGGTTCGTAAGATTCTTTATAAAAACTGGCCAATTATTCGGTCTGACATGACAATGTCACGAATCTTACCAGAACTACCGAATTTAACATTCAGAAGAGCGCCGTCTATGAGGGATGCTCTTGTAAGAAATAGTCCAGAGGTGATAGTCCCTAAAACATGGCTTTCAACTAGAGCAGGGTTTTTTAAATGTAGTTCATGCCGTGCATGTAAGTTTGGTAAAAATACTTCGGAATATGTCACAGCTTTTAGTCCAGAACCGGTTAAAATAGAAGGGCATTATACTTGCAGAACTGATTATGCTATTTATATTTTAGAATGTACGTGCCACTTATTATATGTAGGAAGTACCAAACTGCAAGTTTTTAATCGGATATTGCAACATCTTAGAGCTGTGGTTAATTCCGATCCTAATTATCCAGTAGCTAGACATTTAAAACTCGTTCACAAGAATAACCTCAATGATCTCAGATATTATGTTATCAGTTCGGTACCAAAAAATATTAGAGGTGGCAACAGAGAAAAAAGATTAAGACAAGTAGAATCAGAATTTATTATGCTACTTGACTCTAGGATGCCAAATGGTCTCAACAATAGTGATGATTTACACAACTTTCTTTAAAAATTTTCAAATTCAAAATACAAATTAAATATTATCAATTGCTGATGAATCTTATTTAGGCTTTGTTAGAAATGGGGTTTTTTATTCTGTTTCTATGGCTCGTTATTTTATCTGGTTTTTCTGGATTTTTAGTGGGGTATGGGTGAGAATATTGCCGATTTTTTTAGCTTTGACATTTTATCTGTATAGAAAAAAACTTTTTTATAGTGATTTTTACTATATTTATTTATTTTTCTAGATCATTAGCTACTATTTGTTATCTTGGAACTTTATGAAATTGATAAATCTTGCGGCACTATTCTCATTTTACTTGATTGTATCTAAGGTTTTAGATTTTGTCAGGTTGGCGGGGTTCTTGCCGGCTGATTTAATTTATTTTGAGTAGATCATCATATAAAATACAATTTAAAACTCAAATGAATATTGAAGAGTTTAAAATTATGGATTATTAGTCTTCAATAAGACATGATGTTTGAGTACTAAATTATGACTTTAATATTTTTTAATTTGATCAAAAAGCAAAAATGCATTTTTTCTCTTTTTTATTAGATTCACGGATTT